>NC_044982.1:151056031-151772704 GCF_008728515.1 Papio anubis
TAAATTTAACTTGTAGGCAAAGGCATTTTCGGAAGGGTCCGTCAGGAAAGTGCTGATGTGAATTGCTTCTGAGAAGATTAAGAGAGGGTAGTAGGGAAGATTGGTGCCAGAGATCATAGAAAAAAGCCATTGAAAAAGCACAGGTAAAAGATACTGAGGGCCATTCTTTTGTTTGGTTATTTTTGGTAAAAGTGACTGCTGAAAAGGGTGTGGAGGCAGAATACCAGAGACTAAACCCTTGCTACTCCCTTGTTAGCTGTCACTTAACCTCTCTGAGCTGTGGGATCCCATCTATAAAATATGAGCAATAATACCCAGAGGATTATGAAGATTGAGCAAACTGATGCGTATGAATGTGCTTTGTAAACTGCCACATTATGTGCAAATGTAAAGTGATCTCAATATTATCATTATATACTCATCAATCTGATAATTTATTCAGAAAAGTGCATTATTTTAAATGTATTTTCCAACTAACAAGTTATTCTATTTTCACTAATAACACAAGGTTGAATAAATCAAACTTCATTAAATAGAAGTCAATTCTTTCCAGTCCCTTGCATTTAAAATTAATGATGTAAAATGGTGTGGTAGGAAAGAAAATGGAGCTGACTAATCATTTCTGATCTATGTGGATCCATTTTTGCCCATGTTTTCTCCAAGTTACTGACCTTTACTATCAGTGAGGACCTACAACTTTTTGACATGTATAAAACCCAAAAAAGTTCTTCTGGTGTAACCTTTCAGTTTTTCTCAGTCATACACATATAAAAAAGATAGAAATATGGAACATTTGTCAAGATGATTTCATATCCTGCAGATGGGCATTATATAAATGCAGGTGCTGTTGGGTTAAAGTGCTGTGGATGCAAAGGAGGACATTTTAGTTTTGAACTGACATAGACTCTAGACACAATGATGATAATAGGAGTTAGCAAGACTGCCCATTTATTCCATGCATTAGCAGCCCTGAATTGTACATTTCCCAGCTACATCATGAGAGGAAGGCATGGCAGCCCTTGAAGGTTTGTGGTTTTTTTCTCCCTGAGAAGAGACAGAAAGAAAATAGCAATTATTTCTTGAATCTAGAATAAATTGCTAAAAAATTTGACTTGGAAAAGTAATCATGGAATTGTGAATACTCTTCCTTTCACATGTGAGGAGTCAGAGGATAATCGTTAAAATGATTTCGAGGAAAATTTTTAACTAAGCAAAAGAGTTAACATGTCAGTCAGAAAGTAAGTAATAGGTTGTTTGCATTGACTGGGCCATGTGTCAATATTTTTGGCACATATACTTTGAGTAGGATAGTAATCCTTGATATACAGGGTAAATTGCTTAGCATTTCAAATATCCCTTCAGTTTTGGGGAATAAGTGGTGATGAAGTTCAAAGTGTGGCATGTTGTACCCTGTCTTCAGATACGGCTGCAAGTGTGTACTTATCTGTCTAGCACTAGAATTCTGGGCGGATTTCTTTTACTGGCTCTGTCTCTGGTTTAGTAGAGCTGCCACCTAGGATGCCATCTACTTCCCAAATCAAAAACTTACCCTCCTTCTTGGTTTCTCTTGCCATGGCAGTATCACTTTTTCTTTCAAATACTGTTTGAATTGTTACTTTTTGCCTCCAAATAATAGTTGGTATTTTATTTACATTTTTTGCCTTCATTGTTTCCAGAATGAACCTGAATCAGAATTACAGTAACATTTTAGTGCATATCTTAGCAAATATTTTCACATATTCTGTCTGTTTGCATTCTCTCCCAATATCTTTACCTATGAATATTTTTTCTTTTTATCTCTTGTGGTCCAACCCTTTTGCCATGTCAAGTTGGTTCCCACAGTTTGAGAAGTGATTTGGAGGGAAATTTTTTTAACTAAACAAAAGACTTAACACCAGTCAGAAAATAAGTAATAATACCCAATATCTTTAATTCTCAATATGTCTAACTATCTATGAGGATTTCTTCTTCTTATCTCCTGTTGTGTAGACCTTTGGCCATGTCAGATTGGTTCCCATATTAGAGGAAACTAACAACAGGGATGTGAATAGTGAACAGGACACTATTTGGTGAAATAAATCCCAGTGAGATAATTCGGACATTTTCCCCAAAGTTACAAATTAAAAATTAAGTAGACCATTACAAGTCAGTAGAGGTAAGTTAGTCAAACTCAATCAAAACCTAGAGCTTAGGCACAGCCAGTAGGTAAGAGGGTGATAAATAAGAGACTGCATAAAAGCTGCTATTACAGTCAGCAGGACGTCTTAAACAACAACTGTATCCTAAAACACACCAAAACAGATAGGTAGGTAGGGAGGTAGATAGCTAGCCAGATAGACAGACAGACAGATATCAGTCACTGAGAAGTCAATTTGTAGAAGAGAAAAAAATATATATTCTTTAGGCCATGTCATATTCTTAACAATTTCAAATACCTTAATCGGTTTATCATTTTCCATAGCAGATAAAATCATTTAGATAATATATGAAAAGAGAGAAACAACTTTCATGGATATATTTTGCTTTCCTTTAAAAGGGCCTGTAATTCACCATAACAATATCCCCCTATAAGCTTCTGTGAAGCAGTTTCCCTGTGCACTGGGTACTAACTTGTCTGAGTCCAGCAAGACAGATCACACACATGTACAACAAACAGCACAAAGTGAGTTTATTACGTACAGATAGACATCAAGAGACAACAGAAGCTTAGGATTCAGGATGAGCTGGTCACCCAAGACTCGGGAAAACACTATCCAGAACAAATGTCTTGTCTGCAGGTGCCCCACTTGCACAGCAGCTGAAGGACCGCAGAACGCAGCCCACTCTGGGTTTTATACCCTGGGTCCACGTGATTCACTGGGCTAAAGCATTGTAATGGACATTCTGTTTCTTAGAGGAGAGGGGACTAGAACAGAGTCCAGGCTATCTGGTTGGTCTCTTCCTATCTCAGGACATTGCATTCTCACCACATTCTGGAGTTATTCTGAGAACTGCAAGCAAAAAAGGGGAAAAATTGGATCAGTCCAAGGCTGCCCACAGAGCTGCTCTTTAGCAACATGTTCCGAGCTGTCAGAAAAAAAAAAAATACCACATTATATTTATTTAGAAACCTTCTTAAGAATCTTTCAAGGTAATTTTGTTAATGGGTTGTACACATCAACCTTGGAACTTGATCCCCTACGTAGGTGGCTCTGCTCCGGTAGCATCCAGCATTTGGAGAGGCAGTGCAGTGTAAAGCAGGAGTTAAATGCTGTCATTCTGGAGCCAAGTTGATTGGCTTCCAATTTTTTGCCCGGGCATTCATTCACTGTGACTGGGTATGTTGCTTACCCCACCATGTCTCAGTTTTCTCATCTGCGAATAATAGTTTCTCCTCCTTAAGGAGGGACTCCACGTTACAGAGTGTTAAAACCACTTACAAAACTTGGTACAGATTAAAAAAAAAAAAAAAGGACATAATTACTTTCCCTCCATTTTCTATTTTTCAAAGCCAAAGTCCTGCAATATTTAGGGTACCTGACTAATGTTCCTATATCAAAACTCAAGCAATACTGGAAAAAACGTCTGCCTTCCCTTGACATTGGCTACCACTATGGTTGAAAGCAGTGCCACAGTTGCAAGATTTCACATGTGGGCTAAAGAATCCAGCCAAGTCTTGGAGTTACCCAATTATCCTAACAGGAACAATGAGCTGTGTTAAAACTGAAAGCCTTCCTTGACAACTAGTTGAAACTCAGTCCTCTAGTCACATACTCTCAAATCATCCTGTAATTCTCCTTCATCATACCTACCACGATTTTATTTAAATAATTATGTAGTGTCCACCACCCCTCTGTTCCTGTCATTACCCAGCCCTCATGCCCCAGAATGTAAACTCAATGAGGATTTATCCAGTCCTCCAGTCTTTAACATAACACTTTGGGCAAAGCAGGTACTCAATAAATATTTACTGAATGAATAAATGATAGATGGCAATTATATACATGTATAGATTTAGATATTTTCTACTTTTAAGTGTAAGCTATGAGTCAGGAATAAGACCAACATCCATTTCTATATTGTCAGTTTCAAAGCCAACTATACGCATCGCCATGTAAGTGTTCACTCATTTCGTCTGAATTTAACAAACACTTCTTGAGTATGACCATGTGCTACGGTGCTCAGGATATAAAGATGCTTTCAACAAGTTCACCCTCCGCACATACCCTTTTCCCATCCAAACACACCAGTGGGGAAACTTTATAGTATGATTTCATTAAACAAGCATTTGTTGAGTGATTATTGTGTACTCCGTTAAACATCTCTAGCCTGTGTTTATTCCTTGGGTCTTCTTTTAAAGGTAAACACAGGAACACTTGCTCCCTATGTTATGTATTGTGTGACTTTGCCTGTGAATAATCATTTCAGAGGAATAAATGGGTTCTTCTGGGTGAGCTATATCTGTGTTTGCAGCAATGCTATGTATTTGTCGTATATAGACCAGGAAGCGTTGGAGTTAAAAATTTAACTTAGTTTTTCATGTTTAGTTTTTACCCTCCTAAGTTCCTTGCAAATCCAATGGCTTGCCACAGTAGCATGCTTTCAAGTCAGGGAGCCTATCATTTCCATCTTAACACTCTGCTATCTCAACATTTAAACTTGCAAGGTTTCTATGGCAGGGAACAGAATCCATGGAAATCTCACTGTTCTTCTCTTTCGTCCAGACTGACATTACACTTATTGTCCATTGATCAGAGAGAGCCACATGACCCTACCTAACTGCAGTGGATCCAGGAAGGAGCAGAGAACCAGACATGGCTAAGCACTAAAAAAGTCTTTACCACACTGTTATATTATCCTTTTGTCAGGAGCAACTCGAATCAGTGGAGAGAACTGTGAGATAATCACAGACCACTAAAGCTGGACTTGATTAGAGAACATCTTCCATTCTCCGATTTTGCACCAGAAGGGACTGAGGCAAAAAGGTCACCCACAATTTCAGAACTAGTTAGAGGTAATACAGTAACTAGAAATTAGGTATCCAGAATCCTTAGCTGGTGAGAATAACAACGGCATGAACCATGCTTCTCATGGCACAGTACCCCGTCTTTCCACATGGTCTCCTCATCAGTAGGAGGCAGCAGAATCAAAAACAGAGCCTTTATGGGGTCACCCAGAGCCAAGCATTTCATATCAGTTGATTAAATGGAGTAAGAGTCTTCTATCTAATTTCAGTAGAAATTCTAGTTCCTTGAGCTTTTCATGCAGTATATTATTTGCAATGAGAAATTCAGTAGGCAGGAACTGAATTTTGTTGAGCCCCGAGGCCTGGATTTTAAATTTTTATTAAGTATGTATGTTGCCCTCCTACATCAAGCACAGATTGTTAAATTCTGGTTTGGAAAATTTTCTGGCATTTGTTGGGCGTATATGAACTGAATTGCATCCTCTAGCACAGATAGCTTAATTTATATAGGTTATTCTCCCCTATTTATAATTTTTAGTGATGTTGAGAATAGATTTAGAATTTAGCAGTTTAATTTCCCACATTAGTTGAAAACATATTTGGTAGAAGTTTTTAAAGAGAATATTCTTAAAATTGCTTGACTTGGGGTTCAGTTCATAGGATGCCAAAATACACTGAATTGTCTGTCTCTCTTCTTCCTTCACAGTCCCCTCTTTTCATGTACCTAGACCAAACATGCTTCTCTACTCAAGGGCTGTTTGTGCACTGACCTAAGGGGTGACAAAAGAAGGTAGTAGTGGTAAACATCTTATTAGCAGAAGATGGAATCCCTCAGCCTTGACATCAACTAGACCCCAAAGTGCCCTGTGATGAGTGTATACACTCAGATGTTCTTACAGAGCCTTCTGGAGGCACAGCAGCCAGGAACACAATTCAGGCCATTTCAAGTGCCACTCCACAACCACTTCTGGACATTTCCCAGGAAACTTCCTTCCATCCTCAGAAGCTCCCTCAGCACAGCCTCTCCCACCCTGCCTACCAGTCTGAATATTCTAATACCATTCCATTTTCTCAAAGTCACCCAATATTAAAAAAAAAAAAAAAAAGAGGAAAAAAGTAAATTAAAATTAGGATTAGGTCTCAGCTTTCTCCTCCTTTTCAAATTCTGCTTCTTTAGCCCTGTACCCTCCAGCTGTGCATGGAGATCAGTGACTTTTCAGATCCAATGCCAACTTCAGTCTGGAAATTGGCTGGCAAGCATTGCCAAGAGACCAGGCAATTGGCCGGTGCCCTCTGATAAATGTATACTTCCCCCTCCCTTCTCTGTAAACCAATTAGCTTCTTGTGCTGGCATGACTCTCCCGAGTCTGAGCCAATGCCCGAAGTGGGAATTCTAGCATGCAACTCAATATGCTCCTCCTTAGCAAAAAGACAGCTAAAGAGAGACTTTAATCATGATGTTATACAAATTAATTGAGAATAGAACAGGTAAGATTTGTCAGAGTAACTAGATCACACTCAGGACAATACCCCTTTGCTTAGAGCCCACAGGAGCATGTGGCATTTGTCTGTGAGACACCATATTTATTCTCGATAACCTTTACTTATTACCTTGCACTAAATTACTGGGACCTTGGGTCAATTCATTGAACCTCCCTGGGCTCCACCCCTCTGAGCTGCAGAGTGGGGATCTCATATACTTGTTGTTCTTTCTCACACTGTATAAAAGTGAGACATGGTTATTAAAATGCTTTTAACAATTATAAAATAATATTCAATAATTACAAAGTGATTTATGTTTTCCTGGGGTATTAAAAGGTATAACCATTTGAAAACTAATTTGTAGTATTACTGCATCAGTTAGAATTACACCTGGCTGTCTGTGACAGAAAATCCAAAACAGATGCTTCTATATAAAATATGTTCATATTTCTCCAATAAAGTGTCAAGAAATGAAGTTTGTTACTGGTAAGGTAGCTCCAAGAAGGTACCCAAATTTCTTCTAGTCTGACATCCCCACAGTGGCATCTCTATTCTCACAGTCCGAGATGGCCCCTAGACCTCCAGTCCTCACATCTATATTGCTGATACCAGTAAAGAAGAAAGGAACAAAGAGAAAGAAGGGACAATGGATATATGCAAGCTTGCTTTTAAGGAAATATTCTGAAAACAGCCACACACTTACATTTAAATATTAGCCAAACTTTAGTTAAATGGTCACACTCAGAAGCAAGGGAGGATAAGAAATATCTCTTCCAGATATCCATGTATCCAATTAAAAAAAATCAAGTGAGCATGGGTTTTAGGGTTGGCAACCAGCAGTTTCTACTCCACCTAATAAAACAGAACATATATATACACACCTTATGATCCAGCAAGGCCATATGTAGTTATATGCTTTATAGAAACTCTCTCATATGGCTAGACAGAAAAATGTACAGGGGTTTTCACTGTGGCAGTTTTTCAAAGAATAACATTGTCTAAAGGAAGGGAATGAGTAAATAAATTGGTTTATTCTTACTACAGAACATCATACATCAACATACATGAGCTAATTACTTTCATTTACATAAATCAACATAGATATATCTCGAACAATTTTGAGTGGAAAATAGCAAGTTAAAAATGTATATGAAGTAGGACACTATTTATGCAAATTTTAAAAATACATGGAACAATACTATGTACTCTTTATGAATACAGTTATATACAGACAAAATGTTTAAAATATATCTGAATGGCAGACCACATATACAACATGGTCCTATAAGATTCTAATATGGTATTTTTTACTGTACCTTTTTATGCTTAGATATGTTTAGATACACAAATTATTTCCATTGTGTTACAATTGCTTACTGTTTTCAGTACAGTAACCTGCTGTACAGGTTTGTCATCTACGAGCAGTAGGCTACACCGTATAGCCTAGGTGTGTAGTAGGCTACACCATCTAGGTTTGTGTAAGTACGCTCTATAAGGTTCACACTTGCACGAAAATGCCTAATGACACATTTCTCAGAACATGTCTCTCTCACTAAGCAACATATGATTGTAATTACAGAATTCCAGGCAAAATACTTATTGGCTGCAGTCGCTATCTCTTATTGCATTACCTCTGGAGTCATAAGGCAGATGCCAGCTAAATGTGTAGAAAGTCAGTAGCGATCCACTTACCCCAAAGAGTGGAATATGTGTACTGACTTCCAAAAATTGCCTGGTGGTTAACCAAAGGTTCTGTACACACCTCTATTTCAGGTGACAGGTTAGAGACTATTACCTATAAGCAAGGTACAGTTTATTTTATATCTTTTGTATTATCTTAAAAGTTTCTTATTCTACTGCTAGAGAATCTTTCCTTCAAGCAATTCTATGCCATGCCTTTCCATGCTTGAGAAAAGGAGGGGCATTCAGGGAAAAAATACAGTGAAAGTGAATTTTCACTAGGAGGACACACACTAAAGTTAGAACTAGTTCCTGTAGAAACTCTACCTATAACTAAAGAAAAGTCTACTGCTCATTTTTATTGGGGATTAGTGAAATACATCATTTATTGACATAAAGGTCTATATGTAAAGAAACGAATTGATTCCTTTTAAAGTCTTAAAAAATCAACCATCCTCTGACTAAATAGAAAAGTTTTCCTAAATAGAAAAGCTTTCCAATGATTATTAGCCTGCCTATAAATTTCTGCTTTCAAATGCCATAGTACTATATTCTTGATCTTTGGAGAATGTCTCCCAACAGATTCCTACATGTAAAAAAGATTCATACAAATTTGGGGGTTCTATTACAGATTCCAAAAGAAGGTCTCTTTCCCTTCTGCTTTTTCTTGGTTTTATGTACAGCAAGCAAGAGTTCACAAAGGAAATTCCATTCCTACTCTAAAAATTGAAATGGCAGCTTCTATTTTAGGTGGTCTTAGCATTAGTTATTTTCCAAGGAGAAAGAAACCAGCGTTATTTTTCTACATGAAAAGAAGCTAGTGAAAAGAAAATTATAAATATTGCTTAGTTTCCAATTCGTAAGGGAGTAGTGTCCAGAGAAAAACAAAATGCCTTATTTTGATGTCATTTGAATGTCCAAAGTTGATACCTTTTACAAATGGAGTAGATACCTCTGTGGCTTGCCTGAAGAACTTTCAGAATAGCCTCCAAACTAAAACTATTTTATTCACCAGCTTGCCTCCATACCTGAAATTCCTACTAGTTACATTCATTTTCTGTGCCTCTGCATTCCTTATAAGAACTCTACTACTGCCTTAGGCTGGGTGCAGTGGCTCACACCTGTAATCCCAGCACTTTGAGAGGACGAGGTGGGCAGATCACCTGAAGTCAGGAGTTTGAGACTAGCCTGACCAACATGGAGAAACCCTGTCTACTAAAAATACAAAATTAGCTGGGTGTATAATGCCTACAATCCCAGCTACTCAGGAGGCTGAGGCAGGAGAAACACTTGAACCCCTGAGGTGGAGGTTGCAGTGAGCCAAGATCGCGCCATTGTACTCCAGCCTAGGCAAAAAGAGCAAAACTCCATCTCAAAAAAAAAAAAAAAAGAAAAGAAAAAGAAAAAGAATTCTGCTACTTCCTCCTGCCAACAATGCAGCAAAGTTGACAATATCATATTTGGTAAAATAATATACCTGATTACTAATAGTTTGTTCTTTTATTTTTGAGTAGTGTCTCATTGTGTGTGTGTTCCAAGCGTTAAACATCCATTTACCAGTTGATGGCTATTTGGGTTTTTCCACTTTGGACTATTATGAATAAACCTGGTATGGACATTCACATTTAAGTCTTTTCATGAACACATGCTTTCATTTTTCTTGGATAAATGCCAAGAAGTGACATTGCTGGGTCAAATGGTAAGTGCATGTTTGACTTTATAGGAAATATCCAAACTGTTTTCCAAAGTGATTTTATCATTGTACATTCCCACCAGTACCGTCGAGGGTTTTAGTTGGCCTATGTCCTCAAAGTAACTTCTAAAAGGAAGATAGAAAAGAATAACAAGAGGAGACAGAGAGTTTAGTATAATACAAACCGCTTTTACAGGATCTCCTGGTATTGAAAACTACCTCCTAGTAGCTGCCCTTCTCTCTCATCTACCTCACTTGCTTCTGCCTACAGAGGTTCAAAAGATGGGTATCACCCTAAAGAGAGTTGCATCCATCCCTTGGCTAAGGCAAAGGTCTGCCTTAGTTTATCAAAGTGTTTGGAGGCTGTTTACCAGTTTTCTTTCTCCTGCCTTTTCAGATTTATCCGCTGTCCTGATGATTCCTGTTTGCCTACATTTAAGACCTATTTACACCTCCTTTAATCTGAGTTGCACCTTCCTTGCTTGTCATCTGCCTGACGAACTTGTTTTTATGTTTCTTTTTCATTAGTGCTTGGACTCTGACTTCCCTACTTTGTTCATACTGAAGGTTTTATTTTGACTCTTCTTGAAAAATGGCCTAAGCCAATTTGGTCACACCTATTATGACCTTTTTGGTATATAATTATAGCCACTATATAGAAATGTAGCCATAGCCTCTCCAACGTGAGCAAGTTTCTAAATTCTCCAAGATATGCTGACTTTTACAAAACACACTTTTACTAGCAAGCAGGCACAAAACAGTTTATACAACTTGTTTTGTAAGTTCAATGAAACCCTAGTTCTCTGTCCTTTTAAAGATGCCTACCATATCTTGCATAGGAGATTCACCAGAGGCAGATGGATCAATACTAGAAGCAGAATTTCATGTCCCTGATAACCTACCCTGGCATGAATGGCTAGATTCAGGATAGAGTCACAGGCACCATCCTTGAGGGTACAGGCTACAGAAGGTCTGCTAGGTTCTTAATTTCTATTTATGAAAGGGTAGGGAGTGTTTCTAAAATACTCCATCCATTCCACATACCACGAATACCACTCATTTCACCAATAAAAGCCTACTTTTAGAGTTTATTATGCCAACTAATGAACCACAAATTTCACCAATGAAAACTCCTTTTTTGCTTTCACTCTAACATCTGGTGCTAATCACAGATAATATAACCAAAAGCACTTGTAACAGGCACATTTAGAGCATGGACCTTCTGAAAACATCTCATCTGGCCACCTCTGAAAACCAAATTTCTGATTAGAACAGTATATAGCATGTTACTTAAACTAAGCAGTACCCACATATACACACACTACTTAATTTTTTTTTGAAAAAGTATTTTAAAGTATATTGTAGATACCATAACAACCCTGGAATCCTGCCTTGGAAATAATGTTTATTGAACACCCACTATATGCCAGGCAGTCTGCTAGGTGTTTTATAATTATACTTAACATTCCTCATCTAGAAAATTATAACTCAAGAAGTAGGTATCATTATGCATACTGATTTTAAAAAGAATTTTAATTTGCCCAAGGTCATTTGAGGCAGTAGAGCTGGTGTTAAAATCAAAGTCTACTGATCCTCACAGTGATTTTTCAGCTAATTTTCAGTTTAAGTGATATAAACACATTTTTTTCTAGGATTTATTCAAATATATAACTAAGTCACTGTTTTTAAATCTTTGGTTTGTTTTTTAATCCTTCTTATACTTTTTTGGTTAGTATCTAATTAAAGTACTTGTCTCTCTCCCTATCAGAATGGACATACATGCCCAATTTTGCCAATAACTTCAAAAGGATTGTGAAAACTTCCTTTTTCCTCCTAAGGCCCAGCATGAATCTTAGATTAAGAATGTTTGCAACAAAGAATGTTAAATGTTTCTCTACTATAGGATTGCAATGTACATTATTTGTTCTGGCTCTTTTGTTTGCACTTCTGAATGTGTTATTTTTTTCTAAGATACAGCAGCTGTTTTACCTTCTCTCTAGTGGTGCTTCTTCATTTGGTAATGTCTCTGGACACTGTTGATTTGCAAAGACCAGCAGCAGGAACTCCTTTTTGGTGACTACACTTACAAAGTATGTGTTATACCATTTTCCCTGTATTCATATCTCAGAAACTGTACCTGATGACTGTCCAAAGCCACTATGGACATACAGTCTCTAAACCAAAGACCCATCCAAGATTCAGCTGGCCATGAAGTGGCCTCACTTTGATCACCTGAGCACATCACACCTGTATTTTTCTGTGTCCCTCCAGGTTCTTTAATGCTATTGACATTCTATGAACTTTCCTAGACTCAGTATGCTGGCAGGTCTCTGTGTCATGTGACCAAAGTCTTTCTCTAAAGAAAGTCTGTGAGCCATTGTTAGCATAATTTAAACGTTAATTATGAAAACTGTCCCCCAAATGCCATAAAAACAAATAAACCACCGAGCCACTACTGAGCAAACTACCTTACTGCTGAGGCTTAGACAAACAATAGAATGATTAGTAAAAATGCATTACTAGGCTCAGTTATATTTCACATGGTATCTGACAATCCATAGGGCCCACTTCTGTTCCCCCATAAATAAGATATACAATTTAATGGTTCTCTTTTATCTCACACATCATAGCGAATCTGCAAGAACATCACTTAACCTCTTCAAGTCATCTTTCACTGGCTATATACTTACAGATATGAACGAACAGAAATAGTAGCAGCTTTGATTTTTTGCTATGAATATGTACTTTTATATTGCCTCTGATAAAGTGAAAATATATATTCCAATATGGAAAAATTGCCAATGCCATACATTAAGAATGATTCTGAAGCTTACTAAAATACAACTAGCTATGGAATTTGGCATTTTTGGTCCATGTTGAATCCATTCCAAAGTATTTCATTACATACAAATTACTAAAAGAACCTCATCTCCATTGAGTTTTTTCAATAATTCAAATCTTCAGGCATATGTAGAAACATTAGCATGAAAATGAAGTGATAATGCAAGGTAATCATACACGAGTTTATTCTAGGCAGAAATTAATGAAAAATGATCTAGTATTATAACTATTATCTGCTAAAAAGGAACTTTGTTTGAGACAGAGCCTCGCTCTGTCACCCAGGCTGGAGTGCAGTGGCGAGATCTCGGCTCACTGCAAGCTCCGCCTCCCGGGTTCACGCCATTCTCCTGCCTCAGCCTCCCGAGTAGCTGGGACTACAGGCGCCGCCACCACGCCCGGCTAATTTTTTGTATTTTTAGTGGAGACGGGGTTTCACTGTGTTAGCCAGGATGGTCTCGATCTCCTGACCTCGTGATCCGCCCGCCTCGGCCTCCCAAAGTGCTGGGATTACAGGCATGAGCCACCGCACCCGGCCAGGAACTTCTTTTTTAATCCATTCAATGATGATTCTTAAAAGAGGCCATCCACTATAAGGTGATGATCAAGCACATTTTGGCAACACCAGATACAGGCAACATTTTGAGAAGTTGCATTTTCCTAAAAAATATCTGTTTTCCCTGTAACATTTCAAAGCGTTTTGATCTTAGTTTTTATCTCATTCTTACTAAACCTTACTGAATTTAAGATTCCATGGGTCAATCAGTTTCTTTCTCATATATGAACTAGGGGCAGTAACAGTAACTACTTAATTTTCTTGTTATACAAATTAAATAAAATAGAAAGCGTAGCATAGAAGACTTCTGGTTTCAGCTCCAATATAGGAAAAACTTGTAAATTGTCAACCCTACCCTTACAACAGAAAAGCCTGGACAAACTACAACCAAAACACATTTTTGGACCCACTGTTACAACTGAGGTCATAAGGCAAATAAGCACTCCACAATCTAAAGAGACAGACACAACTAGAGAGACACAGCCAAGATCCACCTGCCTGGAACATACACATCACATCATACACTTATATGATAATTTTGGTGATGTTGAAGGAGAAGTGTGGACAGCATGAGAGCGAGGAAATTCTGAGAGTTTCAATGTTAGGAGGGTCCCCATATTTTCATGGGTTTTACTTCCAGGAATCTCAGAAGGTTCTTAGGATAAAGATCTGAGAAAGATTTCCTGTTTATATCTCTGGCTCTGGCAAGGGATGGGGAAATGCAGTCATCAACATGAAACAAGCCTAGAGTTTAATTCTTTATAACAAAGACCTATTCTCCAGGAGAGAAAACTTTGCCAAGGAATACTCTGTTTACCTCAGTTCTTATCACTCAATACAACGTAATTGGTTTTCAACAAAAATTACAAGGCTAATAGGAAAGGAAAAGCTAAGTAACTTTGGAAGAAAGCATGGCAGAGTCTTATCTCAGCTGGCTCCTCCTATACCACCAGTCCACATACCTCTAGCATCAGCCCTCTCCTCCTCTCTGTAGCCTTCCTGTCTCATCTAAGGTTAAAAAGTCTATAGAGTAAGTATTAATCCATTCTCATGCTGCTAATAAAGACAAATCCTAGACTGGGTAATTTATAAAGGAAAGAGGATTAATTGACGCACAGTTCCACATGGCTGGGGAGACCTCACAATCATGATGGAAGACAAAGGAGGAGCAAAGTCACCTCTTACATGGCGGCAGGCAAAGACAGCTTATACAGGGGAACTCCCATTTATAAAATTATCAAATCTGGTGAGACTTATTCACTACCATGAGAACAGTATGGGGGAAACTGCCCCTATGATTCAATTATCTCCACCCGGCCCCACCCTTGACACATGGGGATTATTATAATTCAAGGTGAAATTTGGGTGGGGACATAGCCAAATCATATCAGTAAAGGATTCAAGAAAATAGACTGGAAATTCTGAAGTCACAGTAAGGGGTACGGATAGGAGTGAGAAAGTTATGCCATGGAGAAATAAAGACTTGTGAAGGTCCAGAGACACAGGCCCACTGAAAGACTGAGATTTAATCTGGACAACAGAATGCCTCCCTTCTCCCTTACCTGATGACCACACCAACAGAATTTCCATTGGTGTATGATGATAGTGGATTACGGCTAAAAAGCTGCAAGATGCAGACTTTCTCTGAGGAGTATCTAGGGAAGCCCAAAATTAAGAAAGGAGACAAAAACTTGAACACTAGAGAAATTTGAAGTCTCTGCCACCTACAGCTACAGCATACATTAAACACAGTTCAACCACTAGACAGACTAACTTAATCCTCACACTGAAGTTCCATTTATCTCAGTTTCTACCACCCAATGCAACACAAAAGTGAATCTTCCTTATTTAAAAAATTATTTAGGAGTCTGGGGGTTTCCAGGATGTAATGTGGAATGTGACAAAATAATCTCACTGTATTTTAACTATATAAGACAATCTCACTGGAAGAGGTGAGGGGAAACAGTGCTTACTAGTGCACCTTTGAAAATGAGGAGCCTGTAAGACTAAAGACAACAGAAACTGTAATACTGTGCTCAATTGATTCAGTTGTTTCCCACAAGGGTATGAGTTAACAATTCTGCTACCACGATATGTGTATACTGGAATTTAAAAAATAAATAATGGCTGATGTTGGGAGCCAGGTTTCTTACTTTGGAGGGGAAGTTACAAATCGGCAAGAGGTCTCGAGGCTAGAATGATCCATGATACAGCGGATTAGGATAGGGGACATCAGTATTAATTTGTGTTTACCCTAATAAAGATACTGATGGTTACATATAGAAATATGTATAAATATGTTTATATACACAGGTTAGTATGCACATGCATTTCCTTGCTTTGTCAGCTGAAAGGACCAGAAGTTGTAGCACTTGGTTACAATGAGTATGCCTATATATACAATGAGTATATATAATATCCAGATCTTGGTTTCCAATTATCCAATAAAGGGAATCAGGGATCTTAGAGAAGTGGTTGAGTCTTAGATTAGAGCAGAAGATGTACAAGATAAGCATGAAGCATCTTATAGTACCAAATAGTATGTGGACAGCAGGAGAGTGGATTTTTTTTTTCTCTCTCTTTCTCTGTCACACACACACACGCACAAACACCCTATAACAGGGCATGGTCAAGGGACACAGGAGATAACTGAAACAGCTCCCAATGGTCAAAGCTAAAATAATTCGAAACAGAAAGTAAAGTATTATTAGATGGTAATGTAAAAATTTAGGGAGAATAGACAAATGCCCCATGTAGGAGAATTCAAAGTAATTTATGTAGATACTCCATCCTCAAGAGGGCAGAACATAACTCACAACTTCTTATAGTGAAGTATATATAGTGACTTCCTTCCAAAGAATACAGTATAGAAAGGGAAGGGGGAATCGTAACTTTTATAGCCAAGAGAACTGACACACATCACCTTAGCCAGGAGATCAAGGTTAACACATCAACAGTGATGTCATTTTGATAGTATGTACCCTTGATATGATGTGATGAGAATGACACTTTACCTCTATTGTCTTCCTCTCCCAAATCTATAATCCCAGTCTAATCATGAGAAAAACATCAGAAGAATACCAGTAGAGGAACATTCTACAGTATATGCCCGACTCCGTAAGACTGTCAAGATCATCAAAAAACAAGAAAAGGCTGAGAAACTGTCATAGCCAAGAGAGCCTAAGACGACATGATGACTAAATGAAATGTGTTCAGGATAGGATCCTGGAACAGAAAAAGGACACTAGGTAAAACCTGAAAAAAAAAAATCAATAAATTTTGGATTTTAGTTAATAATGTATCAACATTAATTGTGCAAATGTACCATATTAATGTACCACATTAATGTACATGTACCATAATAATGTACCTATAATAATTATTTGAGTCAGGGTCTCACTCTGTCACCCAGGCTAAAGTGCAGTGTTGCAATCAGGGCTTACACTGCAGCCTTGACCTGCTGGGCTATAGCAATCCTCCCACTTCAGCCTCCCTCCCAAGTAACTGGGACCACAGGCATGCACTACCATGCCAAGCTAATTTTTGTATTTTTTGTAGAGACAAGGTCTTGCCGTGCTGCACAGGCTGGTATTGAATTCCTGAGCTCAAACAAGCTGCCCGCCTCAGCCTCCCAAAGGGCTGGGATTACAGGTGTGAGCTACTGCGCCTGGCTTTAATTAAAAGTATTTGAAACTGAGTGCCAGGTATAGGGGAACTCTGTCCTATCTTAATCTTTCTATATCAAACTATTCTAAAATTAAAAGTCTACTTTTTAAAAAGTAGGTAGCATGATTTCTACCTCATGGAATGTACTTAGTAAATGTCAACTGTTATTATCTTCTACATGACAAATACTAAGTTACCAGGGATTTCTGTGGTAAAAAAGAAGTCAGATAATTATTAGATGCTTAAATAGAATATTGACCTGTAATTAACCTGAATAATTCTAGATCTAAAAAGAAATGACTAAATCATAGATTAGCCAGATTACCAGTCTCTCATTTTGCTTCAAGAGTCAACCATAGAATAATATCAGAGTCAGAATATAAGGTAGAAAAAATACAAATCCTAAGTGATTTTCTCTCTTAACCTACAAGGGAAAATGAACAATATTGCCTACTACCAAAAGCCTTGTATTGCTTTCAACGTGATGTCATCTGGTCCACTTTTGAAAGCTTATGGCATAGTCCTCACAAAGTCATTTATATTTCAGTGGTAAAGACCCTTAAGGTATAAGCATGTATGCAATATTACTAAGGCTCAGAGAGGCCATTTAAAAATATTGGAGGAGATGAGGGAGGTGAATAGAAATAATAGAATATTTCACTGGATAATTATCTGCTTTTAAAAAATTACTAACATCCTTGGCATTCATCCCTTTTCTCATCTTTCAAATATATCCTTTTGAGAAATTTTAAGTTGCTGAAGATATTGTTAACTGACCATTCATTTACAATCAGGGCCATGTGGTGGGGTGGGGGCGGGGGGGAATGTTGCAAAGCTTTATTTCAAGTGTATTTTTCACTTTACAAAATTAAGAAACTCCTACAATTTCCTGTAGCTTTGGATGAACCATATAAACATAATTTCACCTCTGAATTTACTATACTTCACCTAACCTTCCCATGTTTTTTCTTCTAAATAGGTTGCAGTTACCAAGATTTGCCTCCATCGTTTCTGATTTCTTTGTACAAATAAATTCATAGACTCATGGGAGCCTTGGATTTAAAAGTTTCATTGTGCTGTTAATAGAAAAACAAGCACACAACCTTGCTTCTGCTGTTGCCCACCAAGGTCTATCTTTTTTAAAAAAATTTATGGATTAATCAAAGCCATTGCCTATATTTATATTTTAATACTAAATTTACCTACCAAAGATGATATATAAAATATTGAATGATATATAGAATAGGATACAAAATGATCTAGTTTTTAATACTTCCAAAATATCTGCCCATCAAAAAGTCCCTCTGTATCCCCGCTTCTCATTAGGATGCATAAACAATAGCACATATACGATGGCCACACTGGCCAGTTTAAAGCTTTTTCCCAGCGTGAGTTATAAAGCTGGTCAAGTTAGTCATGAGAAGGCTGTTTTCTAGCACACAGTTTTCATTCTCAGAACCACCTGCTTTAAACACGATGTCAACACATACTAAGTGTACATTTATACTAAAGTACATTTCCTAACCTTTCAGGAATATTTACATTTTAATAACAATGCCTAAAGACTTTTTAAAAATCCCATGAAGTTAAAAGGTGCAACTCTGTAATGGTGGAATTCTATACTCAGATAACGGAGGGAATGGAAAGTAGAAATGCTCAAAGCTGCTTGAATCACACCCAGACAGGCAGCTCCTATTCTACTGTTTTTCATTTCTTTCTTGTATATATAGCCTCTTGCTATGTGAAATCACTTCACTTTATCTAAATCATATTTCTTTTATAAAAACAGTTTGAACAGCATAAAATGGCATTTCAATAAAATCCATATGTAATTCCATCTCAAGCACAGATTTTGCAAACATTTTTACATTGCTAGATTTTATTTTAATTGTTGCAAACAGCAAATTTACTTTCTTTGCATTCCACTTCATAATGTGTTCATTCATTTAAAAAATACTTAAGTGCCTACTATGTGCCAGTACTATTCTAAGTGTTAGAAATATATCTTTGAACAAAAAGATAAAATTCCTGATTTCATGGAGCTTACATTCTATTGAAGGGCAGAAAAATGTACACAATAAACAAAATACCTAAGAAAATGGTATATGCTATTTTTTAAAAAATAATAAAAGAGGGTAAGAGAGCTTAAGAGTGAGAGTGAAGACTGGGAAGGAAGATAAAATGTAAGATAATATAGCTGGGATAGCTATACTTGCATCGTGAAATTTGAGTAATCACTTGCAGGAAATTAGTTAGACATGTGGGCATCTGGGAAAATATACTTCTAGAAAGAACAAATAGTGCAAGTTGGGAAGTATCTTGCATGTCTGAGAAGCAACAGAGGCCAGTATGGCTAGGGCAGAGGGAATAATAAAGAGGGTAGAAAAAGATGATGTCAGAGATAATAAAGGCCAAAAAATGTAAGGCCTTGTAAGCCATTTTAAGGATTTTGGCTTAATTATTGTGCAATTTTCGGCAAGTGGCTAACCATTTTAAGGTTTATTTAATGTGTAAAAAGAGGAGCAATCAACTAAAAAAGAGGTACTGCTAATAAACCAATAATGAAGTTGAAATGAAATAATAAATATTAATTGATCCAAAATAAGGTCAAAAACAAACACATAAAAAGAGATAAAAAAGGAACATAAAAAAGAAAGAGAAAACAAAGAGCAAGATAGCACAATTAAACCTAACCAAAAGACAATGATAATTTCATTAAATATAAATGGCCTAAATATATCAATTAAAAAGCATATTGTCAAATGAAAAACTAAAATCTAACCATATGCTGTCTATAGAAAATATGCTTTGAATATAAAGCACAGAAGGCTAAAAGTAAAAGAATGGAAAAAGATATATCATGCTACATCTAATAAAAAATAAAGTTGGGGTCACCATATTAGTATCAAACAAAGCAGATTTCAAAGTAAAAAATCTTAGGACAAACATCACAATAAAAAAGAAGACAATATACCAATAAGACATAACAAATCTAAATGTATCTGTACCTAATAACAGAACTTCAAAATATAAGCAAAAGTTTATAGAACTGAAAAGAGAAATGGACAAATTCATAGGTATACTTGGAAATACCAAAACTCCCTTTCTCTATAGTTAACAGAGTAAGTAGACTAGAAATAACTAAGAAGATTTGAACACCACCACATACTAGACCTCGTCAACATTTGTAGAATACTACACCCCAAAATGGTAAAATACACATTAAAAAATGGACATTGAATATTTACCAAGCTAGCCCATGTAAAAAATATTAATAAATACAAAGAGATTGAAATTGCAAGATGCATATTCTCTGACCACAACACAATCATAGCAGAAACCAATAATTAAAAGATATCTAGAAAATCTCCAAGAATTTGGAAATTATGTAGCACATTTCTATATCATGGGTCAAAGAAAAGTCACAGGGAAATTAGAAAGTACTTTGAACTGAGTGAAAATGAAAAAACAACATATGAAATGTGCAGAATGTAGTCAAACCTGCCTTAGAGGGAGATATGCAGCATAAATTACTTATAATAAAAAACATGAAAAATGTCAAATCAAGTCTCACTTACACCTTAGGAAACTTGAAAAAGAAAAATTAAACCCAAGCCAAAGAACCAAAAAAGGAAGTAAAAATAAGAGTAAACATTAATAAAAAGATATATCAATGAAAATAAAAAAGAGAGATACATCAATGAAAGCAAAAGCTGTCCTTTGAAAACACTAATACAACCGACAAAACTCTAGCAAATGTAAATTGGAAAAATGTAAAGAAAAGATAATTACCAAGATCTAGAACGATAAGTGGTTCATGATTAAAGATACTACATGCAATAATATGAAAAATATTTTGAACAACTTTATGCTAATAAATTTAAGAACTTAGGTAAAATAACAAACTTGCTAAAGGATACAAACTTCCAAAGCTCGCCTAAGAAGAAAAAGAAAATCTGAATAATCCTGTATTAAATAAATTGAATTTACAGTTTAAAAGCTTCTCACCAAGAATACTAAAATCTCTAACAGCTTCACTAGTGAATTCTATCAAATGCTTAAGGAGTAAATAATAACTCTACACAAACTCTTCCAAAAAATAGAAGAGAACACATCAATTTTATTCTATAAAGCCAGAATTGACCTGATACCAAAACTAGACAAAGATACTAGGAAGTAAAAGGAAGGAAAAAAAAATGAGAGAAAAAAAAAAAAAAACTAGAGACCATTATCACTCATGAACTCAGGTACAGTAAGTGCTAATGTTTTAGCAGATTGAATTCTGACAATACAGGCATATCTCGTTTTATTGCACTTTAATGTGTTTCACATGTACTGTGTTTTTTACATTGAAGATTTGCGGCAATCCTGCACCAAGCAAGTCTATAGGTACCATTTTTCCAACATGTGCTAACTTAATGCCTCTGTGTCACATTTTGGTAATTCTCACAATTTTTCAAATTTTTCCATTATTATTACATTTGTTACAGTTATCAGTGAGCAATGATCTTTGATGCTACTGCTGTAACTGTTTTGGGGTACCATGACCTCCACCTATATGAAACTATGAACTCAACTGGTAAATGTTGTGTGTGTTCTGACTGTTCCACCACCCGGCCCCGATCTCTCTCCCTTTCCTAGGGCCTCTCTGCTCCCTGAGACACAATATTAAAAGTAAGCCATGGGATACTATGCAGCCATAAAAAAGGATGAATTTGTGTCCTTTGTAGGGACATGGATGTAGCTGGAAACCATCATTCTCAGCAAACTATCATGCTACAAGAAATGAAAACCAAACACTGCACAGCCCTCACTCATAGGTGGAATTGAAATAATGAGATCACTTGGATAATAGCGTATACCACACCGGGCTTATTGCAAGGTGTGATAGTGGTGATTAGGAGTATGCGCCCTATCAAATTGAGCGAGTTAACGGTGCAGCATAATTAACATGGTAATACGGCTACATATGTAATAAACCCACCGCCATAGTATGTATACAATTCTAAAACTTAAAGTAGAATTTAAAAAGAAAATATTTAACTGAAAACAAATAAATAAAACAAAAGTAAGCCAGTTCATCACTCTACAATGGTTACTAAGTGTTCCAGTGAAAGGACGAGTCACATGTCTCTCAGTTTAAATAGAAAGCTAGAAATGATTAGGCTTCATGAGGAAAGCATGGAGAAAGATGGCATATAGGCTGAAAGCTAGGGCTTTTGCACGAAATAGCCAAGTTGTGAATCCAAGGAAAAAGTTTTTGAAGTTAAAAGTACTACTCCAGTAAACTCCCAAATGGTAAGAAAGTGAAAGAGCCTTATTGCCGTACAAGGAAAGTTTTAGTGGTCTGCATAGAAAATCAAACCCACCACCACATTCCCTTAAGCCAGAACCTAATCCAGAGCAAGGCCCCAACTCTCTTCAATTTTATGATGCTGAAAGAGTTGAGGAAGCTGCAGAAGAAAAGCTGGAAGCTAGCAGGGTTTGGTTTATGAGGAATAGGGAGAGAAGCCATCTCCATAACACAAAAGTGCAAGTAAAACACGAAGTGCTGACATAAAAACTGTAAAAAGTGATCCAGAAGACCTAGTTACGATCATTGATGAAGGTGGCTACACTAACAGATTTTCAATATAGACGAAACAGCTTTCTATTGGAAAAGATGCCCTCTAGGACTTTCAGAGCTACAGAGGGTAAGTCAAGGCCTGACGTCAAAGCTTCAAAGGACAGTCTGACTTTCTTGTTAGGGGTAATGCAGCTGATGACTTTAAGTTAAAGCCAATGTTCATTTACCATTCTGAAAGTCCAAGGGGCCTTAAGAATGACACTAAATCTATTCTGCCAGTGCTCTCTAAATGAAACAGCAGAGCCTGGATGTCAGCACATGTGTTTACAGCATGGTTTGCTCAGTATTTTGAGCCCACTGTTAAGACTTACTGCTCAAAAAAAAAAAAGATGGATCTGGGTAAAGTAAATTGAAAACCTGCAGAAAGGATTCACCATTTAGGATGTCATTAATGAATTCATGATTCATGGGAAGAGGTCAAAATGTCAGCATTAACAGGAATTTGGAAGAAGCTGATTCCAACCCTTATGAGTAACTGACTTTGATGGGTTCAAGATGTCAGTGGAGGAAGTAACTTCAGATATGGTGCAAGTTAGAAGAAAACTGGAATTCGAACTGGAACCTGAAGATGGAACTGACTTGCTGCAATCTTATGATAAAAGTTAAATGGAGAAGGATAATGTTTTTTATCAATGAACAAAGTGATTTCTTGAGATGCAATTAGATTTCTTGGTGCAAATCAGAAGAAAACTGGAATTTGAAGTGGAACCTGAAGATGGAACTGAATTGCTGCAATCTTATGATAAAACGTACATGGATAAGGATAATGTTTTTTATGAATGAACAAAGAAAGTGATTTCTTGAGATGGAATTGATTTCTAGTAAAGATGCTGTGAACATTGTTGAAATGACAACAAAGGATTTAGAGTATTACATAAACATTGTAGATAAAGCGGTGACAGGGTTTTTAAGAGGATTGGCTCCAATTTTCACAGACATTCTACTGTGGGTTAAATGCTGTCAAATAGCACTGCATGCTACAGAGAAATCCTTTGTGAAAGGAAGAGACAATCAACGTCGCAAATTTTGTTGTCCTATTTTAAGAAATTGCCACAGACACCCCAACCTTCAGCAACTATTATCCTTATCAGTAAGCAGCTATTAACACTGATGCAAGACCTTCTACCGGCAAGAAGATTATCACTTGCTGAAGGCTCAGATGATCAGTCACTTTTTTTTTTTTTTTTTTTTTTAGCAATAAAGTATTTTTAACTAAGGAATCTACTTGATTTTTTTTAACATAATACTACTGGAGACTTAATAGACGACAATATAATGTAAATATAACTTTTGTATGCACTGGGAAATCAAAACAATTCTGTGACTGACTTTATTGCAATATTTGCTTTATTCCAGTGGTCTAGCACCAAGCTTGTGATATCTCTGAATATCGCAGAACCTGTCTATAGAACCTGTCTATAAAAAGATAATGCATCATAATCAAATAGGGTTTATCCCAGCTGTACAATGTTGGTTAGACAGTTGAAAAGCAATCAATGTAATTCACCCTATTAATATACTAAAATGGAAATTACAGGATAATCTTAATAGATGCAGGAAAAAATGTGACAAAAATCTATACTGATTCTTGAGAAGAATGATTATGAAATTAAGAATAGAAAAGAACTTCCTCAATTTGTGAAAGGGCATGTTTGAAAAACTTGCAGCTTGCGTTTACTTATTGGTGAAAGACCTTGTACGATCAAGAACAAGGAAAGGATTCCCTCTTCCACCACTTCTACTCAACTTTATACTGACTGTCCTTGCCAACAAGAAACAAAGTAAGAAATAAATGGCAGACAGGCTAGACATAAATAAAATTTTATTTGCAAGCAACATGTTCTTCTGTGTAGAACATCCTAGTAAGTCTGTAAAAAGGATACTATAGTTAATAAATGAGTTTAGTAAGATCAGCTGTTAGAAGGTTAATATAAATAATTGTATTTACATATACTGACCATAAAAATTTTAGCTTAAAACTATGATATCATAAAAATGTGAAATACTTATGGATAAATTTGACAAAAGATATATGAGACTGGTACACTGATAACTATAAAATATTGTTGAGAGAAATCAAAGATGATTAATAAAGGTAGAGCTATGTCATTACCATTGATTGGAAAACTCACTAGTGTTAGTATGTTAGTGATCCTCAAAATGATGTATAGCCTCAACATAATTTAAATCAAAATTTCAGTAGAAATTTTCATGTATTACTGGTAGAAATACAAAATAGTATAGCCTCTTTGGAAGTTTTTTACAATGTTAAATATAGATTTCCTCTACGACTCAGCAGTTGCAATCCTAGGTATTTACCCAACTGAAGTGAAAAATTACGTTTACACAAAATCCTAAAGCAGCTTTATTTATAATTGCCAAATGGTGGAAGTAGCCAACTCAATAATAAGACAAATAATTCAATAAAAATAGGCACAAATATAAATAGAATTTAACTAAACAACACATAGGGATTCCAAATAAGCACATGCAAAAATACTCAATATTGTTAGTCATTAGGGAAGTGCAAACTAGAGCCACAAGGAGATACTACTACACACCTCAGTAGAAGAGCTAAAATTACAAATACTGACACTGCTTAGTCTTGGCAACAAACTCATACACATGGCTGGTGGAAATGCAAAATGATTAAGCCACTGTGGAAAACAGTGGCATTTGGTATTTGTTACAACTGTTTGTAGAGACATGTATTTTCATTTCTCTTGCGTAAATTCATAGGAGTGGAATGGTCCAGGGGGCTTTCCTAAATGGTGGATGATGAATTACATGGTAACAATGTCAAGAAATAAGTACCTTCCCAGAGTTAGAAAATAAGAGCCAAACAATGAAAAGCAGGAAAGTGAACAGTGATGCCTGCAAAACAGGAATGATGAGGGAATTGGTGTGGAGTACTGGAAAAAGAACAGCTCCAGGGTTGGGTAAAATAAATGATCCTATTTTCTAAAATAAACTAGAGGGGTATGACCATTGAAAGGGATTGAGGAGAAAGGCTGATGGATCAGTTAACTTGTAAGTGTACGGCCTTTCCAAATTGGTCCTGAGCCAATAAGCAATCCCAGAAATGTAATAAAAAATCAAACACCTGCAAAGGGCATGAGATGTTACCCTCCAGGAGATCAGGATGTACTCCACTCCTGATTCACAAAACTTGACGTGGTTTCAGGAGCTCTTGCTGCCATGAGGAAGCCCTTCTAGGCTGAGCCAGTCCTACGGGTCCACAGACACACAAGCGTGGTGGGTTGTGGGATAGGACTGGGCACATGCAAAAAACAGTCATTTTATTGGCTGAAGCATAAGGTGTATAAAAGGGAAAATTAGACCGAATAGGTAAATTGAGGTCTAAGAAGGACCCCAAGTGCCCTCTCTCTGATTTCTATTTTATATTTGATACTTAATACCAGGATTTCCCAGTTGGAAGAATAGAGAGTGACATTATATTAATAAATGTGTAACTGCGTGGCCAAAACATTCTATAGTGAAGTGTAGCTGTGTCTATTTTTAGGCCACACATTGCTGTTGGCATTCATTGCAAGCTACAAAGTGCCGTAACTAGGCTTTACTGTAGGAATCGAAGTGTGTGGATCTATCTTTCTAGTGCAGCAGTACATATCTTACTGTGAAGGAATGACTTAGAAGAGAAAACCCAGTCCCTTTCATGCCTTTGCTCATAGAGTGTTTTGTTTCTTTTTCTTTTTTTTCTTTTGAGATGAAGTTTCACTCTTGTTGCCCAGGCTGGGGTGCAATGGTGCCATCTTGGCTCACTGCAACCTCCGCCTCCCGGGTTCAAGTAATTCTCCTGTCTCAGCCTTCTGAGTAGCTGGGATTACAGGCGTGCGTCACCACACCTGGCTAATTTTTTGCATTTTTAGTAGTGACGGAGTTTCACCATGTTGGCCAGACTGGTCTCAAACTCCTAACCTCAGGTGATCCACCGGCCTCAGCCTCCCAAAGTATAGGGATTACAGGCATGAGTTGCCACGCCTGGCCATCATACAGTTTTCTTTGCTCAGAATGTCCACTCCCTGAGTCTCTTCATACCTACATCCTATGGTTTAGTGGTTAAGCAAATGGCCTGTGGAGTAGGTGAAGGTCTGTTCACATAAGAGCTCAGTACAAGTTAGCTATTGCTATGAATACTCATCCTTGCAGCTCAAATGCCAATCCCTTGATAATCTCCCTTTCATGTCCCCCACATCTCTCTCCCAAGCTAAAAATCCATCTCTCCTTCCTTTCTAAAAATCGTATCACTTTGTCAGTCTCTACTTTTAATTTGGCACTCTAATAATCTATGTAAGTTCATTATCCCTTTGGCTAGATGGTGAGCTTCTTGAAAGCAAGGTCCATATCTCCTCCTTCATGCCCCTCTTTTTGGCTGAGATGCCTTACAGTAGGTGTTATAGTGAGTCGTTGTGGATCATGAAGTCACAAAAAGGCACTACTTATCTTTTACAGAATTTCTTGCTCTTGGTATGGAAGCTAAGAATTGACAGTATGTGAAAGTTAATGACCATTATAAAAGTGTTTTCCAATGTACCAGGGTGCTCATATTTGAAAGTAAGTTGCCCTCTGCATGCTGCAAAATCAAAAAAACAACAATACCTAAAGAAATCTGATAGCTGCCCTGATTTTGCAGAGATGTCAAGGAAAAGCCACCTCATTTTTTTATTTTTTAGCTGAGGAAACATGTGCTATTCATCAGCATAATTTTTATGAGAGATAATTTTAAGAACCCCACATTCTTAAAGAAAACCCTAGTAATTGTTTATTTATTCTAAATTACAAGAGGCAAAATTACTAATTTCTCAATTATTTCATTATGCAGCACTAATAAAAAAGTCTTGACATCTCAATTATGTTTAGCAAAGAATCATGTAATTTAATAAATAATTTTTGACTGAAGCGATTATTTACTTACAACATAGAATATGCAGGAGGAAATTTAAATCGTATTTTTCTTGTGCCATATAATAAAATAATTATGCAATTAGTAATAAACAGTGTGCAAGAATGACAAACGTTGTATTTAAAACTTGGGGAACAAAAGCACATCACTTGTGCTTTTTTCCAAGCGAACAAAATCCTATGGTATATTAATCAAAGGGGCTTTTATATGCCTCTGGCAGCAGTGTTTTAAAGTAAACCCTTAATATCAGATCCCAATCCCCAGTTTCAATTTGCTTCCAATGGAAAGGACATTAGAGTTTATAAAATACTCCTTGATTACTTTTTTGAAGGCCTGAAATCTTGACATGTCCGTGACTTGCTCACACTGCATCAATATACAGTGGTTGAAAGAGCAATACCCATCGTGAACATTGCCACATTGACTTATAGAATCATGCCCTTGAGAAAAAGTCGGAGAGAAAAAAGGAGCACCAGGCAGTGACAAAAATGAAATAGAACTGTCATCTGGCAGTTCTTCATAGTCCGTCAAGGAAACTATTAAAGATGTACAAAGAGCCACAGAGTGCTTGGGCAAAGGTTGTTAAACCACCACTTCAAGGGCAGGTCACTGCAGGCTGCTCAAGACTTAGTGAGGAGACCAGTCAGTGCTTCACTGAGGATGGTGGCACCTGCCGTTTGTGCCTGTCCCTTGCTGGCAGAGGAAATGGAGCTTTTCCATCCCCTGGTAATTCAAACTGAGGACTTTAAAATAACCTAAGTCAACTTTCAAGAGTATTCTTTTTTTAAGTAACAGAATGGGTATTAATTTTGGACTGGTTCAGGAATCGTATTAAAAACCTTTCTGGTGTTGTTTAAGCCAAATTCAATTATCAGTTTGGTCCATTGCCAATTTGTAGCACCTTAGCCAAATTATTTACCTTCTCCAAGCCTCGTTTTCTCCTTTTTCACACACAGGAAGTATGAAATCAGAACTTTTTATTTTTTTTCTCTCATTTGCATCTGCTATGTTTTTCTTATGGAACACTTCTGCTATCCCTTCTGTGTCACTGGAGAGTCTCCTAAATCCTAAATCCCTTAGGTAAGATGTGCTTTGCTGTTCGACAGCTAGTTGTTCTGAAAGTAGCAGGACATTATTAGCTGTTCGACAGCTAGTTGTTCTGAAAGTAGCAGGACATTATGGAGATCAACGAGCTTTTAAGTAAACTTCTCCCTCTAACCAGCACCACACACACACACACACACACAGAGTGTTCATGTGTTTTTCCCTGGAATCATACATACCTGTTTTCTAGAGACTATCATTATTCCTGCAGCCTCTGTTTATCCCTCAAATTATTCTAATAGTCAGATTTTCACCTAGGAAAGGTGGAGCAAATGCCACATCCAGGCATTTAAGAGAGCAAATACCACATCCAGGCATTTATGTGGGGAAAGTAAAGCCTTTTCTTTCTGTTCGTATCACCCAGCATAGATCCTTATTATACAAAGTAGAATTGGGGAAATTTTCTAAAAACAGAATGCGTTTAAATGTCATGCTAAGTAATATATAGCCGACAAACACACATTCACGCTACATTTCCTTATAATTTAGAATTCAAAATAAAAAAGCAAGTAAATTATAAAGAATACTATCAATTGAAAGTAAATAAGATATCTTGAATATGGAAGACAATAGAAAATTCAGTTTAAACAAATTAAAAGATTGGATTCAGTCATATGTAGTAATTAAATCCCTAATGGGAGTATAGGAATATTGGAAGTTGAAATTGTATATTTTTTGCTGTAACAAAAATCAAAATTCTTGTGACCATTTTAAGCTCAAATCCCTTTATTTTGGGTAAGGGAGCAATGTTGTTCACAGACCTCTCTAGAAGATATTTTGCTTCTAAATGCAATTTAGGGTGTTGATACAATCTGAGGCAAAGCAGGAACTTTTAAAAGTCATTTTTAGGTAGGAGACAAGTTTATTCCCATCTCCTTTTCTATCCATTTTAACCATTTCTAACTTTTTAAATTATAACCTGCTCTTACTTATCCCAAATACTTTTTTTTATAGAGAGAGAGTACCATGTCTAGAATAACTTTTGACTTTCATTCTAATGGAGATTTCAGCTTCTACTACACTAACTATAGTTTGGGGAGTTATATTTTAGAGGTATTTCTCTTATTATTCTCATATCAAAGAAGTATACTATAAACTTCTATTAACATAAAGATACTATAGATTGACAGCAATAAGGTTTTTAACGGTTTCACCAATTTCTCATGCAGACAGGACATTTTTTTTTTCTTGTTTTGAGATGCAGTCTTGCTCTGTCGCCCAGGCTGGAGTGCAGTGGCATGATCTCAGGTCACTGCAACCTCCGCCTCCCGGTTTCAAGTGATTCTCTTGTCTCAGCCTCCTGAGTATCTGGAATTACAGGCTTTCACCACCGTGCCTGGCTAATTTTTGTATGTTTAGTTGAGACAGATTTTCACCATGATGGCCAGGCTGTTCTTGAACTTCCTGACCTCAGGTGATCTACCTGCCTTGGCCTCCAAAAGTGCTGGAATTACAGGCATGAGCCACTGTGCCTGGCCAGAACGATTTTTTTAATATATTATATTCTTTTTATATACATATATTCTTCTGGCAAGACCAAACTATACCATTTTAACCCAAAATGTTCTATTTCTCATAACTTTAGAAGATATATTATAGAACTCAATTTACAAACTTGGCTACAGACATAACTACAACAAAAATATAATACCAAAAACATCAGTTACAAAAGCATAATATAAAATGAGTCATTTCCTGCTGAATGGCAGGTTTGGAAATCTGCCATATAATCTAATTTTTCTTGAACAGATCATCAGGGGCTTATCATCATGATTGTCACTAAATACTTTTACCAGAGACGCAAAGCTTATGCATTTAAGAGAATGGCCTCTTCCAGAAGAACTGATTCTGCTCTTTATAAATTTACTTTCCAAAATGGATGAGAGAATAGGCACGAATAGCATTTAATTCACAAATTATAATTTTTGTGGTTTTTTTCCAGAGCGTTGCTTTAAAAAATGTTTCTTTTTTTCATTTCCCAGTTTATATAATATCAATAAGTTCTTTCTGTCTTAAAACAATACAGTATACTTTGTTCCTGACTGCACATGATGACCAAAAAGAGAGCGAGATACATATAAAATTTAGCAAAGCTATAGAAGCCATTGTTCATTTCAGTGATCACTTAATACTGAAGTTTTGTATTGGCTAATAGTCTGCCAAATTCTAGAAATTGTATGTAGGTAATGATGATAATGAGAAAGAGAAGAAGGAGAATGAATGCACTTTGTATGAGTAGTTCACATCTGTAATCATATTTAATATTTATATGAGCTTTATAGGGCAGATATTTTCTTTTTACAAATGAGGAAACTGAGGCACAGCAAGTAACCTGTGTGAGGTCCCATAGCCAGTCAGTAGCAGAACCAAGATCCTGAATCCTGGACTGTTTAATTCTACACCTTTCATTCTCAATTTCTGCACTTATAAACTGAAGACATAAGAAATGCACACGCAGAAAAGTTCATGAACATGGCAGCAGAGTACTGTGGATCCATTAAAATGACAGCTTCTAGACTAGAGAGAGTACCCTAGGTCATGTTTTTTTATGCCAATTGTGTGATGTGGGTATAACTGTAAAGGTGATTTATGAAAGATGAGAGTACTGTGAGCTGTCACTGTTACAACAAAATGTTTAAAGGAGGTGGAACTTGAGAATGAGCAAAATCTTTATCAGCTGCGACTGGAGTAGAGGAGTTGGTGTTGGTATACCAGAAATACACTGAGTACACACATGGGTAAAAATTGCACGTGTATATCTTTGGTGAAGGAATAGCTGTGAAACTGTTTCAAATAGCATCCTAATCACTATTACATTATAATTTAATCCCAAATATTGCATGGGACATACTTGTATTTAGAAATATTTTTTATCTGAAATTGAAATTTGGGCATGACATTTTTCTTTACCAAACCTAGCAATCCTATATAGCACATTTTCCTGATTGTATTAATGTCTAACTGCTTCAGCCCCACCCTCCCCCATACTAGAATATATATTCCATCAGCCCAGGAACCTCATCTATCCGTGTTCCCCCACCATATCCTCAATATGTAGAACAGTGCCTGGCCTTGGTATAGTAGGTGCTCAATGGATGTTGGGAATGAAAAGGAAAAAGGTTTTGTATTAAGTATTTGTTTAATTTCAAAGTTACCATATTTGATAGTAGAGGGAAAGAAAAAGAAATTTGAGGTTGAATTGGATAATGAAGGATGGTGTGCAGGGAGGCAGTAGCTGTGAAAATATAAACCTAGGTAAACTGGAAAGGAGAACATGTAACAGCATAAACAGAGGGGTTTTGGAGAGATGGGGAAGGAAGAGGGGGCTAAACCCTTAGCTGAGAGGAATGGGAGGGAAGAAAATAGAGTTTTATTAATGGAGATAGGAAAAAAGGAGGGAAACGACAGTGTCTTGTTGATAATGTCAATGAAATAAGCAATGCAAACTCCTTAGAATTTTGGTTAAAGGACTACAATTTTTAAAAGATATAGAGAGAGGCCCTTCTAACCTATTATGGATCTTGATGTACATGAAAAATGACATGAGTAGCAACAGATGTTCTCCTTATAATTTTTTTCCCCAAAATACCAAGATGGATTAGAAATGTGCAAAACAAAAGATTCAAACTAACCCAAATTCTTCTAATTCTCTAACTGCAGTGACAGGGCTGTAACCAATTTTCCTTTTAAGTTTAAAAACGGGGAAATAATTTTATCCAGATTAGTACTGCCATCTTTCAGCCCATGCAATATAATACTATAGAGTTGCTCTTAAACTAAATAGTCAAATTTAAGTTGCGGACACAATTAGGCTATTTAAACAATGGTTCTGATAGATGTATTTAGAAGTTTCACAACCAAAATAGAATGCAAATTTTCCCCAATTCATTAATTTAAAAAGTCATATTTATTTAAACTATTGCTCTCATGGCTTTTTCTTGTTTATTTGGCATCTGCCACTCTTCATCTACAGGAGAATCTAGCATAAGATGGCATCTGATTTAGCACAAAATGGTACATTACATAATTTTAAGCTTTATATATCAACAATTCATGATGTTCGGTAAATGCCATCATGATTTCCAGATGCTTCACCACCTGAATCAGATTTAAATCATGGCAAAATCTTCGATACAGATGCTTGAGAAATAGAGAGGAGTATATATGTTCAAATATGTCATCTCAGCTCAAGCTCAAAGAATACCTTCTCTCCAACCTGGCTGCCAGTTTGGAAATTCATTAGTTGTCACTTATATGAGAGCTAAAAAAAAAGTTAATCTCATGGAGGTAGAGCATGAAATGATAGTTACCAGAGGCTGGGAAGGCTATGTGGGTGGAAGGAAAGATGAAGAGAGGTTGGGTCAATGGGTACAATCATACAGTTAAATCGAATGTGTAAGTTCTAATGTTCTATAGAGTAGGGTAACTATAGTTAGCAACAATATATTGTATATTTCAAAGTGTCTAGAAGAGAGAACTTGAAATGTTCCCAACACACAGAAATGATACTTACACATTCTATGCATGTAACAAAATATCACATGTACTGCACGAATATGTAAAAGATTATGTATCAATAAAAATACAGATACTTCCCAATGGGAACTGAATCCTACTCTCTCATGTTAGTGCAGCAACATTTACCTGAGGGCCACCCAAAGGGAATAGTTATCTTCATTGTCATAAGCAATACTAATAGGCAGAAATTAACAACTTAATCAAGTCAAATTACCAAAGAACTACCAGACAACTGGTTTGTGCAAAGTAAGGTGTCCTGAAGATTACAAGGAAGTGAAAAATACAAAGCCTGCCCCCCAAGGAGCTCAGAGCCCAGTTGGCAAAATGCCATGTAAAGATAACCAGGTTAACAGTACAGTACTTAAAGAGATATCAATTTAAGAGATGGTGAGAAGATACACATATATGCACTTTGACAATATATCACCACATGAATTTGAAATGAGAAAAGATAATGGTCAAAAGAAAAATGCAAGAAATGAAAAGGAAGAAAAGGAAGAGAAGAAAGATGAGAAATGGAGAAATATTTCCAGCCTCTGCCAACCCATGCGCCCCATTACAAATTTCATTACCTTTACGATTTGATTTATAAATTTAAATTCATTTCTTGGTTTTATCATTGCTTTTGGTCAGTACTACCTACAAAGAACTAGTCTATCTACTAAAAACAAATTATAAAGAGTACCAAGACCATCTTGGATCTACCTCCTCAACCCAGCAGAGTTAGAAATACAGTAGGGGCTCAGGAAATGGTGAATTAGTTAACCAAATGGTGAAATACTATTTCTGGTCAGGCATAAAGCTATAATCCACATGTATACAGTAGGTAGAATTTACCAGAGCACATTTTATAAAATATTCAGTTAGATTCACCATAGAGGGACAACTTCTGAGTTGAAATATATTTGGAAAACGTACAATCTCCCTCATAGATATTCAACCATGCATGTTAACATTAAGGGTTTAAATTGTGGTTTTATTCTAGTTCCAAAAAGGAAAAAGTTGCCAGGCAGCCAAGACACTTGAAATTAAAAAATACTTACTACCTTTGTTATGAGTAAAATAGAGAAGGGAGAATTTCATAAAATATAAATCTGATTTACGTATAATTATTTGATTGGTGCATATTTTATTGGCAATATGGTCACTCTATGGCATTCAAGGAATACATAAATCAGTTTAGTAGTCATTTTTGGCTTTAAAACATTCTATTTAATGCCTAAAATAAATTTCTGAGTTAGTAAAATCTTTAAAACGTAATAAAATCTGGAAGGGAAATGTCAAAGGGGAGTTTCATGTACTGTAGATATATACACAGTACACATGTATGTGGGGAAGATCGAGTATTTGACAGGAGATCAAGTCGTTTTTGCACATCTGGATTAGTTGGGCAGTCACATGAAATACAAATTCATCATCTAGCACAAATGTATGTGGGGCCATAATCAACATCATATAAACTTAAATAACTATGTTCTGCAAAGCAGGTACAGGATAGTCCCAATCATAGTGGTAAAATGTCAAGAAAGTAATTTTTCCTTTTGTCTCATAAATTTCATGAGGGAAGTCTTGCATTTAAACTCTGTTGTTGCAGCAATTAAGTATGCTATTTGGATACCTCCAATTATCTTATTTCTGAAAACTGAATACATTGTTGACAATGTCATTAAGGAATATAAGAGCTATATTTTTCATAATAATGCAGCATAACAAATCAGGCCTGTACTGAGTGTCTTAAAAATATAAGCATTTATTTCCTCCATCAGTCTGTGGATCATTTATTTAGGGCTTGGCTGTTCAGCTCTTCTGATCTCGGCTGAATTTGCTCATATAGCCAAAAGTCAGCTGGCTACTGCTGATCTAGGATGCATAGGCTGGGATGACTGCGGTGATTTATTCCTGCTCTAGGAATCTCATCCTCCAGCATTTTTTCATGGAAATTGCAGAAGAGGAACAGTCAAACAAAAATAAGCACAGACTTTTAAGCCGCGCATGTGTTAGTTACATTTGCCAACATCCCATTGACCAACCAAGTTGTATGGCCGAGCTTGTCATCAGAATCGGGAGATTGCAAATTACATAGCATAGGGTGTGGATAAAGGATGGGATGACTAATCAGATCCATTACTTCAATCTACCACTGGGCGTAACTACCATAGAGGAACACTAAGTAGAGGAAAGAGATAGAAAGTGAAGGCATCAGGTAGTGTGATGCCTCCAGCTTTGTTCTTTTTGCTTAGTATTGTCTTGGATATTACAGGCCCTTTTATGGTTCCATATGAAATGTGAAGTAGGTTTTTCTAATTCTGTGAAGAAAGTCAATGGTAGCTTGATGGGGATAGCACTGAATCTATAAATTACTTTGGGCAGTATGGCCATTTTCATAATATTGATTTTTCCTATCCATAAACATGGAATGTTTTTCCATTTGTTTGTGTCCTCTCTTATTTCCTTGAGCAGTGGTTTGTAGTTCTCCTTGAAGAGGTCCTTCACATCCCTTGTAAGTTGTATTGCTATGTATTTTATTCTCTTTGTAGCAATTGTGAATGGGAGTTCACTCATGATTTGGCTCTCTGTTATTGGCATATAGGAATGCTTGTGATTTTTGCACATTGATTTTGTATCCTGAGACTTTGCTGAAGTTGCTTATCAGCTTAAGGAGATTTGGGGCTGAGATGATGGGGTTTTCTAAATATACAGTCATGTCATCTGCAAACAGGGACAATTTGGCTTCCCTCTCTTCCCTATTTGAATACCCTTTATTTCTTTCTCTTGCCTGATTGCCCTGGCCAGAACTGCCATTACTATGTTGAATAGGAATGGTGAGAGAGGGCATCCTTGTCTTGTGCTGGTTTTCAAAGTGAATGCTTCCAGCTTTTGTCCATTCAGCATTATATTGGTTGTGGGTTTATCATAAATAGCTATTGAGATAGATATGTTCCATCAATACCTAGTTTATTGAGTTTTTAGCATGAAGGGGTGTTGAATTTTATTGAAGGCCTTTTCTGCATCTATTGAGATGATCATGTGGTTTTTGTCATTGGTTCTGTTCATGTGATGGATTACATTTATTGATTTGTGTATATTGAACCAGCCTTGCATCCCAGGGATGAAGCCTACTTGATCGTAGTGGATAAGCTTTTTGATGTGCTGCTGGATTCAGTTTGCCAGTATTTTATTGAGGATTTTCGCATCAATGTTCATCAGGGATATTGGCCTGAAATTTTTTTTGTTGTTGCGTTTCTGCCAGGTTTTGGTATCAGGATGATACTGGGCTACAGTGACCAAAACAGCATGGTACTGGTACCAAAATAGATATATAGAGCAATGGAACAGAACAGAGACCTCAGAAATAATGCCACACATCTACAACCATTTGATCTTTGAAAAACCTGAGAAAAACAAGCAATGGGGAAAGAATTCCTTGTTTAATAAAAGGTGTTGGGAAAACTGGATATCCATATGCAGAAAACTGAAACTAGACCCGTTCCTTAAACATAATACAAAAATTAACTCAAGATGTATTAGACTCAAACATAAGACCTAAAACCATGAAAACCCTAGAAGAAAACCTAGGCAGTATCATTCAGGACATAGACATGGGCAAAGACTTAATGACTAAAACACCAAAAGCAATGGCAACAATAGCCAAAATTGACAAATAGGATCTAAATAAACTAAAGAGCTTCTGCCCAACAAAAGAAACCATCATCAGAGTGAACAAGCCACCTGCAAAATGGGAAAAAAAATTTGCACTCTATCCATCTGACAAAGGGCTAATATCCAGAATCTACAAGCAACTTAAACGTATGTACAAGAAAAATAAAACGACCCCATCAAAAAGTGGCCAAAGGATATGAACACACTACTCAAAAGACAAAATTTCTGTGGCCAACAAACACATGGAAAAAAGCTCATCATCACTGGTCATTAGAGAAATGCAAATCAAAACCACAATGAGATACCATCTCACACCAGTTAGAACGGCAATCATTAAAAAGTCAGGAAACAACAGATGCTGGAGAGGATGTGGAGAAATAAGAATGCTTTTACACTGTTGGTGGGAGTGTCAGTTAGTTCAACCATTGTAGAAGACAGTGTGGCAATTCCCTAAGTATCTAGAACCAGAAATACCATTTGACCCAGCAATCCCATTACTGGGTATATACCCAAAGGATTATAAATCATTCCACTGTAAAGATACATGCACACGTATGTTTATTGTAGCACTGTTCACAATACGAAAGACTTGGAACCAACCAAATGCTCATCAATAACGGACTGGATAAAGAAAATGTGGCACATATATACCATGGAATATTATGCAGCCATAAAAAAGGATGAGTTCATGTCCTTTGCAGGGATATGAATGAAGCTGAAAACCATCATTCTTAGCAAACTAACACAGGAACAGAGAATGAAACACTGCATGTTCTCATTCATAAGTGGGAATTGAACAATGAGGATACAGGGAGGGGAACATCACACCCCGGGGCCTGTTGGGGGTGGGAGTCTAGGGGAGGGATAGTATTAGGAGAAATACCTAATGTCGATGATGGGTTGATGGGTGCAACAAACCACCATGGCACATGTATACCTATGTAACAAACCTGCACATTCTGCACATGGACCCCAGAAATTTTAAAAGAAAGTGAAGGCATCAGGGAAAGAGCCAAATCAGGTGACATTTGAGAAGAGATTTTAATTAAGTGAGGTAGAGAGCTATGTACATACTCTGGAAAGAGAATTCCAGATGGGATCGGGGAAGAAAAGTGACTCCAAATGCCATGAAGCCATCTTGTATTTGGTGTGATTAAGAGACAGCAAGGAAGGCAGAGCAGGGAGAGGGGAAGAGAGTGGCAGGAGATGAGAAAGGGAGCAGGAGGTCAAATGAACATTCAAGGAAAGACCAGGCAGGGCTTATGGACCCTGACAGGGACATTGGCTTTAATGATGAGTGAGACAGGACAGCATTGGAGGATCATGAACAGAGGAATGACTCTATCTTAACTTTGATTTTTAAACCTTCTCATTCCTGTAAGGAAGACCAATTTTAGGGAAGCAATGGTAGAAGCCCAGAGATCAGTTAGGAGACCATGGTTCCTCATTTATCAGCAACATGATGGTTGATGAGTCACAAGTATAGTAGAAACATGGTGAGTTGGGATGATATTTGGATACTTTTAAGGTAGTGATAAGAGGATTTACTAAAACTTGAGGTTGATGTGCTCGTTGATACTACACATGCACATATACACATATTTTTCAACTACTCATTAAAATATGTGCATAGTTAAAACAAAAAAAATTATCATCCCTGTAGCACCTAAAATCATCTTCTAGAAGGTGGTATGTAAGGACCACACCTTGGAAAACACTGTCTCTACACACTTAAATGGATCATCCAGGTTAAAACTCCAAAATGAATTAGATGGTCAACAACTCTTGGATTAAAAGCTCAGACTGTTAAATTCTATTGGTGACTGAAAATATAAACTCAAATGACAAATTTGTTTTACTAGAACCTGGCAAACGGAAAATTTTCTTCCTTTATTATTAAAAAAGCAAATGCTTTCTAAGTCTTTATGAGTTCCCCATTATTACGGAAATTTCTGACATTGGTTCCTCACATTAGGGAATTTTTCTCAAAGTGTTTAATAACCTAGGTTTTATTTCCTTGGTTTATTATAACTTGGAAAGCTCCCAAGGGTTCTCCCTTGTAGGAATAGAAGTACACACAAGTCTCAAAATAATAAGCACCTCCTACTGTAAGGAAAACTGCTATGGAAATGTAAAGAAAACAGGATGCCACCACTTCCCCCAAGATTGTAAGACTCTTAATATATTTTATTCTTGCTGTCACTTTATTTTATGAAAATGAAAGGTACTTTTTACAGGTATTAAATTTTTATTTTGCCCCAGAAAAAGTGAAATTTTCTATAAAAATTATAAGTTTTCACAGCAGCAACTTCATAAAAATGTATGATCTTGCCCCACAGGGTGCCTCCTCACTTGTTTGCAGTGAAAAGCTGTTTGTACTCATGGTTGGAAATACACACATCAGGAAAAATTAATCATGCAAATATTTGCAAAGCGGGAACAGTAATTGTTTGGAGCCTCAGCAGTGAGCTGCTGCACACCACACCACAGATAGGAATGTGGGAGGAGAACTCCAAATGACAACTCCTTTGGCCAAAGGAAGCCAGGACAGAACGCCAATCTTACAGACTGGTAACTACCAAAAGCACGCTGGGTATGTTCCCTTAGGAATTGAGTTTTGACAGTCATATTGCCAAGTATTATTAGAGTTGAAATAATTTCTCTTAAACATCTGCAAGTGGCACTATGGCAGACAGGATTTAAAAATTAGAACTGGCACTTTGGTAGCAGTTGGCTATTTGCTCTGGCAATGTTCTTCCCTGCTGTATTCAAGGAATGCTTTTATGAGGCTTCTGATTTATTCTGTTTGATAGTTTAAGGAAGAAGAGACACTATCCTTTATTTTTTGTAAGACATTTAACATGCTAGAAGAAAGTCTAACCTAAAATGAGATGTAATTATTGTTACATTAAAGGATGAGGAAATTGACTGGTCCTATTGGAAGATTTTTTTTTTTTTTTTTTTTTGAGACGGAGTCTCGCTGTGTCACACAGGCAGGAGTACAGTGGCGTGATCTCGGCTCAGTGCAACCTCCGCCTTCCCAGGTTCAAATGATTCTCCTGAATCACCCTCCCGAGTAGCTGGGATTACAGGGGCATGCCACCATGCCTGGCTAATTTTTATATTTTTAGTAGAGATTGGTTTGACCATGTTGGCCTGGCTGGTCTTGAACTCCTGACCTCAGGTGATCCACCAACCTTGGTCTCCCAAAGTGCAGGGATTACAGACGTGAGCCACCGCGCCTGGCCAGAAGATTCTTACCAACAGCATTGGGGAGGGCTTATTGGCCCTAGGTAGGTGACTGGAATATGATGCTGTGTTTATCTGGGTGCTGGACATAAGATCTTGCCATGAGACATAACTAAGAGGCAAACAACTCCTCATCTACGTGTTTACCTACAAATCTCTACCATAAGAGACAGAAGTAGGAAGAGAGAGAGAGTTAACGTGATAGCAAATCAGAGGTTCCTGACAGGACTGACTACACAGTGTGTGGGACCCTTTACAAAATAAAAGTGTGGGACCCTTTTTGCTCAAAAGTTTAAGAATTTCAAGGTGGCAGCAGCAGAGATTAAGCAAACACATGGCCCTGTGTGACTATACAGGTGACATTTTATCAATGAAGCTGGCCGTGATTCTTGATATAAGGAGTGTAGGCCTCAAAGCAAGAATTTTGTGGCATCTTTTTTGGTATATGGGCAAAACAGCTACAGGACATCTTGTATCTGGAAAGAGGGGACTGAGAGACTACTCATTTTGGTGAATTCAAGAAATGTATCTAGCAGTGCTTTCTGAATTGACTATTTTGAAAACTATAGAATCTTCGTGCTATCATTTAGTTTCCTATTTAAAATCATCTTGGAGTAGGATTAAAGACAGGCTTAAATTTATTTAAGTGTGAGAAGTCTCCTGTATCCTATTTCTCAGAACTTTGAAGGCCAGGAGCAACTGCTAAGACATCCAACAGCTTCAACTGTACCTGCAGTCATAATAACAAATACCATGCCTAAGAGAATGGTACTAAAACCCCTCCCTTGACTTCCCCTGATCCCGGATTTTCTCAGCTTCAAAAATTCTATATAAATATATATTATGCATTTACGGTAGATGTTCCAAAGAAAGCATGAGAAATTACAAGAATATAATAACTCCTCAAATATAATAAAATAACACGAGAAAAAAGAAACAGTATTTTTAGGTATGAACTTGTTTTTACTAAGTAAAACCTTCATTTACTTTCTGGTTTTCTTTTCGTGATGATATATGATTATTTCTTGAACATTCGAACCACTGAACACTGTCATACAATATATTTCCCATAATTATAGTGATCTCTGTTTACAACGATCAAACTTCCTTGATGTGACAATGTCTGCCAATTTTTGAAGACAGAAAAGTATTTTGCTCTTTCATGTTGAGTCAATAATAAAAAATAAAACAATTTCTCAGTCAGGCTCCCCTTCACAAATCCAATCAGCTCAGGAATACTCTTCACCTAAAAACCAAGATAAAGCAGAAATCCTTGAGATGCCCCCCTCACCTCCCTACTGGGTCACTCAGTGTGTCTTCAAGGCTGACCATGATGACCAAGTTGTGCTGTTCTCACCCACAGAAAGTGTTCCTGAAGGAGAGGGAGGAGACAGTGAGATGTTGCCCTGGTATCCCCCTCTGGCGACACTCTGATTGTGGTGTCAAATGGGATTTTCAACAGTCAGCTCTCCATTATCTGCACTGTCAATCTTCTGCTATAAATCTTGCTTTCAAGTTCTGCTAGGATAATTAAGCTTGATATATGTGGGCACAGCTGACTATCTTTTGTTTATTTTTGCCTTCCCATGCAGCCTGCCACTCAGTAGGAGGCCTTCAAAACTCAGTCAACTACCTTCTCCAACCCAGGAAAGGTGTGACAAGTAAATAGAGTCAACTCAAGGCGGCAGCAGACAGTTCTATTTTGGCTGATTCATCATGTGAACTCTCTCCCTCACTATTATCCTTGGGATAGAGTCAGGTGCAGGAAGTGACTCAGCATTTAAGGAGTACACTAGAGAGGTTGCACAACTTTCAGCTTCTCTGACTGACATCAGTGCATCACTAAATGACTTCCTGATGGCGTTCGTTGTTCAGGCTTGGCTCCTGCCAAGAACACACTGCTGACTTCAGAAGCAACAGAAAGCAAGAAAGAAGTCACAATATCTAAGAGTCTACTAGTTTCACACGCATTATTATCAGAAACTTCCAAGACACATATACAAATTTTTTGGCATGTGATTTTCACTTGTATTAAGCTTGTAGAGGACCTCTTTTTGCTGAAGATCACTTATTTCAGCCATTGTAATTCTTCCTAGGATACTGGTCTGAGTGGGAAAAGCTTAAGAGCTAAAGAGAATCAGAAGGAAAGAAGGAGTCTCAGCCAGAGGCCTCAATGTCCATTTCCCATATGTGGAAATACCAGGCAAGTAGTCCCTGCTGTTTAAACCACAGATGCCATAGGGTTTTGGCCCTTTCTGTGGTGACCTCTTAGAAGTTAGGAACTTAACTTGCTATCACTGATTCAAAGTGCTACAAATTTGCAGAACATGCATTGTGAAGCCACATGATACTGGATCATCCTTGGTGCTGCTCTTCCAATTAGCCAGGTAATCCAACAAAGACAAATACATGCTGCCTGGCAAAGGCTCTTGTCCAGGAAGAAAACTAACATTGGCACCATAATAAAGACCTGACTTTATCCTGACTAATCTACCTGAAATCCCATTTAACATTTTGATATCTTATACTGAATTAATTTTGATATCTGAAGCCTTTTATGTCTTTAGGGAATGTCAAATTAGCCCTGAGGAAGGGAAGTTCAAATTACAGAAGATAGTGTCTTTAGTCCAAAATGTTATGTGCAATGTCTTGTGCCTCCCATTCGCCATTACTTACGAGACAATACACTTTAAACTTGCTAAAAATGAGGAGACAATGCTAATCATCCAAACTAGACTTTTCTACTGCAGAGCAGAACTTTCCTACAGGCAATGCTGCAGACTTCTGAAAAGTTCAGGGATCCCTCTAATTAATAGTATCAAGGAAAAATAGAGGATTTAATACTTTATTTTGCCAATCCAAAAGCATCAATGGTATAGCCATAACTCTTGGTATCAACAAGGACTGTATACCTACCTACTCTAGCTTGTTAGGACTTTTTTGGTCTTTCATATGACAATGACTTGCAATAGGTAGTCACTGTTTTCTAGCAGGGAGTGAGGCAGAAAAAGAGGGGAAACAGGCCCCAGCAATTACTGTGCAGTACTCAAATCAGCCTGCCAACAGGAGAACAGTGATTTGTGAGACACATCAAGAGGTGCTGGCAAGATCAATCTGTGGAGATCCCTCTGATAGAGGAATAATGAGTTGACAAAGACCAATGTTCAGTTGGGTCCAAGCCCAATAAGATTACTGTTCAGCATCATCAATATTGTCTCTGTTTGGAACTGACACAATCAGATTGGAATCAATTGTATTTTCCACAACACTGTCACACATAATTTTAAACTTTGGCTCACAACCCTAGAGGAGTTTGCAGATGTTGGCAGATTTTTTGCCAACTTAAGGGATGTCATTAAGTAGGAGTTTCACCCCACAGTAATTTGTGGTTCTATGTTTCTCTGAGGTCTATGTACTGAAAAGAGAAGACGAGGAGGAAGAGATGAAGGAGATAAGGGATTAAGAGACTTTTTTTTTTGCTTAAACCCTTTTTGTGTGTGTGTGTGTGTGTGTGTAATGACCAAATACAACATGTAAATGTGTAGGCTATTTCTTAGCATCAGCTTAATTTAAGTTGGGGATCAAAGATTTTTCCTGAAACATAGAAGCATGAAAATTTTTCAGCTCTGAAGCAACATAACAATAAAATTGTTATGTTTCATCATCAAAAGGCAGAGGGGGTAAGTAGATGGCTCGGTCTAGAAAATATTAGAAGTTGTTCAAGGAGTTGGAAAATCTAATAAGCAATTTGATTCTTAAACAATTCCTGCAGTCCCCCTCCAATGTGTTTTATAAGCCATTACTCCCACTGCAGAAAGCTATCAACTTCATGTTTCATGAGATCCATTTATGTCTTCAGCCTTCCCCATATGGCCATCCCAGACCTCTGATACTAGCTGAGTGATGTAGGCATCCAGAAGTGCCATGCGATACATGGCCACAGAATTAAATCCTGTATAATTTAATAAGAGACAGGGTATGGATTTCTCTCTTTTGCTACAAACATACAGAACAATGACTGCTGGATCTTTCCCACTCTCTATCTAAATGTAAACTCCGTGAGCAGCAAGTGCTATAGAAAGACAACCAAATTTGCAGTGCCAGACTCCCCAGATCAATAGGTTTACATTTTACTCAACAAACTCAGGTCTTTAAACTGTATTAAAATTGTCAGTAGTCCTGTCCCATCAAACTAATCAGTCACTATAGGGTGTCTCTCCCCACTTCAGGATGACATCAGTTTTCTGTGATTTCATGCAAAGACGACATTTACAGTGGTCTTTCTGGTCTGTGATTACCACCATTGACTATCTTCAAAGCCCATGTGGTCCCTTGAGAGGCAGGCTTGTGTCTATCTTCTTCAGCAGGATATCTTTGTGGAATTTGGGACCTTGGTAGCTGTAGCCCAGCCTTCTTAGGTGAATCACACCTAAGTCATTTCCCTTTGAAGTCCTGCCTCCCCACCCTTAGGCCCTGTGAAGAAGGGGAAGCACCTACCCCAAGGTACCTTAACCCACTGCTGCTTCACCTCATGGGGAAATCGCCCTCTCCTTTTCCTCCAAGGCTCTCATTTCTCTCCATTTCCTTGGGATAATCTCCTCAAAGAGTTCAGGTTTAGAAAACAAAGCAGAAAAGGAACTTGTCCTTGGGTTATTTTTATTTTAACTCCATCACCAAGGGTCCCAGAACAAAAAGGTGAAGTTACCATCTCAAGGTGGGGTTAGAAAAATGAGAACAAAACACAAATTAAAATCTCAACAAATTATTCTGTCAACCTCAGCTAGGTGGCCTTGGAAAAGTCCCAGTAAAACTGCCAGTACCTCTAAGCCTCATCAAAATTTTAGATCTAAGAAAAAATATATATTTCTGGGGCTCAAAAGAAGGCAGGCATATGAAAAAGTTTTGTTGATGCTAAATATTAGTGGTAGCAGTTATTCTTGATTGTGTAATTTTGTAATGCCCCTTGCGTAGCAGATACCAATTTACAGCTGGGAGATGAAAGAGAGAAAAGAGTCTAGTCTTCCATACACTATTTCTTACGTAGTTTGGATCTGGTCTGAGCAGACTGCTATACTGAGTTCCATGCTAACTAAAATCCCTGGAGACTTTGCAAAGACATCACTTTCAGCACTCCTCTGGCTAAGAAATGCCAGTGGCTCCATTAGGCAAACTCCCATAGGAACATCTCCATTCTCTGGGGTTGTCCCGACATCAACTTGGCCTTAAAGATTATGAGCATCTAGGGAAGAAGTGGGGAAATGTCAGTGCATGTGTTTGATTTGAATCTTTGTGTGTGCAGTGTTGAAGACTCGAGTGTCCCTAAACAGCATTTAAACAAATGCCAATGTTCAGGGCTGGCTTTATATATAAACAGGTTAAGGCCTCTACCTATTTGACTTAAACACAGCAAAGCATCCTTGGCTGGAAATGGAACTCCTATCAGGTAGTGCTCCAGCCCTAGAAGTACTTTCTTTAAAAATGTCGAATTTGACTTGGTTAAGATATTGCTTCATACTTTCTTAGATAGAGAGCAGCAAGAGTTGGCTTGTCTGACCATCACGCACCAGGATTTGGGGTTTTAAGAGTCAAGGAAAGAGGAGTAGTACATTATCATATGAAGGGAAGAGAAAGTCAAAGCACAGATTGGGGAGGGGTTCTGGTGGGTGCTGAGTAAAACAGGTAGAATGCCAAAGCAGAAGGCCTTGTGCATCTAGAAGACAGGTAGTGGCCCCAGGCACTAGGTAGGAGAGCATCAAAGAGAAAGTGCCCACCAAAGACAAAAAGGAAAAACACAAATGATTTGTCTGTGCCATAATTGCTTGGCAGGGTCTTTCCCCCATTCACATTCGATTCCACTGAAATTAGTTAAGCATTGATATCACAGACATTTTTTACTCACAAAAATATGACAAACATGACCTTTAAAGGCTCCTCTAACACTAGGAACCACCTACTTGGTTTGTAGACCTGGTCTGTAGTTCAGATCCACCATTTATTAGCTATAGGCTCACAACACTTACGCTCTCTGAGCCTCCGTTTCTTCACCTGAAAACTGATGATAGTAGTATCTGTAGGGATAGGCAGAACAGATCTAAGTGCAGATCTCAGAGGCCCAACCATTTACTTTTTAAATAATATCACAGGAGAAGAAGCGGCAGATTCCTTTCCACAATTTTCTGGCAGTAACAGAAGATAAATTATGTTAACAGAAGATAGAGGAAATTAACTTGTGACAAAGGTGGCATTCATCCTGAAGAAGGCCAGGCTCATTGTTCTAGGTCTGTCTCCTGCTTAGAGGATCCAAGGTGAAAACCACATTTTAGAGGTTCCACTTGCCTGTCTCGTGTGTTCCCCATGGGCGTCACATGTTTTTTTCTACAAATTCAATTGATGGGCAATTGTGATGAGAACCCCAAGGAAGATACAACCCCTACAACATGAACTGACATTTACAAATGTTCCTTTACTTTCCACCCTTTTCTGCTTTTTTGGATTCCACCTAGAATTGATTCCATACTAAGAATTGAAATCAGGACTATTCAAGTGAATCACTCAGTTCTTTGCTAGAATGGTGGCCTGACCCTCTGTAGAGTCGTTCTTAAATTATAAGGTTTATAGTAAGCAACTGGAGGAAAAACAATTTAACACAGATGACTCCTGAGGTCTTTCAATCTGTCCAGTCATTTTTCCTGTGAGCTTTCCAGAAAATACTCTAGACTTAAGGATTTAAAACTACATATTGCATCTTCATCCTTGTATGCTGCAATTCAATTTTACCATTTTCTACTCAATATGCCAAATCTCATGACCTGAATAGGTAGGATTTGGTGTTTTCTGAAGGCAAATGGCAAGACATCATTAAAGAAACTTTTCCAGAATTATTATATCCTTAATGATATTCCACAACCTCAGTTTTACCAAGTTATACAAGCATTATAATAAAACATCTATATATTATATAACAAGGGGTCAACACAAATTTTATGGAAAATGTGTATTATGAAAAAACTATGCCTGGATTTCAAAATTTTTTTTACATCAAAATAAACTCATATTAACTTGTTAAAATATGTCTGCACAAGATCTAGCTTGAGGCATTGAGAAGGCTAAGACATCAGTTTGAAAAGAGACCCTTATCAGAAAAACATGAATTCTGCTAAAATTGAAGCAATGTTACAAGAGGTCCCCCCAATCCATACCCCAAGAGAGGGTTCTTGAATCTTCCCCAAGAAAGAATTCAGGGTGAGTCCATAAAGTGAAAACAAGTTTATTAAGAAAGTGAAGGAATAAATAATGGCTACTCCATAGATGGAGCAGCCCTGAAGGCTGCTGTTTGCCCATTTTTATGGTTATTTCTTGATTATGTGCTAAAACGAGGGGTGAATTATTTATGCCTCCCCTTTTTAGACCATATAGGATAACTTCCTGATGCTGGCATGGCATTTTTAAACAGTCATAGCACTGGTGGGAGTACCTGTCTCACAGGAATTCTGTAGGACTAAGTGAATTAATACATGCAAGGCACATGGAACAATGTTTGGGACATGCAGAGCAACAATTAATGTTACTTATGAGAAAATATAGATGCTGTGTTAAGAAATTAAATACTTTACATATGGTGAAACTTCATTAAGGAATTAAATGTTATTTACTATAAACCCAAAGTTAGGTTTTAAAATTAAAGCTGCTAACAAATTACATTTAATAATTTAAAGCCTAATAATATGGAAGAGGATTTCTAGGAGTATATTCACAACTTTTGAAAGAATATTGAGTTATTGCAGTTAATTGGGACAGAATAGAGATTAGGAAGAGGATAAAGCAAACTGGGAACCACAAACTAGAAGAGAATGAACTGCAGACTTTGTGACAAAACACATCTGGCGAAGGGAAATTCAATAAATAGCATGTAAACAGGCATTCACGAGTCTTATATAACCTAACGCAGAATACAGGATGATGGTTCAAGACCTATAATCAATGAGGTAAGATAACTATCATCTTAGCTAGATAGGCACTGGGAGAGATCTATGAGCAGGTAATAGGGAAGAGGAGCCCAGCCTAGAGGTAAGATACAAAAATCAGACTCCTGACATTGGAGGGAAAGTCTTACGAGAATGAAGGGTACAAATATTTTTATAGTATCACCACAGGAACTCAGATCTAGGGAAATGGAGATCTAGTCATGAGAAGTGGAGCATAAATTGGTGGCTACTTCCTAAGCTAGTGGTATGCTCCAGGGGAAAGATCCGATTTTCAGGGTCTGTGAGTTTCCGTAGTATAAATGCTGTCAACATCGCTAATTGTAAGCTACTTATGTGACATCATCTAGCTGGTGAAATTCCTGAGAAATTAACAATTGGCTCTCATGAGCTGGCATAAGTCAGCTCCATTATACCTGGAAGTCTGGTTTTCAAAATGTAGTCAAAAGGTTAAGAGAAGCAAGGAGTTAGAAATATCAATGCTGAATCCCCAAGTGCTAAACTAGACCTTCATTCCTCCTGCCGAAAGTCAAGTTTGATCTTAAAAACACATGACAAGGCTGAGCTTTTAAAATGGGCAATCAGGTAGCCCCACTAAAAATAAATGAGCCAGCCTGAGAACATCTGGGCTGACTCCCCTACAGCTGCCCCCATACCTGCGTAGTTTGGATCAGAAAAAGTGAATCCATGTAATCCTCAGTCACCAACACTAGCTGGCTAGCCAGTTCAGGCTCAACACAGAATATCTTGGTTAGCAGCATGGACTACTGATTCCATGACAGAGACTGAACTGATAAATGCTCTTTTAGGAAAGAAAATGCTATTTCATTTTTACTCATAAATGATCCCACTCTGCCAGAATCAAGTTGAAGAACAACCAGTGAGAACAACGTTAATAGTTAGCATTACTTGAGAAAATGCTGCACAACTGGCACAGTTCTAGGCTCTTTACTTTTATGGTCCACACTAACCCCTATTGAAGTGGCTTCAATCACTATTTCCTGGAGCCCAGAGCCTCTTAGGGATGCCTGGGGTGGGGGAGCCACCGAGGAGGGAAGAGAAAACCAACAGGTTGGGGGCTTTGCATTCTCATTTTCACGTAAGCAGAGTGGCTCCACTTTCATCTGTTTATGTACTGAAGTTTCATGGAAGATTTCTTTCCTGAAAGGACCTCTATTGATTTTTTTCAATTGAGAACACAAAAAACCTCAAAGTAATCCTATAATTTTGCTTCTTTTTTCTTGCTATAGAAAATTTTAAAAATCTAAGACAAAAGACACATAACATTTCCTATACATATCTGTACCTCCCTAAGGTAATTACCTTCCGGAAGCTTTGGGCTGTTTTTATTATGTCCACTTATTAAGGTAGATTTTACCTTCTGTATTTAACATCTGAGGAAATTTATACTTGCCCAGAATATAAACAGATGAGCAGGGATCCTGAGGTTTTTCTCTTATGTTCTTATTGACAAACATAGGCAGTTACCTCTTATTCCCTCATACAAAGACCATATAAATTGGTCCCTTTGTCTTTCTGTGAAATCCAGTGGTACAGCTAATGATGACATTCACCTCTGCCTAGTCTACCACTTACATCTAAGTCAACTGTCCCCCAGAGGAGGAAGCCCCACACTAAATTCCATAAACACAAGGGAATAGACCAGATAGATTGAAGCTCTGGCCCCATGGGTTCACATAGTTCTTAAATGTTATCTCCTCCTTAGGCCAGGCTTTTATCATGAAGCATTAATACTATTTAAGAAGGATAAAAGATTGTCATAAACTTTGAAAGATTTCAAGAGCAAATAAATGCTTATCAATTTCAGAGTCAAAGAATATTAAAATTAAATTTAAAATATACAATTAACCTAATACATTTTGAATTTGGACTAATTGTTTGAAATTCAAAAGGACCCCAGGATATTTTTCACTTGAAACACAGAAATAAAAAATTTATACTAAACAGGCAGAGTTTGCCCTCAAGGTTGAAAACATTAATCATCATGCATCTAACTTAACTGTAAAAAAATCATTTTTCTTCTGATTTAAAGGGAATTATTTAGTGAGTGTTTTTAACTTCTCTGCTTTCTCAAGCAGAGGCAGTAACATGGGGTCAGGTTCTGGGCTCCTGTGCCCCATCACGTCCCCTTTCTCTACAAGGAGCTGCCTTTGATATCCAAGGGAGCTCCTGGCCCAAAGAATGCACAAAGCCCAGGAAGAAATGAGGCTACTAGGAATGTAATTGAGATTTAGTTGCTAAATTCAGGAAATAATTGGAGTTGAACAGTCTAAGAAGAAGGTATATTTTAGCCCCACAAAAAATGAACTTGAGGCAACAATCAGTAGGGAAAAGTCTTCACAGGACTCTTTGAAGCTTTCCACAGTATTCAGAAGACCATAAAGCTGGAAACAGCTTTTTTTTTTCCTAGAAGAAAAAAAAAGTTTTTCATAGGTTGGGTGAGGATATTTAGTACCAGGAAGGAAATAGGATAAACCAATATACTTTATAGTCTATTTATGTAGGTTTCTCATGGAGCCAAATCACCACAACTACCTGACTGGCCTGTAATGTTATTGTTGAACTCTTCAGTATTGAAATTTCCTTAGGTGGGATCCAAGATAGCTTTCCTGATACAAAACTATATTCCACAAATAATAAGACTCGTTATCTCTGATTTTTGGTTAGAGATTTATTTCATCTGAGACAAGGAAATTTCACATTATTTTTTAAACTCTGTGGTTCTGGACAACATACCTGCCCAGTTTTGCTTTGGGAAACACCCTTTCCTTTCATAGATATGGATTTTTTTAAAATGTCCATTATTAATTGAGTTTTTGGTTGCTGTTTTTTTTTTTTTAACATTAGTCAAAAGTTTGGGCAGGGGTTATCTACTAGAATTCATCCTCCTATCTTTGACTAGTGACACAGGTCATTTTTATTATTTGCAGTGTAGTGAATGATCAGATTATAGCAACATGTTCACTTTCTAGTCAAATTCTAGGATGTTTACTTTGGAAATCTGGCTAGAACAGATATTAATTTGTAGCTAATTTCTGTGTTTTTTCATACATTTTTCAGAAATGAAATATATTGAGTAATTCACTACATGCTAAGCCCTGTGCTACTTAGGAACACATACTTTACAGGTACTGTAGTATTATGACTTTCATAATTTTGAAAAATGCTAAATTTCATTAGATGTCAGCAAAAATATATTTTTTCTTTCCATTGAAGTTCCTGGATACCCTGAATTGCATCCATGAATATTAATCAAGGCAGGATCATATAGATTGTAACTGACACAGTCATTTATCTGCCTCTATCCCATCAGGTTTCTCATCAAGTATACTAGCTCCCAGTGTGCTTGTATTGCAAATACCCAGCCTCTGCATCTGCAAATGGATGACAGGAAGCAGGGGGCTTTATATTACTTTGGGGACATCCCTTAAACAATGACTGACCAGTACAGGGGTCTAAATACTCTTAACTTCTTTTGCCACTGATTGGAATACCTCTAAGTTGTGACCAACATGGTCCTCAGAGCACCTCTGAGTGGCTGAGCCAAAGTTACCATTCTTAGATATTGCATCCTTCTCTCCTAAGTCTCTACCAGTTTTTCCCAGGAACACTTCCTAAATAAGTCACTTTCACAAGAATCCTCAGAGAACCTGCCTCTGAGGAACCCAATCTAAGACACAGGTCATGGTAAGACTTAGATCAACAAGCTATAAAATAACTTACATGCTCCAGTTTACTTTATATAAATAACTACTGTAATCAACAAAATACTCAAATTCATATTAGACTGGGAAAGATTTAGGCCAAATGTATGGAAAGTACTTTCACTTTTGATTATAGTTAGTAATTTGCATTACTAACTCTCCCCCTGAGAATGTCTCTGATAGAAGACTAGAAACTTAAAAAAGACTGAAAACCAACAAACTGTGTAAACATTAGAGTGAATATCAATCAATATTGACTGTATAAAATAATTGTTTTGTGAATGTATGTGTGTGTATGTGCATGCATGTCTGTTCTAAAAAGGTAGGGATAAATGAAAAAGTTATTGTAAGGTTTTTGCATTATTCAACAAGAGGATAAGAGTACTAATTAGTATTAAACATCTGTAAGTCAAGAATGCATGCTGTTAGCTCTAGTACAATCATCCAAAGGACAGTAAATGAACATATAATTTCCAACCTACCAGAATAAGAAAAATTATGAAAAATAATTACTCTAATAGAAAACAAGCAAAGTTAAAAAAAAAAGAACAAAGAGTAAATAGAAGTCAGGTGAACAGATAGTAGACTTAAGCCAAATATATCAATCAATAAATTAAACAAATAGAATGCTTCAATTAAAGACAAAAAGATTGCCAGACAATTATAAATAATAAAACCAAGTAAATAGTTTGAGATATCGATCTAAAATATAAGGATTCAAAAGTGTTAGAAATAAACAACAAAAGCTCATTTTAATATTATTCACAGTAGAATTTAAGGCTAAAAGGATTGGTAGAGGTAAAAGGAACACTTAATAATGATGAGATATAATTCACCAGGAAGATACAATTCTAAATGTATTACAGTTAACATACCCTCAAGATATATATATAAAGTAAAAATTGACAGAACTAAAGAATTAGACAAATGAACAATTGCAATAAATAATTAACACATCTTTTTCAATAAGTGATAAAACAAAAACTTACAAGCTACATAGAAAAATTTAATGATATGCTCAAAAAGAAATGTAATTGAAATATATATAACAAAGTGGCCACCAATTTCAGAATATACATTCTTTTTAAGGATATATTACATTTTTTCCAAATTGACCATATATTGGGCAATAAAACAATTTCATAAAATTTCAAAATAAAATCATATATAATGTGACTTATTATATATGATTTTCAGATCTCAATGCAAATAAGATAGAAATCAGTAAAACTATAACTGGTAAATCCCCATATTTTTGAAAATTAGGCAATATACTTCTAAATAATACAAGGATCAAAGAAAAATTTAAATAGTTTTAGATAACATGTTAAACTAAATGATAAGGGAACTATGACCTATTAAAACTTGTGGAATGCTGCTAAAAATATTGGTCAAGGGGGGTTATAGCTTTAAATGTATGTATTCAACAAAGAAGGGAGACTAAAACTCAAAGTAAGCTTGCATCTTTAAAAATTAGAAAAAGAATAGACATTTAAGACAAAGAGGATAGATGGAAGTATGTAAAGTTAAAAATAAGTACTCAATAGATAACATCAACAAAATCAAACTAATTTAAATTTGTAAAGATTAACAAAGTTAAATTCCTGATAAAACTGACAAAATTTTAAAGAAATGTGTAAGTAACCAATATCAATGTGAAAAAGAGACATCACTCTAGATCCTGCAGATATTAATGTTACACCAATAAATTTAAAAATCTAGATTAAAATTTCTAGAAAAGTTTGACTTTAAGCAAACAATAAAATTTTGAATAAATCATCTGTTCATCACAATATACTGATAAGAGGGTTAAAATACAAACCACACAGTGGAATATCTGAAACATACATAACTCAAAGGACTTCCTCACATGACATTTTAAAAATGTAAAACTTTGACAAATCAGTAAGAAAAAGATAGCTACTTATTAAAGATAGGCAGTAAACATATGAGAGGATGTTCAAGTCCATTAGTAATAAGGGAAAGACAATTAAAGCCACAATGAAGAGTCAGCTGATCTTTGACAAAGGGTCAAAGGCAATACAACAGAGAAAAGACAGTCTTTTCAATAAATGTTGCTAGAACTGAACATCTGCATGCGGATGCAAAAAAAAAAAAAAAGGGGGGGTTACAAAAGAGATTACAGACCTAAATGTAAAGTACAAAATTATAAAACTCCTAGAAGGTAAAAATTCCTAGAAAGTAACATAGGATAAAATCCAGATGACCTTGGGACTGGTGATGACTTTTTAGATATGATACCAAAGGTACAATGTATAAAATAATTGATAAACTGGACTTCATTAAAATTAAAAATGTTTGCTTTGCAAAAGACACTGTCAAAGAATGAAAACACAAGCCACAGACCAGGAGAAAACATTTGCAAAGACATATCTGATAAAAGACCATTAATCCAAATTACACAAAGTTTTCTTAAAACTCAACAAAACAGCCTGATTAAAAAATGGGCCAAAGAATTTGACACCTCACCAGAGAAGACATACAGATGGCAAATAAGCATATGAAAAGATGCTCCAATGTTCCACATCATATGTCATCATAGAAGTGTAAACTAAAACAATAAGATACCACTACACACCTATTAGAATGACCAAAATCTGGAACACCGATTACACCAAATGCTAGTGAGGACATGGAGCAGTACAGTTGCTGGTGGAAATGCAAAATGGTGTAGACACTTTGGAAGACCATTTGGCAGTTATATGATCCAACAGTAGTGCTCCTTGGTATGTACCCAAATGGCTGAAGATATAGGTCCACAAAAACCTGCACATGAGTGTTGACAGCAACTTGATTCATAAATTGCCCAAACTTGGAAGCAACCAACATGCCCTTCAGTAGGTAAACGGATGAACTGTGGTACATCTAGACAATGGGATATTATTCGGCACTAACATATGAGCTATCAAGCCTTGAATATACATGGAGGAACTTTAGATGCATATTACTGAGTAAAAGAAGCCAATCTGAAAAGCCCACATACTATATAATTCAAACTATATGATATTTGGGAAAAGGCAAATCTAGGGAGACAGGGGTGTCAAAGATCAGGAGGGGTCAGGAATGAGGGAAGGAGGAGAGATATAGGCAGAGCACAGAGGATTTTTAAGGCAGTGAAAATACTCTGTATGATACTATAATGGTGGCTACATCTCAGTATACATTTGTCACACACTTAGAATGTACAACACCAACAGTGGACCCTAATGTAAACTATGAACTCCAAGTGATAATAATGGGTCAATTTAGGTCCATCAACTATAACAAATATACTACTCTGTAGGAGACAATAGTAATTGGGGAGGCTATGCATGTGTGGGGCCAGGGGTAAATGAGATATATCTGTACCGTCCTCTCAGTTTTACTGTGAAGCTAAAACTGCTCTAAATAAAGTTTATCATGAGACACCACCAGAATGATTACTTTAAAACATTAAAAATAACTAATGATGGTGAAAAGGTAGAGACATGAAGACTAATACTCAGATACAAACGAATGCACACTGCATGATTCTATCTGTGTAAGTTGAAAAAGCAGATAAATGAAATTGCACATTTAGGTTGTAAAACTATAAAAGAGCAAGAAAACAAAGATGATGGTTACTTTAGTAGAAAGAAAGAGTGGCCGTGACTGGAAAAAACGTTCTAAGATGCTGGCAAGTGATGGCCAGGTGGGTGTTTCCTTTCCATGGTTAAGTTATTGAATTATACATTATTTCTTCATTAATTATTCCATATATATGTTACGTTTTAAATAAAAGGTTAAAATCAAATAATTATTTTAAAGAGCAAGGAAACACAATTACTTTAATGTTTACCAATTTAGGGAATACTAATGTTATATAGTTTCGGTTTTATTGCTTTATTGTTTGAATGATATTCCATTCCATACATTCAGAACATTCTAATATTTGGGCAGCTCACAAACAACTGGTAATTGGCATTTCTCAATACAAGTCTTTAAAAATGCTAATAAAATGCTGCTTAATTTAAATTTAGCCTGTTCTCCGCCAGATATGAAGTAGGGCATTTGGGTTAATCAATTACTCTGAATAATAGAGTTACTATCTATATCACACATGGGTTACACATGAAGATGTTAGAATCCATTTTTTAAAATCATTTTGTACAAACAATACTGAGCATAATTAAACCGTTAGTGATTCAACAAACACAAAATTACCTTTAAATTCATAATGAGCATCAATTGTCAATGTACTATTAGTGTACAGAAGGGCTGGGGAAACTAAGTTTTGGTTGACAGGATTTCACCTAAGAACATTTCTAGTTAGTGTCCCAAAGGGCAAGGGTAGTGTCAGCTTACGTGGGAAATTGGAGTTTGAATATTTAGACAATATTCAAAACACATTTTGTATTGAGTCTCAGTGATAAGAGGATTGCCTTTATTTTCACCTCTTTCCTCCGTGACAATCTATCCCAATCTAATTTGTAAAGCCTTATTTGTGCATGCATACATGCATGTACACAACGAATGTTTGGCTTATATTTATACAGATTTTTAGAGTCTATGCCCATTTTCTTTCTCTCCCAAGATCTTTCCAGCTTTTCTTTTTAGAACTCATAGTAGCCATTCACAGAAATATGAATAGCATGGTATATAAAACATATTCTATATAATAGATATTATGGTGCTATGAACACAAAGATAATGCTACTATGTGTTACTGTCCTGATATTAAAGTAGTAATATAAATTATTCTAAAGATGAAACTGCCTATTATAACTTTTCACTGCTAGTTTTACACAAACTCTGAAAGCAATTTTTAATTTCTGTGCATGCATAAGTTGAAATGTAAAAGTACTTGTTTTTCATTGCAGCTGATTTCAAAAGCAAGGGCCTTAAAAAGTTAATACAGTTAAATCTTAATTTAACCTAGAATTATGGAACTGTACTCTTAGCATATAACCCAGCTCCCACACCTTGCCATACACACACCCCCACACACACTATCACAAAAAGGAGAAAGAAAAACACCTACTCTGAACTTAACTTACCACATTTTTATTATCATGATTAAGGTTTACCCAGGACTTTCAACCATCTTGCAGATTCCAATGACAGTCAAAAGTCAGTCAAGTAGTTCAAAAGCAGAGCAAGCTGACTCATAAAGAGCCCTGCTTCAGAGAACAATAGCACAGGGTATACTTCTAAGCTCAGAAACTAAGAAAGAGTTTGAGCTAAATCCAGATGATTTAACTTTTGCTCATGAAAAGTGAATTTCCTCTACCTGTACTATATTCTGTTCCTGTAAGTTTGACACAGTTCTGGTTTAAATACAATAGAAACAAAGGGAGGAAGTTATGTTTGGTATCCTTTACATTTATGTCTTCAAGGTTGTTGGGAAATCTTTTAGGCAGTCTTCCTTTCTCCAAATATTCCCTTTCCGCTGTTTCTTTAACTGGAAGAGGTTTTTCATTTTATACACTGTACATTTCCAAAGTATATATGGTTCTAGGCATGGTATTTGCTTTCCTAAGAGATATGAATCGCTTTTGTTCATTTACCTTCTTTGAAATTCATTTCTAGTAGCTGCAGAGCTGCTGCTATGGAGTGTTAATAGGCTTCTAACATAGCTGTCATTTCAAGTAATAGGTGCCAAGCTTTCAGCAGCTTATTAACACATTATAACAGCAACCCCTATACTAAACAAACAAATTGCACAGAGGAGGACACAAGCAAAATTAGTGTGTACAAATATATATATTCATATGTATACAGACACACAGTATATACTTAGGACTCATCAACATATTTGGTTCCATACATGATTAGACCAGAATTGGCACTTTGTTTTTTATGAATATTCACAGGGAGAAAGAGTGGATCGGATTTGTATTTGGTCCCAAATGTGAGACGAATACAAACTGGTATAATTACTGAAAGATTTCCATCCTCTCAGCCCAGCGACACTCTCAAGACCGAAAAATTGCAGACTTGTGGTATTTCACATCATGGAACTGTGCTAACGTGATCTTTCAGCGCCACTTCATGGGGGATGCTGCAGAGGAAGAAAAAGTGGAAATAAGCAAAGAAATACACCAACTGGCAAAACTACTGAGAAAGGAAAAGATACAAATATGCTTCTAAGAGTCAAAATTTGCATTTGGATATGAACACTGGACCAACTCTACAAACACAAATATATTCTTCCAGATGCAGGGGCAGACATATGTACAGATAAATATGAGAATGTATATTCACACATGCTTTATGTAAATATGAATACACACACACATATACACATATGTATGTATATATAGATACACTGTCCTTTACAAGTGTTTATATATTTAATGGTTGCATAAAACTTCCTCACAGCTTGCTGGAAGACATATTTCAATAAGGGCTCTAAATTTTACATTGTAGTAAAAGCTGACCTTTTTTGAGTATAAAAAAATTCCCAGAGCAATTTATAATCATGTTGTAATATATTTGGAGGTTGCAAATATATTAAATCCAATTTTTAAATCAGCTGGATAATTTTATAAACTGTACTAAAATTTGCAATATTAAAGAGGATGACTTGATGGCCTCTGGTTATCTTGCAAGATTTAACGAGTGCTACTTTTTATTGTTACTAATGACAGGTGGCATTATTGTTTAGTAAGTACCAGTGCTGAGTTAGTAACATTATAAACCGCACATACTACTCTGAATGTTTCTAGTATCTGTAAACAACTTTCAAATCTGGAAAAGAAAGAAATTCAAAACAAAAGCCAAATTTAGTGATAGAATTAGTTAATTGAATAATGACTGACTTTTGTGATAGAAATTATTTCTTCACAATACTACTCTGGCTGGACTAGATATAACTTGACATCACAGCTATAAGAACAATTATTTTGAAGCCTGTAATAAAAGATAATAATTGATTTTAAGAAACTCCATTACCAAAAAAAAATGCCCTGGTTATATACACCTCAAACCCAAGAATGACTAAGAACCTTTTAATTCTTACTTGCCATTAGGGTACACTTTACAGAAATAATGACTTTTAATTCAGCAAACAGCATTTTCTTTTCAAGGTGGATACAGTAACATATAGGTAATTAAGTCCCAAATTTTGAAGTCTATTCTGTGGTTCTCCCAACTACATCCCTTGTGTTGGGCTCTCATTTACCCTTGTCTAGCAAGGAGTTTGTAATACCACCTTCAATGTACTTCTCTTGTTTTTAATACTTCAAATTGTTTTTCCTACCTTAAGAGCATTTGGAAATTAAAGCATTCATTTTATTTTATACTCTGGAAACCACTTAGTGAATTGTAATCTCACTACTGCCCTCATTTTTAGATGTCTCAGATCACACTATTATGCTTGCATGCTGCTCACAGCATTATATAATAAGCTATTTAAAGACTATGTCTTCAGCCAGGCACAAAGACTCATGCCTATAATCCCAGCAGTTTGGGAGGCCAAGGTGGGAGTATCACTTGAGCCCAGGAGTTCAAAACCAGCTTAGGCAACATAGGGAAATACCATCTCTACAAAAAAAAAAAAAATTTTTTTAATTAGCCAGGCATGGTGGGGTGTTCCCATAGTCCCAGGTACTCAGGATACTGAGGCAGGAGGAGCCCTAGAGCCCAGGAGTTTGAGGATGCAGTGAGCTGTGATGGTACCACTGCTCCCCAGCCTGGGCAAGAGAGTGAGACCTCATCTTTTTTAATAAAAATAAAATAAAGACCATGTCTTCTAGACTGCAAGCTCCTTGGGAGAGGCCTGTGTCTTATTCATCTTTGTTTCCCTAATATCAAGTACAGTACCCAATGCATGGAAGCTGTTCCATAAATGTTGAATTCATGAACAAATTAATGAATACAGATCAGGTCCTCTCTATATTTTCAAATCTGTCTTAGCTCTCACTGCTTAGTCAAATCCAATTTCATTTTCCCATAAATATCTACTTCTAAGTTCTACCAACGATCTACACCTTAAAGTTATAGCCAGAAAAAGAAAAGTGTCTGCAAGTCAGGACCTCATCCCTTTCTAAGAACATCTCCTGTTTCTTTGCCTGAGTAAACTGATGCCTTAAAAAAATAAATATGCAGTAGGGCCAGGGCCAAGGGTTCTTTTGTGTGATTTTAGTAAAAACATTTTTTATAGAAAAGTATCTGCAATAGCCTCCCAAGAGTTTGGTCAACTCACCCCAGAATTTGGTTTCCAGTGACAGTTATATGATATATGTGTGAAAATAATGGGTGGTAGTTTCAGGTTATGAATGTTATTTTGGTTGACATTCCCAGCAACTACCATGATTTTAAAACAGAAAAACAAAAGTAAAAAAAAAAAAAAAAGTAAATACGAGAAAGAAAACTAAAAGAACCAAAATTTCCAGCTACATATTTTATAGAAACTACTCAAGCCAGTTTGGAAAGGCTGAATGCCACGTGACCCATAAAATATGAACTTTCAGTCAAATGATGAGGGGAAGTTGCTCTGTGTTCTCACCAGAATGTTTTTAATAATCTCCTCTATAAATATATATATGGTTGGACTCTGATTATAACACTATATATAAAATAAAGGTGGGTAGCAAAACCTGTTTTCTACCTCAACATTGTTTATTCAACTTATTAAAATAGCATAAACTTGGGAAACTAAGAAAATGTCAGTTTTCCAACTCTGCCAGGAAGGAATCTGACAACTGCTACATAATCACTGAAATGCTGCAATTTGTTAAAATGCTCCTAATAATTTTTTTTCTGAGTTTTATCCAACGGCGGCTAAAGTATGACAGAGAGAGAGAGCAAGAGATTTGGGCTAATGATGATTAACATATTACGGAGAGGGAAGGCTACCATGATTAATTTCAAAGTCAAAGTGCTAGGGAGTTGGCACCTTCACAGAATCTCTGATCAGGGGAGAGAGCAGGAGTTTGAAAAGAGGGCAAAACCACCCCACAGCCTTTAAAATAATGAACAGCTTTCCCCAGTCTTGCCATACTGCAAAAACACCCATACACCACACATGCATACAATTCCCAGGGGCTCATAATTTAGTGACAAAAGATTGTACCCAAGTGATAAAGGTCCAGTACTACGATTATCTTTATGGATAATTGGGGCCATAAAATAGTTCCAAAGCACCTTTTATTTGTCATTTGTTGACAATTCAACCAATTCTCCTGTCTGCCATCCTCCATATTTAATGGGTCCCTATCGAAGTATGCAATACACTCGTTTGTATGGGAAGAATGTCTTCATATTGTTATGCCATTGCATATCCTTTACTTCCTTATGTTGTTCATCAGTCTACCTCCTGCTCTTTCTTTTCTATGACACCTCTGAGATGGTACCCATAGCAACACCCCTGAGAAGAAGGTGAAAGTGAAGATGCTGCAGTCATCCCCAGCACACAGTGCTGACAATGCCAGTCATTAATGCAGCAGCTTCTGCCTGCTCAGATCTCCCTCGCTCCTCTCTGGTCTTGTTTCCCTCCAGTAGCAGCCACAGAGCTCACTCACAGAGATCCAGAGACCTGCTGTTAATGATTTGTCACTTGTTTAGAACACCTCAGGATGGCAGGTCTGTATAATCTGCCCTCAATGGCACTGCCAGCTTGCATTAGGAAACAATTACTTAGTTTATGACTAGTAAAGTAGGCACCCAGAATTTCCAATTAAACTCGCAGGTTTCCGAAGGAGCCTGAGTGCCCCTTTTTTGAGGAAAGGAACAGATGCCCCCATTAGGGACAGTTCTACTCACTCCTGCTTCAGAGTAACCCACGTGTAAATCAGTGCCCTCTAGATTCATAATCTGGGGGCGACAGTATATGGAGAATGATTTTATGTGAATTCAGTCATTGCCATTTATTTAAGATCTCACTATTTGTTAAGATCTGGGTAAAATGAAACAATGGACACTTGCCTATAGGCTTTTATAGTATGGAACAAACAAAAGACACTAGCATGTAGCATTATTACTTTAATCATTACCCACTTTGTGTGTCTGGGGGCACATGAATTAGAGAAGAAAAAGAAAGGATTATGGATTTATTCCTCTTCTTTTATGTTCAGAATAAATGTTAGAATCCATAGATTGTTTAATCAAAATTAAGAGGTTTCACCATAAAAAACATTATTAAATATTTAACATCAAATATAAACATAAGCTTGCATAAACTGGCTAATTTAAAATGTTTTACATTGAGTAGATCTTGACATAAATATATTCCATGAATTTGAAATCACTATATGTATGGAAACACAAATTTTTTTCATAGCTAAGAAAGGTAAAATGTTATTGAACCTCAAACTCCAAAAAGTTACAGCCTGGAGTTTCCATGTGATAGCTCTCGTAATATCATATGATGATTATAATAATACAAACTTAGAATCTTATTCAAAATTCCAGGAAAAGAGTATATAGATATTTAACCAAAAGTCTGCATGCATGAATATCACATATTTCTAAATCCCTTTTCCGCTCCCTCCAAAAAGAGGAGGAAAACTAACCATTTATCAGTAGCAGTGTGAAAGGAGAAGATTTATCATTTTAAATTTTTCATTGCAGATGGTTTTCATTTTAAAAGGCGGGGAAGTGATTTTTTTTGAAATCATTTTTTTTCTTAATGCAATTGAGCCAGACGTTTCTCGTAAATCTTGTTGCTTTAGTAGACAATACTCAATTCTCTAAACTTTATATGCAATATCCAGCTTCTTTTTTTAAGATGCTCCCGGGCATGAAAATGAAAGCCATCTGAGAGGTGGCATCACATTCAAAATATGCCATCCTGGCTACTCCCCTTCTCCTTAGCTCACACTTCATCTAAGATGTTCCTCTTTGTGCTCAAAGTGGGGAGTCTCAATGAGTTTTTAAAAGATTTCTTTCTTCCTTTTTTGGGGGAGGTAAATAAATGAGCCTGCCAGTCAATATATCTTTCGAGTTGGATAGCAAACTGTACCCAGTGATTCACTGAAGTCATTGAGTCAGAGAGACAAAATAAAAAGTAGACCACAGGGGAGAAAAACAGGGAGGGGATGCTTCCTTTGTAATTAAAAAAGAATTATTTGATACTTGATTTGAGTTTCCTGCATGATGTCACTCTTTAAGGCAGAACAATTTAACACTTGTGGTACAGCACTGGATATTTCCATCGAGCAAACATGGTGGTACTGTACTTTAGATTCATTGTTATTCTTAAAGTACATTCACTGTCCAGTTTTGAAGCATCAGTATCCCTAAAATAAAGATGTACCTTAAAATGCCATCAATCAAAAATTGCCAAATTTACATGAAAAGTTTGTTCTAAGGTGTAGTGTATATGTCATAGATATAATTTTAAATATGTATCATATATAATGATATATTTGTATATCATCTCTTTTTATCTCTTTGCTTCTAATGGGAGATTCCTTGTTATTTGACTAGATTAAAAGGATTGCTTTCTCAGATTCTGGGCTGGAGTCGCTTATGAACTTTTATGCCCAGGTTTAAAGATACAAGGAATTGTATAAAATGCCATCACTGGTTGGCGTATATTTTGTAGGTTCCAAGTGGGCAATTCTAATGGTGAATTCCACTTATGAATAAATATTGATTTAATAAAATCTTATTTGCAAATACTTCAAAGAGATGCAACTGAAAATTCAAAAAAGATTTCCAGAAAGTTCCTCCTTTTGCAGACAAGGAAGTTCTGGTAGGTGAATGGAAGCTAAGCTCTCCTGGATGGAGAGTGTTAGAAGAGACACTGGGAACTCAGGCCCGTGATGCTCAGTTTAGTGTTCCTAATGTTACAACCTGTGATTTCACACAGAATGAGTGAACAATGAACATCTCAGCAATTGATAAAACAACCTTCACCAACCAGGACCAAAAGAATTGTCTTATAACTTCATCTTAAAAAGCATCTTCTGACATTTGTTTGCCGAAACATACATTACACTTCTGCTGCCATTTCATTCCTTTTACACATATGCTTCCTAAGCCTGGCTTTATATTATTAAAATATGAAAGTTACTGGAATAAATAATTCCACTTTCAAGCTGTAGGCCTTTTCCTACAGCTCAAAATTATCACATTTATTTGAAAGAAGTTTCTTTAAAACATCTGGAAGATATACCAAAGTGATAAGCTGGGAGAGAAGAAAACCTTTGCGCCAGGAACACATTCTTAAATATAATGCTGAAAAACCTAATACGAACAGGAAAATGAAAATCACCCATAATCCCATCACTGTGAGATTATATTTCCTGCATGATATATATTTTTTCTAAGTCAAACCACATTTGGCATCCTAGGAAATCCAACTTAAGTCATTTTTTTATTTCCTCTCCTTTATGATCTTACTCAGAACCATAGAACTTACACAATCCAAAAAACTTTGGAAGCAGGAGATCTTCCAAATTGTCCTTCAGTCAAGTATAGTCTCCATTACAATGATCATGGTCAGCTCAAAGGCATGTTCCCGTTGTCCCTTCAGCCATGTAGACCCACTACTGTTGCTCAAGGCCAGTTTAAATCATCTTTAAAAGCATACTTTTTATATGCGTATAATGTTCCATCCTATGCTTAGGTCATAATTTATTCTTATAATTTTACATTTAGATTCAAGAATTTTTGTTATTACTGGTAAGCTATAACACTACAGATACACACAAATCTTTGGCCACATCTCTATTTTATAAGGGTAAGTTTTTAGCAATGAGATTCCTGTATTAAGAAGTACAGATAGCTTTAAGGATCTTTATTCTAACTTCAAAATTACTTTTCAAAAATGTTAATGTATTAATAACTTAGTTTTTACAAATATTTGTTACAGATTCTCTTAATTGTTTCATGCTTATTGAAATGAATAGCTTTAATTTTATGCAAATGTACGCATATTTTTCTTTGTAGTTTTTTCTTTTATGCTTAGAAGTCCCTTCTGTATCCAAAAATCTAATGTTATTTTAAATTTTTAACACATTAATAAACAAAAATGTATTTGCTACAAAGAATGAGCTTAGAACCTCTTTCCCCCCAACCACCCCAAATAGCAAATCAATTCCCATCACCATTTCCTTTGCCCAGGAACTGATACTACTATTTTTTTATATGGTGGGGCCCAAATATCTCTATGTGAAGATGAGCATTTGGTTCAAATGAGTAAGGAACTCACCTCTGGGAAAAATTTAAAGGGGAAACCAAAAAACCTTCAGTAATTAATATAAATAATATTTCAATACAGTATTTGAAAAACCAAAACTAATGCAAAAATTTCAAATAAGCAATACATCAAAATTTTAAGTAAATTCAGAAGTCCTATAGCCTTCTGCTGTCATTCTTTAAAACCAAATCTATACGAAGTAACAGGATTGCTAGCAGTCTCCCTAATATTTCCAGGGATACCTGTGGGACTTCCATTCTCAGAGTGCTTACATCTCATGCCAAACCCTTGCTCAATTGTGAAACACGTGTGACCATCATATCACCACTCTGAACAGCTTCATTCTTAGCAGGGACACAGTCCCTTTGTCTTTATTTCCCAAGGCACTGCTAACACAAGGGTATTACACTTGAATTCTTACTGAGAGTTTGGAGGTAATTGAGGGAGAGTATAAACAGACAGGGAAACACCCCAAGATTCATTGTGAAACATCACTGCATCTAAAATTCTTCAGTGGCTCCCCCAGATCATGGTCACAGCGATTCCTCCTTAGACTGGCCAGATGCCAGGTTGATTTCTCCATACTGATTTATCTTTCCCATCACAAGTCTTTCCCGAACTCAACAATGGTCAGCCTTCCTTCCCCGTCTTTTTGTTGTTTGTTGTTGTTTCTTCAGTTCAGGTTATCACAGGAACACGAAAAATCCTTATTTCTCTACTGTGTGAAGTAAGATCCTAGAGTATTGGCCTTTGTGTCAGATAGTGCTAGTTCTTTCTTCATCTCTTTCCCCTGGCCTTTAGCACTTCAGAGCTTGCCGGTCTGACTTCCAACAAACAGCACCTCCATTTACTTACCCAAGGCTTTATCTGGCCACCACATTTTGTGTTGTCTACAGGAGCAGCAGGTTGGAAGTGCCTAGAGAATAACACCTATCCTTATCCCCAATCCAGCACCCCTAGACCAATAACAGAGAATGTGCTGAGTAAATAAGCGAGTGGTCTCATGTTTGGTTGGAGTGGATGAGTCTAGGTGTATGTTTTACACCAGTGCTCACATTTCCCCAGCAAGATCAGGCTCCACTTGCCCACAGTGGTAAGGTGTTTGATAAAAACTATCTGGGCTGCCTTCACCTCCCTGTCTTACTTCTCTGCTCCCCTGCCAATATTTCCTGGGATCACTAATCAACTACTTGTGGAAAAATACTTCTCTCAGGACCTGCTTTCTAAGGTAGCATTCACGGCTAAAAGAGCAGTCTAGCCCTCTAAAGTTTAACTTTACAAAGAACAGACAACTTTGGCATAACATTTTTTCTTTACAATGCTTCAAATTTTGTGGATTAAGTCCCTTGTGATTGAATTATTTCAGCCCTCTCCCCCATCAAAACAACCTCTACAAGCAGGAAGAGATTAGATGTTTGGAAAGGTCTGAAAGAGATATAATATATCTTTTGCTACCCATAGCAAACTCCAGAGGATGTAGCTTTTAAAAATCTTTCCATTTCATTTAAATTCTAGTATGTATATATTAGAGTCTTTTCCCCCCAGCTTCCATTTTTGTTTTCATTGATCCATATGTCAGTACCATAGATTTTATTGTTATAGCTTTTATTACGTTTAAAAATCTACATCAATTTATCTTCAGTTTCTGCTCCCCTCCCTTTTATTTTCTTTAAAAAAAAAAAAAAGATAAGACCAGATAAGATCAATTTTAGAACAGTTGTAAAATTTAAGAAAGAAAATCTGTTAATCTGGAATAAAACCAAATTAAACCTAGAAATTAGGAAGAACCTAGTTTTTGAAAAATTTTTTCTCCATATTGGAACATGGTATATCTCCCCATTAATATCAGTTTTCTTTTATATGTCTCAGAAAAACAGGGGTTATTGTTTCAAAGAAAGAAGCACGTCTTTCTTATTGTTGCAAATATGAAGTTCATTTAGCTGCAAATATGAAACACATTTCTTAAAGTGAAATTAGTACAAAAGCTAAAAATAAAGGTTAAAAAATGTTTTCTTTTTTAAAAATAGTGAATTCAACCACAATGTGGTACAATGAAATGGATATTTGCTGCAAGTATAGTGGTCTGTTTTGGTTTATAGAGAAAAATTCAACAAGTTTTAATTAACGAAATGGCTTGTAGCTCACAGGCAGACTTAATAGTATTAAAGATACAGAGCTTTTGATTCCAGAGACAATCAACAGGGTAGACAATGTAACACCAAAGTTATGACTCCTTTTTTATTTTTGAAATTTCACATTTGCTTATACTCCTTTCCAGAAATAACTTTAAATACCTTAAAATGAACGATATGTATAACGTTAATTAAATAAGAACCAAGAAAATGAGAAAGCATTTTTCCTTTCCCCAAAAATATTTATTTAAATCCAACTTTATTTCATTTAGATACTTTTAAGTTCTGGGGCCAGTACCAAGTGATCTGATTCTTAAGCATAACACTACCTATTACCTGAGAGATCACAAATCTTAGAAAAAGTGTAGACCCTAGAAGACAGGGTGCAATGCAATTAACTCAAGAGAACTTCAAATAGCAAGTTTTGCTCTCGGGTACTTAGGAGAATGGACTTCAAAACCTGTCTTTGCCTTTAACTTACTATGAAATACTGGCCAAATCATTCATCTGATCTGGGACTCTAGTTTCTGTGATTAGAAAAGTTACAGATTCTAGCTCTCAAATCTTTTGTCTAAAATGACACCTACTCTGAATAGTCAAATCTGGGTGACTTTTGAAACCATTCATAGTTACGTAGGTAGTCGGCAGTTTTCCAGGAAATGTACTTTAATAAAACCACTTATTGAGATGTAATTTAAATACCACAAAATTCATCCATTTAGAGTACAATTCAATGATATTTTAGTCAAAATCCTCAATTCGGGTAAGTTGAAAGGGTTAGACCATAAATTCCCCTTACTAAAGGCAAAGCATTGATAAGGTCACTCAAGTCATATTTTCTCAATGTGCGTTGTTTTATTTGGAATACTTCAAATTCCCATAATATCAGACATCATGCCTAAATATAAGTCTAAAATGATTTTAGAAGCAAAATTTATGTGAGGGATATTCAGGGTCCTGCTTATAGGTAAACCAGTTTTAGGTAAGACTCACAATACAGTGGTATAGCTCAACATCCTAACAAAAGAAGAAAAGGACAGGTATCTAACCCTATATGCCCTCTGCTCTGCCATGTAAGCCTTGGCTAGTTCTCTCTGCCTTCATTGTCTCATGTTGGATAAAAGTGTGATCAGTTATAACACAGCCTTTATTATTGTAAATATTAGACATTTTTATTAAATACCAATATGAAATTAACATTAACTATTCTCCAAAATTAAATATTGGTCCTTAGATAACACAAAATGTATGTGTTTTGATGGGAACCAATGGAAAGAGGTATAGAAAAATATCTACATGGTGAAATTGCAATCAAAAGATTCATATTATTAATTTGAGTGTAATACATGTACAAATGCTTCCAATTACTTCTGCGGAAATATTTTACTGGGTTTATTTGAACTCTCCTGTGCAGAAGGGTCTGATATGACTCATTGTATTCAGCAAAAGCCAAATTCAATTTCATGGTTGATCTGTATAATCTGCTAAATTCAATGTTTGAAGGCTTCCTACTTATGATACAAAATACTGACGTAACATGATTTTGGCTGGTGTGATTCCTGCTTTCCACACTGGATTCATTGGTCTGAATTGAGATGGATAGAGATGTCAGAGGAGATGGGTGGTGGTGGATCATGTGGACACTGAGCTGCTCACTGAAAGAAGAAATTTACGTTTTCACTGCACATAGATGTGTTTCAAAGCCACGTGGTCTGAATAATACATACCTCCTCACATTAATGATCAGTAAAATAAATATTTATTGAACACCTATTACAGAGAAAACCCTGTGCCAAAAGTGCTGTGGCTAGTGCAAAGATGAATGACAGGAATCCTTGACTTACACAGGAGGGTTAGAAGCATGCATAAATAACCTTAATTGAAGGCTGACTAGAAAGGGCATTGCAAGAGAACGGGGGAAACTAACTGGATGAGGGGTTCATGGAGACTTATTGAAAGAGTGGAGATTTCAGCCAGGCTTTAAAGGTAGAGCTTAATTATTGACCTTAATCCGAATTAAGTCACCATGACTAAATAAATTTTAATTAAAGGCATTATCAGTAAAAGATTTACGAAATCCTCTGTGTACACAAAGTAAATATTAAGCCACATTCTCTGCACATTGTATTTGTGGAAAGCTCTTTTATGTGATTGTGACAAAAATTATAGCACAACAGTGAAAATACTTAAAACCAGAAAAGTCACTGCCTCATTAATGTATAAGATAGAATCTTCAAGTTATAATATCTTAAGGCTTCCAGCAAATACGGTATGTGAATAAGATTTTTTCTTTAATTTAAATATCTGTTTAATGAACTCAAGTAAAGTGAGTATCACAAATGCAAAATCAAGATTAGGAAGTTTTAACCTGGAATTTAACACACCGGAAATAGCTGGGTTTCCATGTGCTATCATCTGCCCCTGAACATTAAGCTTTCACGGCGCAGTCTCTGGTTCCAGGTCACTGAGCACACCACCCTCCAGACCACTGCCATACCCCGTCACTTTCCCAGGATGCTATTGATGTATGATGCTAAATTATCACATAATGAAGAACTAAATTCTCAAGCTTTTCTAATTTTCAGAGAAAATGAACTTTAATTCAAAACTACCATGGGCTAATTAAACTTTCCTGTGATCTAATTTGCTCTATTTCCTTAAATTGAGATGTAACAAGGGTTATATAAAATTATCCTAATAGAAAATCAGATTTTACTCCTAGTTTTACGCTACAATGGGAGTTTCTGAAGTGTTGCAGCCTGTTGCTGGATGTGGACACCAGTGTACAAAAATCAGAATTGTGCAAAATAAACTTTTTCTTCCTCTTTGAAATCTTAAAGTTTTACTCTTCGAAAATACTAAAGACTGAGGTTTAGTGAACAACAATTTTGATATAGATCCAGTGGAAAACTATCATCTAAATTCAATACATTGATCATAAAATACTAACTATAAGCCAAATTAGCTCTTCCTGAAGACTGTAAAATCCAATTATGTGCTGTATTAGAAAGTATGCAGATTCTCTATCAAAATAGTATTTTCATATCTGTGGCACTAGGATCGTAATTATTATTATTATTATTATTATTATTATTTTTTTTTTTTTAAGACGGAGCCTTGCTGTCGCCCAGGCTGGAGTGCAGTGGCACCATCTCGGCTCACTGCAAGCTCCGCCGCCTCCCAGGTTCACGCCATTCTCCTGCCTCAGCCTCCCATAGGATGGTAACTTTTAAAAAATGTCCCATGTTTCTTCTTTGTAGGAGGGAAGGAAAGGAGAGAGCAACAACCTCTGGAAGAAATGGAAGTGGTTATCACGAATGCAAACATGCTGCACTGAATGAAAGAATCTTCTTTCATAGCTTTGCGGCAAACACACAGAAAGACATGAAGAAAATGAGTCCACAGCCCAGATTATTAAAATGAGAGTTTGGAACTTAGGATATCCTTCATTTTGGCTAACCAGATCCCTTCCTAGTTATGCTGGTGCAAACTTTGTAATAACACACAGCCTGGACTCCACCAATGGGAATAATTACCATCTGTAGAAGTATTATGAAACTGCCTTATAAAAGTTTTTTTTATCAATTAAATATATAAAATTAAACTCATCTATATTTTTAATGTACCTCATTGTAGTTCATTATGGAAGAGCCCCCATATGTTCTGTATCATTAGTGAAACATTCTCAGTGGTGTAATGATGTAGTACATACACATGGGGTAAAGTAATGCGTTTTTCATTTCTTCTGTACATTTCATTACAGGGTAGAGATGCTGCAATTTTTCACTCAAAATTCCATTTTGGTGTGGGAAAGAAGAAATAGACCTAAAGCCAAAGCTGCATCCAATTTCTCTAATTTTATGATTCAGCAATTGATAATTTGCTGAGGATAACTTTTCTTAACAAGTCCCCTTCCTTATCAGTGCTCAGGAAAGGAGGGAAGGACACTGTAGATCCTAGTACTTCTTTCTAAGCCAACCAGGCACGTATGATTTCTGAGGAATATGAATGATAATTGTACCAATGATAAATTGCGGCTCATGCTGCAATTCCTTAAAGGGAAACTGCAGTTTGTGGCAGATAAGAAATGTAGGATCCCATGTTTTCCAAATTTAGTTTTCTTTAAGTATTTGCTGTAGAGATGATCCATTTTCTTTGGCTTGATTAGTATAACTAGAGCTTTCTGATGACTTCATCAAAAAGCAAGCTGTTCCACATAGTGGCCTCTGTCTGTGGGTGATAGCAAAGGCTGCATCACAGCTCATAAGATTACATGTGCACTGTTCTCATGAATTTTTTTTTAATGAAAAGTTACAAACCACCAGAGATACAAAAATGTCTTAAGTATTTCCATGAGATGTTTCAAGGCCCCCACTGTTTACAGTTGCTGCTTCTCCACTTTGCCTAGCTTTTTATTCTCTCCTTTGTTGCTTACTGATGAAGGGCAGCTGGCTTCTTATAGTTTAACTACTACACACTGGCTATGAAATGTCCTTCCCCTGTCTCCCAGGCTTCTTCTCCCCTTGGCTCAGTTAGGATATGCAGTTGCAGCAGGAGCCCCAAGCCCTGCCCCCTCCTGACACCCCCTTGTCCCTGAAGATACCTGAAGACACCTCCTTTCAAGAAAGAAGTCTTGTTATTAACACATTTTACTACAGAACTACTGTTGAGCAGAGAGGACCAACTAGGCTCAATTTAAGCATTTCTTGGGGTATGTGTGGCTGTCTACTGTGGGTTGATACCAGAAAACATGCTTTTTTTTTCTGTGGGTCTACTCAGCAACATGTACTTTTTCCACTTACCATTTGTAAGTATCTGATCTCATTTTCTGTTCCTTCACTTTAGGAGAATTGTAAAAATTACTACTTTCTTTCCTATGTTAGGATTAGAGAACTGGGTCAGGGAGGGAGGTAAAGGAAAAGGAAGGGGGCCAAAGAGACCCCCATGAGTTATTAGGAAGAAAAGTTAAAACCAAGAAGCCAGCACGTCCCAATTGTCTACTACGTGTCTCTAAATAATAAAGCGGGGAGACAATAACGTTGAGCAGTTGCTGTTTTTCTGTTCAGCCTCACCTCCGTGTTTGACATTAAGCTTAATGTCTACCAAGGCCATGGCAGGCCGGTTCCTCCTGCACTCAAGCTGGAATCTTTGCAGGACATCAACACAGACGACACCTCGGCTGTTAGTACTTTGTTCCAACGAAAGCTGATGAAGACCAAACTCCCTGGTAAGCGAGTGAACTGGCTTCCCTCAAACCCAATCTCTTCAGTGAGGCACAGCACTTATAAATTATAACAAAGGCTGAGCTGGAACGCAAGTGTTTGCTGCCTTCTCTAACAGATTTCAATTCATCTGAAGGGCACTGCATCTAGTATGTGATATTCTGTTCATAGACAAATAATGCCCTACATACAGCTGTACACATGTTACACAGATGTTGGATTGAGACTACAGTTGATACAGTTCATATGCAGGAAGAAAAAAAACAGTATTAGTGCTAATTCTCTTCTTTCTTAAACAGATTCACTATTTGACCCAGACCCTCCACTTGGTTTATCTGTAAAATGTACTAAGATCCAGTCTCTTCTTGACGTTCTCTTGATTCAGAGAGGAGTTAATAGAGCTAAAGGTTTTGGCCTTTAGCCGACACCTCCGATTCCAGACTTTAAACACGAATGCTCTCACTTTCCCCAGTCTCCGAAACTAGATTCTCTGGGGACTGGGAAGTTAAAGCTGAAATTAGATGGCTACAAGTGCTAACACCTGCTACAAGTTCATCTATTTTTGCTGGCTTTTCAGCTGTGTTGGCATTTCAGCCGTTTACTCAGTGAAAGATGGAGAAGGGTGCCATGGCCCTTGTCGTGGTGTGCCATCCTTTTTCTCAGTGGCTTTTCTCATTTTGCTGCCTTACGAGCCCGCTGCTTCTTTACTGTGACCCAGCGCAGCTGCTCTCTGGCTTCTGCCTTATGACCTGCAGGAGCGAGACCAAGGGAGGTGGCCACAAATGCCTTCCTCCTCTGAGGGAGCCACAGGCATTTGCGGGCGACTTCAGAGGGTTTTCTTTTTCATCAGCTGGGGGGCGCGGTGAGGGAGATGGCCTACTATCCTAGTCTCATGGAGATAAAATTTCCCAGTTTGAGATTTTAGACTGATGCAGAAAATGAGAAACATAAAAAGTGACTCAAGAATCACTCCCCAAACAGGGAAAAGAAAGCAAGGGAATGGATCTCAGCTGGGAATCTCTATGCTTAAGAGGCTAGGAGAGGTGGGAGGAGAGAGGAAATGTGGCAGGAATGAGAGGTTCTGGGCTCAAACAGACTGAAGTTACCTCCTAGTTTGCTTTATTTTGCAATGCCCTGGAGGAAGGGAGGTGCCCAGTCCAAAACCTTCTACCGTCCCCCTATGGCTGCTCCTCCTGAACAGAGGCAAGTCCCACAGTCGGCACAGCAGCGTGGCAGTATCATCATTGCAAGGTGGCATCGGGTTCCTGCTCTACTCACATCTAGTGGTACAACTGGAATCAGGTTACGAAGCTCTTGCAAAAACTCTCAACATTAAATGGCCTCTTCTATGTGTTCTAAGCTGCCGCTCCTTTCATTCCTCTCTTTCCCTTCCTCCTCCTTGCCAACTCTTCCTCTTCCATTCCACCACTTAGAAAACTGCTATCCTTTGGCTCTTCTGTTTTCTGGAAGCACAGGTCATGTCCTGCTCGGCTACTTAGTAGTCTGCCCTAAATTGCCATTTATAACATTTCTTGTGCCACGTCCAGTGGTATGGGAGGGACCTGACCCAGCGCGTTTTTCTGTTTTTCATGTCTAGAAAATTGTTTTCTCATCCTAGCAAGGTTTGACTCCATCTCTTTCTCTTTAGTTTTGCAGCACAAAAACTACTAACTGTAATTCTCGATGAATTACTGGATGCTAGTGGGGAGGGTCTGTAATGAAAACTACTCCTAATACACGTATGCATTCAAAGGCAATTTCTTTGTCCTCCGTATAAAAGTCCTATTGTCCCACTTATGTTAGAGCAAGCAGAGGTCTTAAAAAGTAATTTCTTTCAGCTTCATTTTTCTGGAATGAAATCTGAGACTCAGAAAGATATATTATGTCCAACTTCCTGCCTTTCTCTTAAAACATTTTAAAAAAGATCTGCCTTAAAATGAAAATCGCTCCGCTCTAGGTTTACTGAGGAAAAGCATGTAGCTGGAGGAAATAAACTAGCTCTTCTCCCCCCCTTTTAAGTCCATGCTAAATTGCCTTGAGACTGGCCTCACCTGGAGGCTGAAGCTCTGATGGGCAAATCCATCCATCTGTGCCAGAGGCCAGCTGAAAGTACAATCTCATTTGCACCTGCCTTGATTTTGGGAGCCCTGCATCATGGAGACAGAACACAGGGCTTTGTATATAGAAGGCTGACTTCAAAATGCAGCTGCAGATGGAAGCACAGCAAGGGCTTGTGGGCAGCCAGGATTTTCTCATCACCAGTGAAACAATGAGAACACCACAGGGTTGACGATGAATTCCAAACAGATACCGTATTAGAGTGGCCTAGGAAACACAGTGGGTGATTAACGTTTCATCTCTGGGTTCTGAGCCTGATTTACTTCCACTAAAAAGGCATTGAGTGGCAGCACGTGGTTACCCCTTCCTCCCAATGCCCATCAGGTTGGGCTGTGATCAACACCAACCCAGAGCAAGCTCTGTGGGAATACGGCCCATGGTGACAGAAGCATAAGGGAAGGCGCCTGACACTGCCCTGTCTGCCTTTTAAGCCACTACCATTAGCCTTTTCACATGCAGATAAAATTCACCCAAACTATTAAAGAGCAAAGAAAAAAATTCTCATCACAATTACATGGATGTTCTGTCAACAGCAGTAACAGTAGCAGTTACAGAATAACTACAGATAATTACAATCATTTAATTCAAAGTACCAAGTCACTTCATGCAGAACATGACTCATTTATCATTATTGACCTTAGAAGAAGCAAATTTACCCAAATCAATAAAGGTTCCAAATATCCATTAGAGCAGACAGAGATTGGTTACAAGTGTTAGGAGCTTCTATATACCTGGATTAATAGAGGGAAGTAGATCTGGATGCTTTTGATTAATGAAGACATTTTTTTTTCCTTTTGAGACAGTTACTTGAAACAGAATTGACCTTGATTTCTCCTTTAATTCATGTTATGGAAAGGCAGTTGTTTTTGTTAAGAAGTTTCATTCCCATTAGTTGCTGAAACATAGTATAATTACGAAGAGAAGTAATCTATAAACAGGTAGAGTTCAACTTTGTTTTTAATGGACTCTTCAGCGCTCCCCTGAATATTCATGTGGCAGAGATCAGTCTGGTAGGAATGGACCAGACATCATTGTGTTTGTCTTTTAAACTACTGTTGTGAGCTTCTTCACACTCAGAAAAAATTCACCCAAATTATGAAAGAGGAGAAAAAAAATCTCATTACAATTAAGCGGATGTTCTGTCAACAACACTAACAAAAACAGTTTCAGAATAACCACAGATAATTACAATCTCCCTGTTGTAGAAATGAGAAAGTTTAGGCTGCTTTTGAGAGTTTGGTATTGAAAAATAAGACTATGGATGGAAATTGAAGTACTTAAATGTCAACTAGTTCCAGTTGATTCCCAGGTGTGTTCCAAACAGTGCCTTATTTAATCCTAATGCTGAGGACTGAGAGGTTGGCAGGGGAGGTGAGAACTGAAGGAGAAATCCTCCGATCTCCACTATATACACAGTTTAGAACATGCCCCACCCAGCAGCAGCTCATTCCAAGGTCCAAGGATAGAGAACTCGGACTTCTGTCAAAAATGAAATAGATCATGAAATGAGTTAGCATGAAATTGGTTGTGTGAAAACAAATTATAAGTCTGTCCTGCTGCTGTCAAAATCGCGAGACTTCATGACAGAAACTAAGAAGTATGAAAAACTACAAATGTCATCCCATAGGACGACCCATCACTACAATGTCCAATTGTTCTCTTACCCCTTTCCCACCCCTCTGGGCCTGTATCCCTATCTGCTGGGAGAAGAACTGAGGTAGGCTCTCCCAACGTCAAGCAGCCAGTAAGGATGGGGCTGGCATTTGAGTCCACATGTGTCTGGCTGCAAAGGCCATCCCCTTCCCACTGTATTGTGCTGTCTTCAAGGATGTTTAGGGGATCTCTACTAGGCCAGCCATTCCACAAAGAGATCATCTGGAAGAACTAAATCAACATTCTGAAATGGGTTTGAACGTTCCCTACCCCCAAGAAGAATAAATGATCTTTCCCCCTCCTGCGGGGCTTTCTCAGGATCAGGTGCAGCATAGCCCACACTTTACATTGATTAGTTCTTGTAAGGAAGCCAAATTCCACAGATCTCTCATTGAATATGGAGTTTAAAATCCTTACTTGAAGAACTGAGAAAATTTTCCCCAGCTAAAAGTCCAGCACCACAGGAAATCCAGGTACTGGCAGGGAGGGAATCAGCTGGAACCACTAAAGAAGCAATTGCTTCCTTAACACCATCTGGGGAAGAAAAACTAGAGAATGGAGGCTGAGAACGTGGAAGGAAGCTCTAAAGGAAAAGGGAAAAATGCATAAGAAGCCTAAGTCCCTGGGACTGAAAATTTGTTCCATTTGTGTTTCTCTGCAGGAAGAAATAAAGAAATGCTGACAAGGCGTGCCAGGCTGAATCCCCTGAGCAGTTGGCCTGTTTGACTTTGTGTGGTGGTGGGCCAACCTGTGTGCCTGCCGGCTCACACCACTGTAGCTCTTCAAACACATTCTATAGATCCCGCTAATAAATTCCGTTTGGCTGCAACCCTTTCCCAGTTCCAGGCAGTCGCCTCTGAAGTGTAAGTGCAGCCTGTCTTTAAGCCAGGCTACTGCCACTTACTGGTGATCTGTACCTCTTTGGAAAACTAATCTATGCTGCATTTAAAGGCAGGAAGCAGAGTTTGAATGAAAATGCAGTCCCATGGCTAGGGGACACAGCTCTCACACCTTCTGCAGCTCCAGAATAAGTGCTATGTTTTAAAAATATATATGTATGTGTTGGCAACATTGAAAAGGGGGCTAAAAAAACATCCCCCACAGAAGTGAGAGCAGCAGCAAAAGAAACGTTAGCGCCTGCTGACGGGAACAATAGAGCATATGGACATCACACTGCACTTGCCAAGCAGACGAGGGCAGGATGATCAAAATGGAGTCAGTCTGCTTCTCTAATAGCAGAAGAATCGCCTGTGTGAACACTGTCTCCAAGCATGCAATGAAGCTCTTTAATTGCCTGAGAGAGGGTTTGGTTCACATTTTAGCTAAACATACACCCCACACTGGGTGTCTTTACCTCAGAGCACTTCCTAGGGTGAGTCTCAGGTGAGTCTAAGTCCAACCATCTTGGACTTTAGTGCAAAGTCTTAGGTGGATCCACACACCTAAGCAGAATATCGCCTGGCAAGAGGTCTCACTCAGGAACCATTCTTGGCTGGCATGGAGGTGGAGCTGACTCAATCGCTGCATAGACCAAGTCCTGCAAAGTTCAGCTCAGGCTTCCCACTAAGTGGCTTCCTGATTCCTACCTCCTTCCTTAAGTATCCAATCCCATTTCCCTTCTCGTTATGGCTGCCCTTAGAGCAAAGAGCAGAGAGGAGGTTAAAAATGAGATTGTGCGATCCAATCACTCTAAAGGTACCTTCATGTCTACATTATTAGAAATTGCTTTTGATAGTAGTGTTATTGGATATTAAACAGACTTACTGAGGTCAGCAGAAGCAGGACCTTGAGATGGCTAAAGATTGAGTTGAGTGAAGTGGGCCTGACACCTTCCCATAGACAGACGTTCTATGCGCATCAAAATTAGACGGTAGGATGGACCAGACTGGAGAAGTTCTGGACAAGTTGCCAGGTGAAGGACATAGGCCGCTGCACAAAAGCACAAAGGCATGGAAATGAGTCTAGCATTCTAAAATCATACTAGTTCAAGGAGAACAGAAAAGGGGATCGCAAGTACATTGCCAGAAGGTAACTGGAGTCCAGGATTCAATCTATCTCTTCAATGAGTACAGGACAGATGATTAGACTACTAGGGAATGGATGAAGAACTCCCATATTCATTCATTCTACAGACACTAGAAGACCTGATACATGCCAAGACCTGTGCAGATAAAGTCTGGGAGGTCTGAAAGTAGACTTTAAAAACTTAATTAGAACTAGGCTTTAGGTGGGTGGAAATCCTGCTACTGGGGACCCAGGAGTCACTTGAGCAATCTAGCCTCTGAAAAAGCTAGGGATAAAAATTCAAAAATCTGATTGCGACTAGTAGAGAGTACCAGAAGGGTAGCAGTTTTTTTTATTCTTGTACACTAGTATAGCCCAGTGCTTAGAATAATGTCTGGCAAATAGTAGTTCTAGTAAATGTCTGTTAAAAGAAAGAGAAAGAAAAAAACAAAACATGAGACTAAGATATAGAACTGAGAGAACATGGTTGCAATGTAAAATTCAGTCATGTGGTCTGCAATATTAGTTACTTGGGTGTGGTCACTTGGGGAAAGTTCCTTGAATTGTATACTTGGGATTTGTGTACTTTTCTATGTGAATTTTTGTACTTTCAATGAAGACTTCAAAAACATAAAAATAAACTCAAAAAATCAGTCACTGACAAGCTGAGATACAAAGATAAACCAAAATGATTATCATAGAACAACCTTTAGTTCACATAGGTTTGTCCAAAAGTTAGTCTTAAAAACTTAACTCTCAGAATTACTTAAGTAATCTGGAGATGAAAATACTAAGGTTCCTAGGGTAGAGTAAGGAAAGTCAGGCAATCTACTGGCATGAATGTTTAAACCTCAAGGTCAACTATTCTTTTTTAAAGTTTTTCATTTTTAGTTACGATGGCAATGGAAAGGGGAAAAAAATGTCTTGATGGAGCCCATCTCCTTTTCTGAGAATCAGCTTGAAATATATTTCACATTGCTGTGGATTGATTAGTAAATTGTTCCCCTTATAACCATGTTTGATTGGTACTCTAGATCCCTGTTTCTTGCCCTAAGATTTTTTTTTCTTTTAATTCAAAAGGCGCAGTGAACCTAAGTAGAGGCCTTTGGTCTTTTACTCTGGTCCATGGCTTAAATACTATACACTGACACAACTTCCAAATATATATTTAAAGCACAGACTGCTCCTCTGAGCTTCAGACTTATGTATCTATTTAACTGCCAGTTCCACGTCTCAACTTAGATGTCACACAGGCATTTAAAATTATCCCACAAATACATTCATGTTTCTTAATGCCCACTCCCTCCTCTCCAGTCCAAACTGCCATCATGTTGCACCTAAACAGATGTGAAACTCTCCTTCCTGACCATCCTTCCAACCCTGGGCTTCTACCATCTATTTTACAGACAAAAGCTAGGATATTTTTAAAACATTAATTGAATGACTTTACTTTCCTATTTAAAATATCACAATGACTTCTCATTGCATTTCCATTAAAAGTGAAACTTTTTCCCATGAGATTGGAATCCCTGAACAACTGCATCTATGGCCTAATTTCATCTTTTATGTGCAGTTCTCTTCATCATCCATAGAGCTGCAGTCACAGTGGTCTCCTTCCAATTCTTAAAACCTGCAAAATAGTTTCCTGCCTCAGTGCCATTGCACAATCTGGAATGCTCTTCCCTTATCCTTCCCATGGTTCAATTTTCTTCTTTTCCTGGTTCACGATGGAAACATCACCCTCTCATAACCTGCTATGATAATATTTGTAAGAGGAGTTCTCTGTAGCACATTGTCATTATTGTCCATTCTAGGACCCTATTCATTTCATTCATAGTACTCATCATGATCTCCTACTATAAATCTGTGGATTTTTTTCTTGTTTTTTCCTGTTTATCATCTGTCTCCCACACCATACCAAAACCTGAGAGGAGCTCAGAGCCAAGTCTGTTTCATTTACCACTATCAACTCAGTACCCATCAAATGTCTGACACATAGTAGGAACACAGCAAATACTACTTAAATGAGTTAATGTGTCAAATTTAAAAAGGGAGCAGAATGTGTTTTAAAAGGAAGAAACAAAGGAGGAAAGAATAAAAGGAGACAGCAAATGGTCATCAGTAGTAGCTTAGATGAGGTAAGGCAGAATCAGAAAATGTTGGGGTATTATGAACCAGCTGTAGAAGAAAGAAAAACCCCAAATCAAAAACTGTAATTTCCCATCAGACATAATTTTGACATGCCACAATAGCATGTTGTTCTAATTTAAAAACATTTAGTGTAAACAATGGCTTTAAAGAAAATTAATGACATAATTATATAGTTAAGGCAACGCTAACAATTTTAATAGTTAAGCCTCCCTAGTTTAGTGGTTTAACATTGCAAAAGCTTTTTTCTTGCTCTCGTAACAGTCCAATATGGGAGTTTCTAGTTGGATAGATCTCATTGAAGAGATTAATCAGATGCCCCACTATCTTGAACATGTGACTCCCACTATTCCCCTGCGAGTTGACTCCCTCCCAGGTAACTGGAAGGGGAAAATAACATGAAGGGTAATAAGTGGAGAAGATTTTATAGATGAAGTCCAGAAGTGGGTTATTTCATTTCTGATCACATTCCATTGGCTAGAACTGAGTTTCACAACCTCATCTAGCTGCAAAGGAGGCTGGGAAATGGAGTTTGGCTTTGTGTCCAGGAAGTGGAGGAAATGGGTAGGAGATCAGCGGGTAGTCTGTGTTACAATATTCTTTGTCTTTGAAAAATGCCTTTCAAATGTTTTATTCAAGTTGTCAGTTAAGTGAAAAGAAATAGTGTTTACAGCATGTGAATGGCAACTCTAAAAATAGAAGGGCCCATTTAGTACATACTTGATGATAAAATTTCCTCAGGTGCCCTAGGTCAGCTTCCTAGAGGTCCTAGTCAATCTCCCTCATTCATCAGCGAGCTGTAGGAGACAGTGAAACGTGCTCTCGGCTGGAGTCCCTAAAGTGTTAATGTGCAAGGTCTGTGTGCAGAAGGCAAGCTGCCATAGATCTCACTGACTTTGGCAGCAGCTCAAGGGTTATATTTTTCTCAGGGATGAAATATTCTTGGATAATTGTTCCAACATGTGAGACCCAAAAATGTTTTTTGTAGAAAAGATCTCAGGAAATAGAGACAGACAAAAATACCTACTAAGTTATCTAGTCCACCTCTTGGGAATCCAAGCAGATTTATATACTTCAAGATATTTCACAGGAAAATCCAGTTGCATGTGGAGCGGCTAGCTGTGGACCTCCCTGTCAGCCTGCCTTTATGGTGCATGATACAACCCCATGCACGTGCACAATCATCATTCCTCTCAAACACAGGCTGAGTCGGCTTTATGGGTGTGCATAGACTGAACAGATGCCTATGTAATATGGCATGAGAGATGCTGGAAAAAAGACTCCATGTCAAAAATATCTCCCCACCTAGTGTGTAACACTTTCCTAAGATGCTGCTGTAAATGAATACCTTAATATGAGCCTCTCACTTTTGTGTGAAATTAGGTTACCAGGCCCTTCTTCTCTAGCACAATGTGCTAAGATCAGGACATTAATATTTTAAAGATAAAATAGGATATAAAAAGATAATTATGGAATATATGACCCTGTCCAGGAAAAAGAAGCCTGAGCAGCAGCTCTGGGCACCTGTACATGGGAACTAACTGTGCAGGAAAGGTATTTATGTCATTATAAGATGCTTATGTAGATAATCAGTCTCTTTCACTTATATTAAATACAATTATGGCAATCAGTTATGCAAGATCAGTGATAAACTATACTTGATTCCACTTTAACATCAGAATAGATTCCTATAATCTATTCATGTATTCTATTTCAACTATATTGATAGGTCAGGTCTACAGCTCTCTCGGGAGTCTCTTCCAGTTCCCCCGTTACACAGATGACAAACTGAGGTCTGAAGATATGAAGATTTCACAACGACAGAGCCACAACTATAACTCAAGTCTCCAGACTTCTCATTCGTGGTTTTTTATAGTATGTGATGGCATTTAGTATTTATTAAGTATTGTACTAAGTGCCGAGTAATTTAGGTTATACAAAGAAAAAAATACAGTAAATGCCTGCTTTCAAACATCTTCCTATTTAGAGGGAGAAATTAGGCCTACATATATCATAAGAAAAATTAATTTATGGGAAATACTTGCCCCATTCTTGATGTTTCCTTTTTATGACAAAAAAAAACAACAAAAAAAAGTAACCCCAGTATTTACTCTGCCCCTGGGGAGGTAGAGTTTAGTTTGGAAAGAGTAACTGGGCATGTGTAGTTCTGTTCTGTTCTCCTTGTGAGCACTCATAACCAAAGAAAGCTCAAGTTCTCCTCTGCACCTACATGTTCTAAGTCTTACTGCTTAAGATAAAGTAAATAAGCCTGTCTGACTTGGCACATCAGTTACAAAGCACTATTTAGTTTGATACTAAGCCAGGTCTTTCAACGTAGTCTTTCTTCTTTGTCTTATTCCTCAAATTCTTTAGTTCCATACTGGGAGAGAAAAGTGCTGTTGAGTGGTGACCCCCTTGGACAATGGTTTAGTACTCAAAATAAGGGTGAGTTCCTGTAGAATAGCCTTATGACATCACTTTAAAGGCATAGAAGGGGAGAAGAAGAGGATGTCACAGGTCTGGAAAACTACAATAGATCTTAAGACACTGGACTGTGCCGATAGAAAGGAGAATTTGAGGAAGTGAAGTTTTAAGCCTTGCAATTACATGTTCCAAACCAGAGTTTGCAAATCAAAGGTCTTCAAAGTCCAGGCAGGTAAAAACATAAATATGTGCAGCAAATAATTATAGGACAATAAAATAATAAAACATAAATAAGATTTTTCTTTAATTCTTGATGGTAATCAATGGGTCCATCAAAAAAAAAACAAAAACAAAAAAAACCTCTATGAGAATATTTAACTGATCCAATCTAAACTATTCCTGACAAGTATACATCCAACCTATGCTTGAATACCCCAAGTGTCACTGCCTCTTGAGGTGAACCATGCCAACTACGTACTACTTTGATGATCAGAAGCTATTATTCTATGGAAGCAAAATCTGCTTCTTTGAAGCTCACACATGTCCTTGCTAATTTCATCCTTGAAGCCATTTAGAACTAAGTTAATTCCACTCAGATCTTAGAAATTTCAAGGCAATCTGATTTTAGGTGTCATCAATAGGAGTAAATAAGGTGTGTGGAATAAGCGAGGGGATAGTCCCATGTTCCCCTGCACTGGTATGAAAATACCTATAATATTGTATCCTGTAAAATGTGGGGAACCACATTTTAAAATAAAACCAGATGGAATGGAACATGTTTTCAAAGGTGAACTACAATATAAGGATAGTGAGGAAATTTTAAAAACTTAAAAAACACACACACGTTTCAAGAGGACACTCAAAAGGAGATCATCAGAATCAGCGTTCTTGTCTACTTCTGAGTGCCCTCGTAGGGCTTTCTTTTAAAGTTCTCTCACGGTGCTTGTAGTTCAGCTTTGAAAAAAATGTAATGTTCCATTCTGTGTGGATTCCTTCTAAAATGTGGTCCTCAACATTTTATAGGACACAATATTGCAAGTATTTCCAAACTAGTGCAGAAGGACACAGAATTATCACATTCCATGTGTTACATACCTTATTTGCTCCTATTTGTGCCTCCCAAAATTACATTCTTTCAGAGTGATTACTTTGAACTAAACCATCCAGATCACCGTTATTTATGTGGCTGGTGAGCCACATAGCCTACTCTATGCTTGAATCATTGAACAGAGGATATTTTTTATGTTCAATTTCACCTAGTTAGGGCTGGCCCCTTACTCCAGTTAACAAAATGCAACAAACCTTTGAGTTAAGATGCACCCATTGGGTGCACTTCCTCCCTTTGGGTGCTAAGAATTTACAGATAAAGATCCCTGACATCAGACAGCTTACACAAACTTCAAGGACACTGAGAAAGAAATAAAAGAAACCACAAAATGATAAACACTCTGATGGAATGCTTATGAAAAAATGTTTGGAACAAAGAGGAAGACACATTTTTACACTAGTTGGAGGATCAGGGGCATTGAGGAATGCTACAGGGAGAATATGTCATTCCAGCTAGGCCTTGAAAGATGGGTAGTAATTTTTTTGGAATCAAGAAGACATGGAGGAGGAGGTTATTTCCAGGTGATGGAGCCCCTTGAGGAAAGCTTGAAGCTGTGAAATGCAGGACACATGAAGAAATTGTTGGACAGCACAGAGAGCATGGAACATAATGACGAGAAACAAAGACTGCTGAGAAACACGGACTCCAGGCTGAAGGCAATGGAGAACCATGAAGAGGTTACAAACCAAGGGAATGGGGAGTCTGTGTTTTGTGGTTTCTGATTCTATCAAGCAAATTATTTATTATTCTTTTCCGACTTCTTCTATCTAACTTCTATTTGATAGTGACTCGTACGTTTTGTCTAAGTGGTTGATTGAAACGTTGAAGAGGACACCTCAGCCAGCTCCCTCATGTGTACATCATTCCACTCATCTGGTGACAATGGAGATAGTGAGGATAAGATGAAGAAAGAAGCCTGAAGAAAAATGTGCCATGCTCTGCACATGAAAGCATGTTAGAACCCAGTGACGATCTAGTTATGCAGATTGATGTAAAGGCAGAATCAAGGATCATTTCAAGGTCTTTAGCCTGAGTCAATGCAGAAAATGTAATTCCAGAAACAGAGTGTGATTTTTGAATAAAGGAGAGAAATGAGTGGAAATGTGCTGATTCTAGCTTGGGGGCTATTGAATATCAGGAGTTGGCAGGACCGTAAGTTACAAAGGTCTCAAAGCCTATTGTAAATTCAAGATGAAAGTTTGGGTGAGAGATCAGAGCTGAAAATGGAGATTTGGAAGTCATCCACTTGGATGTGTATCTGAAACCCTGAGAGCGGACAAGGTTTTGAAAGTGATGAAAGATGAAGTTAAAAATAATTAACTCAACATGATTTGTTTTGCTTCCATCTCTCATACTACTGGATTGTAGGTGGAGAATGCAAACATATTACTTTTTAAATTTCTCTTATCCATCTTAATGATCAGGAAACATTTAAGAATAATACCAGAGGAATTGAGGAGAAGTTGAAACATTCAGGGATTGCCACCCATAGGCTGATTCTTCTCTGCATAATGAGGAGTCAAAGAAACATAACCAAATCCAGATTATACTGTATGTTTTGAGCTTAAAATGATGTCTGCTATAGCTTGGTTTGTTTGACCCTCCAAATCTCATGTTGAAATTGGATCCCCAATGTCAGAGGTGAAAGCGTTTTGATCATCGGTGCAGATCTCTCATGAATAGACTGATGCCCTCCCTGGAGGAGAGAAGGTTGGTAAGTTCTTACTCCATTAGTTCCCGCAAGAGGTTGCCCTGGAGCTGGTTGTTAAAAAGACCGTGGCACCTCCCCTCTCTCACTTGCTTCTTCTCTTGCCATATGATCTGTGCAGTTGTGGGCTCTGCTTCACTTTCCACCATGAGTGGAAGCAGCCTGAAGCCCTCACCAGACACAGATGTGTATGCCATACTTCTTGTACAGTCTGCAAAACTATGAACAAAATAAATCTCTTTCTTTATAAATTACCCAACCTCAGGCATTCCTTCATAGCAACAGTCGATAAACTAAGACAATGTCCATCAACAGAATGAATCACCTTCCTTCCCTTAAATGTTTTGTCATCACAGATTTTTTTTAAATGGTGCTGATAAAAACACAACCACAAAAAACTTATGCCAGTGATGCCATTTGTATTTAATAAAATATGCTTTAACATTCACCCTTGAGCCACAGAAACACTACAGTTCTATTTATTATTTTGTCATTGGCTTTGATTAGTGTGTCTTGAACCCAGCTTTAACTCTATGAGAGTGTGTATACACACAAACACACAGTGTACTTTGTTTTGTTTTGCAAATAGCTCCTTCCACCAAAAAAGTCTGATTTCAAAGGCTTGTTTATAATAGAAAATAACTACCTGAAGCTCAATTTCTTCACTTTTTACAACCCACTATTAGAAAATTCATCTCTAAGTCACTGTGAAGTACTAGGAAAAGCTGGATTTAGATATTGTTTTCTATCCATTTTTTTCTACAATTAAAATTCTGGTACAAAATCATTTTTCAATTTAATATTTCTTTGCTCCCAGCATCCTCTGACGTGTGCATAGATATACACTGTCCCACTGCATTTGAGATTATTAATTTGACGGGGGAGGGCTCCTATTAATACTATTCTTCTTTAGCAGAGGTCAACTCTCCTCAGAATCTCCTTCATCGTAGCTTGACCAGGGCCGAAATTTATGAATTTTGAAAATATTGTCAGTCAGCATTGAATGCATTTACCCATTTAAAATGAGTTTTGTTTCAACGCACTTTGCTGTCATCCATGGTAATTGGAAAGTCAGTTTGAGATATCTTCTAATGTGCTTTTTAAAATTGACCAAGGCTGCAGAAGCAGCTTCTTAAACCAAATATAATTAATTTCTATCTGTCCAACCTGATCACTGTAGGCTGACAGTCCCTCAGTATTCCTTATTTTTAATGTATGTTTTTTTCTTTTTTCAGTAGAGTACACCGTCCTTTCATCTCCCTCTCTCCTCCTGCAAATTGGCACTTTCTGTCTTCTAGGAGGCTCATTACCATCCAATGATTTTTCTCCACTTCACAGTAAAAGGCACTAAACTAGGGCATCCACAGGAAAACACACCCACCTAACTATATAGTACATTGTCTGTTCTTTCCCCGAATCTTCCTCCGTGTGATCTTTATGGTTTCGATAGCTCTCAAGTGTCAACAGAGACCTGAAACTTTTCAACCGTTGGCTGCCTACCTCCTTCACCCTCCATTCCTCCCAGGCAGCAGCCTAAGTAGAATGGAATGTCGAAGCACCTGATTGGCTCAGGGACGGAGCATCCATTCTCCAGGAATGCCCTGTAGATACCAATTGAAACTGCATCATCCATAAAAGTAATCCATAGACCCATTTGCTTTTCATTTTTGGCTTATGATAGCAATAATGACTATAACACAGGGCCCAGGAATTGATGACCAGCTGGGGTTAATGGCCCTTGGCTGCACTGTGGGCTATCAACTCCCCCAGCTGGTCATTAATCCCCAGGAAATGCCCCATACCTTGATCGTTATTACTTAATTAATGCCTCTTTCACTTTCAGCCTAAGTGGTCAGAGCACAGTAACCCTAACAGCAGCTTGCAGTTGGAACTGCGTATTTCCACTCAAATACTGGAATTCCCTATGGCTGCATACATATTTTAAATTTTTCCTAGAATAGTTGAGTATGTTTGCCTCGGGCTTTTTTTTTTTTCCTTATAAAAGGTGGGGGGTTGGTAGTTGTGAAGGTTTATTTTTCAAGTGACAATTTGCTACTTGCATATCAGAACTACAAGGTCAAAAGGAAATGAGAATGTGCTCGTCTTGCCTTTTGTTTTTAGGTTGTCTGAATTGCTTTTTCTTCAAGATATTTAAATGCAGAAATAAACAGGAAAAACGAAGGGGGGCTCCCCTTCTGCTGTTACTTAGAACAGACTTCACAGTCCTTGAAATGGCATAATAACAGAATTTATTTGGCTGTTGTAAAACTTCAAGTGCTTTCATAACTAGTTAAATAACACCCAGGATAAATATTCTCATAGTATTAACATTATTATGTATCATATCTTCAGAGATTGCTATAAATTATCATCAAAGAATAAGTTACCAGGCTGTCAAAGGAGATAGATTTTGTTCGGTTTAGTGGAGACTGGCAAATGTGAGTTAAGGAAAAATATGGGAAGTTTTGACTTAACACACAATTACCACAAGGTACAAGCCATATGCTGCTTTGGGTCAGTTGGGTTTATACACAAAGAACTGCTTGTTTGTGAGCCAGATATCAACCCCAAGTGATCTTAACTTTTTCTGTCTCAAGGAAATGTCTACATTTATTCTCAGCAGAAGCATAAAAGAAATGCAATCCTCTCCACTTCGTATTCTGAGAGGAACGGGTGTTATCTGGAGAAATATGTTTCTAAGAGATTAGCAGTGATTCATGACCATCAGAGGCTCAAGCGTGTAGAACAACTTAGAGGAGATCATTTGGGAAGATCCAAACTGTAATGCTTTATCTTGAAGTTTACTTTCAGAATCACACATCTCCAGGATGGATGTTATAAGTAGAAATGGACTCTCACCAATGGAATCATTGAATCTTAGGCCTGGACAAAGCAGTTTGCAGCAGTCATTTAGCTCCCTGACTTAACTTCATAACAGGATTAAGCAAGAACTAACCCCAGTAGATACAAATCTATCCTGAATATAGTTGTATGACCACTTCCCTAAATGTATCCTAAAGATAAGCAGTTGTAACTGATGGATAATTTTTCCATGTAGACAAGCTTGAGTTCATTTTCTCTTCTGTTTTCAGGACAGATGGAAATTCCTTACCTAGCCTAGATTTTTATAAAATTGTCTTCTCCTCTAGACTTCTAAAGAAACAAAGTACCAACTTCCTTAATCTTTTCTTCTGAAGCCTTTTACAAATTATAGATTCAAGGGAAGGGGTGTATGTGCAGGTTTGTTACATGGGTATAATGCAAAATACTGGGACTTGAGCTTCTAGAGGGCCCATCACCCACATAGCGAACATAGAACTCAATAGGTAGTTTTCCCAACCTCTTGCCCTCCCTGCTTTTGGAGTCCCTACTGTCTGTTGTCTCCATCTTTACGTCCATGTATACTCAGTGTTTGACTCCCACTTGTAAGTAAGAATGTGCAGTATTTGATTTTCTGTTTCTGAGTTATTTTACTTAGGATAATGGCCTCCAGCTTTATCCATGTAGCTGCTAATGACATAATTTCATTCTTTTTATGGATGTGTAGTATTCCATGGTGTATGTAGATATATACACACACACACACACACACACAAACACACACCACATTCTCTTTATCCAACCCACTGTTGATGAACACAGGCTGATTCCATGACTTTGCTATTGTGAACAGTGCTGTGATAAACATGTGAGTATAGGAATACAGTTTCTTTTTGATAAAATTATTTCTTTTCCTTTGGGTAGATAGATACCCAGTAGTTGGATTCCTGGATGTAATGGCAGTTCTACTTTTAATTCCTTGAGGAATCTCCATAAAGTTTTCCTGAAGTCTTATTTTCCTACAATTTGTCATCTTTGTGTCATTAGTTTCTTTCAATTCCCTAAGATCTGCTTTTGGCTGTGTGTTTGCAGATTGTGTGTAGGTCAAGTGTTAGGATCTGAATAATGCAAGGTATTAATTGAGAATTGCCTCATGGCCCATGGTGTCTGTACTGAATCACAAAATATTAGAGTCTAGGTCCTTCTCTGTTGATAACCTGTCATATACTTGAATGGCTCCAAGATGGGTGTCCTGTGTCATTTTTCCAGTCTCTCTATTCTACAAGCACAAAGAGTGTTTACTGTAACTGCACATTGCACCACATATGGAGCACACTGAGCTTCAAATAAAAAAAGGCAGAGTCCATGTCAGTAAGGAATTCACAAATTAGTGCAGAAGACACACAGATAAACAGACCTGAACAGATAGTTCAGATCAACAAAGCTGTTGCTCTAGTAGATAGGAAGTTCAGAGAATCAGAGAGAGACATTGGAGGGGCACATAGCTTAACTGGGAGATTTAGGAACCATTCCCCAAAGAGATAATATCAGAACTGAATTGTAAAGAAAGAAAGAGAGTTCATGAAAAGGGAAAAGAAGGGTGTTCTAGGAGAAGGAGCAGCATTTATAAGGGCTCAGAAACATGAAAACAGGTAGTCATGGAAAATGGTCCACAGGTTGACATTTCTATTGCTTCTATGTCCTCTTCTACTCACTTAAAAAACTTCTAAGTTATTTCTTGCTGAGCCCCCCCAATCCTGATGCTTTTCCTCTCTCCGGGTTCTATTTTCCACCTGCCACACTGTGCATCCTCCAACTTCTGCAGGTTCCTTGGGCAGGTCTGGTTTCCAGGGCCACCTCTGTCCCTGTCTGATCAGCATGATAAATTCTGCACTGCTGTTCAGAAACCTCTTCTCCCTCACCCTGGACGTGTTAGGTGATGTTAGTGCAACAGTTACACATCCCACACTTGCAGCTTATTGTAAGCTATTTTGTATTGTTGATTTGAGGTCAAATTATTCTGTCCCATATGCAGTCATACACAAAGGATACTTTTTAAAAAACATCTGATAAACTTTATCTTAGAATAATTTGGAACTACAGAAAAAAAAAAGCAACCATGTTACAGAGTTCCCATATACTTCATACCCAAATTACTACAGAACTTTGTCACAACTAATATGAATAGTAATACATTATTAATAACTAAAGTCTGTTCTTCATTTAGACATCCTTGCTTTTTCCAAATGTTCTTTTATGGCTCTAGAATCCCATCCAGGAGACGACCTTACATTTAGTCATAAAGCCTACTTAGGCTCCTCTAGATTGTGACAGTTTCCCCAACTTCTCTTGTGTTTTGATTACCTTGGCATTTTTAGGGGTGCAGGTCAAACATTCTGTACCATGTCCTTTAATTTAGGTTTGTCTGATGTTTGTCTCACAGCTAGACAAGGGTTTGGAGAGATTTGGGGAGGAAGAGCACAGAGGTAAATTGCTATTTTCATCACATGATATCAAGGGTATTAGCTATGAATGTGATCACTGATGACTTATCAACAGGACTCATCACATTTGATCACCTGCCTGAGGTAGTATGTCTCAGTTTTCTCTACTGTATATTGACTGTCCTATCTCATAAAAACAATATGCATAAGCCAATATAAATCTTCCTTTTTTAAGCTGTTTTCCCCTGGTCCCATAAGTAAAAATGTTTTATATTTTAAAGACTTAAGAAATAGATGGACAGAGTAAATATATTTACTCATGAAACATAAAACTCTATAATACATTCAGATGTGAGATGCTTTTCCATACTGTGCTCTTTACAACAGAGTCCCTATGAGCAGTCCACACGTACAGTGGGGAGTTTATGTTCTACATTCTTGAGGAAGGAATATATACATCAATTAGTTGAAATTCTTCAACAAATACTTTTTTAGTGTACAAAATTCATTTAGGAATAATGTAACATATAAAATCTGTGACTATATGTATTTCTGAACAAACGATGGAGATAGATACAGATGTAAGTGTAGATATATAAAAGTCTGTGTTATGAATATGGACGGGCATGTAAGAAACTAAGAACAATGGTTGTGGTTGCCTTTGGGAAGAAGAACTAAGGGTGGGAGGCACCTCATGTACAACTCAATGCAATATGCAATTTTATGTTTCTTGAATTGTTTACACTGTCCATCCATTTTTAAGTCTCTAAAATGTAAAACATTATTTTTTATGGAACTAAGTAAAACAAGAAGAAAAAGGAACAGCCACATTAGCTTATGAATATTGCTTTTATCATATAGGATAATGCCAGATCAGTGATCTCTATGACCACTCTCGGCAACTCAAAATAGCTCTCAGAGTGTTTCAGAGTATACAAGGGAAACATCAATGTTAGTAGCTAGTTTTGATAATAAATAGTATATGCCAGAATTGTATGACTGTGTTTGGTGGTAGCAGCAATTGGGCAAGATAATCAATAGTCTGATTTAAAAAAGAAAGCCCAAGAGTCTTCTAAACCTAAAAAGTTGATTTGCTGTTTTAGTACATGTCATTGAATGTACAAACTACCCTAGTCATCAGATTTACTAGGAGAATTGCCCTCCACGTAGGCTCCAACGAAGATTAATATTGCCATTGATAAGGAGAAATGTCTATGGTAGGTTACTCTCTTGAAAGGTGCTTTTCTCTATATTGTATAACCAGTGGTTCTCAAGAGATAAATAATTTGAATTGCATCTCATAGATGTATTACAGAATTAGTGTGTGTTTGTTTTGCTTTTGTATTGAAGTAAGCTTTCACTTATTCCACATAAGAGATAACTTAACTACTCTATATATGAGACAAGGGTTATGTTGCTCAACAGTTCATTAAAGAGAATAAACTGCAGCACTTAAATTGTTTAAAATAACCTAAATTTGGGAGCAAAATATTGTGACAAGAGTTAATACAGATGAAATAAGAAAAAAAAAATTGAAGAAGAAGGCTAAATGACAGGATCCAAATGAAATAAAAGCAAGAAAACTAGGGTACTTTAAAAGTCAAAATGGACCATTGATCTCTGGTTAGAAGGGAGAAACAGACATTGGGAAGTAAACAGAGGTGTTAGCTCCTTCAGAGCAGGGACTTCTTCAGATTTCACATGCCTTTCAAAATAGAGCTTTGCACCGATTAAGGACTGATTTAATATTAATTTTGATTTTTGTATTTTGATGCATAGTCAAAGAGAAAAAGAAGAAATAAGGCTGACCAAAGAAAGTAGGTCAGAGAAACAAACAAACCTGTTTTCAGAAAACAGGACCACTGAGAGCACTTTTTAGACCTTTCAGTTGTCTCAAGAAGTCATAGCTTCTCTTCAGCTTAATGCATATGATCCTAAACATCTTTTTAGAATTATATCACCACTTTTATTTGGACAAAGCCCACACTATACAAAATTGCATGCCAAGTTTCAACTAATGTCACATTAACTCTCTGCTTTCTCTGCCATAACATACTATAACAAATGGAGAGTTTGTTAACTGGGAGGGGATTGTAACTTAGTCCTTATACCAAACCACTATAAAATTTTATCAGTGCTGCTCCAGCAGGGACAAATTCAAAAGTAATATTGTCTTCTCCTAATATGTTATTTCAAGTCAGTGTCAAATTTACAAATGGAAGTAAAAAGTCTGTTAAGATGAAACCCTTACTCTACAAATTTACCAATAATTGCAACAAATTTAGAATTTATATTATGGTGAAGTCTAATGAATTAGACAACATTTGAATAAATGTATTCTATATCCCTGAAATCTAAAGTGGATAACACGTATGGAAAGAGAATGACTTATCTGATTGAAAGAATGAAGTTGTTTTAATTTCTAATTAATGTGTTGGTTACTAGGATTTATAGTAACTGGTATATAAAGAATCTTAGTCATATTATAAGATACAAAATAAGTATTTTTATGGCAATTGTACTATCAAATGGTCATATGAACTTTGGTCTAAAAAGAGAATATATTCTATCTAGTGTTTCACTATTTCTAGTAGATAAGACTATGTCATTAGGAACTACATATTGATTTTAATTAGAACAGGCACTACACCATTAATATGAGTTGTGATGCCACTAAGGCAGTTGTCAAGGGGGGATTAATTAATTAATTGTAAATTAATTAATTGAAAATGAATCAAATCAACCTAGGAAAATGAATATAGAACTTGGGAAGGGGGGATTAAACTCACAAAACAGATTGAAAACCCAAGGCAATCTAAATTGTTAATCAAGACGGGAGAAAATTAAGCAACTCATTAAAAGAGAGTACGTGTTGTTTTTCAGAAAGCAAGGTAATAACAATAAAAGCAATTAATTAAATTCAAACATTTTCCTTAAAAATTACTATTTTTATAAAATTGTAAAAAATAATGCTAAGATTTTGCCAGTTGATGCTACAGACCTGGAAAAATGATTTGTAGTATTTAACACTCTTAATACTCATCACAAATTAGTCACTTTATTTTCCGTTCATGGCTAAAGAGGAAATGCTCTCAAATGCTTGAGAGGAAATGAATACATTAAATTGAAGTACAGTTCTGTTATATAGAGAGACTTGTACCCTGTTTTTTATTGGGTTTCTCTCTAGTTACTGGAATCCATTGTTTATGAAACTCAATGCTTCCAAACTGAGAAAAATGGATAGTTGACTAACAAGAAAAGGTTATGTTTGGAAAAAAAATTTAAACTTTACGAATTCAACTATGAAAAATATAGATATAGGTGGGAAAATATGATAAAAACATATATTTGTGCTATGGGGTGATGTTTTTATTGAGAATATCTTTAATATTTCTATGTCTATAAAAAAGAGAAAATCACTAGTAGGCTTCCTAATGGACAAAGAAAGATGATGTGTCAATTACTAGGATTGAGATAAAATATCACAAAGTGAAAATTAAAGTCATATGTGCATGAGGCTCTGATTTCTAACAAATATATGTTCCGGATAGTCCTCACTTTTCACAATGCTTTTCCAGAGGCAAGGCATTGAAAATGAATGCTAAAAAGAAAAATCCTGTTTACACCAGCAGTATTTTGTCTGTAAACAGGCTGTTGCCTCTGCTAAACAAAAGTTGAAACCAATTGTAATAAACAGTGCTACACTTTATTAGGTCTTTGTTAGAGAATTAATTAGCAGAGTGCTGAAATTTGAGATGGTGAGAAAAGGGCACGCTTGTATGTGCACTTCACACGTTTAGGGACTATCTGGCCAAATGAGTATGCTGCATCACAGCACAGCATTCTCTGACTTAACCTTTAAGGCAGACCATGATATGGCCCTGCCTAGATAGAATAACTGCCTGTACTCACACAAAGTCAGCTGTAATCTGTCCTATAGCAGTTCACACTAAGCCTGTAGTAACCACAAAAAGACACTATAAATTCTTACATATGAATTAAGTTTCTTAATTTAATGACTACTTATTGTGCACATACTATGACTTGTGCACTATTCTGGAAGCCTGGGATATGTTGATAAACAAAACAGACAATTATTTCTGACCTTGTGGAATTTATATTCTAGTTGGTTGACACAGAAAACAAAAAATAAAAGTAAAAACAATAAGTAATGTTTCATATTAGAAATAAGTTCTGTGGAAATAAAAAGGAAAAGGACATCAGGCTATGGGGATTAGGAGAAAAGGTACAATATTAAATAGGGCAATCAGGGTCGGCCTCATGGAGAATGTCACATTTGGAATGTTCTTATTCCAGAGAGAAGAGACAGAGAAAAGCCTTAAAATGGACACCCGACTTGCATATTCAAGGACCAGCAAAGAGGCTGAGGAAATGAAGAGCCAGGATATGTGAAGCCTTGTAGACCACTGTCAAGACTGACTTTTCCTTGAGTGAAATAGAGAATGATTAAATGTTTTTGAATAGAAAATTGATATGGTGTTATATTATTATGTGATGTTACTTATGTCTCAAAAGGATCACATGGTTACTCTACTGATCATAACGGGAAAGGGTAGAAGCAGAAAGACCAGTTAGAAGGGTACTGTGATAATCCAAAAGAAAAATGATGGAGGCTCAAGTCTGGGTAGCAGCAAAGGCAATAAGAATTAGTACAGTGATCCAATTCTAGTTATATTTAGATAGTAGAGCCAACAGGATTTGCTAATGTAGTGGATATTGAATATGAAAGAGGGAGGAAGAGAGAGAGACAAGTCAAGGGTGATACCAAGGGTTTTGGCCTCAGTACTTGGGAGGATGGTATTGCCTTCAACTGATGGGGAAAACTGAGAGCAATTTTAGGAGGAAAGTTAATGCTATTCAGATTTAGATACTTTTTTTTCTTTTTTTTCTGTTTCTTTTTTTTTTTGGACGGGGGTTTTTTTTTTTACCCCGGGTGGGGTGCAGTGGCGCGATCTCGGCTCACTGCAAGCTCCGCCTCCCGGGTTTACGCCATTCTCCTGCCTCAGCCTCCGAGTAGCTGGGACTACAGGCGCCCGCCACCACGCCCGGCTAGTTTTTTGTATTTTTAGTAGAGACGGGGTTTCAGAGTCTGAGATGCCTAGTAGATATCCAAGTAGAAATATAGGGCGGACTCTTGATTTTATGAATCTGGAGGTTAGAAAAGAGATCTGGGCTAGATATAGAAATTTAGGGTCTGGAGGTAAAATGATTTTTGATGCACGACACTGGATGAGATCACCAAGGCAGGGAGCATTGAAAGAGAGTAAAGAGGACCAAGGTCTAAGCACTGTGACACACCAACATTCTACCCCTTGGGGGAAAGAGGAAGAATCAATAAAAGAGACAGAAGGATTGACCAGTGAGGTAGGAAGAAACCTAAGAGAAGGTGTGAAAGTCGAGTGAAGAAAGAAACTCAAGAAAAGCCAGGAACAGCGGCTTATGCCTGTAATCCCAGTTATTTGGGGAGCTGAGGTAGGAGAATTGCTTGAGCCCAGGAGTTTGAGACCAGCCTGGACAACATGGTGAAAGCCTGTCTCTACCAAAAAAAAAAAATATATATACACACACACACACACACACACACACACACACACACACACACTAGCCAGGCATGGTGACAAATGCCTATCGTCCCAGTTACTTGGGAGACCGAGGTGGGAGCATCATCTGAGACTGGAGAGATCGAGGTTGCAGTGAGCTGTGATTGTACCACTGCACTCCAGCCTGAGAGACAGAGTGAGATCCTACCACACAAAAAAAAAAAAAAGAAAAAAGAAAAAAAAATCTCAAGAAGATGTTATCGACTATGTTGACATGTTGCTGGAGGTTAATGGAGTAAATTTGCAGAATGCAGAACCCACTTGTTAGGATTAGGGCAGTAATTAACTAAAGATTCTTTATTGACATAGTTTCATATGATCCTAATCTCTAGAGTTAGATAGGGACTCAAATCCCAACATCACTACTCATCATCTTCAGTTAGTTACTTCATGATATCTGAGCCTAGTTTCCTAGATGTCAACCTCACAGATCATCTGTGAAAATTCAGGGAAATGATTTATGTAGAATCACCTATGAAATGCTTGTGAAGAAAAAAGTACTCATTACTTTAAATATAATAATACAAGCAATACAAATAACATAAAGGCAAATAATTTCCCAATGATTAGATATTATTACATTATATAATACTATTCACCAAATTATATATTATGAGTTCTGCTATTTATATTATTCAAAATTCATTTACTCATTTGTTCTATGTCTTATTTCAATTATGTATCAAATATTCTTTAGCATTTACTGTTTGCCAGCCACTAGCACCCAAGAAAACAAAGAGAGACAAAACATAGAACTTACCACTCCTACAATTTAAAGTGCACCAGACCCTGCAATAAATATTCTACAGAGTTTACTTTTCTACTTCCCATGGGGAATTTGAGCAGTGGCTCAATCCCCTACCAGGTAGGTGACCTTAAATAAATTACACAAACACCCTGATCTTCAGAAAAAATGGGACACACTTTCTCTATTTGCAAGGTGGCCGTGAAGATTAGCAAACATACATTAAATCTTCTAGCATCTGTTACTAACTAGGCATTCACAGAAGTATAAGTCTCACTATTAGTGCTAATGAATTCTTTACCTTCTCTCAAAGAGACTACAAACTAGCTAGAAATGAATCATTCATGGTTTTCACTTTTATTGGTAGTTGACAAGTTTTTATGCCAGTATAACTGATACTTTGACAAACAATACTTTGTTTATAATTACTTATATCCCGTTTCTTTTCACAAAGGATCTGAGACAGCTTAAATGGAGATTTTATAAAGTGGTAGTAATAAAAATAGAAAATCAAGAATGCATATATGCAGGTCATATACGCTATCATAGCCTATTTAATTTTCTATCTGATCATTTCATATTTAACTCAGAGTTCCCTGGTATCCAAGGCTAAAGGGAAATATAATCAATAAAAAACAATTCTCATTATCAATAAATAAGAAGATTCTGGTAGCTCACCAAAAGCAAAGTTTGTTTAACATTGAACTCTAAAAGATATATCTTAGTCAAGGCTTCATAGAATATATAGAGAGTGATACAGACTATAACCTCAATATTTTTGCAACAAATTTAGGTATGAATATCATACAAATGTTTTCTTGTATGACCTTTCATGTGAAATGGAATCCTAATATAAAAAGTAATTGAATAATGATAATTCTATGGCAAACATAACTAACACAAACAGGTAATAATCATGTTGCTTGAAAATCAAAAAATGCTCACCAATTTTTGTGTGCATTTTTGTATTTTTTATCCTTGTTTATTTATACATTATATATGTACATATATACACATATATGGCACTATGTTTATACCATTTTAGCATTCCTACAGCAATGAACCGGTTTTAAATCATCTACAATAAGTATGGCTTCTCTTCTCAGATTTTCAATGGGAGCTGAATGGCAGACAAAGGCTAAGAAATGGTGTTCTGTACTGTTGGACAAGAGCAGAAGAATATTTTTTAGAAACCAAACTAATGCAGTAAGGGTGACATTCTATTAGAAAATGTGTGACCTTTCTAAGATTTTCACTTAGATGGACGTCCAGGTAGGTACTCTCACCAAGATGGCTTGCAGACCGAGAATTTTTCTCAGAATTTAAAAACTATTTGCATAGCACTTTATTTATTATTTTTATGTTTATAGATTTAGGGGATGCAAGTGCAGATTTTCTACATGCATATATTGCATAGCAGTGAAGTCTGGGCTTTTAGTGTTCACCTGAACAGTGAACATTAGACCCAGTAGTCAATTTTTCAACCCTCACTTCCCATCCCACCCTCCCTGCCACCTTTTGTAGTCTTCAGCAGGAAGTTTGGATCAACGATCACATAAACAAATGCTCCTTTGAAGTCCCAATGATAAATCCATTGGAAATGTGTCTTCAAAAGTATAACACTAGAATTTTCTTTACATAAACCCATATACTCACAAAGATCTCCAGGGCCTGGTTCACATGTGAAAGAGAACATCCAAACCTTGCTGTTTCGATTTTCATTTTAATTTCTAACATTCTGGCTTGCAAAGATTTTTTGTTGTCTTTTGTATTTGTTGTTGTTGCTGCCGTTATTAATTCCCCCTCTATTTTAAAAGTTACTGGCCAATCCTGATTTTCCTCTAAAGATACTCTAGATGTTATTGGGGAACTGTCAGAAGTAATGAAGAAAAATCCTAATGTGCTGTCCAACTGAAGTCCATCTTTTGAGATGAAAAACATTCATAATGAAAATGAGTTGACAGCTTACTTGATGATATTTACAGCTGGATATGACGTCAATCGGAAGGATAGTACAGATCAATTTTAATGGCAAGCAGCTAAGCACGCTTATTGATCTGGCAGCTTGCTACTCTACAAATGGCAAAGACCATTAATATGCTAGCACCCAGGACATGGAAGAAGCATAAAACAACAAGTGACTTTGAGCCTTAAAGAAGATAATTTAAGAGTGCTGATTTGAGGATCACAAGGGAAAGTGTGAATTCATGATTTAACCTCCATTCACTACCTCTCAACTAAAAATTGATCGCCATCCTAGAAGTCATATTTCATTTTAGATAAATTTAATATATTTCATAATTTCCTCTTTAAGTCCTTTGCTTTAAGGGATGCCATTTGCTGTCCAGCTAATCCTAAAGTAGTTTTCCTTCTCTTCTGGAAGAACGGAATCACTTCTGCTAGAGAAGTGACCATGTAGATGAAACATGAATCAAAAGCATATAATAGCATGTATCCCGCTTGTCTGCTTCCATATTTCCTTTCTACCCTATAAGGACAATAACATTAGTCCCTCCCTGGAATATAAAAATGGATAAGATCATGTCTATTACATGCTGCTAGAAGACATTTATTTTAGAAACTAGTAAAAGCTGTCAGTAGTATCCACATAGTAGTCAATATTACAAATATATATCACTTGAATGTGGCCGCTGCTATTGAAACTAAACTTTTCCTATTCTGGAGGACATGTGAATACCCCACGGCTCACCAAATACACTTTTCATTCAGACATCTTGCATTGTATTTTAATATACCTAATGGAGTCTTACCAAATGGATGTTAGGTGGGCTGTCTGTAATAATGAACTTCCTAACCTCTAGAGATGCAGTACATCTGCTCAGATCAAAATGTGTTGTTTATGAAGCTCCCACACTCTGGAGACATATGTACAGTACCAATGTGAAAATAACAAGTTTCAAACTCTTCAAATGGTTCCTAGTCAGCCAGTAAGGAAGCATTAACCCTCACAATGTGGAATAAATTATTCTGCAAATTTACAAAAGGTTTAAATTCTTAGTATCTGATGTACAAAGACATCTAATATACGTGGTCATCATTGATAGGGAAAACTGATAAATTTCAGTCTCAAGAGCTTTGTACCTTCCTATATAAATCCAAATGGCCAATTAAAGTGAGAATAGTGAGAGAACTAAGTCAGGAATTCATAATGATTTACAATCTCTTATAATCAATATTTCCCCTCCTTTCTTAATGCTGACTGCTAGACGGAATGTGATTCTGATTTGTTCTTTTAATAAATAAACAACCACTCACTTCACCAATACGCATATTCTCCATAACTATTGGTAAGTACCCAGTGATGACCCTCATAAGACATTTGAAGCTACTGAGCAATTTATAAATCTTGGTATTAATCTCCAAATGTAAAAAGGAAGTTCCAGATATTATAATACTATCTCTACTCTATTATTTTCTAAATGCCAGTTCTACTTTATCCTGAATATTTTTCCTATTACTTTATTTATTAGGATTATTACTTTACTCTCTAGCAAAGTTTGGATAAATTAAAATAATTTCTTGAAAGCACATATCCTATTAATAATTTGGGGGTGAATGAATATTGGGAAAGAATCCCTAAAATATTATAGATATGTATCTTATTTCTAGCATCCTTTGCTATAAGGTAACACAACATTAGAATGTGCTAATACTCATATGGTAAAACAGCACTCCAAACTCCAACACCTATGAAAAATAGTTTATTGAATAAATGAATTAGCTCTAACAAAGTATTAGAATATGAAATTTCATATTTCATACATTATATGTGAAAGATGTTAAAATTATCAAAGAAGTTAAAAATATGTGTTTAATTTTAAATTAGACATTTTAAATTTAGAATTAAAAAAAAATTAGTTCCCCGTGTAGAGATCTTTCACTTCCCCAGTTAGCTGTATTCCTAGGTATTTATTCTTTTTATGGCAGTTGTGAATGGGAGTTGACTCCTGATTCGGCTCTCGGCTTGATTGTTGTTGATGCAGAGGAATGCTAGTGATTAAAGATGTCAACAGTGAAAAATCTCAAATAAGCTGAATGCCACTGGTGCCTTGACCAGAGACTGGGTCAGTGTGAGTTGTCATGAATGTTGGAGGATTAACCTTGACATTCCCAGCCACCTTATCAGGAAAATCTTACATATACATGTGTGTGTGCACACACATACACACACACACAAGACACAAAGTGGAATGAACAGCTTACAGCCAATAAGTGACTCACATGGAGGTACAATAGGCCAAATCCTTACCTAATTATAAGAGGCTCTATCTATGGCACAATATTTGCTCCAGTATTCCCTGTGGAATCAGGTTGAAACCAGAAACATCCTTGCTTAGATCCTTTTCCTACCATATCCTAATTCTTCTCTACCTTTCTCTGGAGACTATTCACTTAGTAAACAATATACACTCAAATTCTTATCTCAGGCTCTGCTTCTAAAGAATCTGAACAAGATATCAAGTGAGTGCTGGAATGGCCAAACACAAGAAAAAGATACACTTCTCATGGTCTTTTGTAATGAAGAATATGTTAGCATTAATTTTATTTTGTTTTGTTTTAGTAGGCAGTTTTCAAAAAATATTCGTATAATAAAATGAAACCATGGCAATTGATGGAATAATTTCATACATAAGAATTCATATTTCCAGCTCTAGAAATTTTAACTTGCTGTGAGTTCTAGCCTTGATATCTGGCCTCTTGCCACCCGCTAAAACCAAAGTTCCAGCAGTGGCTTTGCTGAAGTTTATTTCCCAACTCAGTCCATACAGATCACTCAACTTCCCCCTTCACTCAGCCTCTATTCTGCTCTATTCACTATTTTATATTATTATGTCTACCACTTCTAGGGCAAGGACATGAGCAGTATCTTAGACCGTAGAAGTTATTAAATATCTGTTCAATCTATTCATTTCACTACACGAGCTAATAACTGAGGTATAAAAGAGAAAGCAGGAAAAGAGATGTCCACTCAGTAACTACACAGCTAGAGAGGAAAGAATGGGAAGTCAGATATTTCCATGTCAGTTCTAGGGAAGAGACAGAGACCCATTCCTAATCATTGTCACTGGTTCCAGAGAGAGCTAGAGAGGAGGGGGGATGCCAATATTAAATTACTCATGACTCCTCCTCTTGACCTACAAAAAGAATATTTATTTCCCTTCAGTTCACATACGCTGCCCAGAACTGAGCTTCCTGGAATTTCTATTAAGAATCTAGATTACATAGCAATAATTTTCAGGTGCCACAGTCTCTACTAATAGTAAGCTGCAAAAGAAGTGGTACCCTGTGGACAGCCGAAAGGAGACAAGTCATAGAATGGTCCAGAGCTGCAGAGATCTGGGGACAATTTGAATGGATATGAATGAAGGACAGAATTTACAACAGGTAGGAATCATAGTCCAAAAATTCCAGGTATAAGAAATAGACATTATCTTATTTTTCCATAAGCCAACTTCATTTCTCTTTCAACCTTTAGCCTTGATTCTGTCTAGTTAGCAGAAGATTTAATCTTCCTATCTGGGGAGGCCTCCCCTCTTCTTCCTCAAGGTTAGTTAGTGTTCCAAGAGATTTGCACAGGGCAGGGTATTTTGAAAAGACCTTGTGAGTAGGAAGGGAGCTATGGCTGGTAGTCACAGTTTGTGGGTGACTTGTCTCTTGTTCCTGTCCACCCAGCTCCCTGGATCAGTGGCCTGCTTGCAAGGCCTTTCCTGTGCATTTCTATGAGGCTGCCTGCTTGCATGTTTCAGCCATTCCCTCTTTGGGGTCATGCCAACTGTGCAGGCTGTAGCACCCCTTTCTCAAGAGCTTACTGCGCTCTCCACTCTCATCATGAATCTGTATCTCTTCTCCTTCACCCGGTCCAGGGGAATGTTTTCTAGTCTCAGGAAAAAATCTTTCCCTTTTTCGTAACGTTTGCCACAAAAACACTCCCTTTATCTTGTAGTTTCAGGTGTCTGTAGGGTCTCAAGCTTGTTGGGGGGTCTCAAATTTTGTCTGCCATCGAGTGGCAGATTTTCATAGGGGAATAAGTGTATATTTTGGTCTTGGGCTCTGTCTTTCTTTTCTAAGAATCATGTGCTGTGGACTGAATGTTTGTGTCTTCCCAAAATTCCTATGTTGAAATCCTAACCCTTGATGTTATGGTATTAGGAGGTGGGGCCTTGGCAAGGTGATTAGGTCATGACCGAGCCCTTATGAATGAGATGAGTGGCCTATAAGTGAAATCTCAGAGAGACCCTCACTCCTTACTGTGACGACACAGTAAGAAGGTGCATCTATAAGGAATGGGTCATCCCAGGACATTGAATCTACTGACATCTTCTTCTTGAACTTCCCAGCCTCCAGGACTATGGTTAATAACTTTCTGTTGTGTATAAGCCACCCAGTTTATGAGATTTTATTATAGCAACTTGAACTTACTAAGACATATAATATCTCCAATTAGAAAAGCTCTTATAAATCAGTATTTCTCAGAGATGGTAAGTTCATGTCATCTCCAATTTTAAAAAGTTGATGGTCCAACTTGAAATTATAGAAGTGTGTTTCTATTTAACTGTTCTTACTCATAAGGTGACTGGCAGTTCCCAGAAAGGCCCACGCACAAAATACTCCCTTTGAATGTTTACCATCATGATTCCTGTACATTGAAAGGTCTATTAATGATTTGTGTGTCTTTCTACCTTTCCCATTAGAAAGTGCCTGCCAAGTATATCTTCAATATTTCCAATATAAAAAAATGAGAATGGAAGAGGCCATTCCTGGCAAAGATAAGAGGCAAAGAACACAGGCAGCATATTCAAGAGATGCTGGTTTAGCCTTCAGTCAGAACCAACAAGGGTAAGACTAGAGCCACTTTTAAATCAGTTTTAACAGTTACCCATGTCAGAAATTCCACAAACTGTGCATTATGAGAAAAAGCATTTCACTATGTGGGAAACAAGTCTTCATCCATGGAATTAAAGAGTTAAAATATTTTCTTTCTTTAACTCCCAACTAGTAAATTCTTTTAGAAATCCTAAGAGATGAAATGGAACCAAGTCAAAAGTCAGTCCCTTTTCTTTTTCATTTATTTCAATCTCTTTTCACAGAGACAACCATTGAGACAAGTATTTTTTTATGTCCACTCACTGAGGACTGACTGCAGTCATCGGAAAGACACAATAATTGATTTCAATAATTAATTCCTGCTTGCTGAAGTAATATTGCTTATGCACTCCTCCTCAGGCCCCAGTTAAAAGGAATTCAGAGGCAGGAGTGCATAAACAGCTACATTACTTTGGGGAGCTAAAGTCCCCTAACATACTGTAGATTTGGGAAGAGCTTTTAGGCCTGGGGCTATTTGAAGTTAATTCCTATAACGTCCCCTGTTACCTCATGTTGTCCATGATTTCCTAACCACTTCGGAGAAGTAGAACGCTGAGTGGAAAGCGAGACACTTTTGCAACAATTGATCTCACCTCACTCAGAAAATATATCTTTGGACTAGACCAAAAGCTCTCTCAAAAACAAGAGAGAGAAAGTACTCTGGAAGGGAGGGCATCAGGGAGAAGGAGAGCTGGAAGAGGAAAAACAGTCGGAGACGAATGTCAAGAGAAAAGGTGGAGAATGCTGTTTGGGAAACCAAATGACTGGCCTCTTTTCATTGAAAGGATTTCTAAAACCCAAACTACTTCCAACTGTAGTCAAAAATGTTAAAGTAGAGTCAGTTTATGGCCCTTTCCTAAAGGATTAAACAGTCTATGCTATCTTGCATGCCCAAGACAAACTAAAACGAAACTGACTCCATATGACAAGATTTTATGATTTCCTCTAAGCTATTTCCATACATCTTTTAAAATAATGCTTTGTACGCTTTAATACAACCACATAAAGGTAAAACTGAACTCAAATACTATGCTGTAGAATATGTATTATTAATAGAAAAGGCTGTTAAATATCCAGATCTTTGCAAATTTAATAGTGAAAAATAATCTTAAACCTCCCCACAGATATACCCAGCTCCCCTTGACCCAAAATGTGTCACAACATAGACTTTTCACTAATTGGGGAATTTACAACCCCAAGCTGATTGTGATGTCAATGCTTTGTTGTAAATTAAGGCCGATAAAGGACTGGAAAGCATAAATGGAAAGCAGGCCCTTATTAGGCATTGGCCCACGCATAGTCATGCCCAGGTACAAGAACCAACCTCTTGTTACTACTGGTCCCAGGGCGATAAAGTTCCTGATGTAAAGAACAGATTAAAAGTAAAACTAGACCAGATGTTTTTCCTATTAGATGGATTAAGTCAGACCAAACCTAAAATTACGAAAACACGCAGGGCTGATTTACTGCTGCGCTGGAATGGGTGGCTGCGCTGGGAGCCGTAGCCGGTGGCTGCAGAGCCAGATCTCTGTTTATTAATGGGACTGTGGGAGCAGGAAGGCCTCGCCCCTGACTGCTCCAAAACTGCTGAACGAGGACTCCAGCCTGGTGATGAAAGCTGCTCTCTGAAGGTAGACCCTCAGTAAAAACATTAAATTCTACTTCAAACACAGCTGATGGTATAATGGGCAGAGGAAAAGGCCAAGTTTACTATCTTCCTTAATAAAAATATCTCAGGAATAAAAGTACCAAATTAGCCCAACTCAAGGATTATTTTTTCTTAAAATAAACTCTTGTTATGACTAAGAAAGTCAACTTTGTTGAGTCTTATGTAGGCCAAACTCAGACAATTCAACCCCAAAGTGTTTCTTTGCATGCTGAGCTCTGAGAGTATTCTGTGGGATATTGATACCTTAAGAGTGAGCCAATTTTACCTCACTGGATAGAAGCAGTGATACAAGTTTTAAAAAAAATAAAGAGTCCCATTGTTCAGAAACCTTGTTGTAACCACTAGTCCTTTGACGAATGCAGCAGCAGCTGAGTGTAGCTTCTTGCCAGGAACTTGACATAAAAAGAAAGAATTATTTGAATAGTAGCCTGTTATCTTGAAATACAGGAAAACCTAAAACATGCTTTCACAGACAGTGAATTAAATGTGATATCAAACAATCTTTTTGACAGGTGCATCTTTGGAATAGTCTTCCTGAAAAAGTACTAAATTGTTCATATCTTAGGCACTTTTAAGTATCTGTAAGTTAGTTTTGTTGTTATTGTTTGCTTTGTTTAAGCTTTTGTTTTGCATCCTCAGAACCAGCTTTAATGTAATGCAAAAGATATGTGGATAGAAATCCAGACCTGAGTTGGAACTCATGAGCTGTCACTTAATAACTGTGACTTTAGATATGTCACACAAACTCTATGAGCCTGTTTCCTTATTAGCAAGAATAACCTGAAATGTGCATCCCAGGACGGTTATATGGGTGAGATAAGAGGATGCCTGTAAAGAGCACAGGACCAGAGAATAGAAATATATATCAGCAAGTTTGCACCAATTATATGCTTGCCCGCTTCCTTTATATTTGCAATATTATTCCAGTTGTCATGAGAAAAGTTTGCTGAAGATTACATCAGCCACAAGGCTTGCAAGAAAGCAAACCTTCAGGGTTCTCCCAACCATACATACAGTCATGCGTACGGTTGAAGGCTATGGGAAGACTATGTTTTTCTTGCTTTTTCAGAGAGAGTATGCTAATGATTTTTCAAGCTTTTACATTTTTTCATCCTTCAGAAGTCTTTATAGGACTAAATGACTGCCACCTTTTGCTGATCAGGACGGAGTTATGGTAGACTCCATGGATACATGGCTATGCCTAGAGTCAGAACTGTCCTCAGGCAATCAAGGAGGTGCAACTCACATATTGGTAGGCGAGAAGGGGATATAGACAAGCCCCACTATAAGACCAATAACCAGCGAAGGTTGTGTACATGGCTGAAAGCTGAATGCCTAAACTGGACCCAAGAGACAGGAAGGCAAGTGAAGGGAAGTCACGGTTTCCAGGGAGTTAAGAACCAAGCCAAGGAAAAGAATTAAAGATAAATGGACACAGAAAAGAAGAAAACTAGTTCTGTCTCTTTTCCTCTCTCTCTCTTCCTCTGTCTCTCACTCTCTCTCTCTCTCTAGCATACACACACAGAGACACACACGCTGATAGGATGGTACCTCCAGTTTTGCCTTTCTTGCTGCAACAGGAAACTTCAGAGAACAATTTTATAGGTGAGGTAAAATGACACAACAAATACTGTACTGAAACTTTTAAACAGGCATTTGGGAAATCTGTTGTTTGTATTCATAAGTTGTTTGTCAGCAGATGGAAAATATTACTTTTGAAGGAACAAATGGTTACCACCTAATTTATGACACATATTAACTCAGAAATATAGCTCCCCTATTACTTGGGGTAGTGGACACACATCGGAAATTACCGCATAGCAATGTATTTGTTATACCTGGACATGTTAGTTTGGACCTCATCTGTGTTGCACCAATGATCAGGCACACCATTTTGAAGTGTTATAGACCTTATAAATTATTTTCACTTGTAGAATGCCAGAAATGTGACCTGTATCTAATATAACAGACTTTATACCAAAATAGACAGAGTCAACGCATGGTTAGAATACGTAGTAAAATAGCTACATATTGTAAAATAGCTTAATAATTTGCTGGTGGTGGTGTCATTTAATGAAACTTGAAATTTGTCATTTCAGTTGGGTTCTTGATATTTAATAATATTCCTTAGGCTTTGAGGAAGGATATTTAGTCTCCCAAAAAGAAAGGATCTGTCACTAGACATTCCATGTTAGAATAAACATATACTAAAAGCATCATTATTTGTGATCTTCCTTGTACTTAATATTTCCTTCTTAAGTCTAAAATTCATGCAGACTTTTCTAGCTAATCGAGTTAAGTGCAAATTTATGTCTACTGTCATAACACTTAATCTAGCTTTGCACTATGGTATACACAAATGTACTTGTGAGTATGAGGAGGCAATAGAGTTGGAGGAGAGGGCCATGTATTTATGTGGTGGTGAAGGATCTCTGTAAGACTGTCATCACTCAAAAGTCACAGTCTCCTTCAGAACAAGTTACCCCATCGCTAACCAAATATTTTTTAGTGAAAAATGCTGATTAGTTCATAACACCCACGCTAGGTAACACAGACATTGCTCTAATTTCTTCACATAGCAATGTATATTCTAGATTTTAAAGAACTATTGTGGAAAGTCAGCAGTTAATTGATCATATTCTGATTATACACTATTTTCATTAACACTTAGTGTAGTCCTATATTGACCTTTAAAAGTAAATCATTTAAGTAGATGAAACATGTTTGATACCCATCTTTATCAAAATTCCGAATTATATATCAAGGCTTATAAAGGGCATAGCTTCTGTGTTTTTTTAATAACTGTTGCTACAGTAATCACAAGGCTGAATATGATCTTGAGAACCACCTCAACATTCCCCTGTCTAGAGACAAGACTATACTTAACCCAGAAGGCTAGCTGTTCATCCTGTTTTTTAAAAGCTCAGAGGAAGCATATAGTCCTTAGATTATCATGGTAACTATGCAATATCTGTGAGTAATAATACAACTGCCTTTTTATGGCTACTGCATTAAGAGTATTTCTGCTCATTCCATTTTAAATTCTGTTCAAATGTAAGTGTGAATTCACTGTTAAACAGATGTAAAACCTATGAAACTCAAAGAAGAATAGAGTTTCAAAGAATGAAAATTGTTCTACGTGAAAATCTTGTTCTATTACTTTGGCAGTATTAGACTGCTAAATTAATCAAGATGTTCAGGTGTAATTCTCTTTACACAGTGAAATACTGAAAATGCCTGTAAAGTGAATCATATTGAAAGCTCTCTGTTCAAAGGACCCATGTAGGAAATATTTTAATAAAATAAATATTTTTATGAATTCAAGCATATATTTGCCTAAAGTGATATGCACCTGTATTCAAGTTTATTTTCATATTCAAATTAACTGTCACACCAAATCGTATTGATCCCTTTTCTACTGGGCCATGAGGAAGTCAAATTTGGACCTGCAAAAGAGATACTAGAGATACCTGTGCACAGAGTAAATTTTCGGCCTGGTAATTTTTTATTACAGAATTGTTTTTAAAGTTATTTATGGTCAGGTGCAGTGACTCACGCCTGTAATCCCAGCACTTTGGGAGGCTGAGGCGGGCAGATCATCTGAGGTCGGGAGTTTGAGACCAGCCTGACCAACGTGGAGAAACTCTGTCTGTAATAAAAATCCAAAAAAAAAAAAAAATTATCCAGGCGTGGTGGTGCATGCCTGTAATCCCAGTTATTTGGGAGGCTGAGGCAGAAGAATCACTTGAACCTGGGAGGCGGAGGTTGCAGCGAGCTGAGATCATGTCATTGCACTCCAGCCTGGGCAACAAGAGCGAAACTCCGTCTCAAAAAGATAAAAAATAACAAAATAACGAAGTTATTTATTTTTTACAAAGTATAACATTATATAATACAAAATTCAAAAAGAACAAATGAGACTAGAGTGAAAATTAAGTCACTCTTTGTTACAGACTGAATTTTGTCCCTTCCAAAATTTGTATGTTGAAGCCGAACTCCCAGTGTACTTCAGAATGTGACTACTTGGAGGTAGTAAATTAAAATGAGGGCTTTAGGGTGGATCCTAATCCAGTCTTACTGGTGTTCTTATAAAAAGAGGAAATTTGAACCTACAAAAGGGATACTAGAGATATCTGTGCCCAGAGGAATGAGTGTGTGAAGACCCAGCGAGAAAGTGTAGCCATCTATAAGCCAAGGCGAGACCTCAGAAGAAACCAAACCTGTTGACACCTTGATCTTGGAATTCCAGCATCCAGAACTTGTGAGAAAATAAATCTATGTTATTTAAGCCATATCTGTTGTACTTTGTTGTGGCAACCCTGGAAAACTAAGATGTCATTTCACCACCATTTCTCAGCCACGTAATTGGCTGGAGGCAACAACTTTTACGACTAAATATTGGCCGGGCGCGGTGGCTCAAGCCTGTAATCCCAGCACTTTGGGAGGCCGAGACGGGCGGATCACGAGGTCAGGAGATCGAGACCATCCTGGCTAACACGGTGAAACCCCGTCTCTACTAAAAAATACAAAAAAAAAAAAAAAAAAAACTAGCCGGGCGCGGTGGCTGGCGCCTGTAGTCCCAGCTACTCGGGAGGCTGAGGCCGGAGAATGGCGTGAACCCGGGAGGCGGAGCTTGCAGTGAGCTGAGATCCGGCCACTGCACTCCAGCCTGGCGACAGAGCGAGACTCCGTCTCAAAAAAAAAAAAAAAAAAGACTTTAAATATTATTCCAAGGAGATTTTATGCAATATACAGGCAAATATAAGACACATACATATGTAATACCATATATTCTGTTCTGTATCTTCCATTTTCACTTAGTAATCTATTTGTATGATCGTTTCATATCAAAAGGTACTATTTAATGGATACATAATGTTCCCTTGTATGAATATACTATCATTTATTTAACTACTCCTCTATTAATGGAAATTGAAATTGATTCCAATATGTTGTTATTATAACACAGAGTACAGTGGATATTATACATGTGGTCACATTTGTATGAATATATTTGTAGAAGATATTTCTAGAATTGCAGAGCAAAAGATAAGTGTGTTTAAAATTTACAACAAATTGCCAAATGCCTACCATAGAAATTACAGTAATTTAGACTCATACGGAAACAATATGTGAGAGTGGCTATTTTCTCACATTCTCATCAACATTGGGATGTATAAAACTTTATATATGGTATCTTATTATAAGTTTAAGAGTATTTCTATTATTATGAACAAGAATAGGCTTTTAAAAAATCTTTTAAGCACTATTTGGATTATCTTTTCTGTAAGCCATTTGTTCATATTCCATTCACTTTGTACTATTGGATTAATTTGATAAATTCCTTATATATTAAGGACGTTAGCCCTTGTTCTATAATATATGATTACCAATTATTTTTTCAGAGTTTATTTATTTTTGTGTATGTTTATGATGCTTTTCTCATGTACACTTTAAGGCAAATTTTTCAAGACTTTTAGGTTTCTAAGTTATCTCACATTTAAAAAGGCATTCCCCACTCTGAGATTTTTTAAATCTAATAACTTAGTGGCTTCTAATAACTTAATGGCTTCAACTTTTTCATTTAGATGTTTGATCTATCTAAAATATATTTTGTTGAAAGAAAGGCGGTAAGTAGAGCATGGATAATTTTTAAAGATGTTTAATTTCATCATCCCGATATCTCTTATTGAATAAGCTACATTTTCCTCATTGATAAGGAATTTCACATTTATTAAATATCTGTTTTATTTGTATCCATTCATGAACATTTGTTCTGTTTCATTTCTCTGTGTGTATACTCATTTCAATGCCTAAGAGTTTTAGTTATTGTAGCATTATCATCAGTTTCAATATCTAGGAAAGTACAAATCTCCTGATGACTTTTCTACTTTTGAATTTCCCTGACTTATTCATGTATATTTATTCTTCAAAAATGTCTTTTACATCAGCTTGTCTAGTTGCCAAGAAACCATTTGGATGCCATTAAATGTATTGATTATTTTAGTAACAATTGATACCTGTAATATTGAGTCTATGTAATATTGAAAAATTCATTTCTAGTTAGAGCATTTTAGCATTTCCACTTAGTAACATGTCGTTTCCTTTATATCAATTTTACATATTTATCGTTTAATTTACTGATCTTACCATTTTGTTGCCTTTTTAAATTGAAAAGTTTTGAAATGTTCATTAAAAATACTGAAACTGACATATAAATACAAAAATCACATTTTGAGACAGAAAAGAGATTATAGATAAATAACACTTAATCACCCAAACAAAAATCAGACTTCTTGTTTGCAACATTTGAAGTCACAAAATGCTAGATGTCAAAAAGAGATTACTGATGGAAAAACATTAGTCATACATCAGGAAGGAAAATCATTTTAGACTATGAAAAACCAGAGAGGAATCACAGAGTCACTCTGTGTGAAAAATAAATAAATAAATAAGGACTAGCCGAATACAAATGAGCCAAAAATCAGACTTTGTAATGATGAACAATGAAGAGGAGAAGGGAGCATGACGATATGTGTCAAATGATAGATAGATAAATAGACATAAACACTGAAAGATAACAGAAATATGTTATATGAATGTTTTTATGTCATTTAAAACTGAAAACAGAACAAAAAAATACAGTCCAGAACCCAAAACCCCACTAAAGTATCTAATTGTAACTTAGAAATTGGGTTAAGTAAGAAGTAAGAAGAAGAAGACACAATGTTCTAAAACTTGGCTGGGGCTGCAGGTGTGGGGATGAGGGGAGGATGAGAGAAGTAAAATTTCCCCAACAGTTCACTGATTAGAGAGGTGAGAAATGAAAGGAAAATAGGGTATCTTGCTGAATGAAATGGTATCTTGTTTTCAAACAATAGTAGAAAAATAAGTGCCTGAACATGAGAACTGGGAAGGGGACCATAAATTACGTGGAAAATCAGAAGAATTTCAAAATTAACCATGATGAGCAAAGAGAATAACAACTTAATCGAATTGACAAAAATCAGATAGAAGAAAACGAGGGAGAAAACAGGTTAAATTAATACATAAAGTAAAATGAAAGGCATAAAATAAATCAAATTGGTCATTACACTACATAGACCAAATCACCAATTAAAAGACAAAACCACCATATTGGATCTACAAAACAAAATCGGTTCTATGCAGTTAATAAGAAATATACTTAAATTTGAAAAGAGACATGAGGCAAGTGCAAACCAAAAAATAAATAGTGCTATGGTTTGAATATGTCCCCTCCAAAAGTCAAGTGTTGCCAATGTGCTGATATTAAGAGGCAGGACCTTCAGGAGTAGCTAGGCCATGAGAGCTCCTCCTTCATAAATGGGATTAAGGCTCTTATAAAAGAGCTCCATGCAGTGTTGGGCTAGCTTGTCCTTCCACCTTCTGCTATGTGAGGACACAGAATTCCTACCCTCTGGAGGGTGCAACCCTCACCAGGCAACTGAACCTGCCAGCACTTTTATCTTGGACTTCCCAGCCTCCAGAACTGTGAGAAAATAGACGTCCATCATATAAATTATCCAGTCTCAGGTATTCTATTATAGCTGCACAAATGAACTATGACAAGTAGTAATGGCAATATTATTATGAGATCTGCTGGAATTTAAGTACTTGAATCATTGTAATACACTTAGCTTTTGTTCACATTAGTATGGGAATGGGCTAACTAAAGTTAAGCATATTTTAGGTTGAAGATGTCTCTCTCAGAACCTAGAATATGCCAAAGTACCTGGTCTATATACCTGGGGATGTATAATTTCACATTTCCCAAAATCATTTGATAACTTTTGTGGAGCAAAGGCAAGTACACTATGGAATTTCCTGATTTGGGGGATGAGGAATGACAATTGCCAAATGCAATCCTCTAAGTATGAAACTGCAATGTCTGTGGCAGTGCTCAGGTTGTTTTCTTTTGATAAATTTCTTGGATCTTTTAAGAATTCCTTCTTTTAAGATCTTCTTCTTTCAAGAACTACCACAAGACCACTTTTGAGTTTTAAATTTTGTTGCTCTTTTTTAGGCCTGGTAAAAATGACTTGAAAAGGTATGGGAAGTGTTTAGTACTTCATATTTGATTTTTTGCTGGGATGCTGCTGAAAGGAAATATAGGAATAGGTGTGAACAAACACACAATTTAAAAATCAATAGGGGCTGGGTGTGGTAGCTCACGCCTGTAATCCCAACAATTTTGAGAGGCCGAGGTGGGTAGATCACCAGAGGTCAGGAGTTGGAGACGAGCCTGGACAACATGGCGAAACCCTGTCTCTACTAAAAATACAATATATATATATATATATATATTATCAGCCTGGCATGGTGGCAGACATCTGTAATCCCAGCTACTTGGGAGGCTGAGGCAGGAGAATTGCTTGAACTCGGGAGGTAGAGATTGCAGTGAGCTGAGATCACACCATTGCACTTCAGCCTGGGTGACAGAACAAGATTCTCTCTTCAAAAAAGAGGAAAAAGAAGAAGAAAATCAATATGGACGTGTACATTGAATAAAAGTGGAAGTAATTCAGCACCAAAAACAAGGAAATCCAAATCCCCATGCTACCTGCCACCAAGTAAAAATGGAGCTAATTTAGTCTGGTATTTTCCCCCCACTGCTTGGAATATTGGACAGAGTTGTCTTAGAGCAGCATCTCTTAAAACTCTGGCTGGAAGAAGCACAAGAGCATGATCAACCAAGCAGCAAAGACTTCAAGGATATACGTGTAGGTAGGGGGAGAAAAACAAATAAAAGGCAAATGGCTCATGTAAAATATTAGATTATTTCTTAATAACCAGACAGTTTAAGGCAGGTTTATTTCTTCTTAGCTGGTGGCTCCCTACCAGCGATAATTCAGGAAAAATGGTGCCTTCCACTTTGCGGCTCCACAATCTTCTAAATCCCTTTGGCTATTTGCATTTAGGCAGCAGAAAGGGGAAGGAGGGCATGAAAAGTACATGCCTGCTTCTCAAAAGCCTTGGCCCAAAAATGGCACAGATTATTTCAACTAACTTTTCACTTACTAGAACCCAGTCAAATGGCTTCACCTAACTGCAAAGGAAGATAAGAAATGTATTCTGCTTTGGTGACTGAAAGAAGAAGAACACATAGATTTGGTAAGCAACTAGCAGCCTTTGCCAAAGAAAGGCAATGAATCTTCTATTAAGCAAGATATCAAGGTTCTGCATGGTAACCTGCAAGATGTAACTGGAATAGCACAAAATAGTGCCTGGAGAATGGTAAAATGGAGATCCAAAGAGAAGCAACAAGTATACTTTCTTTTGTTTTATTTTTCCTACAAATTAGTTCCCCAGACAAAAATCTCATCTGTTTCTTCTTTATTTATTTTAATCGACAAATTAAAATTGCATATATTTATGACATATAACATGATGTTTTGAAATATGTATATATTGCGGGTGACTAAATTAAGTTAATTAAATATGCATAACTTCACTATGCTTACCATTTATTTGTCTTGAGAACACTTAAAATGTACTCTGTTATCAATTTTCAAGTATATAATACATCATTATTAACTGTAGTGCTCATGTTGTACAGTAGATCTCTTGAACTTATACATCCTAACTCGCTGAAACTTTGTATCTTTTAACCAACATCTCCTGATCCACCTCCCCAGCTCTGGTAACTATTATTCTACCCTCTGCTTCTATGTGTTCAACTTTTTAGATCCACTTAAGTATTCAGAAGATACTTAAGTACTAAAAAGAACTGCCTCTGTGTTGCATTGAGGTTCAAATTTTATATTAATAACATAATGAAAGATCAAGGACAACTGAAACAGTCATTGTCAAACTTTCTTAAAGATTAAAAAAAAAAAAATCCACCCTCCCAAAAAGTTCCTGGTGAAACTTCTAAAGTTTAAAGGGAATTTGGATCTCAGAATCTGGCCCAAGGTCCAAAAATATGGGACCAATGGATCTGGGAAATATACTCATCTGGTATCACTGTAAACATCAGGAATGAATAGGTTGTCCTCCTGACGGAAGAAACCATGAAGAAGTACAGAAATGGATTGGCATGACTACACACCCCATAACAGTTTATTTTCACCAGGATATGGTGGGGATCTCTGAAGAAAGCCCAGAACTTAAGAAGAAACATGGGGTTTTGCTGACACTTTTAGGTGAAGAGGAGCCCCAAAATTTTTACAGGATACCAAAGAAGAAGAGACAAAATATCTTGGTTTGTACTCATGTTCAAGACAGGGTGTTGCCTGCTCTTTTGACCAGTTCAACTCTCTCCAATCCCTTCCTAACAATGTGACCAATCCTTGCTAATGCTGGTGGGCTTCTATCTCCAACAGATAAGCCAGGCAATGGTTCTTGTCTCCTTTACCAGCCTGCATCATTGACACTACCTTTTGGAATCTATAGTAGGCTGGCTTGATTCCACCCAAACCCTCATGGTATTCTTCTCTACATTTTCTGTTCTCAATATTGTGTATAATAAAAAGAAGTGGGGTGAAGGCAAGAAGTTAAAAGAAGTAGGCAATTAAAAAGAGCTCATACAGCACCCAACTCATTGACTCTAGGGATTAAAGGTTCTATCCATATATTGTATATTTGTATATTTGCCCTATACTCCAGTTCTGACTAAATGCACAATATTATTTGACTAACTGGATATGAACTACCAAATCGAAGAAAGAGTCTAGTCTATCAAAAACACAGCTTGACCCTTTTGGATTGATTCAATCATTCAAAATCATTTGATGCATGTAAATGGCATTTCAAAAACACATAAGGCTTGGCTTTCAGTTTTAAATCAGGGATGTAGAAAGCTGGGAAGAGAGTTATTTCCACCTTTACAACAAGATAAAAGCTGAAAAAAAAGGCCGGGCGTGGTGGCTAATGCCTGTAATTCCAACATTTTGGGAGGCCAAGGTGGGCGGATCGCCTGAGGTCAGGAGTTCAAGACCAGCCTGGCCAACATGGTGCAACCTCATCTCTACTAAAATACAAAAATTAGCTGGGCATGGTGGCATGCACCTGTAATCCCAGTTACTAGGGAGGCTGAGGTAAGAGAATTGCTTGAACCTGGAAAGCAGAGGTTGCAGTGAGCCGAGTTCGTGCCACTACACTCCAGCCTAGGTGACGAAGTGAGACTCTGTCTTGAAAAAGAAAAAAAAAGAAAAAAAAAAAACTGAAAAAAAATGACTTCTCTAGAACTCATCATAGCACTCAGGTTGATGGACAAAGGACTGACAACAAATCTAGAGAGAGACGTGTGCTTATAGGAAGAAATAGGAACAGAGCCTTGTTTACCTGGAAAAGACATCCCCAAACACTATATAAGCTGGTAAAAAGATTAGGCTAGAACATTTCTAACAAATGCTGAGGGCTTAGTGTGACCTAGTGTGTGACTGCAAAATACGAAAAAGGATCACCAACATAAAGGAGCTTGTACCTTCTTGCAAATTTTTTCTCTAGGAAACTCATAAGGAAAGTTAAGAAAAATTCTGAGAAATCTTGTCCTATGGTTCTGGTTGTGGGAGAAGAAGAGAAGCCACTATTAAACCTTCCAAAAACCATCTCCCCTAAGGAAGAGAAGCCTCAGTATGCAACAGGAAGGCCATCAAAATTGTAACATAAAGACAATGACAGAAATCCACTGCAACTGAAATAGAAGAAGGAGCAGAGGAAAAACTCCCTTCTTGGGGAATGTGTATGAAGATATGCTAGACCTAGCATTACATCTAGACCTCCCTAATACTGAAGTTTAATCAAAACATCAGAGAGTGTCCCTCCATGACACCCACCACCGTATATTGAAGAAAAATAACAATGAAATATAACTGAGAGAGCTGCAAGATACAGACTGTCCCTGACAAGCAGTATACAGGGAAGTCCCAAAGCCAAAGGGACAAGCAAGAAATCACGTAGGGAAATTTGATGCACTGAGGACAACCACAGCCATAACAAACTTCATATCCAATCTAAATCTTGACTAGAGTAACACACACACCCACACTAAAGTCCTAGCGAAAGGAAAGCCATGTTTATCTCTATATTAAAAAGATTACCTAAGTATTTATTGCCCTATACAACATGTTTAGTTTTCAACAAAAAATTATAAAACATAAAAAATTCAAAAGACAAGGAAAAGCAAAAAAAGATATTGCAATCATCAGAACCAGACTTAAATATGACCAAATATTGGACAAGGAGTATAAAATGTCTATAATTAATATGTTAACAGATCTAATGGAAAAGATGGATGACATGCAAAATTGGATAGGTAATTGCAGCACAAAGATGAAAAATTCAAGTGCTAAAAACATTCTTGAAGTCAAATACATGGTCACAGAAATAAAGAATTTCTTTGATGGCTTCATAAGTAGACTTGACACAGCCAATTAAAGAATGAGTGAACTTGAAGATATGTCAGTAGAAATTACCCAAACAGAAACACAAATAGAAAAAAAGAACAAGGAACAAACAAAACTGTGAATCCAAGGTCTACTGGATAATTTCAAATGGTCTAACACATGCATATTTAGAATCCCAGAAGGAAGAAGTGGCAAGGGCATTCATGGGACAATGAAAAAAATATAAAGATATAATGGCCAAGAATTGTCCAAAATTAACAAATGATGTCAAACCCACAGATTTAAAAAGCTCAGAGGATATCAAGCAGGATAAAAAAACGTAAATGAAAACATACCTGTCATGTCATATTTAATGAAAGACAAAGAGAAAATCTTAAGAGTAGTCATACGGAGAAAGAACATTAGCTATAAAGTGATAAGATAATTATTACAGTAAACATCAGAAAATAAGTTAAGAAAGGAGACAATGAAGTTTTACATTTAAAATAGCTGTCAAGCCATTATTTTATAGTCCGTAAAAATATCTTTTAAAAAATTCAGAGTAACTGGGCTGGGCACGGTGGCTCAAGCCTGTAATCCCAGCACTTTGGGAGGCCGAGACGAGTGGATCACGAGGTCAGGAGATCGAGACCATCCTGGCTAACACGGTGAAACCCTGTCTCTACTAAAAATACAAAAAAAAACTAGCCGGGCGAGGTGGCGGGCGCCTGTAGTCCCAGCTACTCGGGAGGCTGAGGCAGGAGAATGGCGGGAACCTGGGAGGCGGAGCTTGCAGTGAGCTGAGATCCGGCCACTGCACTCCAGCCTGGCGACAGAGCCAGACTCCGTCTCAAAAAAAATAAAAAATAAAAAAAAAAAGAGTAACTAAAGAATTTCTCAGAAAACAAAGCAAAACACTGAGGAATCCATTTGCATCAGATCTTCTCCAGAAATTTTAAAGGAAATAGTTTAGGCAGAAAGAATACATCACTGCAGCATGATAAGGAAAGTTTTTAATAAAAAATTTTTTAAAAGAATATGATATAGGACAGAAACTTAGATATACACAAAGAAAATTTTTAAATGTCAGTAGTAAAGGTAGTTTTTAAAATTTCTTCTAGGTGCTATAAAAGTTAAATAACTAAATAATAGTGACAATGTTTATGTATTTGTATCAATATGTAAGAGTAAAGTGTATAACAACAATGGCACAAAGGTTGGGAAGGAGGAATTGGGAAAACACTGACATAAGGTTCTAGCAATAAACATGAAGGACTATAATATTATTTGAATATGGACTGATCTAAATTAAAACTTCGTATTAGTCCGTTCTCACGCCGCTATCAAGAAATACCTGAGACTGAGTAATTTATAAAGAAAAGAGGTTTAATTGACTCATACAGTTCTGCATGGCTGATGATGCCTCAGGAAACTTCCAATCATGGTGGAAGGCACCTCTTCACAGGGTGGCAGGAGAGAGAATGAATGCAAGCAGCGGAAATGCCAGACCCTTACAAAACCATCAGATCTAGTGAGACTCACTCATTATGATGAGAACAGCATGGGGGAAACTGCCCCCACGATTCAATTACTTCCACCTGGTCCTGCCCTTGACACGTGGGGATTATGGAAATTACAATTCAAGGTGAGATTTAGGTGGGCACACAGAGCCAAACCATATCAAACTTATATTGTAAACCCTATTAAAACAACTAAAAGTTTTTTAAAGAAGCATAAATAGTAAATAGAGGACATAAAATGAAATTATAAAAAATATTTAATGAAACTCTGGAATACAAAAAAGAGGAGAAGAAAGCAAAGAATTAATAAAACAAAATAGTAAAAAGCTAGCAAGTTGGTAGATTTTAATCCAGCTATATCAATAATCACTTTAAATCGGAATGATCTAAACACACCTATTAAATAACAGAGGCTGTCAGAATGAACAGAAAATGCAACACAAAGCAATATGCTATCTCAAAGCAACATACTCTAAATGTTAAGACACAGATTAGATAAAGTAAAAGGATGGTAAAAAGTATAGCATGTGACCACTAACTAAAAGTGAGCTGGAATGACTATATTAATTTCAGATTAACTTCAGAACAAGGGATATTATTAAGGATAAAGAGGGACAATGAATAATAATGAAATTAACTCTACAAAGGACACAAATTGTAAATATGCATTAACAATAGAACTCCAAAGTACACGAGGCAAGTACTAAGAGATAGGGAAAAAAAGAAGTAGACAATAAATGAGTTCACAACTACAGTTAGGAACTTCAACATGTCACTCTCAGTAATTAATAGAATAAGTAGGCAGAAAATCAGTACGGAAATTGGAAACTTAACCAACACCATCAGCCAACTTAACCTAACAGATATTTATAAAATATGCCACCCAACAACAGCAGAGTACACATTCTTCCCAAGTGCATGTGAAACAGTCACCAAGATAGATTTGGGTTTTGTTGTTTGTTTTTTGTTTTTTTTTTTTTTTTGGCGGGGGAAGGGGAGCATGAAACAAGAGAATAAACTTGAAGGAATAGAAACTGTGCAAAATGTGGTCTCAGACTATAATTGATTAAAGAAAACATAAATAATGGAAAGATACCTGGAAATGACCAAATATTTGGAAATTAAACAGCATGTTTTAAAATAATCTATGAGACAGAAGGTTCAAAACAATGTAAAATATTGTGAACTAGGCCAAGCACGGTGGCTCAAACCTGCAATCCCAGCACTTTGGGAGGCTGAGGCAGGTGGATCACCTGAGGTCAAAAGTTCCAGACCAGCCTAGTCAACATGGTGAAACCTCATCTCTACTAAAAACACAAAATTTAGCCAGGCTTGGTGGTAGGCACCTGTAATCCCAGCTTCTCGGGAGGCTGAGACACAAGAATCACTTGAACCCAGGAGGCAAAGGTGCAGTGAGCTGAGATTGCGCCATTGCACTCCAGCCTGGGCAACAGAGTAAGAGTCCATCTAAAAAGAAATTGTGAACTAAAAGAAAATAAAAATACGTGTCAAAGTTTGTGGATGCAGCTAATACAGCATTTAGAGGAAAATTTATAGAAATAAATGCTCATATTATAAAACATTTAAAGTGAGTAACTGATAATATTAATGCAAGCAGAGGGCAGAAAAATATAGAATTGCACACCATTTTACTCAAATTTTTTTTTTTAAACTCAACTAGGATGTTGAGGGATTCAGGATGGAATGCAGACTGTAAAACTTAGTCTAATTGTATCACACATCTCCATGATACAAACTCATTAAAGTGCAGGGTTGGGGAGCGGGGCAGGAAGGGAGGAGTTGACCTAAGCAACTGTAGAAATGGTAATTTTACTTGATATGGCAAAGCTAAAGATAAAAAGAACTGCACACAGTCATTGTTCTCTAAGCATTTTTCACACCGGGAATGGGTTAGCAATTCTAAAATTATGCATATGTCATATACCTTACTTATTTGAATGTATTTACTAATATGAACAAATAAATAAATTATAGATAATGGGAGCCAGGTTTCTCATTATAACAGGAAGAGATTGCAAATAAAAAAAGCAGAAGGGGAGATTTGAGTGAACCATATTATGCTGCATTAGAGTTACAAATATCAGTATAAATTCATGTTTCTTTTAACATATCACTAGAAAGATACAGAAATGTAAATGTGTATGTTAGTATACATAAAATATTCCCTAGCACTATTCACTGAGAAGGTCTAGAAACAGTGAACCCCGGTAATAATGAGCACACCTAGCACCTAGATTTTGATTTCTAAATATAATTCTTCAATAAGAAAATCCAGGGCTCTGTAGCAAAATGGGTGATTTTACAATTGGAACAAGAAAAATGCAGGATGAATCTGGAGCACCTTGTAGTGTCAAAAAGGAAGTAAGTATTCAAAAATCTAAAAATAAGAGAGGATGGAGACATGTCAAAAAAGTATAGGAGCTAAAGTACACCTGAACACTCCTCCTGAAGGCCTGAACACTCCTCCTGAAGGCCTGAGGACAGGCCCACTCAAACTACTGCTGCCATCACAGCTGCCACCCACCCCAACATGCCACCTGCAGGAGAATGGCTTACCCAGCTCATCACAGCCACTGCCAATACCAGCACAGGATGCTCGTAATCTAAAAGGTTTTCCTGCCACTGCTTCTGCCATAGCCCACACCACACCCACTGCCCAGGAGTCCAAGGACCTGCTCATTTATCTGGCCCACTGCTGCCACTGCCAGCACTTGAGCAAGATGCCTGAAGACCCAATAATCAATCTGCCTGAATCCACTAACACTGTCCTTACCATATGTCATCCTGTGGCCCAAGAAAGACAGGCAGAGATCATTGCTACCACCACTGCAGCCCAAGGACTGGCCCACCTGGCATCCCTATCATCAGCAAAAATTCCCCGCAGCCTCCACTAACGACCACACCATAAGCCACTGAGAAAATTATAGACAACACTGACACTGTTTACAAACATCGAAATATCAAATGGACCTTATAGATATATATATATACGTGTGTGTGTGTGTGTGCTATGTATGCACAAAAATTAAAAATTAAAAAGAAGAAACCTTAAAGACCAAAAGAAAACGAGATGATATATTCAAAGTGTTGGAAAAAAATTGCTAGCTAAGAATACTATATCCTGCAAGATTATCCTTCATAAATGAAAGAGAAATAAAGTCTCTCCCAGACAAGCAAAAGCTGAGGGAATTCATCACCATTGGACTCATCCTATAAGAAATGCTTAAGGGAGTCTTAAACCTGGAAGCAAAGGGACAAAATCTATCATCACGAAAACCCATTAAAGTATAAAACCCACTATTAGAGTAAATACACAAATAAAGAAGAGAAAGGACTCAAATGTTACCACTACAGAAAACCACCAAACCACAATGTTAACTGAATAATAAGAGAGAAAGGAATTAAGGATATATAAAATAACCAGAAATTAACTGAGAAAATTACACAAATAAGCCTTCACATATCAATAATAACCTTAAATATAAATGAATTGAACTTTTCTCTTAAAAGATATAGACTACCTGAATGGATCAAAAAACATGACCCAACCATATGCTCCCTCCCATAAATGCACTTTACTTGTAAAGACACATATAAACTGAAAGTAAAGGAATGGAAAGATATTCCATACAAACGGAAACCAAAAGTGAACAGGTATAGCAATACTCATATCAGATAAAACAGATTAAGTAAAAAAAAGCAAAAAAGGTCATTATATAATGATAAAGGGCTCAACTTAGTAAAAGGATATAATACTCTAAACATATATGCACTCAACACCACAGCACCCAGATATATAAAGCAAATATTAGATCTAAAGGGAGAGAAAGGCTCCAATACTATAATAGTTGGGGACTTCAATACTCCACCCTCAGCATTAAACACATCATCTAGACAGAAAATTAACATAGAAACAGTGGATTAAACTGCACTTTATACCAAATGGACCTTACAGACATTTACAGAGCATTTCATTAAACAGCCATAGAATACACATTCTTCTCATCAGCACTTAGAACATTTTCCAGTTTAGACCATATGTTGGGACACAAAACATGTCTCAACAAATTTTTAAAAATCAAAATCATATGAAGTATTTTCTCAGACCACAGTGTAAAACTAGAAATCAATAACAAGAAGAACTTTGGAAATTGTACAACTGCATGAAAATTAAACAGAAATGTTCTTAAATGACCAATGGGCCAAGAAAGAAATTTAGAAAGAAATCAAAATATTTCTGAAACAAATAAAAATGGAAACACAACATATCAAAATCTCTGCAATACAGCAAAAGCAGTGCTAAGAGGGAAGTTTATAGCAATAAATGCCTACATCAAGAAAGTAGAAAGATTTCAAATAAACAATCTAACAATGCATCTCAAGGAACTAGAAAGGCTAAAACAAACCAAACCTAACATTAGTAAGTGGAAAGAAAGAAATAACAAAGATCTGAGCAGAACTAAATAAAATGGAAACTAAAAAAAAAAAAATACAAAGAATCAACTAAACATAAAAATTGGTTTTTGGAAAAGATAAATAAAATCAATAAGTTGTTAGCTAAACTAAAAAGAGAAAATCCAAATAAACAATCAGAATTAACACCACAGGAATACAAGAGATTTATCAGAGACTATTATAAACAACCATACACTAAAAACCTTGAAAACCTAGAGGAAATGGATAAAATTCTGGACACATATAACCTACCAAGATTGAATCAGAAAAAAATAGAAAATCTGAACAGACAAATAACTAGTAATGAAATTGAATCAGTAATACAAAGTCTCTCAACAAAGAAAATTCCAAGACCAGATGGCTTTACTGCTGAATTCTACCAAACTTACAAATTGGTGTTAGACACCAATTCTCCTTAATGTATTTCAAAAAATTGAAGAGGAGATAATTCTTCCTAACTTAATCCACAATAACAGCATTACTCTGATTCCCAAACCAGACAAGGGTGGAACGAAAAACAAAACTACAGGCCAATATCCCTGATGAACACAGACACAAAAATCCTCAACAAAATATTAGCAAACTGAATCCAACAGCACATTAAAAATATAATACAGCATGATCAAGTGGGATTTATCCCAGCATGTAAGGATGGTTCCACATATGCAAATCGATAAACATGACACAACACATAACAGAATAAAGGACAAAAATCAAATTATCATCTCAGCAGACACAGTAAAAGCATTTGAAAAACTTCGACATCACTTCATGATAAAAACTCTCAACAAACTAGGCATGGAAAGAACATGCCTCACCATAATAAAGGTCATGTATATATTACAAACCCACAGCTAACATCCTACTGAATGAGGAAAAGCAGAAAGCCTTTTCTTGAAGAACTGGTTGAAGACAAGGATGCACACTTTCACTCCACCTCTTCAGTATAATACTGGAATTCCTAGACAAGGAAATCAGGCAGGAGAGAGAAATAAATAGCATCCATGTTGGAAAGAGGAAGTTAAATTGTCCCTCTTTGCAGGTGACATGATCTTATATCTAGAAAGACCTAAAGACTCAGCCAAAATATTTCATGTATCTGACAGATAAATTCAGTAAAATTGCAGGATCGAAAATCAACATATAGAAATAGTGTTTCTATATACCAATAAAGAACTAGCAGAGAAATTAATCAAGAAAGCAATCCCATTTACAATAGCTTAAAAAACTAAGAATAAATTTAACCAAGGAAGTGAAAGACTTTTATGAGGAAAACTACAAAACACTCACAAGATAAATTGAGGAAGATACAAACAAATAGAATGACATCTCAGGCTCATGGATTCACAGAATTAAAATCATTAAAATGACTATATTACTCAATGCAATTTATAGACTCCATGCAATCTCTATCAAATATCAATATCATTTTTCACAGAAATATTTTAAAAATCCTAAAATGTATCTGGAACCAAATGAGTGCCCAAATAGCCAAAGAGCAAAAAGAATAAAGCTCAAGGCATAGCATTACCTGACTTCCAAATATATTACAAGGCTATAGCAACCAAAAGAGCGTGGTATTGGTGTAAAAACAGACACATGAAACAAAAAAGCAGAATAAAGAACCCAGGAATAAATCCATGTATTTACAGGCAACTGATTTTCAACAAAGATGCCAAAAGCATACATTGGGGAAAGGACACCCTCTTCAATAAATGGTGCTGGGAAAATTGGATATCCATGTGCAGAAGAATGAAACTGGACCCCTATCCTTACCCCTACAAAAATCAACTCAATGTGGATTAAAGACTTAAACAGAAGACCCCAAATTATAAAACAACTAGAAGAAAACATAGGGGAAAAGGACATAAGTCTATGCAAAGATTTTTAAGTTTAAGACCTCAAAAGCACAGGCAACAGAAACAAAAATAGACAAATAGGACTGTATTAAACTAAAAAACTTCTGCACAGCAAAGGAAACAATCAACAGAATAAAGATACGGCCTGTTAAATGGTAGAAAATATTTGCAAACTATTCATCTGGCAAGAAACTAATACCCAAAACATACAATGAACTGTTGGCATGAATGTAAATTAGTACAGCCACTATGGAAAACAGCATGGAGATTTCTCAAAAAGCTAAAAATAGAACCACCATACTATCAAGCAATCCCACCACTGGGTACTTATTCAAGGGAAAGCAAATCAGTATATCAAAGGGATACCTGCACCCTTATATTTATTATAGCACTATTCACAATAGCAAAGAAATGGAATCAATCTTAGTGTCCATCAATGACAAATGAATGAAGCAGCTGTGGCATATATACACATGAGTACTATTTGGCCATAAAAAAAAGAAGGAAGTCATGTTACGTGCAGCAACCATAAATGGAACTGGAGGTCGTTGTGTGAAGTGAAATAAGCCAGGCACAGAAAGACAAATATTCCATGTTCTCCTTCATATGTGGAAGCTAAAAAAGTCAATCTCATGGAGATGGAGGGAAGAAGGAAAAATACCCAGGGCTGGAAAGGGTGAGTAGGTGGGCTGGGGAAATAAAGAGAGGTTGGTTAATGGATACAAACACGCAGATTGAAAAAAAAGTAAGTCCTAATGTTCTGTAGCAGAATAGGGTGACTAGTTAACAATGTATCATATATTTCAAAATAGCTAAAAGAGATGACTTGAAATGCTTCTAAAACATGGAAATGATAAACACTCGAGGAGATGGATCCCTAAATACCTTGACTTGATCATTACACATTCTATGCATATAACAAATTTCACAGTGCCCCATAAATATGTACAACTATTATGTATCAATAAATAAAGGATATAGGAGCCAACTTAAAAAAGCTCCCACTGGTCAAAGCTGTTGTTTGAGTATCAAAATTAACAAAAATAGTATTGTGTTATAACCAAAAGAGTAAAATAAATACTTTTGGGTCAATACTGATATAAAGACATGAATTAATCAATTAATTAAGAAATGACAAATCTTGACAGAAGAGATTCAAATAATATCTGCAGATACTCCTCCCTCCAAGAGATAGAGTTTAATTTCCTTCCACTTGACAATAAATTGGACTCAGTGACTAATTGCCAATGATTAGTGTGGAAAAAAATATTAGTACTTTCACAATGGAGAAATTGAGCAGACATCACCTTAGCTAAGTGATCAGGGTTAACATCAATATTGGTAAGTGATGTTGGTATCATATACTTACTTATGTGATAAGAAGGGTATTTCACCTCTGTGGTATTCTTTCAAAAACCCATAACCCCAGCCAAATCATGAGAAAAAATCACACAAATCCAAATTGAAGAATATTCAAAAAAATCCCTGACCAGTACTGCCCATAACTGTCATTGTGGTTAAAAAAAAAAATAAAAGAAGGGCAGGGGGGAATTGCCATAGGGATTAAATAAAGAGATAAAGATTAAATATACTGTGACACACTGGATTTGATGATCAGATAAGAAAAGGACATGCTGAATTCTGAATAAAGTCTATTAATTATAATGTTCCTATGTAAATTTCTTAATTTTCACACATGTACCATGCTTAGGTAAGGTGTCAGCATTAGGGGAAATTAAATGGCGAGTACACAGGAATTCTATGTACTATCTTTGCAATTTTCAATAAATCTAAAATTATTCCAAAATTAAAAGATTTTAAAAATATCTGCCAAGCATGACTCTATAATATCTGAGTGGGATTTTATATAATAAAAATGCTAATACTTTATTAAAGCATATGAACATATACACACACCGGATATTGCACAGAAAGAAATGTTATTTTTTGGAAGAGGCTGCTTATACTCTAAAGTTACTTTTACACTTCTAGAAATGTTCACTACAGTGTATTGTTTAAAACTAACACGCGTGTTTGTTCGTGTGCTGATATGCTCCTTAAAGTCTACATAATGAGATACAATTCTTGTTTTTTTTTTTTTTTAAAAACCTTGCTGGGATTGCATGCAGGGATAGAGATGCCTTTAAGAATGTTTCACAGATGCTTCAAATCATTCATTTCTCATAAACATATGGGGTCTATTCTTCCGTCACTGTGCGTAATTCCTATTGACACTAATGGGAACTGTGCATGCATTTCACTATAATTTGTCCCCAAACAAACTGAAAATCATCACTGTTGAGATGAGAAGCAAAGCAGCAACCAGAGGTACTGACTCCCTAAAACTCAGATTCTAGAATCTCTTCTCTCAAAATTCCAGTTATAGAAAGTTAATCTGTCATGTTTTCAACATCATAAACTATAATAAGTCAAAGTATAATACTTACAGATATTTTATTTGTAGGACACAGTATCTTCCTAAATAAATTACCTTTATTCAACTACAACAGAAATAGCTCAATATTTTGGAGCATAACTGAAGAAAAATGTCAGCGCTACAAAAACAGCTATAAGGTACTACTTGGTAAGAGTAAGTGTTATATATTTTGAAGACTTCTATTCACATCTCTATAAATTGCTCATTTTTTCAAATGTCTTTTTAAGAAATCATTTCCCCATTTTTAAACATTAAATGTAGATTTTTTTTCTATTTAAAATTTAAGATTATAACATGTATCCACCAAGGAGGAGAATCTTAAATTAAGGAGATTTGTTCACTGTTCCATGGTCCCATTTCCACATCAGAAAACATAACAAAGTTCCTACTTGTGTATCTCAGCAGTGTCATTCTGGCCAGGTTCCAAGATGTAGAGGGTTGCTTCAGATCTCAGTGGGAGGCAGCCATTATGTGTTTGGGGGAAGCCATTTGAAGCTGGCAGGTGAGCCAATTCTATCACCGAGGAGAAAGTACTGCTAGTAAAGTCACCTTGTGACAAGTGTCTCCCTGCTGTGGGTTAACTTCCAGAAAGAAGGTTTAGAGAGCACATAACAGTTCACAACAAGGAAATCAAACAAAATAAATTGGGCATAATTTGACACTGTTAAAATAAGAAGTGTCACTGGTGCTGCTATGAAGTGGGAGTTATGAAGAGCTTCTGCAGAGATTAAACATTTAGTTAGACAATAAAATAGCTTGCTGGTCAAGCCAAAGACATTATTCTTAACGCTTAAACTGATGGAAACTAGTGAATAAGTCTTTTTGACAAGCAGGGCTGCCAGAGAGTAGCAACTGGGTCTTAAGAAGCATGCATGTGTTTATGTAATTGATAAGTCCCAAGCAGAGATAAATAGCAACATTATAAAAGATAAAAAATAGAAGATGGTGTTTTAAAAAAAATTTCCAACAAATTGCAGAGAACTGGCCAGAAAAATTATTGTACAGAAACATGATTTTCTTTTCCAAATCCGCCTGGATCTTGGTAGACTAAAGAGAAATATTTCCACATTATAGTTTTTCTCACACCAAAATACGGTCACTCAATTTTCAAACAAATACTTCCTCAGCATGTTCTGAAATGGTTTAAACTCTATGTAAGGAATGCCTAGTGGAAAGAGGATGGAACTAATATGAAATAGTTCAAACAGAAATATTGGCAGAAATTAGCAAAAAGCAATAGCCATAAAATATAGTGAAAGCATATGCAGTGTTTTTTTTTCCACCTCTGTCCATCCCTCTCCCATTTAGTAACAACAAAAAAATTCTGTATATGCTTTTATTTACAGGTGCCCAGTATTCGCATTCAGGTTTTTACTCCACCAGTGCATACCTACTTGGGACAAAACCTTATGCCTCACCTTTTAACTTTATTTATTAAATTCTAGTTTACCTATTAGAATTCTAATAGAAATTACTATTAGAAAGAAAGCTATTACATTAAATGAATTCACACTAACATATGAATCACTACCCTTGTAAATTGTTTGCTATCTAATACAGTGTTTCTCAAAGTATGGTCTCTGGATCCATGTACCATGCTAAACACTCAGATTTCTGAGCCCACTGGATGAATCAGAAATGCTACCTATCAACCCATTTCCCCTAGGTGATTGCTATGGCACAAAACTTGGAAAATCAATGACATAAGGAATCAATGTCAAAGAAAACACTGATAACTCCAAAGGCTGGCCTCTAGAATTTCAAGAGTAATTTGGGGGAGGTATTTTGTGAAAAAGACCTTTGGCACTTTTCAGATCATACCAGATCTTGAGTATGTATGGCCTTGGGTCTGGGTGAGATAGACAATGTTATTAATAAACTATGGCTAGCATAACTCCTTCGGCACAGATTGTGAATGGTCCTTGAAATCAAGGAAGAAGAGTAAACCAAGATTTACATTTGTCCTGATTATTTAGCTTGTAGATTTATAACACTGATTTTCAAATGCATATCGAATAAAGAAAATCATACCTTTTGCCACATAGTGATACCATAAGATACAATAAAAATTACTCATATTTTATTTTCTTTGACACGCAAAGAAAATGTGAACAAGAGCAAAGTATGCTCTATAAATATAACTTCAATTATCAAAATAAGAACTCTAAGGTTATGATTTGGCCAACTGAGATGATGTTTTCCCAAATGCATTTTTTCAGGCATTTGTCCATGCTTTCTCCTCTACCTTGCTAAATGCTGCCTATCTATGGAGAATCCTGCTTGAATGCCTTTTCCTTGTCTTGAACCTTCAGCTTAGATTCATCCTCCAAATTCTCATAGCACTCGATCATGACTATAAAGATACGTAGTACTTTCTAACTTGTATTCACATTATATGTGTGTATGTATACATATTGTTATATGTGTACATATACATGAATATACACATGTGTAATATACTTATGCACATATACACACATATATATGTGTATTAGTCCTTTTTTACACTGTTATAAATAAATACCCAAGACTGGGTAATTTGTGAAGAAAGGTTTAATTGGCTCAGTTCTGCATGGCTGTGGAGGCCTCAGGAAACTTACAATCATGTCAGAAGGGGAAGAAGCATGTCTTACATAGCAGCTGGCAAGAGAGAGCAAGCAAGAGCAGGGAAAAAAACTGTCTTATGAAACCACCATATCTCTTGAGAAACTCACTATCACGAGAACAGCATGGGGGAAACTACCCTCATGATCCAATCACCTCCCAACTGGTCCCTCCCTCAACATGTGGGGATTATGGAGATTACAATTCAAGATGAGATTTGGGTGGGGACACAGAGCCAAACCATATTAATATGTAAATACAAATATTAGTATAAATATATTTTTAAATCTTCCATATTTGAACATGAGCTGCTGAAGTGAGGGATTCGGCTACGCTAGATGAATTAGATACAGTAAAATGAAGCACATTCTAAACTATGCCTAAGGAAGGAAGTGAGGGGGAATAGGGAGAGAGGGAGGAAAAGAAGAAGGGAAAGAGAATTCTCACCAGAAAGGCTGCAAGGATTTTAAAAGTTTATTAGTGCAATCTTTGCTTTTAAGCCAACTACCTATTAAATGAGGAAGGTGGGCTTCTATGCATTTCTTCCTTTCTCACTTTTTAGGAATTTGGCCATACTGCCTGTATTCATCTCTCTGAATGCAATAACTTACTCTATGTAGAATATTTTTTTCTTCCAAGCTATATCTTTCTTTCTAATTTCATTTTCCATATACACAACTAAACATCTCTACCTGATTACCCCAAGAGAATGAGAAATGCATATTTAATTCATCCAACTTTTACGGGGCACCTACTATATGCTAGATCCTCTTCTGAGCATTGGAGATGTAGCAGTGGATGAAACAGAATGAGCTCTGTGTTGCATCACAGAGCTTACATATTTGTATGATGAAATTCACATAGTAAAAAATGTGATGAAGAATTAATTCAGAAAGAGAGTAGAGGCTGCTTGGGGAAGAGGATTTGCTAATTTTGCTAATGCAAGGAGGTGACTTTTCAGCTGACGCTTGAATAGAGGAAACAAGGCAAGTGGGCTACAGGAGGGAAGTCCATTTCAGACAGAGAACAATAAAGACAAAGGTCCTAAGGAGACAGCTGGAAAGACAGTGTAGCTGGAGAGGATGAGTGAGGAGGAGAGTTAGAGAGGTATCCAGGGAGACCATGTGGAAGTTTAGAAGCCATGCTCAGGACTTTGGATTTTATTCCTTAATTGGAAGCCACTGGAGGGTGTGAGCCAGGGTGTGACATGATGTGGCTTATGATTCAAAAGAAGCATTCTGCCCGCTGCAGGTGCAGGGCATGTGGAGAAGCAGGGAGACTTGTAGTCTATTGCAATGAACCTGGGGAGAGATGACTTGGGTGAAGCAGTAGCAGCAAATAGTAAGATGAAGCATATAATTTGGAGGTAAAGCCAATAAAATGTACTCATAGATTGGATATGGAGAGCAAGAGAGAAATCTAAGAGCTGGATAAATAAACAGCTAGATAAATAACACAGGGAATACTAGAAAAAGATCAAATTGGTGGGCAAGCAGTTTTTAAAGTTTTCTGTTTTGAATATATAAAATGTGATATTAAATACCTAGGTGCAATATTAGATAGGCAGTTATATATGATTCTAGAATTCAGGGGAAATGTCAGAGCTAAATAAATATGGTAATCACATTAATATAAATGGAATTAACAGCCATGTAACTATGGGAGACAACTTAGGAAGTGAGAATACCTAGAAAAAAGAAAAGAACCAAAGAAAGGGCCAGAAACTCACAATTCTGACACACAACCCTCTCCTTCTTCTATAATTCCCATTTATCCTTCAAGTCTCAAATAGTAGCTTTTCCAGCAAGGATTCTCTACTCTCTCTTCTCCTATATCATCCTGTACAGACCTTTGCAATAGTGCAAATGACACATATGGGTGGGGTTTTTTTAAGCATGCTAGCAGACTGGAAACTTCTTGACCTTAGGACTGTCGTTTGTTTTTTTGTTTTGTTTTTTGTTTTTTGTTTTCTGATTTTTGGTGTTTTTTGAGGTGGAGTCTCGCTCTGTCGCCCAGGCTGGAGTGCAGTGGAACGATCTCAGCTCACTGCAAGCTCTGCCTCCTGGGTTCATGCCATTCTCCCACTTCAGCCTCCTGAGTAGCTGGGACTACAGGCGTGTGCTGCCACGTCCAGCTAATTTTGTTGTTGTTGTTGTTGTTGTTTTAGTAGAGATGGGGTTTCACCATGTTAGCCAGGATGGCCTCAATCTCCTAACCTCGTGATCCGCCTGCTTCGGCCTCCCAAAGTGCTGGGATTACTGGCATGAGCCACTGTGCCCGGCCAGGTCTGTCTTAATTATTATTATATCCCCACTAAGTCCTTTGTTAGCCAAAATGAATGAATGAGCATTTGCTACCCCCATTAATTAAATATGTGTGTGTATGTAATTTAAAGATTCACTAGTGTGAAGCAGAATCCTTTACCTATTTTCTTTTAGCTTTGTTCAAAAACAGCAAAGAATTTCTCATATTATAAACTCATAGATGAATAACATTCCAATGAGGTACATATAATTTTTTAATAGCGCACAAAGCCCCTAAAGGAAGAATTAAAAATAAATCTGTAAAGATGTCCTAGTACCCAACAGTTATTTTTCCTGATCCTCTCCCTCCTCCTACCCTCCACCCTCATGTAGGCCCGTGTCTGTTGTTCCCCTCTATGTGTCCATGTGTTCTTATTATTTGGTTCCCACTTAAAAGTGAGAATATGCAGTACTTGTTTTTCTGTTCCTATGTTAGCTTGCTTTAAAAAAAAGAAAAAAGAAAAAAGAAAAAAAAGAAAAAGATGTCCCATCAGAAATCCAAAACAAATTTGGCTAAATATTTTGGCAAGGATTCCAAGCACAATGAGTGGTTATAGTTATAGGCAATGAGAGCAAAAAATCGTAGAGACCACACCTTGAAGCACTTTTAAAAATTGATAACAATTTGATCTGTATTTTCCCTTCTTTTTCTATGATTAAAATTGTCTGCTTCATTTTTCCACTATTATGGAAACAAAGTAAGTGTATAGAATTGTCCTTTTTTAGGAGAAACGATAAATGTAGTAATTTACACAAAGCCTTCTCTAAAATCAATACATTTTATCCTAGGACTATTTTAAATCTAAAATTGATATTGTGAGGCATTGATTTATATAAAGCTTGAAATCTGCTGTTAACAGACATATAAGAGAAGAAGTGAATATTCCTGGCATACAACAGCAGATTGAAGGAAAATGGGAGAATAGTGTCTTACTTCTCCTATGTTCAGTAGGAGATTGAAAGCCTCATTTGAAGTCTTGGGGAAGTTGTTAAGACTATAAGGACAAGTAATGAAATGTCTTTAGACAGTGTGGTGATGAAATTTTAAGAGACAAACATAAACAGATAACTTTCCAAATAAACATTAATCCATTAGGGTAATTGTTACTCAATTATTGCCAAATATTACAAAAACAAAAATAGATGGACAGCTTTCTTGCCTTTCCTTCCACCACTTGCCTTCTTCTAGTCATCCTCTGACACATCAAAGCTACAGCCCTTCCCATTCCAAGCCCCACTGCCCACATTAAAGTTGAATAACTTCAGAGTGGTGAGAGGAGTAAGTCATAAGCATCTGCCTTGGACTGTGTGATTCTCTCACAAGGTCACTGCTTCATAGTCAGTTTATCTTAAAACAATAATATATTTTCAAATGTTTGTAGGTGTTCTTGAAAAGATAGTTCCATAGTCAAAGGGTAAAAAATACTGAAGTGAGCAAAGCTAAACAGGTTGGCTTATTTATTATATGATAAGATATTAATTCTTATAATATCTAAGATATTTTAAGCATTTCCTGTGTACCTGGAACTATGCTAAATGCTTTACATAAAATATTTTATTTAATCTTCACAACAATCTAGGAAGGTAGATACTACTATTCTCCCTATTTTATAGTTGAGGAAACCAAGGGTAGAACTGTCTTAATTATTAGTTTGATAGGTTAAGTAGCTTGCCTAGTTTTGGGGAGGGCTAAGGTTCAAACTAGGATTATTTAACTCCAAAGCCAAGCAATACATTTAACCAGTTTGATATATAGTCTCCCTGCAGGATTTCATCAGAGCATTTAATAGGCTAGTGTGATTGTGAATTTCCAAGAGGGAGATGCAATAAATAGCATTTCCCACTTATTGGATTCTAACCTGCCTTTTTTCTACAGAATCCTGAGCCACCTGCAGAACACTGTTTCCTATTCTACCCCTAAAGTGAGGATAGAATTTCTCTTTTTCTCTCTCACTCTTTTTTGTTCTTCTCTTTTCAAGAACAGTTCTACAGTTGTGCATTTTATACTCCTTTAGGACCTAATTCCCAATTAAAGAAAGACTTCTCCCTGCCTCCAAAGCCAAAATATTCATATTTCTTAATATCTTAGTCTTAGGATAATATGCCTTGTGCCTCTGACTCCTTCTTGGAGTAGCAGAAGCTTCTCATGAAGCTTTTATTATTTTTCCATGGCCCGAGGGCCCAAGAGAAGTCAGGAACTTCACCTTTTATCATTAGTTAACATTTCCTGTGTCTATGTCAAGTCTTCTGTGGGGACAGATACTGTCTTTCAGTACATTTCATAATGTTTACCAGTGCACTGCACACAGTAGGCATTCAAGGGTAATGAGGGAGATGACTTCTTGGGTCATTTCCAGAACTAGGGAATCTATGTTCATATTTGAAATATAATTTATTTTTCATGCATTCTATCTCAAACACATTTCATTTTGAATGCAAACCAAATACATCAGTGTTTAGTTATGCTTTAATTGGCCAGCTTTCCCAATACCCAAAGAAAGCAGGAGAAAGCTCTCCAGTAGCTAACTGTGATCATATTAAACTCCAGAAGTAGAAGTTTTACTGAAATTTGCTATTTCATTTCCTCTTATTTCCTACAATTTATTGGAACTGACACATATGGGTATTCATGTTCTTCTTACACAAATTTTAGTGCAAGTAACTACAGTGTGTTTTCTACATTTGTCACCCCTTTAAACTCAATCTTCTGAAAATCCATTAATGAAAAGCTGGCTAGACAGAAACTTAACAGGGTTCCTTTTCTTATCCCACTACACATGTGCCTCTTAAAATAGATCTTTATGTAGGCCTAATTGGTAATGCACATACAGATGCATAGTTAGTTGCCCAATTGCCCAAGCAACCAGGTCGCAATGGGTGTAGATGTATTTTTCTTAGGATATCTGCTGGCAAATAGCTTCCGTGATTTAGCCTGTGGAAAACGAGCGCTGTTTTGCTTAATGTTTTAGGTTAGGGAGTGGCTGGCAGCATTCTGTGAAAAAGTGACACTTTCAACACTGTAAGTGATTTACTGACTTTATTTAACAATATCTAAACCATTTTAACCAACAGTATCATATAGCTTGGCACATTATACCACTACAGATCTTCCGGAAAGGATGAAATGGCCAAATATTTACATGCATTCCGTTTTCTTTACATATTTGTATTTCTACCATTTTGAAAATTAGAATATAAACATTCTGTTTAAAAATCTGTTCTCCCCCACATACTACATATTCAAAGAGCAAACACACTTTTTCCCTTTGATGTGTGTGTGTGTGTATATACATATATATGTAGGTGTATCTGGGTTTCCATACACTAATATCTATGTCCGCCTAATAGCCCCAACCCTTTGTTTCATGATGTGGAGCAAAATTATAAAACCTGCTGTCCCTGTAATTACATTGCCCTTTGTCGTCTCTTAAAAAAAAAGAAAAAAGAGAAAAAAAAGGTTGTGTTCAAATTTTCCCCCTGTTTTATTTGCACCCTATTAACAACTGTTACTGGAGCTTTAATTATGCCCCGGTGATTGCGGAGTTGTGGCTGACTTGTGTCATTTTCCTCCCAGGGGATGCTTTATAATTACCAGCATCCATCGTGGCTGCCTGTAAGCTGATGCTTTTTTATTACCAGTTCAATAATCACTGCATCCTTGCGAACATCTGCTCTGCAAGCCATGCATCGGGGGTCCCAGCGCCTGTCACTTGATGTTCCCTCACCACTGTGACCTTGGTGCCCTCGCCTTCGGTTTATATCTAATTTGTTTACCAGAGGCTCTGTCCAGAAAGTCTCCCAGGAATGCAATTAATACACTAGATTTGCAAACAAAAGAAAATTTTGCCCTTTCTCTCCTTTCTCTTTTTCCAGATTATTGTCTTACTCTTAGATTCCATAATTCCTATTCCTAGGAGAATGAATTCGTTTAAGACTTACCAGAACAGAGAGAATGAGACGTGAGTTTATTTGGGAGCTATCCTCCTGCTTGTATTGAAAGTAAGTAGATGTTTTCATTGGTAATTTTACCCCTGAAAATATAGGATGGTGACTAGTGAGTTACAAGAGGAAATTTTATATTGTATATTTATATTGAAGTATATTTTATACTTCATTCACGTGAAGGAGAGGACAACTCGCTTATCCCCATTCTGATTGTATTTTCTTCCTGACCTCATCTCATCGTTTTCTTTCTTATCTTAAGTAAGCCTTGCTGCTCTTTGTTTTGTGGAATAATTCCTTTCTCTGCAACCATTCTCCCTGTTTGGGGCCTTTTGGGTTCCTTCTTCTGTCTTTTCCTCCTTGCTTGTCTCCTTACTTTATCAAAATAATAGAAGTCAAAGATAAAAATGGGTAAAAACAACACATCTCAGGCATAGCTTCTGGTCCTCCTGATGGTGCTTCTCCCATCTGATGCACTATTTATTACTAATACAGCTAATCTGGGCACTGCTCACTAATCCTGGCGAGGTCTGATTTCTTTAAATAAAAACTAAAGTTTCAAAGTTTTAGTTATTTTCATAAGTATATCAAAAACTGTGCTGCTATATTTGGGGCAGACAACAGAACATTGACCAAATCTACGCAGTCATCTGACACGCACACATGGCCCCAGCCTTTCACGTTTGTAGGTAAGTAAGTGACATTGCAGACCTGGCGAGACTGTTTTGTGTATGTCCAATATAATGCATGTATTTGCTGAACCACCTAAATCATAGTAATTCCTAAAATCTCAGAAGTAGAAACAGCATAGGTTAAACCTGCCGCAAAGTCAGGGAGAAGGAACGCTGTCTATGCTGCCTCTGCCACTGCCCTAGATGAGCATTGAAGAGAAGGTTCAACCTCGTTCTCTGTACCCATAGGACCTAGTGTTCTACTTAGTCCATAATGTTCACTGCCTAAATGTTCCTTCAGTGATTGGATTACTTACTTGTAGATGAAATTCTATTGTAGTCATTAACATAATATACCACTTAGTCCCAATCTGGGATGAAAAATAACGACATGTGCACACGCGCACGCGCGCACACACACACACACAAAGACCATTCCATAAGACCTTGAGACTACTGGTGAAGACCATCATTCAAATCCATGTTTGAGGCACCCCTCAGACACAGAGTTTAGTTGAACTTCTACAGAGAAACAGAAACTAATTGCACTACCAGGAGATGAAAACAAGGCCGACTGCCTAAGAACAAGTACTAAGTAGGACTCTCTTATTCTCTTACTTCCCACATGACCAAATCTCCACTCAAGAGTCTGAATAATGCTTCTATTGACTGCAACTAAGAGCTACATTTACAGGGCATACAAGCAGACAGAGTCATGCTGCCTAAACCTGGCCCAGCTCACCAACTAGCTTAGTGATGAGATCTAATATCTAATCTAGTATCTAATGGAACTGTGAAATATCCGCCCTGAGTTGCTAGTGTAAGACCTGGATTTGAACTTCAGGACCTAGGAGATAAAGTGGAGACAACTACAAGGCAAGTAAAAAAGAGAATGAGCATGGAGAAAAAAGAAAGGAATGGAGGGAAGAAGCAAGAGAAGGAAAGAGCAAGAAAGGGAGGAAGGCGGGTGGGCCAGACACAGCCAACAAAATCCATAGTTGGAAGATTAATTCACTACAGATAAAATGAACATAGTAGCATAATCTACAAAGTTCTTTTCCAAAAAAGATTATGGTTAGGACTCAAAGAATTTTTGAAAAACCCCAATCCCAAATGTTTAAAAAGAAAAGATATCATAAAAAAAATAAAAGATATCATAAAAGAAAACAAAAGTAAACAACGTTAAGTGGATGTGAAAAAGAAACAATTAGAAATCCAGAAAATGGAAAACGATATAAAATAATTGAAATTTTAAATCTCACAAATTAAACTTTAAACTTCACATTTTTAAGTATAGAATGGGTAAGTTGGAGGGTGGGCTGCCCCTGGCGTGGGAGCCGGCCTGGGCTCGCTTCTCCAGCACCACCTGGAGGCTCAGCTTGGTGCAGATGGCATTCAGCTTCAGGCCGCCCTTGAGATTGGCCACCATGGCGGGCTTGCCTGCAGGCGGGTCTGTGCACCGGGCGCCCTCAGCTGCAGGGATGGAGGAGGGCATGGAGGTCAGAGGCGTGCAAGCCCAAGCACAACCCACCCTCCTGAACAGCCCTGCATCCCCCAAGCCGCAGGCCTCCCCCGTCGACTACAGCTCCATCAAACTGCCCTGAGACTGCCTGGCACATGTCTGACTGAAAAATTGTTCCAGCATGCAGCACCAAAAGATTAATAAATTAAATAATATGAAATAGTAGTTGAGACAACAAAATTAATTTATGAGGATCCAATGTACATTTAATATAAATTCAAGCAAAAGAAATTAGTGGAATGGTAGAGAAATGAAATTTTAAAAGGTAATGCTAGAAAATATTCCAAGTTTGAAGACAGACAGGTGCAGTACAGTTAAAAACATCAAGGGTTGGAAAACTAAACTGTCTATAATACTGTATTTTTCAAAATTAACATTATTTTGAAGAGTTCTAAAATGTTCCAACAATAGAAAAGTCATGAATAATAAATGCGAAATTGCTTATGTAACCCTTCTAGTCCATCACTGAATATACTTTACATGTGTTCAATTTTATTTTTTCCTTTTTAAAAACTTTTTCTTACCATTTAATTTGTTGAATTGTCTTTACGACGCCACTTTTTAAAGAGAACATGAAAGTCATTTGAAAGTAGAGACCCACTTTAGATACTTATCCCAATTTTCAATGTATTTAGCATAGAACTTTGTTGGTGTTGCAAACTTTAAATCCCAGAGAGTCTGCAACACATACTGACATTTAAGACAACAAAATACAAGGCAAAACAAATTTTCACAGCTACAGTCTATGATGGAGATAGACCAGAAAATTGGTCACTCTTACTGCCAAATAATATTATTTGCTAAAGCTCTTAAGATGCTTCCAATGTATGTGCAACATCCTCACAAAATTTTTATGGAGAGAAAACTAGCTAGCAGGGATTAATATTTGTATCTATTTTTTAATGAGGTCATAAAACTTAGTTAATACAAGTATAAACCATAAATCAACATACGTCGGTTGAGGGAATCCTAAATTATAGAAAGTGATTAGTTCCTCAGCAATTAGCATTTTATTTCAGCGCAGTTGAAGGTCTAGGGATTTGTTGTGATGTTGTTGCCTACCCATGAAGGCAGACAAGCAGCATAGTTACCTTCTGCCCCAGGACATGGAGTAAGGGAAGATGGACAGAAAGAGGGACAGGACAAGCCAGCAGCATCTATTCTGGTGTCAGTATGTGAATGTGTAGCTGAAACAAGTGATGGACTTGTCCTGTACCTTAAAGTTAGGATATGAAGCCATATCAACAGCTGACATCAACCATAAGTGGGATCCAATATTCCTTCACTTCAGCCCTTAATGCCTTCCCCCAGCCTTCCCTACTGTGCTACTGCTACTACTACTATAGATTCCTGACTGCTTCTGATCGCCATAGCACTCTCTCTGCTTCCTTCCTTTGTTCTCCAATTTAGTGTTCTGCCTGCCTTTGCAGGACTGCTGGATGTACATTGCAGTCCTCAGGATCCTTTGCCTCTGAGTAAACCCATGAGGAGTGCTGCCATCAGTTATGTCAAGCCCAATGCCAAAAGAGGGCTCAATTTCCTCAAGTGAAACTAAGGTCAGAGCAGAAAGGGACCAGAGAATGCCCCAATTGCAGTGTGGTAGAGAAAGCTATTCACAGGGAGGGGTACTGGGAAAGTTGTTGGACACTGGTTGCTGCTGACCACAGTACCCTGTCAGAAGCAGGTGCTGGAGAAGCAGCCCATGTCACAGAGCATGGCACTGGAGAAGCTGCCTTGAGATAAAGGCAGAACTGGCTAGATAATTGCAGGGCCTAGTTCAAGATAGTGACAGCAGAGCACTAAGCAATCATAGGGCCTTGAGCGACTGCACAGGCTGCATGCCCACGAAGGTGGTCCTGGGTGTAGAAATTGGGTGCTGGAGAAGACACTTGTGCTATAGGAACCAAATGCTTGAGATGCCATCTTTGCCATAGGGGTCTGCCAATAGAAGCAAAATCATTTAGACTAACCAGGAAGGAAAATTCCTTCCTCCTGCAGTGTCTTCCTGGTGCCCTCAATAAACACAGCTTATCATGGTGCAAGCAAGAAAGGAAAAATAGTTAAAACGCTCACCTATATTTTGAAGATCAGTTAGTAATAAGTGAATTTGGAACTGAGGGACAATTCATTGATAACTGGCACAAGTAGCTAAGGCCAGTGGCACCAAAATGTGGTAAAATTCTTGGCTCATATCAAACTCAAATTCACAAAATTAACCTCACAAACATTTCTCTATTCACTTTTTGCTGAGAAGGAAAAAAATACATTTAAAAACATTAATTGGTTCATTCTGGTTTCCATCTAGGCGTAGTCAAAATATTACTAAGGCTCTAACACACAGTTTTCTTGACCAGAACAAATACAGCCTTAGGTCCAATTGTCTAATCCTTCAATTAGTCTAAATAAGCATACCTAGACTATGAAGTTCTGCCAATTTAATGTCCTGCCCTTTATTCACCAGATGCATTTCTATCTCTAATAGCTTTCTGGTTTTAAAATAAGAGAAAAAACGTTGAGTCACTCATTCTGTGGTTGTTAGTTGGCTCAAAACATTTCACTGAAACACAGGATTAGGTTGCATTTGACAGACAAACCCATTAGGTCTTTGCCTGCCCTGGGCACATTGTTGGCTTCTAGTTCTGTTACCTGATTGGCAAGTGATTGAAACTGATTGACGGATGTGGCAGTGAAAACCCCAGCACATTAAACCCAGAATGTGTGGTTTTACAAAATGCATCACTTAGACTAAGCGAAGGGATTCACCACAGGCTGACTGTGATCAGTCAGAAAGGGTGCTGCCCTCACTGCTAGCACAATGGCTCCCTGCATCATGACACTTGGAATGTACAGACTGTAAAGGAGAGGCTGGCAGTGAAGCTGGTCAGGCCTTAGCCTGGTGTATGCTACCAAGGCACAGGGAGGGGGCCACAGCCATGCAGCTTCTGCCCAGGGAACCTTCCTCATGCTGCACTATTTACAACGTTGATGAGGGTCTAGGGAGAACAGGGAGATGAAAAAACTTCTGGAATCTCTTTCCTGTTAATCTTCATCCCTGAGAGCGGTACATGGCAGGGGTGCCCTAAACCTGTTCCCTTTCTTCTGCGTCTCCTTTTATACTTCACAGTGTACCTTAAACTCCATAAAGGCAGAGGGCAGAGATGCACTATTTCGCTTCCTCGGTGTGTTTTCAGATGCTGAAACAGCACTTTGCACTGTGATATGGTGCTATACATAGCACTTTTTAAACCTTGGGCCTTAAAATGCTGCTTCCATGAGGACAGGAATTTTCATCTGTTTTGTTTGCTGCTACATCCCCAGCACCTAGGAGGACTGACACTCCTGTGAACTTTAGTAATCCCCTTTCCCTGTCCCCCTTTCTTAAGAACACTTTCTTTTGGACATGACAGTATGGGGTTGCCTGCCCGGTCCCCTCCCTTTTTATTTCCCATTGGATCTACATTGGTACCTCCAATCCCTCAATATCTTTATGGTGAGCTCATGAGCTCATTCCATGACAATGGTTGTTTAGTTCAGAAGTAGCCAATCAGAGTCCTCCTCTGATATATTTCAGTCTGTTACTGAAAGATATATTTCATCCATTCTGGTGGTGGAAGCAGTGAAGAGATAAAATTTAGGATTTGTCTGTAGCTGCATTGCCTCACAAGAAAGAAGTAGTACCACCTGGACTGAGAAAATAAAGTCTATACAGAAGAGGTGGAATGAGAAGATTGAGTGACAGAGTCCTCATAGTATCCAGGACTCTGGTTTACAATTGTACCTGAAACCAGCCGCATCTCTGGCTTTTCTGTGGGTTCAATCTTCAATTCTTCCTGGGTTTCCATTAATAAGTAGATCCTCTTTCACTCAAGCAGCTCAAAGTTTAACTACAAGAGTCAGACACTCTTTTGCCCTCCAAGATCTATTTCCACACAGCAGGCAGGGTGGCATTTTTTAAACATCTCTCCGCTTTATTAGAATTCTCTGATGGTTTTCCACTGCATCTGAAATAAAATCCAAACTCCTTAAGATGGCTAACAAAGCCTCTGCCTTCTTCTTTAACCCCACCCTGCTCCACTCTCCCTTTTCCCCCTGTCCTCTCTAAATTCCTTAATCAGGTCTTTGCACAAGCTGGCCCCTTTTCTGGGAATACCCTTTCCTCCATCTTCACTTGCCTCGGTCTTTTTTTTCACTCAAAGTTCAGCTCAAGTGCTGCTCCCTCAGAAAGACCTTTCCTGATTCACCTGACATAAATGGCCACTCAACCACTCTGTATTTCCACACATCCTTTCATTTTTGATAACAGAGAATTATCTTCCAGGTGGTATTTTTCTTATTTACTCATTCTTTATTTCCTTTCCATCCCCAGTCTCCACAAGAACAGGGACTTCATGTGTCTCGTTCACCTGCATGTCCCCAATGCCTAGAACTGTGCCTAGCACATAGTTAGTGTTCAATCATTCTGTCCTGGATGAGTAAATTGATAACACACCTTGTCATCCCAATACCAGCTGTCCACCAGGCTTCAAATGAGGAGGAGTGTAGCTCCTCATAAACAACAAAAGGTTTGGGGCTCTATTCATGCTACTAAAGTGCTTTCATAAAAATACTTCACCTTAAAACCACAGTACATAGGACACTGTCTTTGGCATTTCATCCAGTAGAAGGATGCAGGGTAATTATATTGTAACTACAAACCTGACTGCATACCTTAGTTGGCTGGGAATTACATATTAGAGATGAGAACATGAATAAGACATCATCCTACTTATTCCAAAGGACTGCTCAATTAAGATGGACATAAAGAGGTATGTAAAATAAAATAGGTTATTTTTACTAAGCCCTTACTACATGCCAGGCACAAGGGTTGACATGTGTCAACTTGTTTAGGCCTCATGAAACCCTATGAGGTAGGTACTGGCCAAGGTCTCAGGCCCAGTTAGTAGGAGCTCCAGGATACAAATACAGGCAGTCTACTCCATGCTCTCGACATTATTCCACACCATCTATATATGCTCTGAGTACACCAGAACCATCAATGACATTTGGGCAACACGAAAAGAGCCGTTATTTAATTATTTGATTTGGTAATTCCATGTAGCCCACAGCTGCATATGTAAGGGCTAGCTGAGATCTTAAATATGTTAAGTAAGTAGTGAAAGTCCCTGGAATAAGGATAATTTTCTTTTCAAAAACTGTAAATATTAATGATAGATACCATGCAGCCAGACATGGGGCATTGGGGGAGTAAGGGTACTTCTTCATTCCCATTCTCATTATTCCATTTCAGCTCATGGAAAACTGGATGGAGTTTGTGGTCTTCTTTCCAAATCAATGAAATGATTTTCAAGTTAGAAGGGTAATTCAGATTTACTGTCCATATATCCATGTCATTTCTACCCCTCCTCTAAAGCTGATATATATGATTATTTAGGAATGCTTCAAGTTTAAAGCCAGTGTCTACATGATGAATATGCAGGTCCTCAATCAAACACTCCGATTAATGATAATGTGATCATTTGTCAATGTTAAGTTATCAACATTCACAGAAGGCCAAGCATGCTGCTCTCCACCCACAACCCCAATCAAAGCTGGCTGGGTCTCCACCCACAAGAAAAACATCAGCCCTTTAACACAGCATGTCAAATCACCTGCTGATGAGTCAAAGGAATAAGAAAAATTGTATGTGTGTTTGTGCTTAAGTGCTGCCTTATTAAAAATGGTTTCCTTTGTTTCTGTATATTGAGGGAACACTCACTTATGGAGAGCAGTTCAATGTGTTGATAAGAAACTAATTTTTGAAAATACTATTGTTGTTCATTTCTCCTTTAAGAAACTGATATTTTTGCCCAATAATGTATTTTTGAGCTTTGGTAGCTCAATAAAAAGGAGTCCTTCCTTTTGCATCTACAGCAAGAATCTAGAAAAAAAGAAAAATACAGACCATAGCATTTCTGTATGCACCAGTAATTAAGGTGAAGGCAAAGTTGGTCAAATATATCTCTTTGGTGGAGAATGTAATTTTACCATATCACCACTGACTATGCTAAGTAATTTTCTGAGAACAATTATAATTCATTTTACTTTACTTGACCTCAGTAAATACTGCTTTGAAATTAAAAACTACGGCCAGGCATGGTGGCTCATGCCTGTAATCCTAGCACTTTGGGAGGCCGAGGCAGGCAGACCACAAGGTCAGGAGATTGAGACCATCCTGGCAAACTTGATGAAACCCTGTCTCTACTAAAAATACAAAAATTAGCTGGGCATGGGGGTGCACACCTGTAATCCCAGCTACTTGGGAGGCTGAGGAAGGAGAATCGCTGGAACCTGGGAGGCAGAGGTTACAGTGAACCGAGATCACACCATTGCACTCCAGCCTGGCGACAGCAAAACTCCATCAAAAAAAAAAAAAAACTACATATCACTATAATGACTTCATTACACACCTCTGAAATATCTGAGGACAATAAATTCAACAGTATTGCTCAAGTACAAAGATGGAAAGCAAATGATACAGGTTTGATGCATAAATGGCCACTCAACCACCCTGTATTTCCATACATTCTTTGGACAAGTTAGTTTCTTTATTGAGCCTCAGTTTCTTCACCTGTAAAATGATTTGGATACCTAACACGTGGTCCTTGTAAGTTGTACATAAACATTTATGTAAATCACAGACCATAGTCAAGACTAGCAGATACCCCATAAACATTATAGTAACTATTATTCTTATAATTAATGATTTGTACTATTATTATAATAATTTATATTCCTTGTGAGAAACCAAAGGATTGTATCACAGGCAACAAAGATTATTTAAAGTTGAACTTCAGTGTGGTCTTTGAAAATTAGGCATTTTTCTCAGCAACAGTCTTATCTATTCTTATTCTTAAACATATTAAATATTCAAATTGCACTGCCCAATTTTAAATATATTCTTACTACTGAAACACATACATAAATGTAAGCAGAATTAATGTTTAGTTTATGAAAAGAAGAGGGCTATTAAGTAAATATCACTTAAGCAAACTTACACAACTTTTATTTTTCCATCGCTTTCCATGACTTTTCTATAGGAAATAAGTCTCACAAGTAATTAAGTTGAAACACTGAGATGAGGAACAGTGTTTTCATACTTAGCAGTATCTTCTTGGCTATGGCACCCCCTCCTTATTTACTTGCCTTTCTCTCCTATCTTCCTTATCTTGATTTTTTTCCAGGCCATAAGAATGTCTGCAATTCATAGCGACCTTCTAACATGCATCTAAAATGTCTAGAATTTACTCTTCTAACCTTCACTTGGTCTAACTTTTTACAAATCAGCAGAATTGGGATGTGTTCATACCTGTTTTTAGTTTCTCATGTCTTCTAATAATCTTAGCATAATGACTAGGAAACTGGGCTTCAAGGCCATACTGTCAGGGTTCAAATCCCAGCTCGGCCACTTGCTGTTTATCCTTACATAAGAGACTTCATACTGTAGACCAGGGATATCTCATCTCTAAGTGAAAATTATAACATTAATACCTATCCAAAAATGTTGTTATGAAGACTAAAAGAGTTAATCTGTCTGCTTAGTGGCTGCCACATAAGAATTACTCAATGAATGTTTGCCGTTATTGTAACAGTGCCTACTTTTTTTAGCTTAAGATATTTTTCAGGCACAACAAAATGGTTTTATGATCTTAATTAGTGCTACCCTTTTTTCCCAACTTAGTGGCTGTAAATTTCTATAAAACTTGTCTACTTAAAATATAGTCTTAAAAGTTTATGGTATTTGCTATGACCAATATTTTTCAACTAGTGAATATCCAGCATCAACTTAGCAGACTAATTCTACTTCGACACTTTTTTTAAACCATGTTTTATTTAACTAATCAATATTATTTATTATGGTTTATTAGCACATCAAATGCATGATTCTTAACCTTGGTAAGGAGAAAAGTGATATGCTTATAACTTACTTTGCCCTACATAGTTAACTGTTAGCAGCAGAAATACCTTTAGCTGACTTAATTGGAGAGAAGTAAGCCACAAATGAAAGGGAAATATTTACAATCTAGAATGTTGCCCTTGTCATTTCTTCAATTACTTCCACCTTTAGAAATGTATCATGGAAATAGAAATTTTAAATTACCTATGAGGGCCGTCAAAATAAGTTCTGTTAGTTTATCGAGTTTTAAAAAGTCTTTGTAACCATAAAGAAAGATTTGAAGCATCTTTATGAGGTCTGAGATGCAATGTTTAGAGCTAACAAACTAGACACTTGGGTAAAGTCTAACCATCCAAAACTTCTGTGAGACTTATGAAATCTGCATAACATAGGAAGACCATCTGCATTCCTGTCATGGAAGTTCCCACTGAGTGTCGTTCAAACACCAGTAAGAGTTTCTTACGATTCTCAAATGGTTTATAAAGTATCATCACATGCAGTTTCTTTCGTGTCAGGAGACCAACTTTGCCTGTCTTACCTTTCATCCTAGCATAAACCAGGTCTCTTACAAATCATTATTTGAGATGGTCATCTATCAGCCTTGAAGTCTTTCTTCCAGCTTGGGTGGCCACTCTAGTTAGGGTTTGTGCCTTTCATTGGCGTGGTACTTTACTGACTACTTTTGTACATAAGGAGATATCTGGATTCTATTAAATTTTCACGGTTTACTAATTAACTTCTGTTCATTCTTCTTGCATTCTTTTTTTGGGTTGTATAAATAATTTCTATTATTTTTATTCATCACCACAAAATGACATGACCTGCTCCTTTCTATAGGCCTGCTGTGTTTCTCAAAATAGAAAATGAATCTATAAAGGAGATATACTTCTCCCTATTAATGCCAGCTTTTCACTTAAGCACCAAATTCTCAGAGGAAACAGAACATGTGTTTCCCCAAACAAAACAAAACAAATCTCATTAATAAAGAATATTTTTATCTATGAAAAAGAAAGGCAGAGGTTTCAGAAGATCAGTAACTTCTGACATTAAAAATCACAGTATCACAAAGACAAAAGCAATGGCATCATTTTCATTTCAATGATGTGTTTCTTTCCCAAGTAAAAAATGAGACAATTGAAAATGCAACTTTTGTTTATTTGAAATGCATTAAGGAATGAAAGTTTACTCAAAACTGGTAATTTTATTTATTTTTATGAGCAGAGAAGAGCAGACTCTTCACCAATACACTTTTTTTTAATCAGGTTAAAAGCAAACTTCCTTGAAATTGTAGTATCATTAACCCTTTACAACAAGTTGTCAAGGTTTTAAAGTCTAGGGAGATTTTGCTTTGTGGCAGGAATATTAGGTAAGTAAAAAGACATATTTACTAACGAGAAAAAGTTATAATCAGCATTCCTGCTGCTCTCACACGCTTTCCCACTTGTTCTTTCTTCACTAAAAATCCAATGTTATTTACAGTGGACTTTGGTTTGAAATTCATGCAAATAATGCCATGTTTCCACCGTCTGTCAAAGGTAAACAGGCAAACTGCTCCTGAGTCACAAGACTGGTTTTTGCCAAATTTATTAAAAGACTTTATGTTCAATTTTCTAAGAGATTGTCAGTACTTCTTATTTACAGGAATTTCCTTTCCCAGAAACCAGGCTCGAAAACACTTTCAAGCCAAGTTTTACCTAACATCATTGGTGACTGGTCTAGGACAGACCCACAGTCTGTCCTGTGCTTGAGGATCACCATGAAAGACAATTCACACTAGGATTAATTTTGCCTTTACTCTGGTTCATAAATGAACCAGTAAGGAAGTACCAGAAAGGATATATAAACTAAGAAGATGAGCAAATATACACAGCTCCCCAGTGCCTCTCTAGCTCCTCACAGACATGTCCCTAAAGTTCAGTGATCAACATGGACCCCAGATAGTGAGAAACTGCCAAAAATGAGAAACCGATGCCCAGGGACTCAATTCCCTTTCTACAAGTGGTCACATCCACACATGGTAAAGTGACCACGGTCTACTTGACCTCCATGTAAGGACTTCTTGCATAATTGCATCTTTCTTATTCTATTATACCTGTGTTGGCAGGCCTTTTTTTTTTTTTTTTTTTTTAATCTGGCTTAATAAAGACAGATATACATCCACTTCTGCATTCAACCTATCGTAAGTTGTTTTGGTTGCAGTACACGAAGAAAATCCAGCAGCACACAGATACGTAAATGGAAAAGGAAAGAAAAATATAGTCACCTTTTCAGATAATTATTCTTCTTTGACAGTAATACATCAACAATTGGTAGTTTCTTAAAGGTTGGTGGCATGGAATCTGAAACATATCAATGAACTTTTCATATTCTGTTACATTAAAACCCACTGGTCTATCTTACATTTACGTGAATCTTTTATCCATGCATAATTTTGCAATATTACAAACTGTTCATTTAGAAAATATTGCTTTACAAAATAATACAGATCTTCCAAATGTTGATATATTTTTGTACAACATCAAAAATCATATTTGACTATGTAACCACCAATCTCATAAGACAGTATGTAAGTATGTACGTATTGGAAAGCAGTTAAGCTCACTGTGGAGAAAACGAATTTCCCCAAATCACACAAGAACTTTTCCTCAAGATAGCCATTGTACTTTGACATACAGCAGTGTTTTATGCATATTTTTCAAAAATTACTAAAAAACTACTCGAGGATTACGATTTAATAAAACTAATCATTTTTGCCTCACAAAAGACATTATTCAATGAAACATACGTATTTTACTGTGAGCGCATGGTGGTGATAAATACAACGACTACTGGTACAGTTTGGTGCCACACTCCTGCAAGGCACTAGCAGTTTTACCCAACAATGTTTTTGTGCCATAAGTGCAAATAACAAGAAAAGAAAATATTCACCAGGACAAACCATCAGATTCAAAACAATGATTCAATACTTGAGTAACTCCAATGCTTTGAATATTTCAACCACTTGTTTGTTTGACAAACATTCACAAAAAAACAATCATCTTTGGGTGATTACTTGCTGGTAAGACCTCCTGGTATCGTAAGCAAAACATAAAGCAAACATAAGCAAAACAGCAAGTCCATCCATGGCTGCAGAGCCCCGCTTTTGAGAGGCAAAAGTACAACACTGCCCATGAAATATTAACTCAGCCTTCCAGTTTATAGCTAAATCTCTAATAAAATGAGTCAGTTGGCACTGTCATTTTTTTTCTCTTTTACTGATTTTTAATCCAGCGGGCATCCAGCAATGTCTACTGTACAAGCTATTGTATGAGCTTCTCCAGCCAAGGCAGTGTAATAACTTACCCTACAAAATGATTCATTTTTCATTTCTAGTTTGAAAAATTGTAATAAACATTTTTTGCTTTTTAATGAGCCTATCAGTCTACATGAATATCTCAATGATGCTGCAACGTAGCTGATACCCTAATAATATTCAAAAATATTCTAGCGCATAAGATACAATGACATAATTTCTAGTACGTATAAAGCCAAGGGGCCGGGCGCAGTGGCTCATGCCTGTAATCCCAGCACTTTGGGAGGCCGAGGCGGGTGGATTACGAGGTCAGGATATTGAGACCATCCTGGCCAACACGGTGAAACCCCGTCTCTACTAAAAATACAAAAAAATTGGCAGGGCGAGGTGGCGGGCGCCTGTAGCCCCAGCTACTCGGAGGCTGAGGCAGGAGAATGATGTCAACCTGGGAGGCGGAGCTTGCAGTGAGCGGAGATCAGGCCACTGCACTCCAGCCTGGGCGACAGAGGGATACTCTGTCTAAAAAAAAAAAAAAAAGCCAAGGATAAGATAGCTTTCATCAGATTTTCCTCCCTCTTTTACATATTTTTTTCCCAATTTATTTGGTGTAAATTATTCTTCCATGAGATTTCATCTTTTTCAGAAATTTTAGACAAAACATGCAACTACTTGGGAAGACAAACCTTCTAATCTCCTTTCTGTAAGCCAACAATCAAACTTGAGATGCAAAAATATATTACTTATTTCTTTTAATTTCCAGGCCTTCTTGAGATGGAACTAGCAAAAATCATATATGTTTAAAGTATACATGTTTTGATATATGTGTACATTGTGAAATCGTTACCACTATCAAGGTAATCAACATAATTACCTTTTTTTTAGTGATAAGAATATGTAAGATTTACTCTATCAGTAAATCTCAAGTATACAATACAATATTATTAACTATAGTCACCTTGCTGTATTTTAGATGTGCAGAACTTACTCATCCCACATAACTGAAACTCTGTACCCTTGGACTAATATCTCAAATTGACCAATTTTTTTTTAAATTTTAGAATAAATATCTCTAAATACTAAGTACAGTTAAGATAAATTTTAACATTTATAAAATATTTTAAAATCTTTTTCTTAATATTGTTGCAAGGCAAGACACAAACTATACTTCTTGTATCTCTGTATAGATGCAGAGAAAGTTTCATCACTTAAAAATAAAAAAATTATTGAACAATAATGAGTTTCAGGGATTACAGGAGGCATAATCACAAATAACTCATATAAACACCATAGAAGTGATGGAAAACAAACAGTTCATATCTAAAACCACACATATATGTATACCCTCAAACCACTCTTTTAGAAAAACACAAGAATTCATCATCAACAACAAAAAAAATCTACTGGTTGTCAGGTCACTATTATGTGTTATTATGAAAATAGCTTTCTTTTTGCAACATCCTAAAAGGATCTCAAAGAACTTTTGGAGACTCTGAGCCCCATTTTAAGAATCATTGCGTATATATTATTATAGACAGAATTATTTTATCATTTGTTTATGAGTTAAAAATTTTGAACAGTGAAGTAGCTTGAACTCTGGCTCAGCAAACTAAATCCTGGTATGATGAAAAACAAGAGTAGAGGTGAAAAACCTAATTAATTTCACCTGGAGGATGGGACTATTACAAACATATTATACTGTCAATCATCTAGCAGTTTTGTAAGCTCATGTGGTAAGTGAACATGAATAAGATTATGACTTCCCCAAATTTTCAAGTCTGACACATTTTTTTGAAGATCAAAATTATTTGCAAATATCCCACATGATAGCAAATGTACTGTTTTTAAGTTTCCATTCATTGAAAAAGGAAAAGGCAACTGTACAGACTACATGGGATAATATATGTAAACTGCCTAGCATATGCCAGGCCCATAGTAAGTGCTAATTAACAATCTAATCCTCCTCACTCCAAGAATGTCTTCCCCCAACATAATAAATAATAGAAAATTTACCAAAAATTCTAGGCAAGAATTCAAACTCTGAATCAGTGCCACAAAAGGTCTCCAGTGCAAAATTTAAAGAAATATGTATTTATTGTAGCAAGAGCTTGCAAATTGTTTAGAAAGATTCAAGCTGGTTCCAGATGAGGCAGAGACAACCTTGGATTGGCAGCAAACTTCAGGACTATGTGTATGTAGCTAAGTAAAGAACATCAAAAGTCCCATTTGTAAAAGCCATTGAAGTCTTAGCACTTCAGTATTTTCAGTATTATAGAACCTCTATGTCTATGGGTAGTTATCTCTTCCATCCATTAAAACTCCAGTGTATAGAGTATTTGCTTCTGTAGATAGATGTCATTCTGGCATGTAAACGATACGAGTAAAAGAAGACATTCTTTCAGCTATTTTCCAAAGGGCAGTAGCAAACCAAATGCGCTCTGAATTTATTAATTTTCCATTTGTGTCTCTCAATGAACCCATCCCCACTGCCCTTAGGCAGACTTTAGAAAAAAGAAATTCTTAACACAATTAAATCAAAACATGCCACGCAAGTGATCAGCAAGACAAACAAACAATAAAATAAATATCAACCCATTCTCAAAACTAATGTCACCTTTTAAAACAAACTTCCCTGTTTCAGCATTGACTTCCCTGTAGCATATGTGCCGGGAAATTGATGGGTCTTGGCTATGAAATTAAAATGCCCAGAATTGGTTAAATACGGGAAACTGGTTCTATAAAGAACTATCTTCTATTTCAAATGGAATGTGTATTCTACACTTCAGATTTTAAATCCATGACAAGCAAGACTTACAGTCTAATGGATGGCTTCAGGGTCAGAAAACCTGGGTTTATGATTTGGCCCTATAACTAGTAGTTGGTTCTTTTTTTTTTTTTTTTTTTTTTTTTTTTTAATTTATTTATTATTATTATACTTTAAGTTGTAGGGTACATGTGCATAACATGCAGGTTTGTTACATATGTATACTTGTGCCATGTTGGTCTGCTGCACCCATCAACTCGTCATATTTATTAAATGAATAAAAAGTGATTGTGATACACTCATAAAAGTCCATGAAATAGTTAAATGACAAGCAATTTAAACCAAAACAACAGCACAGGGGAAAAAGAAGACACCTTATACCGTGGTAAATATGATCTAAAGGGCTTTTAACTAGAGTCCTTTCTAGAGAGTTTCTGCTTTCTGCAGGAGGCAGAAATATATATCAATCCCTTCCCACCTCCCAGACATTAGTCTACCCCTTCACGAAGTGGAACAAGGAGGGGAAGCGAGGTGGAAGGCAGGCAAGCTGAGAAAGTGTCAGACTTTCTAGGCCCTGGTGAGTAGAGACAGGGTGAGGACTTTCGGTTATCTCCTGAGTACAATGCGCTTGAATCCAAATATAAATGAATATTAAAATGCCCTTCCAGAGACAAATACAAACGCTTAGGGGATTATCTCCCTTCTCTTAGTGTGGGTCTGGAGAAGTTTACAGTATGTTACTAGCCAGAGAAACCTACTCTTGTTGTCCTTACCCTCTCAGAAAATAGCTAGACCAGAAATGCCAGGTTCTGCTCTAAAAGCACTGAAGACTTCACTAAGCAAATAAAAGTCATTCCCTAAAAACCCTGTCATGGTGAGATTTCTAAATCTAAACAAAACCATGTATTAAACTGGTGCAAAAGTAACTGTGGCTTTCACAGTTTTTGTTGTTGTTGTTTGTTTGTTTGTTTTTCTACTCTTTGCAGATTGAAGCATTTCTGGGGTTTTTTTTTTTTTTTTTTTCTCCTATCTAAATACAGATCTTCAACTAAGTCATAAAAACGAAGTATATTCACCTTTTACAGGAGAGTTAGTCACTGGTCTCTTACAGAAAATGTCCCCATCTTCAGCTTCCTTCTACTCTTTTAAATATATTTTCTATGGAAACAGTGGCTACATTTAATCTGATTGAGAAACCTATCCCTAGTAACTGGCAAAGGAAAATGTTACAGCTGGGCCAGATTACATGGTGCTCACTTTGGGCATTGTGTATTTTTGTGTGTTTGTGTGTATGTGTATTTGTCTATTTATGTTTAATGAGCACCTGTGGAGAGACATCATAAGTAAGTCAATATTTATTCTCCCATGTGCTTTTAAGAACATTTGGCAGGTTATTTGTTAAGGGGCAGGAGCAAAGGAGATGGAAGAGCATGCCCAAAGCTTTTTAGCATGTCCTACCATTTTTTATACAGAAAGCATTGAACAGATGGCTGTGGCTTCACAAAATTCTAGTTTCAAAGTTGATCGCTCTTAAAGGAGCTTGGATAACTCTTACAAACTCTGGTGATTTAAACCAAACTTTTTTTTTCTCCCCTGTACAGAGTAAATCCAGTTCCCAGTATGCTTTTGTCATTAACAAAAACTCTGAGGGTGGTTTCACAGGGATTTTTATGCATTGTTCTATGTTCTTTGTTTGATTTATAAACTGCTGAGGGGAAATGGGGTTGTAAACCTAATCCAGGTTTATGATATAAAAGGGCAGCACATTTTAGAAACACCTTGTGGTCTTACAAATAGAGTTAACTTTAAGCAATTTATTTAGTTAAGTAACTGACTCAACTATGTATTAAATTGCTGCCAGTTGGAAATAATGGAGCTTGGCAGTTTTACTGTCAAATATAGTGAGTATAGGAAAATATGAGGAGACGAGAGACTTGCAAAAGAACGAGCTGTTGCAGCATTTAGTGATGGAAAAATCAAGTAATTCACCTTGACTACACTCAAAGGGAAAAAATTGAAAAGCGAGCTTCCACTATTAAACAGTTAATTATAGTGTGTTTATGTGTATAGGGCTTGATTGTTAATTGCTTAAACTAAGTTGCTCTATAAAGACAAGTGCTTGTTGCCTGGATTCCTATGTGCTTAGAGGTTGATCTGAGTGTTGAGCTGGTCTGTTTTCCAGGGTGTAAATTGATTGACATAAATTTAAAGTCTGGATTTTAGAAAAGAGGTTTTATAGAACGTCTTGAGCAAAAGATAAACTATGAGGGAGACCCACAACTTCAATTATAAAAGTAAAAATCTACATACTCTGTTCTGCTATGACTTTTGAAGGAGCATTTCTTAGTCTCTTTATTCAAACCAGTAATAAAAGGAGAAGAAATAAAATAAAATAAAATAATATTTACATAACCTATTCTGGATTATAAGATTTTACGTTTTCAGAGACTTTGTGACCAGTTATAGAAAATAAGGTCCCTGGGAAAAGATCCAAGAACGTGTAATAATTTGGGCTGGAGCAAGGAAGGCTGAGGCCTAATATAACAAGGTCTTCAAGTCTGTGAAAATTATCATGCCACAGAGACAACCAGCTCTTCTATTTGCACATGAACATGGAGCTGAAATTGGCAGAAGTTGCAAAAGAAATATTTGGGATGAAAATTATAAGAATCAATAAGTTTTTGTTCTTAAAGTTTTTAAAAATTAGATGCTAGGATTCTACAAATATCATAGCAGTGTTTCATATGGAATATAGACACATACTTAAATTTTGTATTAACAGTTTATGTAAACTTTGGCAATCAAGCCTTTGAATTTGATCAGAAGTATAACCTTCAGGAAAACTATCACTATGATCTATAATTGCTTAAATTGTGTTAACCAGAGCATGTAGTTTAGTTAAGCTGTAGGTTTATGAATAAGCAGATGATTAAAAAAAAATGGCCAAAAGTAAATCCTGTGTCAGATAAGGCCATTTGGTCCTTTACATTTAGTTAAAATTAGCTCAAGGTCCTTTGTCTATGTCTTTTGGAAGGCCCATGACCTCCAACATTTCCAAGAATTTCCCAAAGCTGAGGGTCCTGTGGCTTCAAGTTACTTTGAACTTGAAATTCTTTGTCTCACACTTGGGTTTCACATTGCAGTTTAAAAATAATAATAGCATTAATGAAATACAGTGTTACAAGGACTGTATGAACAGTAGACTTTTACATCAAACCAAATTTTCATTCTTTTTAGAATAGCTTTGTAGGCACACTGGTGTTGTCAGACATAAAGTTCTGTTAAGCCAGTGAGCCTTGACTACACTGAGTAGGGATGGTCTAGAGACAAGTGTAGCCGGTTTCTGTAATAAATCCTAGAAAAGTATATCAAGTCAATTCATAAAGCACGTCACCAACATAAAACCAAGACCAAGTTTCCCCATGCCTTTCTTCTATTGCAGACTGTCCAACTTGCACAAAAAGGGACATCTGATAGAATTCAGAGGGAGAGTAATTAACTGAAGGACAGCATGCAGTTTTGAAGTAAGTTGTGTCTGGTTCAAATCATAGCAGAGAACAGAGCTTTTTGTTCTTTCCTTCTGTGAACTTCAAGCTCAGTGGTGTAAAAACTGTTCAAAAATGGAGTAGCTCCATTGATGAATTAAGCTAAGAGATAAGTATGATCTTAAAATGATATACTACCTCAAGAAAGTCATTTTATCTTCCCCATTAGTAGTGAAAGCAAACAAAGAGCATACCAACATTTCTTATTTGTAATTGTGTCTGTTTATTTTCTTTTATCAAACGTGGGGCTTTTCTCCATTATTCTTACTAGCTTTCTTTGAGTTAAAAGTATAGCCCTATAAAAAGGGATGAAATCATCTGCTCATTGACTTTCTACTCAGTAAACTTTTTTTATTTTCTTCAACTACAACTCTCATAATTTTCCTAGTCACCATTCTTCTCATCTATTCTTACATTCCTTAGTTTGCATGTCAGTCCCAAATGCCTCAACCCATCAGTTAAATTAGTTCTATTTCTACAATAGCTCACAAAAGGGTTTATAGCTGAAACTTTCCCTCTAATCTAGCTGTTCTTGCTGCACGTACTATTTCTTTATTGACCTTAGTTTAGAGAGCTTTAAAATAATACGTATCAGCAAGGGCTGTATGCTTTCTAATCATATGTTTTCTCCTGCTAATCATTCAGTTACCTGATTAGAAACAGATGCAACCTATTTGAAATGTGAACCTGAGTGAACTGCTAGTAATAGTTGCGTATTTTTTAGATATTCTATATATATGTTATGAAATGCCCTAGAAGGTTTTCAATAATAAGCATTTAGATTATATTTTATAGCTGCAATGTTTTTCCTGCCAAGTGAGCCATTCCAACCAAAACAAACTGACAAACAAAACAAAAAATAAGCAACAGCAACAAAGATTCAACCAGCACTGAAAGCCACAACGCTTATAAGTAATCTGCAAACAAGAGTACTAGAACTGCAGTAATACAAATTTTAAAACAGACAAAGCCTCTGCTCTCAAACAGTTTATGATATATTGAAAGAAGTAAACACATCAACCACTATTTATAACTGGAAGCAGAATATGATAATCACTTTCATTAAAGTACTTACAAAGTGTCATGTAGAAAAAGAAGAGAAAAAATAACTTTCGTCTAGGGAGAATCAGAGAGGGCTTGATGGAAACTGCAGTGTTTGTGTTGGATATTGAAGAAAGAGTGGGATTTCAAAGGGCAGAGACGGAGACAAATTCTAGGTTCCAGCCACAAGAGCATCAGCATCAACCTCTAAAAATCCTCATGGTCCATGTCAATTCGATCAGCCCTAATTTTACTGATAAGAGGTTAAATTACTGATTTGGAAGAGGTTGATATTTTGTTGAAGTGGTCCATCTCAATAGCACAGTTCCAATCAAAGGAACTCGAACTGAGCCATATTACAAACTACTTTTGTACAACTCCCAATATAAATATACTCGAATATTTGTTTAATCAGACTGCCAACCAACTACAGTTTTCTTAAAAGAAAAAAAAAATGTCTAGTGACCCTCTTCAAATCAGAACTGAATTTATGTGGGTTTTTTTTTTTTTAACTTTTATAAATACAACAAAAAATCAAAGCAATGAGTATGTTCTCCAAATCAAATCTGAGCTAAACCAATATTGATTACATCTGGTTCATTCCTGTGGTTATCAATAAAACACCAATTACATGACCAAAATTTGGAAAACAAATTCTAAGTCTTACTAAACTGAGGTTTTTGCAACAGCGATTTGACAATCTGGAGAGTTTTTAATTTAGAAAAATCCTCATCAAGGGCAAAACAAGTACAAAGAGTTCCTGAGCTTAAATTCCTGGTTCAGTATTTAAACTGTATTTTCCTTTGTTTCCAAATGATTCATTCGGACATTGCAAAGTAAATATGAAAACATCTGGGGGGATATTTTTGCTGGGGGTTACTTACTAATAAGAACAACCAGATACCTCAAAATGTGCGGCTTCTTAATGAATAAATGCTTGTCAAGTGACTGCTGAGTTCATCCCAACGCATGCTCTTTATACACATTGGCTCCCTCAGTACCATGAGAAGCAGAGAGGCAGGGATCTGATGACTAAATAGACCTTTTAATTCATTGCTTTGATCTACCACCAATTATATTTAGTCATCTCTGTTCTGAAAACCAAGTTCCTTTATAACTCCGAGGGCACACGATGGCTTGTTTTGGCATTAACTCTGTACAGCTAAAACTCTGGGCTACAGAAGCCAAAAGATTTAAGAGCCTCTCACCTCACAAACTTGAGTTTCAGGTCAGGGCAGTGACAACCTGTCAGAATCTCGTTTGTGGCACCCAAGCAAACCAAGCACATGGACAGCGGAAATGGCTAGAAAAATCCTCAGACCCTGGTCCTCTTGGTCATTAATTCCATTGATTATTTTGGTGTTTAAATACTGAGACAGGCCCTGGTGCCAGCCCAAAATACAACTAGTCAACTTATATTTCCGTTGGCCTTTCAGAACATGCAGATGTGCCAAAATCCTAACACACAGCTGAGTTAAAAATAAAAAAATAAATATAAAAAGAAGAAGAAGAAAAAAAAGAAGAAAGAAAAAAGAAAGAAGCAAGGGGGAAAAGTGTTCCAAACAAACGAAATGTTGATCTGCCTTTTATTAATTTCATTTTTTATCTTCTTGTGTACAGACGTTTGACAGCTGTGACATTCATGGGCAATGCATTTGAAAAAGAAGACATAAATATTCAGAGACATATTAGAATGCTGTTCAATGTAAGCACCTGTCTACTTAGTGTTGACAGAAAATCATTTACTTTGCTTTATGCATGTTCCCTCCAGAGACCACAGAGGTCCTATTTTATTTAAAGAGCTGGTCCCAACATCAGTGCTTGCTCTTGAAACTGCAGTATATACAGCTAATTATGTTTATTGAGGAAACAATTTTGTTTTATATTTTCAATAATACTTAAACAATTTTGTCAATCTTGACCTCAGAAACGATTTTCCCCAAGGATTCAGTTAACCAAAGACTTCATACAAGGCCTGAAACCAGTGTCCTTACACTACACTGTTGCCATTATCACCTAGGGAAGTTTTTGAAGCATAACTTTCAGAGAGGACAAGTGTGCAAGGTGAGACTGCAAGATCTCTGTGGGTCTTAGGAAAAACATCACAGTCAATCAAATCCATGCTAGCATCCACATATATGCATTTATTATGTATTATAGTGATATAATCTGAGAAATTCATATTGCATAAAACAATACATCATTAAAAGTTACATGAATCATGACTTTTAAATTAAATGTGTCAAATTTGGTGAAGTTTTTCTTTCTTTTCTACTTGCTAAACCTTTGTTTCTTTTCTACCCTGGCCAAATCGGAAGAGTAATCTTAGATCTTGAGTGAAAGGGTGACCGCACATGGAGAAAAGGAAAGGAAAACAGGGAGGGAGGGAAGGAAGGAAGAAGGGAGGGAGGGGGGAAGGAAGGAGGGAGGGAGGGAAGGAGTAAAGGAAGGAAGGAAGGAAGGAAGGGAGGAAGGAAGGAAGGAAGGAAGGAAGGAAGGGGGAGGGAGAAAGGAAAGCAAAAAGGAAGAAAAGGAGGGAGCGAGGGAGGGAGAAAAGGAGGGAGAGAGAGAGGGAAGCCAACCTTTATAGGAACACTGAGATGACTGTGAGGTGACCTTGCTAGGTGATTTTGATATGGCCCCACGAAGCCATCTAACTTGCTCCCAAGTGATTAAAATAGGCATGCTTAAGTTAAGTAATTATTCCCCCAGAATAATTTCCTTTCTTTACTTCGTAAAACGCCTATCTTGAAAAAGTATAGTTTGCCATGGGTTGACGCCTGACTACTGAGAAAACTCCTTTAGCTGAATCTCAGGTCAGAAATAGAAATGTACCAAATCATCAGAAATATAATGAAACACAAACGGAAGTGAACAAAGCCTAATTTTTTGGCTACGACATTTCTCTCCATTTTAGTTTTACCTGACACGAGCATATAGTGATGTTAGCTCCCCTGATGTGGCGCGGGTGGATGAGGCTTGGGGGAAAGGCAGGCAGACACCTCGAGCTCACGACTTCCAAAACCTTACAATGCTGCCACCTACAGGCCGAAACTTCTAAAGCGGATTCCATCAATAACGTGTTCTACCTTCAACAATGAAAAACACACAAGATCGTGGTAGAAGACGAAACCCCAAACCCAGAGTCCTGTAAAGAGTTAAGTTACCAGGTGATATGAAAGAACAGGCCCTTTAGCTTAGCTAGTTCAGTGCCGTTACATAATTTAATTAGGATCATCACACGGCAACCGAAGCTGTCTAGAGGAATTATGAGCCACAAGTTCAGATCACATGTGAATCCCTTTGCTCAATTAAAGCTAAGCAATTTTTAAGTTTTTTTTCCTCTTTGCAGTATATGCAAAGAGCAGTGAAGCGTGGCCTGCATATTTTTTACATTAAAATTATTACATAAAGCCTGTAGCATTTGAAATACTTATGGAAATCAAAATGTTACACTCTGACCTTGGGCATTTAAACTTCGTCATTTTTAAAGCTATTGTTGCCATGCTCTCCTTTGTTCTAAGAAAATTACTGTGGTTAGTTATAATAGCTGAATGAATAATTACTGGGGGAAGAAAAGAAATATGTAATAGTGTCGAAATGATTCTTGAGCCTACATTCTCCTAAACAGAGTTTTAATTCTGTTTTGAAGTCCCAGCATTGTAGCTAAAGGCATGATTCTACTTCTCCCTTCTCTACTATAACTGCCAGAAAAAGTGATCGCTTTCTTTCTCACTAGACTATTCAGTCTACTTACCTTATATGTCAGGAGAAACTCTGCTAAGAACTGGATAAGGGAAAGAATTTCTGGAAGAGTCTGATTCTAGGTTGATCTATTTTTTTATGAAGTAAGTACATGTAGCACCAAGCATATTAGGCAAATGTTCATTGTCAAGTTTTTTCTACACTTTTAAACTTCTCTTGGGCTTTTAGCTTTTTTCTTATTAATTATATCAGAAAACAAGAAAAATGGCAATATTTTCTATTTTTAACTGTGTTTTAAATGTATATAATCAGATACAGAATAATAATTTCAATATTTTAAAATTATAGCATGGGATCATATTTGTTACTAAGATTTATTAAAATTACATTTTCAAATCAAGCTACCAGAAATTTTTCAAACTAATGGAAGCTTAGAGTTAATTTTTTAATGTTGAGTTGGAGGAATAAGTATTATCCTTAATAAAAGAGCATCCTAATAAAAATTGCAGTACAGAGATGCAAATAAACAAATGTCAGTGCTAGAAAATATATTACATTTAGTTGAGGATCTCTACAACTTGAAGTAGATTGATCGATTGATTATAAAATCCCCAGTATTTCCATACATATTAAGATAATTGAAATTAGAATGGACAATGGAATTTCCAGTAAATACTGTGGGAAATTCTTCACTAACTTATAGATGAACGATAACAGGCAAAACTCATTTCACAGTATTATAGTCACTTATTATTTGCAACAAAAACAATTCTGAATTTTAAGGGCACATACAAACATTATATTGGAGTCACATGTTGTTTATTAGTTTCTTAGATGAGAGATTACACACAACACAAAAATGATGCAATCTTTGTTTTTTTAAAATCTGAAAAAGTTAAATCTTCCTACTTTTGCAACCAGATTATTTGCAGGATTAACAACTCCTTTAGACACTAGTTGGATTTAACCATAATCAGAATATAAATACAGTAAGACATTCCTAAGGGGAATACAATTTTTTTTAATTTCCATATTTGCTACAATAAATGTTATGCCTAGAAATTTTATAGCTAACAGAAACACAGAAAATACTATACCCAGAGCTAGAAAACTGTTCCAGTACAAAGCAAGTCTGATATATTACCTTCCAAATACACAGCATATCTCTGGTAAAGTTGTAAATTATGGTTGCAAATGAGGCCACAAACAAAATTTTGCTCAAGGCATGAATCATAAATTCAAACAATAATCATCTCCTACGTGAGGCACAACTACTTTGTTTACTTCTCAGACACTGTTTCCTAAACATGAAGATGAAAGTAGGTCAAGGAAATTTCGCATCTTTCTCATGAAGCATGCTATGATATTGGGTGGCACTGCCTTATTTAAAATTGCACAAACCTTTTAAATATTAAAAATCTATTTTCAGAGTACTGAATCCTTAAGCATTTTGACATTTTACCTCATGATGACACGATATCATTAGAACTATAGCCACTAAATGAGGAAAAATAAATGATTTACATTAGTTACCACTGGAATTCTGCTATGCTTTTTATATCGAAGATGAGTATATTTAGCTAATATTAAATGGTACTTTTAATCTATTTAGTTGATCTGATTGTTAGCTGTTGCTTGCACCTATCTGGGGAGTCAAATGTTTTTCTCTTTCATATTTTTAGAATTTCTAAAAGCGTAATTCTACTAAGACTTTTTTAAGCACTAAGCTTAAGAAGAATGGCCTTTAATTAAATCATTCAAATCATAGGAAGAATCATGATGTTAAATTACTTAAATGCAAGTTCTGAGAATTACCTTGGAAGAACATACAATTGTAAAATATTGTTTGGAATGCAAAATTTGAACATTAACTTAACAATTTTTATTTTTGGGCAATAAGAATGAATGTTCACTCATTCTTCTTACAGATGGTATGTTCACTCATCTGTAAGTTCCTTTGGTGTCAAAAACATTCTGTTCTTTCAGCAATTAATATCAATAAACAATAATGATGGTCAGATTGATTAAATGCTTACAATATACCAGGAACTGTGCTATGTATTTTATATGGATTATTCCATTTAATTTCACAATAACTCTTTAAAGCAGAGATCATATTTATATCGGTCTTACAGACTGTGAAACTGAGACTTGGAAAGAAAAGTGACTTCTCAATGGTCACTCTGAGCCAGGCACTGAGCAATCAGAGGGGGGCTGAAGGGCTACTTATTGAAGAAACCAATAATCTATTCATTAAAACTTTCTATCAGTATATAAACCAAGGGGGACAAATAAAATTTGATTGGTTTCAAGCCTATTCAATTGAAATTAAACAATGTATGGGTACTCATATGGAACTAATAAGCTGGCACAGTGATCTAAATAATGCAATCATTCAGAAAGTGTTTATTGATACTTAAGTACCACTCTCTGCTAGATGGTGTGAATTCAGTGCTTAGCAAAATGAAGGTGTCTTTGCCCTCAAAGAGCTTTTACAGTAGTGGAGAAAATAAAACAATTTTTAAAGTCTACAAATAAAATAATGTAAAAATCAAACTGAATAGAGAATAATGTAATTTGGGCAAGTGGTCTGAAGATGTCTCTGAATAGGTGACATTTAAACTAGGACCTTAAGGAATTGCCATGCTAGGACATAGTAATACCAGAGTTATTAGGAAATAATTTTAAGCAGCTTGATAGGGTAAAGGTTCTTGGTGGAAACTAACAGAAAAGCATTTTAAAGAGCCAGGCTGGCAAGCTTTGATATGCAAATGCTGGCAATTAGAAACTGAGTCTACCCAACATGACCATTCCTGCCTCCTTCTCCTTGTCACCAGGTGTGCCAAGTGTCATGGCCACTTCCAGATAACACCATGTGCTCAGAACATCATAGCAACCTGCATTTGCATATTAAAGGGGTAAGGTAAGAGGGCCAGGTTTTTCACGGGCTACGTGAATGACACACCTGGTCAAACCAATCCCCTGGGCCCTATGCAAACCAAACACTGCCTCCTCCAGCCTCTGATACAACCAACCATTTTTCCACCACACATGGCGTTTCTCTCTGTTCTGCGCCCTCTGCCCCTTGTCTTGTACAGGGGAGCTGTTCTCTTTCTTCCTTCTTTCTTGCCCATTAAACTTTTCGGTTCTTAAAACCACTTCATGTGTGTCTGTGTCATTAATCCTATTGGCACAAGACCAAGGACCCTGTCATCGGAGCTGTATCAATAGGATGACTATTCTAGTCTAAAGGAAATGCCATGTGCAAATGGCTTGAGGCTGGAGAAACCGAAGTGTGCACTTACCAGAAATGTGCATGGTAAGTTAATGGGTGCAAAATGAAGGCTCTTTGTTTTCACACCCACTTCCCATATTCTCCTTAATAGTCTATTACCTGTATCAATTTCTCTTGGCCTTCATACCAACATTCAGTCAATAACAAGTTTCAATTTGGACATGTTATCCTGATTCCGTCCACTCCTTTCTATTTACCAACCTAGTCCAACTTATTATGATGTTTTGCCTGGACTACTGCTATATCTCCCTAACTGGACTGCCTGCTTCCACCCAGCCTTCTTCAATTCTCCTTACAGCAGCCAGAGTCATCTTTTGACAATGTAAAACAGTTCACATAACTACCCTATATAAAGCCCTCTAATAGTTTATCTGCACTTCTTTCTGGTATCTGCAGGATGGGTTCTAGCTTGTCTTTTGGATTTTCACTTAAATGCCACCTTCCTTCATGGCTTAATCCAAGTGGAATCTACTCACTATAGCATATCTTATATACCCCTTTTAACTCTCTGCGTATGGCATATCTGCATCTCCTGGGACATAAGCTTTTTGAGGAGGAATCTAGACTGTCTTAGTCACTGTGTCTCCATCACTTAGAACAGTATCTAGCACATAACAGACATTCAATTAAACTGAAAGGATTGGAGTGGTACACAGAGGTCAAATCGTCTATGGATTTTTTAACCCCTATAAAAAGCTGGGAGCTTTATTCAAAATTCAATAGAAAGCTCTTGGAAAATTCTGAGCAGGAGGACCAAAGATCATGCTGGTTATTGCTGTTTAAAGAGTAGATTGAAGAATAGCAAATGCAGAAGCAAGACAGATTAGTAGACCAATTCAGAAATCCAAGTGAGAAATGGTTTTGACTTGGAGTAGGGTGGCAGTATTGGCAATAGAAGAGAAATTGATGGATTTGTAAAATAATTTCAATTTGCTGATGAATTAAATGTGAAAAGGAAGAAAAGTGAGAAATTAAGAATTATTTCTAGATTTTCTTTTTTTCTTTTTTTGCCTGAGATGGTGGGGAAGGAGGAGTTAGTAGACCTGGAGGTAGGACAACAAATTCAAATTGGATGCATTTAATCACCCTGAGCCAGACCCTAAGTTTCTGGTAACACATTTAGGTCTGTTTCAGGTCTAGTATTTCTCCACTGAGGCGCAATTTAAATAAAGGTTGATCTATGAACAGACACTGTTTCCTAAACATGAAGATGAAAGTAGGTCAAGGAAATTTAGCATCTTTTTCTCATGAAGCATGCTATGATATTTGGTGGCACTGCCTTATTTAAAATTGCACAAACCTTTTAAATATTAAAAATCTATTTTCAGAGTACTGAATCCTTAAGCATTTTGACATTTTACCTCATGATGACACAATATCATTAGAACTATATAAATATCACTTTAGCAGATATCCTGCCTAGATTAGAAGGCACCACTATGAGATGCAAATAACAGCCCATTAATGATTATGAACATTTAATTATTCCTTTTCTTATTTTGGTTTTCCCCGAAGCCAAAAACAATCTTGTCGAGGAATTTCCAGTCCTAAATGTAAGAAAGAACTCATGGATTGATAAGGCTTTCACTGCATTTAATTAAAAGAAGATTATCCTGCAGGTTTTTACTCTTCCATTTCTACTTTGCAGTTCCTGTGTACCAGGGGTATTTGGGACAGAGAGGAGGAGTAGAGCTCAGCTGATGTCACTAGCAGCTGTGTGTTAGTCACTGTTGCTGAGGGGTACCTGAGGGTATGAACCACGGTACTGGAGCTGGAGGAGGAAGCCTGTGTGGGAGTGGAAGAATGACGGTGATTGTGGAGAAACTGTGGTTAGAGGAACAAAGCAGGAGAATGGAAAACACCTTGGGTATCTCTTGGCTCTAAGATGAAATGAAATGGTGCTACAGTTGACTTGAAGATTGATCCTCTACTAGATATCAAATTATTCGAAAATTAAAAATCACTTTTCAGTGACATTTTATCTTTATGACAAAAGTAGCCATTATATTCATCTTCATTCTTCTACTAATATTGTTTACGAAACAAGAATCTATCAGCTCTAATATAATTCTAAATTTGTTAATGTCTAGTAAACAAAGATTTAGAATGCAAAGCAAAGATGAAGAATGCAACTAAACGACAACAAAGACATTACTTTGGATGTAAATTGTTCTTAACATTCTTGCATAAAAGACAAAATAACCATTGGTTGATAATTTCTCAGGTAAAATAGAATCCCATAGTCAATGTTCTACTTGACATAGATGATTATGAGAATTTAATGATTAATGTTTCCAATTATAATATAATGTTGTAAAAAAGGAGAGACCACCGATGTTAATGTAATTGTTGGGAACATAACTGAATTTCAATAGTAACATTAATACATAGCCAAATGAAACACAGACAAAGGAGAAGCTGACATTAATGTAAAAATCAACAAAATAAACTAGAAATTTCATTTACAACATTTCTATATATTTTTACTTAAGAAATGTGACAAAGGATGTCCACTTCCTGCTCACTCCAGATGGTCTGAAGTACCTGAGTCCAGGTGTAAAGCACAGGTGTAAGCCTCAAGGGTCCAAATATATGGCAAGCATAGATTCAGCCCCTAAATGGTACTGATTCCCTCTTTGTTTTTTGTTTTTGTTTTTGTTTTTGTTTTTGAGACGGAGTCTCGCTCTGTCTCCCAGGCTGGAGTGCAGTGGCCGGATCTCAGCTCACTGCAAGCTACGCCTCTTCGGTTTACGCCATTCTCCTGCCTCAGCCTCCCGAGTAGCTGGGACTACAGGTGCCCGACACCGTGTCCGGCTAGTTTTTTGTATTTTTTAGTAGAGACGGGGTTTCACTGTGTTAGCCAGGATGGTCTCGATCTCCTGACCTCATGATCCGCCCGTCTCGGCCTCCCAAAGTGCTGGGATTACAGGCTTGAGCCACCGCACCCGGCCTATTCCCTCTTTGTAATGACTGTGCAGTAATGCTGGTAGGACAAATCCTCTCTGGCCTCCACTGTGGGGCAGATTCTGGTTCTCTGGTCTGCACAGCTCCTGAGAACTTGAGTGTTGAGCCTCATATCAGTTCTCCTCCCAGGTCACTAGCCACAGTGCCTTTTGACCACAGGCTCCCTGGTGAATAATGTTCAGGAATGGAGGACTCATGTCCAGACCTCCTACCCCTACTCTCCCTGTTCCTTCTCAAGTTTCCTCTCTTTATTTCCACCTCCTCTACCCTTTGTCTTTCATCCAGAAAAGCCCTTCCTCCTACTTATTTTCTCCCCATGGGACTTAATATCCCATCAGTAAGAGACTGTCAGCAAGGACCCCGCCTTCAGCAACATGTAATGTATTTGCCCTCTCGGCAGTAGTAAGAGCCAATCCCCAATCTGCAACCACCTTTCCCTGGAGAGAGAGGAAAGGTTTTTACTCCTACTGCTGTCCCAGTCATTTTTAGAATGAATGAGATAGCTTGTGAAAAGATGACATTAAACAAGTAAACATATACACAGAGGGACATATGTTCTCATACCTGATTATGAACACTGGCATTTAAACAATTCCTTTTGGTCAAGTGACTTCCTAAATCTTTAAATATTATTTCTTCTCTCTCCTATAAAATGACAAAGAGTGACTCCCTTGATAGCAATGCTTTCGAGCATCAGGAGATTCTCAGAAAAGTGTCTCATTAACCTAGAGAAAGGTGTGATTTTCACCCCAAACCAAAGAAAATAAAAAATAGGTTCTACCAATATTAACCTGACTCATTTTTCACATGGCAAAAATAGTATATAGAGTGTTCTAGGATTCCGAGTGTGTCCTTAAACCCCTTCAAGAAAGCAGACATGATTTCTAACCATGTATTCTCCCTTAAAAAACAATAAAATGAAGTGGTTCCTGTTCTGCACCTCAGGTAAATATATATGTTTATTTATGGTGAAGCCATTGAGGCATATGATAAAGCTGAAGAATGGAGATATACCTGAATAACTGAATAAAAATCAGTATGGTTGTAAAGCCCACCAGACCCTCCTAACAGAAGAAATGCTATCTGCCATCTACCCATCTGAATGTATTTGAAAAGATATTGCCATAACTTGTTAATGTTAAAGCACGTTATGTTGAACTAGATTTTAATATGATTTAGATATCATTTATGTTAAACACAGCTCTCTCTTGCTTTTGAAAATGTATACTAAACTCATACTTCAAGACTGACAGAGACCTCATCTGCTGAGTTTCAGCTTGGACCAAATTTTTATAGGCTAGTTGTAAACCCCTAAATATGGAGAGTAGTGATGAAAAGTGTCAGCCAAAAAAAATGATAATAATACATTCAATAAATATTTTTTTCTAGTTTTACCAAAACTACACATGAAAAACGTAAGCATATAAATTCATATCATGTGTAAATATAATGGCAGAGTAAAATCCAATAGGAAATACACATCAGAAGCTGTGGCCTGAAGTACACAGGTATGGTAAGTATATCAAGTGCTATTTCTCTGCCTCTCATAATTTCATTGATATGTGCCATCCATCCTTGCTAATATTTGGCACTTCTTTTTTAATAGGCTATGAAGCAATCCTGTGGGCTGTGTTAGTACTATTCCTTTTTTACAAAGGAGACACTGAGGGAAAGGATGGCCCCACAGCTAGTCAAAGTAAGTGGGAAGAGAGTCCGTACCCTTGATTTCACTGCTCTGCACATCAAGAGTCAGCAAACCATGGAGTTCACAGTCACAAAGGAGCCAAAAGCCATCAAGTTACCTGAAAGATTGGCTTCTGGACTCAAGAGAAAATGCTGACATAGATAAAATATGATTCTAGCAGGCTTATTTTTTTTTTAGAAAAATCCATCAATAACAACTTCATGTGGTTTTCCTCCCTTTACCTTCATCCCCTTTTTCTCCTGCACTGTATTGAAGGACCATGGCCACAAGTAGGAACTGGTTGGCAAGGCTACATATACATCTGAATTAAATACATGTATAAATTACAATGCCTATGAAAACAATCCCGTGTATCCCTAGGCCACTTTCAAGATAATAGTCTCCTACACCAGAAGTCAATTGATTTGTGATTAAAAAAAAATCAACAAAGAATGTGACAGTCACTGAATAAATGAGTACTGATTGACTAATAAGAAGTAGGGATGAAATGAAGGAAATAGAAGAAGCACAGCCTACTAAAAAGTTTGGCTAAACTCTTAGAGACAACATACCATTTTTTGTAAGTCAGACTTATAGAAAATGTGAAACATATACACCATTAAATACCATGCAGTCATAAAAAGAATGAGATCATGTTCTTATAGAAAATGTGGAACATATACACCATGGAATACTATGCAGCCATAAAAAAGAATGAGATCATGTTCTTTGCAGGAACATGGATGGAGCTGCTGGCTATTATCCTTGTCAAACTAATGCAGGATCAGAAAACTAAATACCACATGTTCTCACTTATAAGCTAGAGCTAATATGAGAACACATGGACACATAGAGGGGAACAACAGACACTGCGCCCTACCGGAGGGCAGAGGGTGAGTGGAGAGAGAGGATCAGGAAAAATAACTAATGGCTGCTAGGCTTAATACCTGGATAACAAAATAATCTGTACAACAAACCCCCATGACACAAGTTTACCTATATAACAAACCAGCAAATGTACCCCAAACTTAAAATAGAAGTTAAAAAAAAAGTATAAAGCATTACTCTTATTCAGAAGAGGCATACAATGCCATCAACAGAAAAAACAAACAAACAAACAAACAAAAATGCTGTTGGTGACAAAATAAACTCAAAAGGTTCCAAAGCAATAAAATCAAGAATGAAAGAAAAAAGGCAAATAGTGAATTCTCATAATGTGATAGCAAAATTGAAAAAGCAAGGTTTCGGAGTCCTTGCTTTTGGAGTCAGATGATCAGGGCTGCATCATTCGGTGCCCAAATGAGCTCAAGAAATTTCTAAAATTCATGAACTCTTACTTTTTTCATAGGCAAAATAACACACCAGCAATCTTGGCCCAAGATATCATTTATGTGGATTAAGTTAGTTATTATAATCCAAAATGAGGTCCAGTGGAAACCTTATCAGGAAAGCCTTGTGACTAAAGTGTTAAGTCTAAATTCTAATAGTTTGTCTTAAAGATGTTTCCTTATCTAAATCCTGTCACCACAGAACCCAGGAAATTCGAGATGGTGACTGGATACAGAGATCTCAAGCCATGTTGAAATAGAATTGAGTGACTGAAATAATTTATAAAGTCAAGAAAATTAAAGAAGAAAACAACGAGTTATTTACCTGGACTTTTAAAATACCTCTAAACATACAGAAGTATTGCAACCAAGAATCCATTCTAGCTCTTGTCAACCCACAGTAACAGCAAGGCCTTTATGTGGAGGAGTAGTACTAAGGCAAAGCTTGACAGTTTTTCCTGTCATTCCAACAATCAGCAATGTTTATTGAACATCTGTATGTCTTCCCAATGCCATGATATTACAAAGTGCTCTAAAGTTTTTTCACTTAACACATATCACGTTTTTTCTCCTTATCCTCTTCCAATTTAACTGATCTCTGTGCCTCCTAACAGCCTGAGGTGTGGAGGCCTCTTATTCTTATATGAATAAGAGCTAACAATTGCTGGATCTGTAGTTTCCAGGGTTGCTGCAGTAGCAACATTTACATTTCATTACTGACACTTCCCAACCAATAATATCACTTCATACATTGTAGACCTTGGAGTCTTCCAGATGCTTGGCATCTGATCCACACGGACCTGTTATCATTAGACAGTTTCCCTTCACTCTTCTTGCACTGAGCAGCTTGCCAGGCTAAAGATTCACCTTACTTTGACTTGTGACCCACTTCTTTAGCATTTTCTGTTGGCAGCCAGATTTCAGAGGGAGTCTTAAGTATTAGAATGCTTGGGTGCTTTCAGTTGCACCTGTTTTATTCTTTATGAAGTCATTAGAATTTGGCTGAGAGGACTGACAGTAGGTAAGCACTGAGTTTCTACAAGAGTAGCTCAGCATGACACTTTTTCCTGAAGTGCAATGGAGTGCAACCTGAAACAGAAAACTTAGCCACAGTCAACCATCTTTTAGTTTTATTATTTGGTGTTCCTACATTATCTCTTCTAGGATTTCTCCCTCTAGTCTTGACACTTCAGGCAAACTCTGAAAATTGAATGGGAGGATCTTGGGTAGGAAAAGCTGGGGAGAAAGTGTCAAGAACCCTATACAAGGAAATGAAAATAAAAAAGTGTCTGCAGTCTATATTGGATACAGATGTATGCAAGGCAGCGACTCCGTCCTGTAAACTTGCCAAGAATGCACCAGCTGCATATGGCTTCCTAGTAGGATGGAGAACAGAGATGAGATCATCTAATAAGCACTCTTTTACTATTGGAAACAGAGTTATAAATTGAGATATTGTCCTGGAGCTACCTGATACCTCAACAATTAATGAGCAGCCTCTGGGAAGGGGATTGGGCTAGGGTTTGGGACCATGTTTCTTCTACCTGCCCCTCTTTTCCTCCCCATGCTCACAATCATGGATCATTAATTCTCTGCTGGATTCTCAAAATAGTTTTCTAATAGATCTCTCCTCTTCTAAAGCAGCTTTTACACTACTATGGGATTGACTTTTCTAAAATATAACTTTGATAATTTCATTCATCTGATCAAAAGCCTTCAATGGTTCTCCACTGTATACTCAATTCAGTCCAGTGGTCTCAGCCTAACAGTTAAGACCCTCTTTACAAAATGGCCCTTTGCTACCTGCCTTTCCCCTCTGGGCCCTCTGTTCTAGCCTCTGATTGTAGCCCACAAAGTCAGCAATTTTATGGAATCTCTAAGGTAAGCAAGGGCAAAGCAGCCAAGTGTGGCAAGGCATCCTGGGAGTTTTCTCCATGCTTGGGAACTGATGGGATGCATGAGTATCCCTGTTGGAAGGGAGGTTGGTGATGGCCAGTAAAGTATGCAGGAATGATGAAGCTAGGAAAGACCTTCCAACCTACAGACAGTGGAAATATTATATATTTCATACACACCACTCAACCAGATAGTTCTCACAAGATGCTACTCTCAAAAGAATAGAGCTGACACCCATGCAAAGCTAGTGATCCCTCATGTTTGCATATGAGGACTTTGTGGTAACAGCAATCCAGCCCAGCTTTTCTTCTCTCCCTCCCTTCCATTGACCCATGGACTGACCGCTTGAGCCATCACTTTCTCCTCCCTAATTGGAGAGTATTCTTTTGTTTTTTTTAATAACAGATCCATATTACATGAGAAGACAACCTACTGCTTTACATATCATCACTCCACTCTGACTAGCTGATATGGTTTGGCTGTGTTGCCACCCAAATCTCATCTTGAATCTCATCTTGAATTGCCTCGTGTTGTGGGACGGACCCAGTGGGAGATAATTGTATCATGCAGGTGGCTTTCTTCATACTGTTCTCGTGGTGGTGAGTCTCACGAGATCTGATGGTTTTATAAGGGGAAACATCTTTCACTTGGCTCTCACTCTTGTCTACCACCATGTGAGAAGGGCCTTTCACCTTCCGCCATGATTGTGAGGCCTTTCCAGCCACATGGAACTGTAAGTCCATTCCATTAAACCTCTTTCTTTTGTACATTGCCCAGTCTCAGGTATGTCTTTATCAGCAGCATGAAAATTGACTAATACACTAGCATTCTGTGTGACTGTGTGCCTTAAAAGTGCATAAAAGGGGTCAGGCCCGGTGGCTCACGCCTGTAATCCCAGCACTTTGGGAGGCCAAGGCGGGCAGATCACGAGGTCAGTAGATCAAGACCATCCAGGCTAACAAAGTGAAACCCTGACTCTACCAAAAATACAAAAAAAAAAAAAAAAAATTAGCTGGACGTGGGGGCAGGTGCCTTAAGTCCCAGCTACTAGGGAGGCTGAGGCAGGAGAATGGTGTGAACCCAGGAAGCGGAGCTTACTGTGAGCCAAGATCATGCCACTGCACTCCAGCCTGGGCGACAAAGCAAGACTCCGTCTCAAAACAAAAGAAAAAGAAAAAAAAGTGCATGAAAAGGGAACACTGAGAGCAGAGAGCACTCGGTCCCCACCTCCCTTGTTTAGACCTCCCCATTCCATTTCCCATGAAATGCAGCACAAGACAATCAACGTCTGCAATTCTCACTTCTAGTCAATACTATATTGGAGGTCTAGGACAGTGCAAAAAGGCAAGAACAAAGAACCAAAAAGTTTATAAAAATTGAAAGAAATAAAGCTCTTTATTTATTGATGAAATGACTTTGGTTAAATAATCTACATACACTCCTAGAATTAAAATCTTAGCCAAGTCACAAGATACAAGGGCAATGTAAAAAATTAATTATATATCAGCAAAAACAACTAAAAATAAAAAGTTTTAAAACCATGTAGAATATCATCAGAAACATTTAATACCAAGGAATAAATGTAACAAAATATTGTGTGAGCTGTCTATACAGAAAATTATAAAATAATACTGAGAACTCAACAATGGAGGAATATATAATGGTTGTGAATTGGAAGACTTGATGCTCTAAAGATCTTTTTTCTTTTTCTTTTTTCTTTTTTTTTTTTTCTTTTTTTTGTTGTTGTTGAGACAGGGCCTTTCTTTGTCATGCAGGCTGGAGTGCAGTAGCACAATCATGACTCACTGCAGCCTCAAACCCCTTGACTCAAGCAATCTTTCCACCTCGGCCTTCTCCGTAGCTGGACCCACAGATGCACACCACCATGCCTGGCTAATTATTTTGTTTTACTTTTGTAGAGATGGTGCCTCCTTACATTGCCCAAGCTGGTCTCAAGCAATCCTCCTTTCTCAGCCTTCCAAAGTGCTGGGCTTTCAGGTGTGATCCACTGTGCTCAGCTCTCTGAAGATCTTAATTCTTCTCAAATTGATGTATAGGGTCAATCAGAATCACATCCAGTGAGGTGTTCTTGGTTGTGGTGGCGATAGTGGTGTTTTGCAGAGGAGAATGGTGCATGTGTGTTAACAAAATAACAAACTGATTCTAAAAATGTGTATGAACATGCAAGAGATCAAAAATATCCAAGACAGTCTTAAAAAACTAAGCTGAGGGATTTATACTACGAGATACATAAATTTATCATAAAACTATCGCATTCAGACGGTGTTATTGGCACAATAACCAAAAACACCAATGGACAAAAGCAACCAGAAACAGATCCATGCATATATCAACACCTGCTTTATGACAAAGGTAGCACTGAAGTGTGGTGAGAAGAAAAAAAGTGGTCTTTGGAGTCTAATGGAGATCCATACAGAAAAAAAAAACTAATCTTGATCTCTATACCTCATATCATATACTAAAATCAATTGAAGGTGGATTGTAGTTCTAAATCTAAAAGAAAAACCAATTAAACCTCTAGAAGATAGCACAGGAAATAACTTCATGAGATTGGAGGAGGACAGAAATTTCTTAAACAACACACAAAGAGCGCTATCATAAAGGAAATGATTGATGACTTAGAAGACATTAAAATTAGAAACTTACTTCATTAAACACACCATTTAAGGACAGAAAAGGCAAGTCACAGAGTGGGAGTAAATAATTCATAATATGCATACCCAATAAATGACTCATATCTGAAATATATAAAGAATTCCTATAAATCAATTTTTTAAAACCAAGATAACTCAGTAGAAAAATAGAAAGAGATTTCACAAGAGGATATCCAAAATACAAAATGACCATATAAAAAGGTGTTCATCTTCATTAGTAATCAGCGAGAGGCAAAGTCAAATCACAATATACCACCACATACCCACCCCAAATATCTGAAATTAGAAATCCTGACAATGCCAAGAATTGACAAGGGTATGAAGCAACTAGAACTTTCCTATGCTCTTACTGGGATGTAAATTGGTAAACTGCTTCAGAAAACTAGCAGGAGCTACTAAAGCTAAATGTATACAAATCCTAAGACCCAGACATTCCACCTAAAAAGCAATTATATACATGCATATCACAAGACATATACATGGCAGATCCTTAAAAACTAAACATAGAATTACCATATGACCTAGCAATTTCACTCCAAGAGAAACGAAAACATATATGTCCACATAGAAATTTATTCACAATGTTTATGTCAGCATTATGCAAAAGGTAGGAACAGCCAAAAGGTGGAAAAAACCCAAATGCCCATAGATGAATGAAAGAACAAATTAAGGTATTTCTATACAATAGTATATTATTCAGTCATTTAAAAGAAATGAAATACACATACTACAACTTAGGTGAACTTTGAAACTATTATGCTCAGTGAAAGAAACCAGACACAAAGGTCACATATTGTATGATTCATTTTATATGCTATATTCACAATAGGCAAATCCATACAGACAAAAAACAAAATGACGGTTACCATGGGGCAGGAGAGGGGGAAATGAGGAATGACTACTTCATGGGTGTGGCATACTTTTCTGGGGTTATGAAAAAGTTCTGAAAGTAGAGAGAGGTGGTGGTTTCACAACACTGTGAATATAGTCAGTGCCACTGAACTGGTATACTTTAAAATGGTTCATTTAATGTTATGTGAATTTCACCTCAAGTAATACAAGAAGAGAACTACAAAATGGCCCTTTTCTCTCTTTAAGTTCATCTTCTCCAGAAAAGGTATCCCTGTTTTATACAGGGAGTCCTTTGCATGATACTGGCACAAACTTCAGTTACCACAGTTAAGTCAGATTACACCAGTCCTCCCCCAAAATGGTTCAATTTGAGTTATCACAGTGTATTAACTGTGAATAACTGTATAAAGAACAAGCTTCACACCTAGTGCGTTAGTCCACAAATCGCTATGTAAATAACAGCTATGCATCATAATCAGTGACCAATTGCATCACTTCTTAAAGTCAGCCAGTGATTGGTCACTGCACTTCTGTTATTCAGTTCATGCCCAGACAGTGAATATAGCTGTGTTGCCTTACAGTCTCCCAGTGATAAATCCATATGACGTTTTGTAAAACTGGAACATTGAAAGAAAGAATTGGCCAATAAAGATGAAAATGAGGAAATGAAAAGTGATAACATCAAAGTGAAATTCTAATCTAATGTAAATGGAGTTATGAAAGAAATAGTTGACCATGAGATTGTTAGCACAGTGTCTTAATCAGATGGGGCTACTATAACAGAATACCATAGACTGGATGGCTTCAAAACAACAGAAATTTATTTCTCACAGTTCTGGAGGCTGAAAATGTTAGATCAGGGTGCGAGCATGGTCAGGTTCTGATGAGAGTCCTCTTCCAGGCTGCAGATGGCTGACTTCTCATGTCCTCACTTGGCAGAAAGAGGGTGAGGGAACTCTCTGGGGTCCCTTTCATAAGGGAACTAATCCCATTCACGAGAACTACACCCTCAAGACCTAATTACCTTCCAGAGGCCCCACCTCTTAATACCATCACACTGGGGGCCAGGATGTCAAGATCTGAGTTTGGGGGTTGCAGGTGACACAAACAATATGGCTCCCTTTTGAGAGACTCAGGATAAAACACCAGAAGAATTTAGTGAAGATGAACTTATCAACATAGATGAAGAAGCAGTTTTGATGAAAAAGAATGAAGATATTCCAGAGGCAGTGATGCCAGCAAATAACTTCACATTAAAGAAACTCTCAGAGATATTTTATGACATTGAAAGCTCAAAGGATAAAATGTTGGAAGCTGATTAAAACTTAGAAAGCAGTATGACAATATGCCAATGCATAGAAAAAAATGCTCATTTCCCATTGTAAATTATACAATAACAAACACTGTTACAGCTACTCTTGTTTTTACCAAAAAAAAAAAAGTGCAGTTGACCCTTGAACATTTGTGGATTAGAACTGCTAACCCCGTAAAATTCCCATATAACTTTTGACTCCCCCAAAACTTAATTGCTAATAGCCTACTGCTGACCCAGAAGCCTAATTGATAATATAAACAGTCAACTAACACATATGTTGTATGTTATATATATAGTATATATATGCTATATATAGTATATACAGTATATATATAGTATATATGTTACATATACTATATAGTATATATGTTATATATAGTATATATGTTATATATATGTTATATATAGTATATATAGTATATATGTTATATATTGTGTGTGTGTGTGTGTGTGTGTATATATGCTGAGGAGGAGAGGAAGGACTGGTTTTGCTGTCTCAAGCATGGCAGAGGTAGGAAAAAATCCACGTGGAAGTGGACTCATGCAGATCAAAGCTATGTTGTTCAACAGTCAGCTGTACTTTAATGCTTAATGTATACTAAATCATTTATACTACAGTGAGCCGAGATCACGCCACTGCACTCCAGCCTGGGCAATAGAGTGAGACTCTGTTTCAAAAGAAAAAACAAAAAGTATTCATTGCTTTGTTTTTCTGCTGCTGCGATTTGTAATAATAATGTCATTATTATTCTTATTTCAGAGATGTATACACTTTAGTATACATTATGTATACTAAATCATTTTTTCCATTTACTGATATATTTATAATTGACAGTAAGACAGCTTTTACTCTTCTGACAAAAGAATGTAAAGTCACCGGGCCGGGCGCGGTGGCTCACGCCTGTAATTCCAACACTTTAGGAGGACGAGGCGGGCGGATCACGAGGTCAGGAGATGGAGACCATCCTGGCTAACACAGTGAAACCCCGTCTCTACTAAAAATACAAAAAATTAGCCGGGCGTGGTGGTGGGCACCTGTAGTCCCAGCTGAGGCAGGAGAATGGGGTGAACCCAAGAGGCAGAGATTGCAGTGAGCCGAGTTCAAGCCACTGCACTCTAACATCGGAGACAGAGTGAGACTCCATCTTAAAAAAAAAAAAAAAAAGAATTTAAAGTTACTGAACAATTATGATTTTTCCCATTGATTATTAAGTCCACTTTGCATGGTTTCAATTGCACAGCCAATTCTGTGATCCCTCCTCTCTATCCAAAGCTACACCAGCCTGTACTCTATTTTCTATAGTTCATATTTCAGTCTAAATACTCACTATACCACCAATTTAAAATATTTGTACATCTCTTAGCAGTATTTCTGCCATATACTATTAGCTAATTTTTTTCCACCACTCCTTCCTGGCTTAGTGACTTTGATCATGATATTTTTATACTCCGTATCTTCTTCTCCTTACAATTTAAATGTACACTCCTTCATTAAGACATTTCCTGATTTCCTGCTCACTAAATTAAAGTGATCGCTTTCTCCCTCCTTTGAAACCTCTCCCTACTATGGTAAAAAATACTCCTGTCTGATTAGCAACAATCACCTCTTACCATAGTGCTAAACACATACATATAACAAAAAGGACAAAATGGACTAAGAGAGGAAAAACTAGAACTTCTCTTCTGTTTTTCATAAATATAAAAATCCTAAAGCAGAACTTATCTACAAAACAGATTATGGCTTTTTATTTAGGTATTCATAGAACAGTGAATACTTCTAAAACATCTATGTTAAGAGCAAAGTATATATGAGTTTTATTCCTCAAGGGTGTGAGAAAAAGACAACATTGTATACATAAGTATTTTAGCAGTCACTCCAACAACCTCCCAATTGCTGTGTTCAATTGCACTTTTATATATTACCCTTGAATAAATAGTTGCTTGGCTCTGAAATTTCTTGAACCAACAGCTCTTTGTTGAAGACCTCACAAGACTTTAATAAAGACAGCTAAAAAGCAATTGATTTTCCCCTGGTTGAAGTATGTATTCAAAAGATTGGTAAACAATATCTACCATGCTCTCCCTTAAGAATGCATCCAGGCCGGGCGCGGTGGCTCAAGCCTGTAATCCCAGCACTTTGGGAGGCCGAGACGGGCGGATCACGAGGTCAGGAGATCGAGACCATCCTGGCTAACATGGTGAAACCCCGTCTCTACTAAAAATACAAAAAAACTAGCCGGGCGAGGTGGCGGGCGCCTGTAGTCCCAGCTACTCGGGAGGCTGAGGCAGGAGAATGGCATAAACCTGGGAGACAGAGCTTGCAGTGAGCTGAGATCCGGCCACTGTACTCCAGCCTGGGTGACAGAGCGAGACTCCGTCTTAAAAAAAAAAAAAAAAAAAAAAAAAAAAAAAAAAAAAGAATGCATCCTTTGATTTGTTCTTTGAAGAAAAAAAATACACATAAGTCATTATTTGTTTCATTTTTATAATAACCAGATACAGTGTTTTCCTGGAACAGTGGTACAATATTGCTACTGTTGTTTGGGAGTAGGACAAATAGTTTTCTGCTCACATTCTCCTTCTATGTGATTTACATGAAATTAGTTCTAGCTAATATCAACTTCTGTCCACCTCACATACAACATACTACATTACATTGCCAGGTGCCCTACATCTAATGCCACCCCATCTATCGTGGTGGACATAGCAGCAGCCATTGTATTTATAACCCCATACTCTTGGCCATAGTTGATTAGACCAGGAATGTGCACCTGCCTCAATCTCAACCAAACAAAGTACCTCCTCTTGGAAATTGGATTTTGAACTGAAAGGTAGTCCTTTTTGGGGTGTCTGGATCTGTGAGATGTAGGTTTAGAAATATGGAAAGGAAATTTCTCTTTGTCATGCAGGGGGAAAAATCAGTTTTCAGAGAGAGAAAAAAGTAGCTTTTTTGGTTTCAACTCCTTTCTAAGCCAAGTTTCTTCATATTACTTGGTCCCTATTAGACATCCCTTTATTCTTATAATGAATTCCCCTTGCCTACTTAAGCTTATTAGAGTTGTGTACTGTTACCAGCTACTATGACAGCAAAAACAAGGAATATTCTAATGCAGCTGTTTAGAGAGTTCATCTCTGAAATAAGAATAATGGTGACATTATTATTACAAATCTCAACTGCAGACAAACAGAGCAATGAATACTTTTTTTTTTCTTTTGAGACAGAGTCTCGCTGTATTGCCCAGGCTGGAGTGCAGTGATGTGATCTTGGCTCACTGTAACCTCCGTCTCCCAGGTTCACGCCACTGTCCTGTCTCAGCCTCCCGAGTAGCCGGGACTACAGGCGCCCGCCACCACGCCCGGATAATTTTTTTGTATTTTTAGTAGAGACAGGGTTTCACCATGTTAGCCAGGATGGTCTTGATCTCCTGACCTCGTGATCTGCCCGCCTCATCCTCCCAAAGTGCTGGGATTATAGGCATGAGCCACCGCGCCCAGCCTGAATACCCTTTTAAAGTTAGAATAAACTATTAATTATTTGTACATAAAAAATGTGCAAGTTCTTCCCAAAAAGGCTTTATTACCTGTCCTAAGTTTGCTATGTAGGTCTATACTGCTAATTTGCTACACGCAAATTGATCTGCCACTCTCTAAAAGCGCATCAGCCTTTCATATAACAATCAAGCCTTTTAGACCTGCAAGTAACTCTCTGTCTAAGGAGGGTATGTGGTCTCAAACACTCTAGGACATCTTTTATCTGAGACACTCTCGTAAATGAATAACAATTGCAACATCTTAACAGAGTCTGTGTTGGTTTCCCTGGTGCCACAAAGTCCTTACTAGAGACCATGTCTCTAATCTGACCACTGACCATAATGGTGCTTGTTTGCTTCCTGTCTAATATTATTTACCTTTAGAAATGTTCTGTTATTGATGTTTTTGAAAGTTCATATTTTCTAAAATGTACTTGGTATTCTCTCCCAGAGGATTTTTTTCTCCATTCAATTTCTTGTGGGTTTTTAACCTCATTCTCATCACTAAACAGCATACAGGAACAGAGCAACTAAACTAATTATAAATTTGAGGAGCTGGGTAAATGGAACCAAAATATAGAGCTAGCAGGGAGCCAATTTCCTAAGTTTAGCAGACAATCCAGCCAATTCTTAAATGACCTCTCAGCCCATTCTTAATTTATTAAAAATAACATGGTTATACAATCAAGACTCAGAATAAAGAGTAATTTCTCCTTTTCTAGAAACACAAATAGTAAGGTTTTTTTTTTCCAGTATTTGTACTTATTCCTGAAAAAGGTTTTGGATATTATCAGATGTTTTAAGAGACATTTAGCCTCCAAATTTTTACTGGCCCCAGCAACATAGTTCAAGCTAACACTTTTTGTGTGTGTGTGTGTGTGTGTGTGAGACGGAGTCTTGCTCTGTCGCCCAGGCTGGAGTGCAGTGACCGGATCTCAGCTCACTGCAAGCTCCGCCTCCCGGGTTTACGCCATTCTCCTGCCTCAGCCTCCCGACAAGCTAACACTTTAAATAATCAATCAATTAGCTAATCATTTCTTAATAGCCTAGAAAACAATTAACAAAGTGATTAATTTACTATTCTACTGCCAAAGTTAACAATTGCTTGCTTTTAATTATGATGTATTCTGTTTTGTTGTAAAGGCTCTGTCTCTACTGTAAATTAAAATGTATTTGATTTTTATAAATATGTTTGAATGAAATAGAACATTTCACAGCAGGAATATGGACTCAGGTAATCTTTTTCAAAACTGACATTTGATTTCCAAAAACAGTATGTGTAAACAAAAAATTACAAAACAAAGCAAAAAGAATGAGAATAAATGTTTTTAAAGTACTTTTCTTACTAATAGTTATTAATGCACAATTTATAATACTGACTGTCATTTCTAATTCTACTTATCAATTACCAATGTAATTGTATTTTGAGTTTAGCTTTGATACTAACTACAACAGCATGGTAAAAATTTTGAATAAGAAAAAGTTGAATGAATACAAGCATGGGCACATAAGCTAAACTAAATTCAACTTCATCATCCCATATATAAAATGTAGCTTTAATAAAAGAATATTTAGTATATACCACTTAAAGTTATAAGAAAACATGTTGAATATGAATTATAAATTAACAAGTTATAAAAATCTATATTTTAGCTGTTGTGTAATGCAGTGTGAAAGTTCCTCAAAAAGTTAAACATAGAGTTACCACATGATTATACTTCTAGGTGTCATTAAACTTCAAGGTACATACCCAAGAGAATTGATAATTGGCATTCAAACAAAAACTTGTACATGAATGTTCGTAGCAGTATTATTCACAGTAGCCAAAAAGTGGGAGAAGCCCAAATGTTTATCAACTGACGAATGAATAAACCCAACATGATGTACCCATACAATGGAATATTATTTAGCCATGAAAAGAATGAAATACTGATACATGCTACAGTATGGATGAACCTTTAAAATGTTATGTTAAATGAAAGAAGCCAGACACAAAAGGCCACATTTACTATGATTCCATGTACATGAATTGTCCAGAATAGGCAAATCCATCGAGACAGAAAATAGACTAGTGTTTGCCAGGGGCTGGGAAGAGGGGACAATAGGGATTGACTGTTAATGGGTATAGCGTTTTTTGGAGAGATAATAAATATGTTTTAGAATTCAGTAGTGATAATGGTTACATACCTGTGTGAATATACTAAAAACAACTGAATTGTACCTTCTAAAGGGGGAATTTTATGGTCTGTGAATTACATCTCAACTTAAAAAGTATATGAGAATAAAGTGTTTTCAGACAAGGAAAACTAGATAGAACATCACCAATGCATGTGGTAATAAATCACTTGATTCTGTGCATCATATTTTATCAACAAATGGCCTGAACGCAATTAATAATCTGTATATACAGAAGCATCCCCTCACAGATATTCACCATGCATAAATAACACCTCCAGGGTAGAGTGGAAGCCACATTTTAAAGCACTGGGAGGAATCCAGAGAAAGAGAATACCACACTGGGCTTCAAGTAGGCACAGAAAAAAATAGTATTTTACTTTGGAAACATTCTGGGGGCTCTGAATCTGTAATCACTAGAAGGCTGCTAAAGTAGAAATAGGAACGTAGAACAGCTTGTAGAAAATGAACTGAAGTATCCATACAAATTTTGATATTAGTTTAGGGCTAACCACTCAGCTGAGTCCCAGTAGCCATGACGTTTGTGTGACCTATTTGTGTCCCTTGTGTTAGTTCTAATGCCAGCCTTTCCCCCGAATTTTCTGTACCACAAAATATTCAAGAGAAGAAAGAAAATGAATTTTCAACCAGTGATGCAAGTGAACATGGTTGGGGTTTTTTCCAGTAGCTGCTAGAACACTGCACCTTTTCAGTACAGTGTCTTGATAATGCCAATACTCATTTTGTGCCCCCTCTAGGCAGAGCCTTCTATCTCCAAGACTGCCTCAGAGAATGAGATCCCAATTCCTTACAGTAGGAGTGTGATTTGTTGAAATTTATCTGTAGTCCCAGGCAATGTCAGTGTACCAAAATGGATGCATTTAGTGTTAAGTACCTTACTAGCAATTTCCCTTTTGAGCACTGGAATGTGATAAAGCATTAGAGCTTTACTCTTCAGAGTGAAATGTAATGCTGCATGGGCTGCAAAAAATAGATTGGAGAGAACTTCTTGCAGCCATTTGTCCCAGTAATTGACCAATAGAGAACAATAAAGCAGTATTCCTCAATACCAATATCCTATTGGAAGCATCTTGCCCTTCCTCTTACACATCTTATAAATTGGAATGCTAGTAGGACAAGCACACTTCTCCATTAAATGGATAAATTTGACCCCTTCAACATGAACAACAGCAGCAGAGCACCTACAAACAACAATGAAGAGATCCATTTCCATTGCTTCCCAGAACCTGTGGACCTCTTTAAGGGCAAAAGTAATCTTTTCACGTTCTATCTTGAGGCAGTGACCAGATTGGCTCTGAAGCTGGTGCCTATATTTGTCACTTTCTGGCAGGAGACATCACCAGCTAACTTTCTTTCCAAGTAACTCCTAAACTTTATAAAATTAAATAATCTGATGAAAAACGTCAAAAGGTATAACCACAGAAAGAATATCATGGCCAACAGAGAAGTGAGGATTTCGCCAAAAACTGCTCCTTGCACGTTAAAAATGCATCGCGCACATCTGCAATAAGAAGGGATCCTGTTCCTCTGAAAAGCATAATCTCATAACACATCATTTGATGTGAAAGATCACCTAACAGCCTACTCATTTTGGACCTAACCTAGTGCTCTGTTGGAGTAGTTAGATGGAAGAAAAAAAGCATGCTTTTTCCAGGTAACAGTCTAGTAGGTTTTCCTGCCTCAATTCCTCTTTTTCTCTGCTATCCCTGGCCCCAGCACGTGATTTTTTTTAAGCATTGCAAAATGTCAATACACAAACAAAGGAGACCAGAAGCAACCCCCTGCTATCACAGAATCTTGTTTTATAAACTGAGAAACACTGACATGTAATGAAACCTTATTCCTTTTTTTCCCCTCCTCTTTGTAAATGATTTGCTTCCCCCTCCTTCTTCATGTATAAATAAACAGAAAAGTGTCTGTATATTTGGTGTTTTTTCTCCTTTGGTCTTCATAATCAAGGGCTATTACAGCAATAGATCTTATCTGTGGAATGGCAGTCCCTCTGCACCTCGGTTCGGGTTTGTGTTTATGCTTGGCTGCCATTGTGGCTGTTCCTGATAGTTTTAGGTCAGCCATGACAGACTATGGGTGACACTAAATAAACAAGCTGGGAGTCTGGGACCAGCCAGGAAGGAGTGGTACTAGGGCTCACAGTTTGATTTTCCTTGATTAATCACCCCTTTTATTTAGAAGAACTTATTGTGTACAGTACCTGCTTGTCTGCCTAAGCAAATTACACCATCAACCAGCAAGGACTTAGAAATCCTCATAAACAAAGAGAAACAAGGAAGACAGGTACAGCTTACTCAACTGCAAAGTGAAGCTGCCGGCTTTAGCGGCATGATCAGGGCTGTTTATTTATTTTCAAATAGTGTATAGCTCTTTCTTCTGCTGCTTGTTATCCTGCTCTGACCTAAGTAACCTTGTCAAGCCACCTCCCAGGTTGCCCAGATCGCCACAACCAGCAGACTAATCATTCTGAATGATAAGAAGGAGCATGATTTTTTTTAGTGATCAGTATGTCAGTATCCATCTTGGCTCCCCAGAAGCACTCTTGTGTGTGTGTGTGTGTATGTGTGTTACAGCTACTAGGTTTAGAGAGGAGGCTGCTGAATGGCGCTATGCTTTATTGTATTTTCTGCTCTGCAACTCAGTTCAGAATCATCCCCTGTGTTTCTACTATAGAGAACCACACAGCACTCACTGTAAAATCATTATCCATTAATTTCCTCAAATTGAGCTCATGAATTAAGCAAAGATTTGTGACTTGTATAGCTGGCTATAACCATCTGGGAAGAAAACAATTTACTCCTCAAACTGTACATAGTGTAAAGACATGACTGTCAGGAGTATTGAGAATTTTCGGTTCACATACAGCAAGTTAACTAACACAACGTCCTGAGAGTTGTCCACATTGCAATAACAAAGGTAAGAATAATAATAAAATTCAGAAAAGTACCAAATAATTCTACTAGAAAAACAACTACTACCAAAATCTATGAACAGAGAGTTCATGGACAAATGTTAATATAGACCTTCACCAGTCATTAAAGAGGAATAAATATCAACATTATTAAAATATAATTTTTCACCTATCAAAAATGCAGCATTTAAAAATCACAGGTGATACTCTGTAGTGGTGAAATTTTGGTGATTTGGGTTTTCTTATACTCTCCTGCTGCTAATGAGAAAATACATTGACATGATCTTTCTGGAAAGTTAAAAGAATTCCCGTGAGCACCACCATATTCTAAGGCAATTCTTAAACTTTAATTTGTATTAGAATCACCTGGGGATCTTTTTAAAACACTCATGTTCTGATTGAATAAGTAAGTCCAGGTGAGGACTGTGTCTTAATTTCCAACAAGCTTAAAGGCAGTGGGAATGCTGCAGGTTCAGAAACCACATTTAAATTGAAAGTACTAGGAGGCTCCCCAGCAGTTTCCCCAAAGGGGCTTGTACTATGGAAGTGGATGTGGAAGGCAGGCAACAGCACACAAGTGGTAACCAGGGTATAAGACAGTGAGAGAAAAGGTTGACCCAAAGTACAGCCAATGCCTTAAGCCTAGAGCTTTCCTAAGAAGTTGGTGAGTTCTATTTTGGATGTGATATTTGGAAGAAACCAATGATGTAATCTTAAGGAAATTTGTAAAAGGCAGTGGGACATGCACATATAGAGCATCAAAGAATGTTTAGAGTAGAGGCATATTAGGCTGAACCATATGAGACTGCCTAGAGTCAACCACTTTTAACCTACAAAAATGGCCATTTCATATGGTTCAACCTGTTAAATTTGAAGATTGGTTTAATGGGAATGATAATTGGACATATGAAGGTACATGAGACTAGCAAAGCTAAGCGTGAAGACTGAAGTTGGGAAATGTCCACATTTAGGGGATAAGCAGAGAAGGTGAAATAAAGGAGTCTGTGTTGGTTTGTTAGGATTGTCATAATGAAGTACTGCAGACTGGGTAGATTATAATAAAAATCTATTTCTCACAGTTCTGGAGGCTGCAAGTCTGAGATCAAGGTGTCAGCAGAGACGGTTTCTTCTGAGGCCTCTCTCCTTGGCAGGTAGATGGCTGTCTTCTCCCTGAGTCTTCACATGGTCTTCCTTCTCTACATGTCTATGCCCTAATTTCCCCTTCTTATAAGGACACCAGCAATATTGCATTAGGGCCCCCTCTGATAATCTCATTTTAATTGAATTCCTCTTTAAAGACCTGATCTCCAAATGTAGTCACATTCTAAACTACTGGGGGTTAGGACTTCAATATATGATTTTGGGGGGCAACACAATTCAGCCCGTAACAGAGACCAATAGGGAATTTTTAAAAAGATACAAAGAGCCAGCACTGCATTCTCAGTGTCTGGAAGAAACAGAGTCTCAGCAGTGAGTGCCAGAAACAAGAACGCAATGTGAAGATGATAGATGAGTTGTTGGAAGGGGCCAATGGACTCGAGATTTGAAGGTCTTTGCTGACATTTGGAAAAGCCGTTTGAGTGATAAAATTGGCTGTGGACTCAGTCAGAATAGGAAGGGAAAGAGGTGAAGACATCATAAGAATATTAAAGAGGCCAGTTGAACCAAATAAAACAAACATAAATTTATGGCACTTCTTGGTCCAGCCCCTCTATGAACTGAGAAACTTCATTTCTCTTCCACTGAGGGACTTCTTCACTTCCCTAGAAAGAAGCCCAACTTTCATTACCTTAAACAATGTGTAGTCCTATTTCCTGTCACCATGTCTATACTACCATTCCTGGTGCCTTTAGGATAGCATATACATTGTGAGTATACACAGTGAATCATTGACAATTCACCCCTCTCTGGTAGATGGAGTTTACTAAGGACCAACTTCAGAGAGAGGAAGGAAAATGGCTCTCTTTTATCTCAAAACATATCTGGGAATGAAAGTTAGCAGTGAGTCATTCAAATAACTTATATGACTGTCTTAATCTGTTTGGGTGGCCATAACAAAATACCATAGACTGGTTGAATCAACAGATATTTATTTCTCACAGTTCTGGAAGCTGGAAGTCTGTGATCAGGATGCTGGCACAGCTAAGTTCTTGTTAAAGATACTCTTTCTGATTTGCAGATGGCCATTTTCTCCTTGTGGCCTCACATGGCAAAGAGCAGAAAAGGAGACAAGCTCTCTAGTGTCTCTTCTTATAAGGTAACTAATCCCATTCATGAGGGTTCCATCCTCATGACCTAATAACCTCCCAAAGGCCTCAACTCCTAATGCCACCACACTGGGGGGTAGGTCTTAACATATGAATTTTAGGGAGACACAAACATTCATTCCATAGGAGTGACATCACTTACATAACAGCATATGCCACACCCCACTCTGGCAGAGAAGATGCAGTTTTGATTTTCTATAGAAGTTTTATCTGTCCTCATTACCTTCATACCAATAGATAGCATGGAAAAGGAAGTAAACGTAATCCAAATAAAAATATTTTAGTTTAAACATTCAGCTCACTGATAATTCACTCTCCATCAGGATTGTCTTAAGTATTCTCTTTTAGAAATGTAGCCACTTGTAGATTTTGATACCTTCTCCCTTCTCTTATTAAAATGATATTTGGGTGTATGTTGGAGGCAGGGGCTTACCAGGTCTTTGTGGCAGGGGTTGGAAGGAGCCCTCAGACCTGACAGTGACTCTAGCCTCTCTGGTCTCTGCTATCATGTCTCTTTCTCACCTGGTTGCTACTTTCTCTGAAGGCATTCAGGTCTGAAGTCAGTAGCTGGTGTATGGCTCATTGAAGAGTTAATGTATGGCTCATTCCCACCTGACTGTGGCCTGGAGGTGACCCCTGATTCACCTTGACCCTTAATGTTGACTGGACACAGGTGTCCCGCACTTAACCTCTGCTTTGGTTTACTTCCCCAGAGCAAACAACATGGTAGGCCACTGGATCTCAGCCTTCTCAACTAGAATATGAATTCGGCAAAGGCAGAATTTTTCCAGTAGATTTTACTCACTGCTCTATTCCCAGTGCCTACAACAGTCTCTAATGCATAGCTGGCGTGCAATAAATATTTGTGGGTAGATGAATGTGCCAGGATTGGTTCTTGCCATGCTATTTCTTTCTCTCACTCTCTTTCTCTCTTCTTCTTCTCACCTAGTTCAAGTTTTTGTCAAGACTGCAAACATTTTTATTTGAATGTGAGAACCTGGATGTTAATTCTTTTTTTCACTGTGCATCACTTCTCTAATGAGTCTTAATGCTTCCTCTTTCCACCCTTACCCAGACACAGAGTTTCCTCAGCCTATGGAGCCTTTCATTTCACCAGCAGGAGCGAAGGCATAAGGAGCAAATGAAGTTACTTTTCACATCAGAAAATTTGCTGGGACCCTGCCTCTGCTCTTACTTCTAGGGAGCAGGCCGGCCTGCCACAGGCCCATTCACCGTAAGTCACAGTTGCTTGTAACTAGTGACTAAGCCCACTGGGTCCTGGGAGTTAGCTCAGCCAGCCCATTCAAATAAAGTACTCTGGAATATATTGTTTGGATTTTATCAGTAGTAAAGATGATCTTTCAGGACTCCATTAGCTCACTGCTGATTTGTTTCTTGATTAGTTCAGAATCTAGGCACGAAAGAGAAGAGTCATTTACTGTTGTGCCTCAGAAACCCACAAAACTTGAATTTCCTCCTCAACCTCGAAATACAAATGCATACTTCATCATTAGATAATGAAAAATCCAAAGTGTGCATAGTACAGATGAAATAAATGCCTAGGTTGAACCATTTATCATGTCGCAAAGTATAGGCAATAACAGGGCTCCAGCATCCCACTGCTGTCCAGCCTCATCCATTTGTGTGCTTCTTGGCCAGGGCCACTTACAGCTTGCCCAGATTTTGTAAAGAAACAAATTTCAAGAACTTTTTTGTTAAATAGTTGTATTTTTTTTTTTAAAGATCAGCATTATAAAGTTCTTCACTGGCTAGTAGTAATGTAATGAAAGTTGGGAAACAGAGAAGCTTACTTAGTTCACATCCTAGGCGTTTCTCTGTGCTCCATTGCTGTGGCTGCAAATGGAAAAAGTGGACTAGATGAGCTCTAACATTCTGTTCTACAATTTTTCTAGACAGTTTGTCCTTAAGAAAATAGTCTCAGCTAGAGGGAAAAACTTTCATAAAGTCACCTCTAAATTAAAGGCACTTCTAAACACTATTTTTCTAATCTAAGTAAGATTACCATCGCATTCCTTCAGAGATATTATTTGCAAACCGGTTCTGAGTGGTAACTTTTTGCTTCCAGAATGCATTTTAAACAGTGATGCTTTTTAAAAAGGGAGTTTTGGCCAGAGTCGTTGATGCCAGGATAGTTTAATTAGTTACACATTTGCCTCCTATCCAGGTCCAATAAATATGCATTCATCAGCACAGCTGCATCACAGCATGCACATTTAAATTAAAGAGGCTTCCTCAGAGGCTGGGGCAATCCTGGCATCTCTTCCCTTTGCCAGAACCCACATCAAATCCTGAATCAGTTGTCTCCTTAGAATAATTTCATAGGTGTGTTCTTGTGACAGTCACAAACATGTTGCCAGTTTTGATTTTCATATTGCTGCCTAACAACCTAGGGATTGTTTTATAACTATAATAACAGCACCTAGTTTTTTAAACAATTTTGTTTTGTTTTGTTTTTCTCTCCATCTTAAATGATATACCTCAACGGAATTTGGTAGAAGAGATTCAAGAACAATTGCCCCATGCTTTTATGTTCACTACTGCTTTTCTAGAAGAAAACATCATTAATTGAAAGTGAAATTAAGCCCCAAAGATACATTTTTGTACATAAAGATTCAAATGTAAGTTATCTCAGCTAATAGACATCAGAATGAACAGATATTTAAAATAAGATGCTATTTCTGGAGTGTTAACATTTTTAATGATGTAGATATTATTTTGTTCCCAATCAGAAATTCCTAGCTAACAGGGAAAAGGAATATTGTTATGTCAGTTCTGACCGAGGCTGTGTCAGTCTCTGAACATTCATCCACAACTTGGACCTGACATAAGCAATGACGGATGAGCCAACTTGCTGTGTGCTCTCCCCTGCAGAGAGGGCGGGCTTCCTTCTTTTCCAGAGAGCCAGGGAGACAAGGATGGCAAGGAGATGGATGGGCACTCACAAGGCACCTGCAGGGGCACTGTATGTGTAACAAGCATCAGTAGCACCTGCCACCACATGGAACCAGGCCAGGAGGCATTAGGACCAGCACCAACTCCTGCTAGACTGGACTCCTCAGGGTGGAGCCAGAGCAGAAAAGACCTCGCTTAACCACCTGCCAGTCCCCTCCCATGGCATTAAGGTGGCAGCAAGTTACAATTGCCTCCATCCCTCAACAGTGTTTGCAGTGTGAGTAGGGCAGTCTCCACATCTCAAAGACAGCCATAGGATGAATGAAACAGAAAGGAATGGCACAGGGGAGGGATGAAGAAGTGAAGAGAGAGATAGAGAAGAAGATCTTAGTTTTTCCTCCTACTGTTCACTCCTTTAAATAATGAGAAGGTTAATGGTTTCTGCAGTCCTAAATACACCTATGCCTGCCAGGTTCCTGAAGGTTAATTGCTGCTGCTGGGGGAACTGCCCTAATTTGCACTGCCTTTTAATGACCTTCCTGTAGGCAAACACCAGAAGAGGCCTGCCTGCAGGTGTGCTGCATGCCTGAGAGACCCAAATCCCCCTTGGAAAATAATCAAAATGATCCTGAGTTATTGGAAAAGTTTATTAGTGATTGACAGTGATTGATATTCAGGGGCAAATGTTGCTAGACAATTTCACATTTTTATCTGTCTTATAGGCTTTTTTAGTGAAATTTTCAGTTATACAGCAACTGTTCTCTCCCTGTCACCTTGAAGTTTCTGTACTATCCACAATGTGTTCCTGTAATACAATTCATGCCTTTGAGAGGTTGACAAGGAAAGTGAATGGTGTAAAGCAGCCAAGTCCTGGGCCACAGTCACACTGTTTCCCTTTCCCCTGCTGACAGAGACTCCATGTTCAAATCCAGAAATTGAGATACACTGACACCTGTCTGAAACAGGAAATTCCAGGACAGGGAATTACCATAATTTTTTACAACACGCTACCTCCTAGTGACTCCAGAATTAAACTGACCTACATTCAGTCAGTTTTCTAACCTGAAAAGTGGATATTAAAAATGTATGCTTTGCCATTATTTGGATATAAAAGGTAGAAACTGTTACCATGCACAGGAGTTAGTTTAGCCACTCATTTTTCTGGTAACATCAGAGTAATTACTTGCTTTCCTTTAAAACAGTTCTCACCTACATGGCCCTCTCTCATATCTTTAGTCAGTTAACAATGAGACTCACACTCATACACTCATGTTCCCCACTCAAACTACTCATGGAAGGGGGTAGAAAAGCAGGCAGCCACCCCTGTGGTATGTACAAGGACAGGGGACAAGACCTCCCTCCACTAGTCATAATATGCTAGAAGGGCTGTCCTGGTTATCATTACAGCTTCATTTCTTTAGTTCTGGAGGGAATTTCTATCTTCTCTGCTTCCACTTTTATAAGACAATAAAATTAATAGCGGCCACATGTCTTATTTGTTAACTGTGTAAGTGTAGCGTGGCAAAATACACACAGAAATACAGCAACAGGTTTACTGTGGAAAGATATGTTGTTTTAGTCCCAGCTCTATCAGTGTGAATTTGGGTCAGGCACATTGTTTCCTTCTGCTCCATAAAATAGAATTAATACACTCTGCCCCACCCATGTTCCTGGGTGGTTGTGAAGGTCAAAGGAGATCATTTATAGAGGAATGCTGTGTAAACTATAGAGGCTCTCTCCATTCAATGTGTTATCATTATCAATTAATATCTTGGTGAAGATTAAGTAATAGCTTAGTTACATCAATTCTGAGACCTAGAAAAAAAAAAGTCTGGAATGAAGTGGGCAGTTCTAAGCTGAAGAATGCTGAGCGTGATGAGGAGAAAAGACTACAAATAAGGGGTAAGGCATCTAGAGTAGTCCCTCATTAGTAGTATTCATCAAATATGTATAATATGCCTTTTCCAGGCACATGGAGGGATTTCATTTCCCTGCCCAATTTAATGATAGTGTGGCCACATTATTTACTTTGCAATAAAATATAAGCTGAAGTACTGTTAATTAACAGGACACCTCCACCAACTTGGGTCTTGGACAGGTTATGATGTACAAAATATCTTTGCTAACTCACATTAGACACGGAGCATCAGTAAGAAATAACCTTTGTTGTGTTAAGTCACTGAGATACTAAGACTATTTGCTAGCTTTATTCTGCTGGAGTAGATCAAAAAATAAACTGTGCACTAAACATCTGCTTAGATTCACCCCTGTCTCTGCTGCATTTTATTTCCTGCTTTTTGATGGGAGAAATGTTGCTAATGGTTTTCCTGTGAATAATTTACATTTGATAGCAGTGATTCACAACTGGTCTAATCAGTAAGTTTTCTTTGGTTTATTTTACCAAAAAGCCAAGAGTAGATCCACTGTGGCTCAATTTTTAATTGGCTGAACATTTGGCAGTTTATCCTGATGCAAAACTGAGCGAACTTCTCTGTGCAGGAAAAGGCAACGTTGGGATCTAGCAAGTAACAAATAAATGCTAAACAAATTCTGGAGGGATGTTAATGGAGAAAGTCAAATCATGTTAGTTTTCGTGAAAAAGTTTGAAGCTTAAAGAAATGTCATAAAGGATGAAAAGGGTAGATTCAGTAGCCAGAAGAAGGAAGAAATTTTAGGAAGACTAAAGAGTAAATTTATAGCCACAAAAGGGCCCACCCTGGTCTTGACCATAGGCGGGAAAACTAACTGGAGGATATTTGAGGCCAGTGCCGTCAGATATCTTTGACTGTAATGAATAAAATCCAACTCTAATTTAAACAGAAAACAAAGTTTACTTGAAGGATAGTGAATAGCTGACAACATTGTAAAGAAATCTAAAGGAACAGTCTCAACAAGGATGAATCAAAGCAAAATTGGAAGTCCAGAGAGCAAGGAAAGATGGACAACCTCCTCAGGGATAATTGAGCTTCTGCCACTTTCTGGTTGCCACTTTCAGGCTTTCTGTTACTCTGCACTTGTCAAATTCCAGGGAAAAGGACTGAATCATAGACTTTGGCATAGGCTATAGCAGGGGCAAGACACCTTGATAGATAGTCCCAGTATATCATGCAATAGAACAAGCAGATTCCCCTGTACCCAAATTGAGATGATGTCACCCAGAGAAACAAATGTTGAGTAGTAAAAAAAAAAAAAAAGAAAGAAAGAAAGAAAAGAAAAGAAAAGAAAAAAGAAAGAAAGAAAGAAAAGGTACACCAAAACCAAGCAATTGAAATGTAGTCCTGCAGGGCAATTATATTTGGCTTACAAAATAGCTAGAAGATGTAGTAGGTAGAATGTACATAGAATTGGCATTCCCTAAATAATGTTTATAGAAGATTAACCTTACTCTTACATATAGGTTATAAAATGTTTAAAAAAGATACAAGCAGTAGATAAGTACACTACTAGACACCCATGTGACATAGTTATGGCCTCTAAAGTGCTGGCTTTTCAAGAGAAGAAGAGATTAACTTGAACCCTCTGAAAAATTGTTGTAGGTATCTTTGGACTTGGATTTGGGGGATTGAGAGAAAATGGAACTTAAGATGACTCTTGCTGCAGCAAGACAATCAAATTATGTAGAAAAGTTTAATACTGAGCAGATAGTGGTAATTAGAAATGATTCTCATTTAACGACTTTGAAGGCAACATACGAATTTCAAGATTCCTGCAAGTGATTAATCTTTTCTCTACATGATAAATTGAATTGAATTTCTATGTTTGGACTCAGTGAATGCTGATGGGCTCAAAAGTCTCCTTTTAAATCCATTTTTAAAAAATTCGTTGCCTCTCTTCCTTCTATTCATAACTGTAAGAAATGTTCCTCAGATTGTGGAGAGTTCTAAATGGATTGATTGCTCGTTTTAAATAGCTCTCTCATTTCCTTTGGGGAAGGAATTGTACTTTTAAGAAGGCCTGCTCTGAGGCATAATGCAAGATCATGATTCAGGGCTCCTCTTATATTTTCAAGCAGGAATATGAAATGAGACACCTACAGTACCTGAGGAGAGTTAGAATTTTTCTCAGAAGACAATAGACTTTGTTGTTTTATCTGAATTGGGCGTGTGAATGTGGGGTATGCGAATTCACATCCGGGAGCCTTCAAAGAAAGGGCAATGTAGGGAATGCTGAGAAGCATGAGAAATGAAGCACTAAAGGAGCAGAATATATCCTTCTAAGGAAAGAGGCTGTGACAGAGAGGAGGGGAGATTTAGGCTGACAGACAAGGAAGTGGGAGGATAGAAGTTTTCAAAGGTTAACAACTTAATGAATGTTAAATTTCCAAAAATAGAAAAAATAAGATGTATGTTCTCATTTAAGAACTCAACATTCAGAGTTAAGAATGTTATTTTACTTCAATAATACAACTCCTAACAGAGAAAAGAGCCTGCAATCTAAGTATCAGGGTTGAAATATACCTTCCCTTAGGAATCACAAGTTCAAAGTCCAGCTGGCTCTGTGGATATCCCTCCAGTCCCACTGAGGGACTAATTGAAGAATGGGCTGTGAGGAGATATCTTTATTGGGGTCTTTCAGAAGAAGATCTTCAGAACCAAAGTATTTTGTAGTTTGAATGGACTTAAAATGAGTCTCTGAGGTTCCAGACTCTAAAGAAATTCTAACTCTTGGGGAAGGTTTGGAAGGCTTTTTATTTATGTTTCCAAATAAAAAATGGTATCCAGCTGTTCTCCTGATTTGGTCTTTGCCAAAACCAGAAGAAGAAGAAAGGATCTTAAATCACAAAGACAGGATTGTTTAAACATAGGGAGATACTTGCTACTTTGGTTCAGTAGAAACACAAATTCTAAGGCAGAGCTTTGCCACTATCAGATGAAAGAGGACAAATTATGAAAAGTGTATGAGCCTCAATTTCCTCTTCTTTAGAAAAATGGTATTGTACTAGATTCTCATTCATGTCACTTATATAGTTAGTGGTAGAGTTGTGTCTGGAATCCAAGCTTCTGGATACCATCCACTCCCTTAACCCATTATCCATCTTCAACCTGTGCAATAAAAGGCTTGATACAAACTGAGGAAAGAGAGATGATAATTTGTTTGGAAAGAGCTGGTTAGAGCTGAGCATTTGAAGGGATGGGGTGCTTCCTTACTATCATGCCACATTGGGGAAATGTTTCAAGAAAACCTTAGGAATGCTAAAACTGGTACCTGACTTTCACCTAGAAAAGTTTAATGATGAATGAGTGGCTTCAGTTGCCTCTGTGAACACAGTGAAAATAAGCACACTGGATACAAGCTACCCTTTGATCAACAACAGGTAAGGGCACTTATTTCCTACAGTTTGCATACAGCAACAGGTCTTCAGTATTTGAAAACTTCCCACCCAATAGATGGAATAGACTAAAAGTCTCTGTAGAGGCAGGAGAAGCAGACCAGAAACAGGAGCCAGGTGTAGTTATTCAGAGGTACATCACCTATAACAAGGCACGATGCAGCATGAGGTCTCTGCCATGAATCTGAAAAGAACCCACAAAGTCTTTCATGAAACACAGAACCAGTACATTTCCCTGGGCCACACATAAGACCCCAAAGACATTAGAACTTGCTCTTCCGAACCTCTTCAAGGAGACCTACAAACCACTGCTCAAGGAAATAAGAGAGGACATAAACAAATAGAAAAACATTCTGTCCTCATGAATAGGAAGAATCAATATCATGAAAATGGCCATACTGCCCAAAGTAATTTATAGATTCAATGCTATTCCCATCAAACTACCATTGACATTCTTCACAGAATTAGAAAAAACTACTTTAAATTTCAAATGGAATCAAAAAGAGCACTTATAGCCAAGACTATCCTAAGCCAAAAGAACAAGGCTGGAGGCATCATACTGTATAACTTCAAACTATACTATGAGGCTACAGTAACCAAAACAGCATGGTACTGGTACCAAAACAGACAAATAGATCAATAGAACAGAACAGAGACCTCAGAAATAATACCACACATCTACAGCCATCTGATCTTTGACAAACCTGACAGAAACAAGCAATGGGGAAAAGATTCCCTATTTAATAAATGGTGTTGGGAAAACTGGCAAGCCATACGCAGAAAACTGAAACTGGACTCCTTCCTTATACCTTATACAAAAATTAACTCAAGATGGATTAAAGACTTAAATGTAAAACCCAAAACCATAAAAATCCTAGAAGACAACCTAGGCAATACCATTCAGGACATAGGCATGGGCAAAGACTTCATGACGAAAGCACCAAAAGCAATTGCAACAAAAGCCAAAAATGACAAATGGGATCTAATTAAACTAAAGAGTTTCTGCACAGCAGAAGAAACTAGCATCAGAGTGAACAGACAACCCACTGAATGGGAGGAAATTTTTACAATATACCCATCTGACAAAGGTCTAATATCCAGAACCTACAAGGAACTTAAACAAATTTATAAGAAAAAAACAACCCCATCAAAAAGTGGGCAAAGGATATGGACAGACACTTCTCAAAATAAGACATTTCTGTGGCCAACAAACATATGGAAAAAAAGGTCATCATCAGTGATCTTTAAAGAAATGCAAATCAAAACCACAATGAGATACCATGTCACACCAGTCAGAATGGTGATTATTAAAAAGTCAAGAACAATAGATGCTGGTGAGGCTGTGAAGAATTAGAAACACTTTGGCACTGTTGATGGGAATGTAGATTGGTTCAACCATTGTGGAGGACAGTGTGGTGATTCCTCAGGGATCTAGAATCAGAAATACCATTTGACCCAGAAATCCCATTACTGGGTATATACCCAAAGGAATATAAATCATTCTACTATAAAGACACATGCACGTGTATGTTTATTGCAGCTGTATTTACAATAGCAAAGACATGGCAACCCAGACCATCAATGACAGACTGAAAAAAGAAAATGTGGTACACATATACCATGGAATACTATGCAGCCGTAAAAAGAATGAGATCATGTCCTTTGCAGGGACATAGATGAATCTAGATGCCATCATCCTCAGCAAACTAACACAGGAACAGAAAACCAAACATCACATGTTGTCACTCTTAAGTTTGAGTTGAACAATGAGAATACATGGACACAGGGAGGTGAACAACACACTGAGGCCTGTCATGGGGTGCGGAGCAAGGGGAGGGAGAACATTAGGACAAACACCTAATGCATGCAGGGCTTGAAACCTAGATGACGAGTTGATAGGTAAAGCAAACCACCATGGCAAATGTATACCTATGTAACAAATCTGCATGTTCTGTACATGTACCCCAGAACTTAAAGTAAAAATTTTTTAAAGCAATATTTTTTTAAAAAAAGAAATAGCTCTTCCCTTCTCATTATACCTTTCTTATACCCAACTTTTAAGAAGCCAGAAATTTTAGTAGTATCTGAAAGTTAGAAAGTAGGAAAAGTGAAGAAAGAAAAATAAGTGGGGAAGGAAAGGAGGGAAGGAGGGATAGAAGAAAAGAAACTTAGCGTAGTCCCTTTCCCTACCATAAACTTCTTTTTTTTTTCCCTTTCCTTTTTTTTTTTTTTTTGTTTTTTGTTTTTTGATTTTTGTTTTTTAGACAGAGTCTTGCTCTGTTGCCCAGGCTGGAGTGCAGTGGCTGTAATCTCTGCCCACTGCAACCTCTGCCTCCCTGGTTCAAGTGATTCTCCTGCTCAGCCTCCTGAGTAACTGGGACTATAGGCGTGCACCACCACACCCAGTTAATTTTTGTATTTTTAGTAGAGACAGGGTTTTGCCATGTTGGCCAGGCTGGTCTTGAACTCCTGACCTCAGGTGAGCCACCTACTTCAGCTTCCCAAAGTGCTGGGATTACAGGCATGAACCACCACCCCCCACGCCTACCATAAATTTCTAAATATGGGTCAAGCCTGAGGTGCTGAGCCACAGTGGGGAAGGGAGAAGTCTGAGATTGGATGAGAGATTACAATTTTGATCTTAGGCTCAAGTGGACTTAAAATACTTTTTAAAGAGGCGGGTAGAGTATTGTTCAGCAATGACTCACGCCCCTTTAACTCTGGAGGAGTATGCTGCCTTGCTTATTTAAGCATTGGGTTGGAAGTGAGTATGTGAACATTCCAAGCCCAGGCCTGCAGTTGAAAGCATGAGTGTTTTCTGTCACCCTCTGGAAATTCCTGACTTCACTAAGAGAAGAACATGCCCCAGAAAGACTGCCCCTCCAGCTGGGACCTCATAATGAGACAAATGGAGTAGAGCTATATCTTAGTTAGTTTGGCCTGCAATAACAAAATAGCTTAGACTGGGTGGTTTATAAACAATGGAAATGTAGTTCTCGCTTTTCTAGAGGCTTGAAATCTGGGATCAGGGTGCCCTTATAGTCAGGGTCCTCTTCCAGGTGGCAAACTGTCATCTTCTCATTGTATCCTCACATGGGCAAAAGAGGGTGAGCTCTTTAGGGTCCCCTTTACTCATTCATGAAGGCGCCACCTTCATGACCTAATTGCCTCCCAAAGGCCTCACCTCTTAATAGCACCACATTGAAGGTTAGGCTTTCAACATCTGAGTAGGGGAGGGGGTGACACAAACATTCAGTCCCTTGCAAACTACTACAGGCAACCTGAACAACTGCAGCCTGATGCAGAGCCACTCAGCCGAACCACTTGCCCATGAGCATGAGAAACAAAGCATATTGCCTGAGTTTGAGGATGGTTGTTGTACATCATTATTGTAGCAATAGCTGACTGAGATCAATAGTAATACATTCACATAGATTAAAAGTCAAGGAGACTAAAAAGATATTCAGTGAAAAGTTTCCCTCCCTCTACAGTTATTCCAGCCAATAACTTCTCCTTCCCATCAGCAAATATTTGTATTTCTTCCTTGGTGATATTCCAAGTGATATTTAGTGCATACATAATTAAATATGAATATATATGCTTTCTTTTTTATTACATATAGTTTATGGTATTCACTCTCCTGCTCTTTTTCCCCTTTAGTATTTTATGTCACTATATAAAGAACATCATTTTTTGCTACAACATGGCGTCCATTATATTAATGTATGGATGTTAGTTTCTAATACAGTACCTGAAAAAGATCAAAAAAGGTTAGGAGATTTTCCCAACATATCATCCAGAAGTAGTCATGGAGAAATGATGGGATGTGACTGAAAAGCTGTATCAGGAGAGGATAAAACTGTTTCCTGCCTTGAACCCTACCGAGCCTAGACCATTCAATAAGCCAGTTGCTGTTGGGATTAAAAGTTAATACATATCAGTCACTTAGAAAAGTGTCTGGCATGTATTAAGTGCTCAGTATATATTTAGTATTATAATTACCATTTTCATAATCTGCACCCTTCCTTCTCAGGTTCACCCCAATCAATATATTGGAAACCTCTGAGGTGGCATCATTGGCCTCTTTCAATCCCCCCACTGACCCAATTTTTTTATAGTTCTTATTCCCCTTGACTTCTCTGCAACTTTGAATATGATTTTCCCCTCCTTCCCCTCTGTCCAGCTTTGGCTGAACTGACCTCACACTATCAAAGTTTCAAGGATTCTTCTTTCACCCTTCTGAGAACTCCTAGGCTGTGTCCTCATCCCTTCTCATTGTCAATGTTTCACATTGGACCAGCACCATGTAGATTTTGGAGTCAGAGAGATTGGTTCAAATCTGAGGAATATATTAATTCTTATGCAATCTGGGACCTTGCTGAGCATCATTTTTTTCTAACACATAAAATGGAGGGAATTACCCATAGTCCACAAGATTTTTGTGAGGTTTAAATGAGATAAAATAGATAATGTGCATAGCACGTAGTAGCTTCACAATAAATGTTATCTCCCTTAACTGCATTTTTTTTATCCTCCCTTTCCTTACCGAGAGTTTTTGTCATTTCCATGGTTTCACTTGCTATCTCTATGTAAGCGATCCCCACATCTCTATATATCACCTCATTCCTATTTTACAGACAAGTAAACAAAGTTTCACCTTTTTCTCTGTCCACGGACCTGTTAGACATCACAAAGAAATGTCATTGGCCTCTCCATTGCAACAGATCCAAACCAGTCTTTCTTCGCCCACTGATTCCCAATTATTCTCACCCCTTGTCCCTCTCATTTCTGTGAATGATGCTAGTTACCCATTCTTCAAACCTCACAGTCCTCTTCAATTCTTTCCTCTCCCATTGCTCATCTTTCCATTCATTTGCCAAGCCCACACCTTCACAATGATTCTTACGAAATCAAAGGTCTTCAGAGCTGGGAGAAATTTTCATGCTCACACAGGAAACCATCTCCATTCCACAGATGAAGCAAACTGAGATCTGTAGGAATAAGGGGAGGTTTAATTGGAAGAGAGGTTGGACCAACATCTAAGTCCTCTGACATGCAGGACAGTGTTCTTTCCATGACACCTCACTGATAGACTTCTTTCTCAACATTTCTGCTGCCTTCCCTGTGGTGCAAGCCATCACTATGCCTGTTCCTTTATGACAGCAGCCTTCTACCTCTCCTCCTGGTCTCGGTTCATTTACTCTTCCTGACTAATCTCATGACAGCACAGCTCTTCCACCATTAGGCAGGAGTATGGTGTCTGCTCTGGTGCCCACAGTGTAGACCTACAGGACTGTTTTTCATGCTTGGCCTTTTATGTAATCACCTTCACGGCTTCAGCCATATTCATATTCACATACATTTTAACATTTATGTAATGGTTTTCTCAACTGAGCTTTACATGGACTCACTTTTTTCTACTTAACTTCATTCTTAGCAATCATCATCTGTGAAATCATGAGTTGGGATCACTAGTATATTTGTGAATGTATGTTGAAATATATACCACCATTAAAATTAAAAGATGCTTTCCTGTTTGGCACCTAAAAGCATGTCAAGGACCACATTACAGAGACACTAAACCAGCAAATGAGTGAATATTCAAGGATGACAGTATTTGGTGTGAAGAAAATTTTCGAACAATTAGAATATTCTGAAAATGAGGTGCTAAGTTTCACTAGAGATATGCAAACCAAGATTGGTCAACAAGGGATGTTGTAGAGGAAATATATCCATTAGAAACTTAGACGATCTTGAAGGTTTTGACTAACTCTCAGAGTCCATGATTTTAGAGTCTAACCCAGTAGTTTTTAGTTTGCTACTATCAAATTAATGTTTTGTAGAATCCATTTTAACTCATCTTTCTTTCATGAAAAAAACTGTAGTTGCTTCCTATTGTCTTCTAAATAGTGTACGTTAGGAAATGAGTGACTCACTTCTTCCTTTTAACTTACTAAAGTTTCTAATAAATAAAACCGTCTTGTTTATTTAATCAACTTCTTATAACTTTCACTCCTCCAGGCTTTAATTTTAGTTTCCCTCTAGAAAAAAAAGACACTTTCAACCCCAAGTCTAAGGTTATTCCCTGAGTGGGAACTCCATTGGAACTAATGGAAGGCATGAGTGTTTTAATTCTTTTGGAGTTATGAACATTTACCTGGTACTAGATCACAGAATAAAGCCTGGGGTACTCTCATTCTTTAATTTCTATTCTGTTTTTACTTCCCATTTATTTTAAAAATAAAAACTTTAACATTCTCAAAAAAGTGAGAAGACTCTAGACTACTAATCTCTCTCTCTTTCTGAAGAAAAGAAAGAGAATTTATAGCTTTTAATGGTTGTGAAAACCAGGAAATAATAGAGAAATCATGCATTCTGCAGGAATTCTCCTGAGTGTATTAAATTAAGCTGACAGCGTTGATATCGCTATTCATGTTGAAATAATTAGCAATTCTAAGGCTATTAATGGTGTATTGTATCACTGTTTTAGAATTGGTAGGATGAATGCAAAAACCTTTTGGTGACTTTTGCTCCTACTAAAATTTAATTAGCCTTAGTTACTGACCTCATGTTTTATGTAACAGTACACTCCAAAATGATCTCATAAAGAATTGAAGTTTTGGAAGAAAGTCATTCTTGCTTTAAAAACTAGCATCACATAAAAGTTCTCTGAGTGTTTTTTAACTACTTTTGCAAAGTATTCTTATAATTGCTAACATTACCTATGGGACTGACTGACTTTGCATTTAATTGAAGTAAAAATGCATCCCTTTGACAAGGTCACTTTTTAAAGTGGAGCTGCACTACTTTGCATTACGGTTCTGATTTTTTTCATTCTAAATTAACTATGATCTATAAAATTATCGATAAAGAATAATACCTTGGCCATCAAATATTAATAATGATTACAAGAGAGGAAAACTACCTTTAATGCACATAAAATTTATGGTTGGTAATGATCTCTACTAAATCTGCAAGACTGGGTCTGTACAGCGAAGAGTAGGCATGTAACAGGGCTCAATGGAAGGATCTAAGTCAGATCTTGCTCCCTAAGAGATTTGAGACTATGAAGTCTAACCTAGCTGAAATTAAACCAACCCTTAAAAACAAAACAAAACAGGAAGTACCACAAATGGTATGGCGGAGGTGGTGCCATTGAGGGTAGATGAGAAGTTAGCCCACCAAGAATTCCATGTGGCTTAAAGAGTTTTTTAAAAATACCTTATTATTGCATGTTGCTCTGAAAGCACATTATGGTAATGACTATTTTGTATTACTAGCTAATCATTTTTGACAATTTCATAGATATTGGACTTTCTGCTCCTTCAGAAAGTTGCTACTAAATGTACCCTCCCAATTCCGAGAAAAAGGAAAAGTATGTTATAATCTTCCTTCTGGTAGGTCAGTTGGCCCAGAAGCTTACACTAAACTTCCTTTTGGTTCATGCTGGGCAAATGATGCACAAGAGCTCAATATGTTCAGAGTACAACGTTTGAGCTACGTGTGGTTCTTTAAGACTTATTTCAGGATACAAGTTTATTATGCCAGGAGATGCAGGGCATATAGTAGTGGTGGGGCTCTCTTTGTTCAGAGTATTTGCAAATATCAGTTAAGGCAGGGATGGTATTCCAAGATGATTCACAAACTGACCATTGCAGTGTTAGCTTTAAGGAAAGAAGGAAGCAGCCTGGCGGGTTAGAAAGAGCATCAGACCAAGAGGTAAAAGAAAAAACAAACAAAATACTGGTTTTGAGATTCAACTACATGCAAGATGCAAACAAGAACAATCACCAAATTCCTATGAGTTTCCTCAGTCATAACATGAAGTTAATATATATTGACTCCCAAATCAAGTGACTTAATAGGTATAAAATATATTTGAAATCCCAGGAGCTATACATATATAAGTTGCTGCTATTACTAAAGGTAACTCAATTTTACCATGTAAGACCATGTTCCTCATGTGGGACTCCCTGAACCGGGACATGTGGCCTACACAGACATACCCTTCTGGTTCTATCCCATCTCCACACAGAAGAGAGAGTTGTAAGAATTCTGTATGTAGCCAAGTAATTTATTGTGCCCATGATTTATATCATATTACAATCAATCAACAAATTCATATTGACTACCTGCTCTGTGTGGAATGGTATGTTTAGTCTTGTGGAATTTCAAAAAAAATTAATGAAAAAAGATATATCATTGAATTGAAAGTACTGAGCAGACACATGAACAAGATAAAGAATGCTTAGAAAAAAATATCAAGCCAAATGAAGTTATGTAGGTGTTGGTAGATGACTAAACTGTATCAATAAAGGAGACATTGTTGAGGAAGAAACTTTTAAAAGGTCCTAGGCCTAGAATAGCAGAGTGCAAGGGGTAAAGGTATTTTCAGAGAAAAATAGTGGTATGGTACAGCAAGGACCTATTTCATGGCTTCCTTCAGTGGCCTGTTTAGTCTCGCAGTCATATATTCTCCCTTGCTTCTCCTCCGGACATTTGTCTAATAAATAACTATAGCTTTAGTACTGCAGAGATCAAATATATATCTGCTTTCTAGAACCATAAGTCCTAAAATAAAATTAAAGCAAAAACGGACACTTATTAGAAAGATTTTAGAATCTCCCACATATGTATATCCAGTAAGAGAGAGCTTCCTGGAAAAGATGGATTTTCATGTAGAGAGTTTAAAAGGACACACATGTGCATCCCTAGCTGTTCCTTTTTCTTTGCAGAAGTACAGCAAGGTTTTCCTTTCTCTTTTTATTATAGATACAACAGTACAGCACTAGAGGCTGAGAATGTGAGTGTTATATGCTGTGAGACTTGCTGAGTGACCTTAGGCAAGTCACTTATCCAGCCAAGTCTCAGTACTTCCACTCAAAATAAGAATTTCATATGTTCTTCATACAGCACATTGAATTCTCATGAGGAAAAAAAGATGAATTCATAAAGATGAATTATTTGCTGCTGTTAAGATTCTCTTTTAAAAAATTCAAAATATTTGTAAGAAAACTTTTCAGCCTTTGAGTACAAAATTTTCACAACACTTACTCTTTTCTATATTAACTGGAACTGAGCCATGAGAAAGTCCACTATGGATGAGAAAGGCTGAAAACGAGACTCAGCCCTTGTGAAACAGAAGACTCTCCCTAAGACATGCAATGCAATCCAACCAAGGAGGGGAGGATTACTCCACCTCATCATGGAGGGCTGCTCTCATGCTTTTATTGAAAATTTTCAACATCCTCTACTAACTATTCCTAAATGTACATATAAATTAGCTACTCAATGAGAATATTTAAAATTGCCTTCCAGATTGGTCATGGTGGTTCATGTCTGTAATCTGCACACTTTGGGAGGCTGAGGCGGGCGGATCACCTGAGGTCGGGAGTTTGAGACCAGCCTGGCCAACATGGCAAAATTTCGACTCTACTAAAAGTACAAAAACTGGCCAGGCATGGTGGCACATGCCTGTAACCCCAGCTACTCAAGAAGCTGAGGCAGGAGAATTTCTTGAACCCAGGAGGTGGAGGTTGCAGCGAGCCGACATCGTGTCACTGCACTCCAGCCTGGGTGACAGGATGAGACAGCCTAAAAACTAAATAAATAAAAATAAATAAAATAAAATTGCCTTCCAATTATATTTCTGGACTTTAGCCTCTCAAACTGTTCAAGAAGAACACATAGAATTCCTTCAAAGAAAAACTAACTTCTCTGAGGTCTTTCCCATAGACTGATCAGGAAAGGTGACTTCTTTAGTGAGAGTATGTCATACAGTGTAGCTCAAGGAACTGTGGAAGACGTTATCTGATCTGGAGGCCTACTTTTTTAAAAAGTAACATGCGAGTAAAAAATCATGAAGACTCAATATCCTCAACAATTCTACATGGGTTTTCAAAAATCAAAATGTACCTGTCATCAGTGTCATACAATGGAAGAAATGCTATTTTTTATTTTCTCACATGAATTTTAGATAACAACTTGAAAATGGATTCTTGAATTGACAGTGCCAGTAGTCAAATCCCATCTTCTAACCTTATCCCCAAACAAGGTCAGGGAAAGCTCTTGAAAGTGGCTTATTTTACATCATAGCCTCAGGTTAAGCCAAAATAATCCAGGAGGAGGAAAACAACAACCATGACAACAAAAAAATTCCCACAGTGAGCTACACACCCCAGATGCCCAGACTTTCCATGGGATCTTAAATGAGGGTCAGAGGTCAGTGCTAAGGAGCCTGGTGAAACAGTGAGAACCAAGATCCTGTTTCCATTTTAATGCCCTTCTGTTTATGTTTTGCGTTCTGCAGGGGAAAGGCCCAGACATTTCCACTTCCAGGGAGGCCAGAGAAAACTGCACTCAATATAGTAGTTTGACAGAAAAACAGGGGGTTTCATGGGGCTAAGGGTAACCTCAGTTCAAAAAACACAGAACTACCAAAAAGTACAGTTAGCTGAAAGTTCACATCCAACGCTGGCCTAAAATTAAAGTACCTTATGAAAATAAAGGCCATTGTTTTCAATCTGCCCCTTCACCTCTCCACCTACACACCTCCAGAGAAGGCTGCTTGTGTTTAAATTTAGCAGCAATGTGAGTTACATAATTGTCATGCGCCAGCTCAATGTCCCAGTCTCCCAATTTGTCATGCCTGACCTTCCTATCACACTCTGATAAACTTCATGCTATTACAGCTGCTTATTTTGTTTATCTTAGAGACTGAAATGATAGTTTATCATTAATTTAACTTTACCTACTTTCTTGGCCACTTACTTCAGTAAAAACTTGTTTTTCTTTCTACAAAAAAATTTTCTCCTGTGGGTAAAATGCTGGACCCTCTCCCACTAACCCTTAAACTGCCATCTCTTTCTCAGCTTCTGAACCTTTGGTGACCTTGGAAACTAGATTCAAATCAATGCTTCATGTAGTTCCTGAGCTTATCACTTTTAGATAACTTTAACTTCTGGTTTCCAGGCAAGGCCTAACTGGAAATCCTGAAACAACATAAGCATGTTCATTCTAGAGGGAAGTCCAGGGGGATTAGAAATGCCACAGTCTCTTCTATCCTGACCTTACCAAAGGTCTAGTTGGTACTGGCTGGAATTCAGGAGGAGTGAGCTTCCCTAACCATCTTGTGGCTGAACAGATGAGAGAAAATGACAGGACAGCCTCTCCCAGAAGAGACAAGGAATGTGGTTATTTGGTCTAGGTCTACTACTAAAAATGAAATAAGTCACAGGCCCTAATGGTTAGCAATTGCTAATAAAGTTTACTTTTACTGTGTGCCTAGTCAGCACAAGCCCTAAGATAGGCCCTTTATGTGGATCAGCTCCTTGAACGCCCCCCCAACAGTTCTATAAGGACTAGTTATTGCTGTTGTTAGCTATTGTTATTCTCCCCATTTTATGGATGAGAAAACTGAGGCTTAGGGTGATTAATCTTAAAGTTAAAAAACTAGAAATGGCTAGAGGCTGGTTTCAAATCCACTCTGACTTCAGAGCCAGCAGTATGTTCTCTTCACTATGACATTGTCTGTCACAATATGACCAGATGCCAGAATCATTTGAGGAATGCTGCTCCCCGTTTCCTCCACATTCTCTACCACTTCCCAACAAGATTCTATTTCCAAAGGCAGGTTGGGTTGCAAGCATCTACACATTAAAAAACAAGTAGCCTGCCCAGGTGGTTTCAATACAAATCAGAGTTGGAACCACTGACTACTATAGATAATAATGTAGGTCAATAGATTTTGTGAACTCTGAAGCACTCTATGAATGCTTTTACAATCAATAGGCTCCTTGTGGCAGAGACTTCATGTTACAGATCTTTGCATTATTTTTTCCACTCATTCATTGAACAAATATATTCCAGGAACAGCAAAAGCCTTTCATAAACATCAGAAAAGGTCTCTGGAGGCAACAGATCTTAAAGACAAGCTCTGTGATTCCCTATGATAATGTGCACACAGTGGGCATTCAAGTAGCAACTACTGAATTGTTGAAGAATGGTAGGATAGGAGGGCAATAACAAATGAAATATTTGTATGTATTGCTTTGCATTTTAATTGTTCTTTGGGTCAGACATGATCTTTGAGAATCACCCTTTTGGTGAGTTACTACACAAAAAGACCTTCTACTCTGCATTGACTCTGTCAGCACTATTACCCCAACCTCCTTTCTTTTCAATACTGAATATCTGTTTCTATTGGTTTGGAGCACAAACATAATGCTTCCTGCTCTTCAGTGAGGAAGATACTTTCAATTTTCTTTTATCGTACTGGTGATGAGTTTATACTCTTCACCCATACTTTCTGTGGGCCACTAAAATTCATGAAAAGTGATATTTCAGTTGGCTGTGTCCCTAAGTTCTCAAATTCCAGTTTGGTTTACCTCTAGTTTCCTGGTAGCCATACATCAAGCATTTCTGTTACAGTAGCTAAAAAAGCAAACGAAGAAACAAGATGTGTGTTTGTAATCCTAAAGGCATGGTTTGTATACTTAGAATTTTTTTATAAATTTTGTAAAATTTTTCTCTTTTTCTATGTTTGGTCTTGGTTTCTATGCCTGATAAATAGGAAATGCCTCAGCAGCAGTCATAAATTAATTCAGACTTTCAGACATGTAAACTGTTTCTACCAAAAATAAAAGTATACCCTATAAACTAACATATCTCAGAGTATATAGTTGAGGTGATTCAAAATATATTCTTTCATCAGACAAAATCTCACTTTAGTGATCAGCTCTATTAACTCATTTTCATAGCATCCTAGACTCATTTTTTCCTAAAATGATTTAAAATATACACATATATCTTCTTAAAATGAAACAAACATGATTCCAATCTTTCTTCCCAACCCCCCAAATCCACCCTATAAGTTGCTTCTCTTTTAAAATATAACTGACTTCAGGAATTTGCCATGCTTTTTCACATGAGTAAGAAAAGTAAGCAGGTATAATATTTGAAAGTCATCATTCAAAAGCAGCAAACATATTTAATATTAAACATTACCCCCCAAATTTAAGTCCTTCTTTGAGTGTCTAAAATAGGGGATACCCACTGGAATCCAATGTAGGATCTTTTGTTTAATTGGGAACATGGCCATGAATTTGGGAAAAGAGATCAGGCCAACGTTTATTTACCCAGATCCTGCTCCTGTTCTAAGGGCCCTTGCAGTCCATGGATCAAGGGAAATGCATTGTTATCAAAGGAAATGGAGAGGAAGGGAGACCCAAATCATGTGGATAGTGAGCCTCCTCTCAAGAGCCTAAACTTGCCTCTTGACGGGCACACTGGAAACCGAGTGAGGCTCGGCACTGTCTCTGGACCAGAGAACTAGAAATTGGGCCTAGAGTTTTCTCACTTTGTTTTGCGGTCAGACTATAAACAAAGATATTTTTATTACCTTCTGAACAATTTCCCTTTCTAAACACCATTTGTCAATCAAGTGTGGGCATGCAGAGGATGCTTGCAGGGCCGGGAAAGAAAACTTCCCAATAGATAATTGTGTAGCATCCAACCCCAAATCCATGGCCTATTTTTGAGTATCCTCTACATACCAAACACTGGAAATTTAATGGAAAATAAGAAAGGCAGGGTGATGAAAGATAGCATCAAAAGACCTAAGATGAGGCTGGAAACTATGTCTCAAATAATAGCATAACATTAACTCAACCAAACTGTTCTACTAACTGCAATTATATCAGAATTTCTATTTTCTGGCTTCACTAGAATTGAAGATTAAATTTTAACAAAATAAAAAGAAACAGAAAGTCTACAAATTTATTTTACATTTGAATTTCCATTAACTGTATTTTATCTTTTTGTTGTTTTCTTTTTTTTTTTTTTTAAAGAGAGGGTCAGCATGGATAGCTTCTAGAGGAAGTAGCCACTAAAATCAAACTTTCATTACCCTTATTCATGGCCCCACTGGAGCCAGACGTCCTAGGGATCTTTACAACCCACAGATGAGCACTTTACCATGAGATAAGTTTGTAAGAATAAATTTTTGGGTATGGAACAAACTCTTTAAAAATAAGCCAGTCCCACCTTAAGCAAATACATGTTTTGAATGAACACCTCTGTTCTCTGGAGCCATGAGAAGCCTTTACGCCTTAATCATTTGAGATATCTTAGAGCTTGAGACAGTTTCTCCCTCATTGTCAAAGTGGTCCAAAGTGATCTTCTATCAAAACCATCTCTTTTTCAATCTTGTCTAAAAAGAAGGGGTATTTCTTTTATTTTAAAAGTCATCTTAATGAAGAGATAATTAAATTTGTCTTTTTTCCTAAGAAATATATTTCCTACACACTTAACCCCCTTATCCCATTAGAAAGTTACTACACTTTTACAAAAAGAAAAAAATAATAATAACATTGAATCTGCGGTCCCATGGGAACTGACCAGCTATAAACAGAGAAAACAGGATTTGACTCCTTTGGGGCAGTTTTAATACCAAATGTTCCTATTTGTGTTTGATTAATTGCTCTCAAGGTGGTTTTTAACTCTAGAAAATGCAGGCTTTATAAACTTCATCCCCAAGGATGCAAAGTTACTTGTTTCAGGAGTGTATGTAAAGATTCATCTTATTATTGTATCAATTGGGTCAAATTATAGCACTTCAGAAAGCATACATATGCTTTTCAAAGAGGGTAAGGAAAGGGGGCTCCTGAAAGTCTCTCAGATAGATAGCACAGTAAGAGGCAAACAGAACGCCCTTCTGTTTTCCATTAAAGTTATGTTCTGCACCAAGTTTGATTGCTAAACATCTGGCAGCCTTTTCTCCGATAACATAGCTCAATAGGGTGGACAGTGCTAAGCCTTTGAAGCTCCCCTTCTAACTCCTACGTGGTAGGTGAACAAGAGAGGAAGATAAGAACTCTAGATTTTTCCCTTCTATCAAAAGTGGCAAAAGAGGTTTATGGTCTTTCCTTATTATCTTCATTCTTGGAGGTTCCATTCTTCCCTATTCCTTGAATAGGATATAGGAGAAACTATGGGGAAACCACTAAAACGCTTTGCCCACCTCCACTGCCAAAAACTAAGCCTTCTGCCTTTTCATTCACTGCTGGGAAGGAACTAATATTCATGATCATGTCTTTAAATGCTTATATTGGCCGAAAGTATTTGGGGTAATATACAGTGAAAGAAAAAGTAGAAATAACCAAAGTGAGGAGGTCTGAAAGATTCTTCTATATCCTTTGGCTCTGATAATGAGATTATGCATCATTTGTTTTCTGACAATTCTTCCCTTCATTAAACCAGGCTATCATTTTCAACAACAACAAAAACTTATTTATGAAGCTGGAAGAAATTGTAAAGGTCACAGACCTAACTTTACATTTTACAGATGAAGGAACTCTGTCTCAAAGAGGCAAAGTGACTCACTCAATGAGACACATTTACATAAGAGTATGTGAGGGGATTCACAAGATGCATACAGCACAGTATTTTTTACAAATAAGGAAATGGTTGTTTATGAAAAGAAGGAGAAACAAAAACCTGTGATATTATCCCTAATGCGCTAGAGTCCTGTATAGATTACTAGAGATATGTTGGCTACAAGTTTACCTCTGAGATTCCTAGCAGCCAAGGCAAAGAAGAAAACTGATTTGTTACATATTCACTATCCATTGATAAAAACGAATCAGTTTTACCTGGATTCTCAGTAAGAAGTTCCTGCATTACAATGTGACTTACCCCTACGTAAATGTATGTCTATAATAGTGAATGTCATGGGGAACATGCTCCTTGAAGAAGTCTTAAGGCATAATCTATAGTAAGCTTCCTAGATACCAAAAGGATTCTATTTAGGTACATTGCTTTGAAGTTTAGATTATTCAGAGACGAAATTTGCATGAAGAAATGAAAGGTGTAGAGCTCTTTCAACGTACATTTATCAAGTATTTACTTTTTGCCAGACTGTATTCTCAATGCTTCATGTGCATAAATAAAATTCATCCTTAAAGCAACACTAAGAGATATATACTATGCCTTCCCATTTTACAAATGGGGAAAATAGGTACATGACCTGCCCAAGTACATGCAGCTATTGAGGGCTAGCTCCAAAGTCTGAGCTTAAAGCTACTATATGCCACCGACCAGTACTGTCAGAGGCCTTTGAACCAGAGCACCAGAACAGCTCCATCTTGAATAGGGGCTGGAAAAAATGAGGCTGAAACGTATGGGGCTGCATTTCCAGATGATTAGGCATTCTAAGTCACAGGATGAGATAGGAGGTCAGCACAAGGTACAGGTCATAAAGACCTTGCTGATAAAACAGGTTGCAGTAAAGAAGCTGGCTAAAACCTACCATAACCAAGATGGCAATGAGAGTGACCTCTGGTCATCCTCACTGCTACACTCCCAACAGCGCCATGATAGTTTACAAATGCCATGGCAACATCAGGAAGTTACCCTATATGGTATAACAAGGGGAGAAACCCTCAGTTCCAGGAATTGCCATCCCCTTCCCAGAAAACTCATGAATAATCCACCCCTTGTTTAGCATATCATCAAGAAACAACCATAAAAATGGGCAAGCAGCAGCCTGTGCCACTGTTCTGCCTATGGGGTAGCCACTCTTTTATTCCTTTTCTTTCTTAATAAACTTGCTTTCACTTTATGGACTCACCTCGAATTCTTTCTTGCACAAGATCCAAGAACCCTCTCTTCGGGTCTAGATCCAGAGCCCTTTCTGGTAACAGTACCAGTACAGCTTGACTCCCTAGTAGGGCGTCTCTCTGTCTCATGTGTGTTATGTTCTTCCAACAGTTCTCAACCTCAAGATCTACTAATCAGCAATTATTGATACTAAAAAATATCTTTTTGGCGAATAGTGTTGTTTCTCCAACTTGTACACCAAACATAGCTGAAAGTTAACATTTTTAAGCCCTGGATCTACACTGAAGAGCAATCAATTTTCCAAACCAATTGTTACCAAAACCAATCAACCCTTAGAAATGCTGAAAAGGACAGTTTCTTCTTATCGCTGTAGGAAAATAGAACAAGAAATGCAAGTCAAGTTCCAGGGCTCCCAGTGAAATAATTCACCATAGAAAAGGCTCCTGACACCACAGGGAAAAGCACTTCTGCTACCACTTCGAAATGTCCCTTAACCATGCTCTCCTACTTTGTAATGATTGCATGTTTTCCCTTTGGGCCTACTAAAGTATTTAATTGCAATTACACTCATTTACATAGCAGATGAGGCTAATTGCTGGTATTAGTTACCAAATGTATGCTTGTATTGTGAGGGTGAAAAAAATGCCCTACAGAAAAGAAAACGACTGTGCCTCTAATTAAGGAGTTATGAAGTCAGAATGAGCTGGTTCCAAGATGTAAATATGAAATTGAGGGCTTTCAGAACTCTATAATGGTTTTTTATTACTCCATCTCACTTCCTTGCTTACACACAATGTTTAGGGACTAAAGATAAATACAGTGCAATGTTCATAGTGCTGACCTGATTGCTAGGCATGTTCTCTCACACGTAGAGTGAAATAAACGCAGTTGTCTGGCAAACCCATGATAAATGGTGGGTTATGAGTACCTGGTCTTCATTTACTTCGCTATTCAATTGCTAATTCTGGTTCCACTTATTGCAAAAGCAATGTTGGCATCCTCAAATACACACAATTTGGTACTCAAATCTTGTTTTGTACATGCAGTGTAGAATAAAGAAATCATAAAATGTACAAATGTTGGGGCGTGGGGGAAGACTAAAAAGTTAGAAACTTCTATGTTGTTTTGGTCTTGCTTGATTAATTTCTGGGTAGGTACCATAATGCCTAAAAAATGGAATTCTGCGGTGACTTACCTTGAGGAAACTTCCAATTTCATTGGGGAGACACTTTACACACTTGAAGCCATCTCCTTATATATAGTTCCCTATACATTTCATGCCTGGAAGAATTTAAGGCAGAATGGTAGCCAGCAATAAAAGATGGCAATAGTTAGTGCTAACTGTAACCAGTTCAGGCGGTAAGAGAGGCAAGTTGTCAGAAAGGACAAGAGGCCTTTGAGTAGGGCATCATAAGAGAATGTTTGCTTAACAAAAATCTGCAGTGAACCAGTAGTCCAACTCGCACAGCACTCCAGGTGCCGAGACTAGCAAACTGGTGTTTAAGAGTTTTTGTCTCCCATGATGATTTTTCACCTGTAAATTTTATTTTCCAGTTTCTCATTCCTTTCTCTTCTTTGTCCTGGATCCTTGCCACCACATCCTACACCTCCTCTTAGGTTTAACTATTTCTTTAAAAAAAGAAAAAATAAACTTTTCAGGTTTTAAAATAGACTTGGTTAATTTTCTTTATATGGAATGCTTAGTATATGGTGTAGCGTTCAGTTACCTACACAGGTCACTTCATGAAATGAGTCTGGCTGTCAGCCAAGCTTCTGCCTCTCCCTTTTCTCTATGTTCAAAAAAAAAAAAGATGGGTGTTAGGGAACAAAAAATAAGGAAATAAGGGGAAGAGAAAGAGAACGGATGAAGAAAATCCTCCTAGCCACCAAAAAAAAGAAAAAAAAAATGCATTCCGTGGATACCACGGCCTCACCCTCCTTAGTAAGCATTCTTTTGAAACACAGGCCTTTGGTAAACGAATCCCAGGTGGTACGATGACAGGGTCAGCAGAGCGTTATTTTTTAAACTTGTGTGAAAATTTATTTTGAGTTTTATCTCATTCTCTGGGCACTCAGGCAGTGCAATCACTAAGCTCTGGTGCCAAATGTAAACAGGACATCCTTTCAGATATCGAGGTCCAGCTGGCGAGAACACACACCCTCTGCTTTTTGCCCTGTTCGGGAAACCAATCCCAGTCCTTTCACAGAGAGATGCTGGAGCAGGGGAAACCTGCTCCCGCATGTGGGATGTAAACAGAATCCTTAAAAACATCTTTTTTATCGCTATTGTTTGCTGGGTTGCTTACCATCTCTTAATTCTTCTTACTCCACAGCAACACCTGCAGGCTAAAATTGTCACAAACTCCCCATGGCTGTGATTTGTCACCAAGTTTTACAATTACTTGGGATAGTTTATATCTTAGACCATGGGATCAGAGATTGTTAGGCTAGAAGGCATTTGAGAGTTCATCCAGCACAATTTTCTAATTTTGCAAATAATAATAGATGCTGAAGAGTGAAAAAGAGTATATAGCCCTGAGTAGCCCAATCTTCAGATGAATTCCTGCCCCATATACTCTTAGAAGTAGCTGGGCTATAAAGTAACAAAAAACATGAAGCCTAATCTGAAGGAGCTATATGTATATGCATATTTTTATCATTTATCTGTATAACACAACACCAGAAAAAGTAAAGCTAGTATACTAGCAAGAGCTCAGTGAGGTACAAGTTTCAAGTAATGTAGAGGTTTATAGTTTAAGGGCATCAGTGAGAAATAACTAGTCAGGAAATGCTTCAGGGAGGAAGTGAAATTCCCATAGTGCTCCCTCTTCCACACTGGCAAAGCGGAGGAAATACGCCCAGAAGTTTCAGAGTGGCTGACTCCAACTCTTGTTGATAAAAAATTTTTATCAATTTTTATCTCTACTGCCATTTTTCTTTTTCTTTTTAACTTGTCTTCTCATTGTTTCCTACTCTGTTGTATCAATTCAGGGAGCCCTATTTCAAACTCTATAGGACTAGTCTCAGATGTCTGCTCAACTCACTGACTCACCTCTCTGGAATTGCTCATAGGAGCAGCTCCCCAGCTGGCTGGTATATCATTACCTCACTTCTCCACTCACCCTGCTCAACTCCACTTCAAAGAGGTGATTAGATCAAGGATGAAAAGCTGATCCATGTTAAGGTCATCCACTTCTCCCAGGAATTTGAAATTCAATAATAACAGAGTTCCATTAGTTTTTACATTCAGTTGGAAGTACGGGGCTGGGTGCAGTGGCTCACACCTCTAATCCTAGCACTTTGGGAGGCCAAGGCAGGAGGATACTTATAGCTCAGGGGTTCGAGACGAGACCAGTCTGGGCAACATAGTGAGCCCTCATCTCTACAATCAAAGAATCCACCAGACATGGTGGATACCTGTAGTCTCAGCTACTCGGGAGGCAGAGGCAGGAGGATCACTTGAGCCCAGGAGTTTCGGATTGCAGCGAGCTATGATTGCACCTCTGCACTGCAGCCTGGGTAGTAGAGTGAAACTCTGTCTCAAAAAATAAAATAAAATAAATGGAAGAATATCAAGTGCCCCAGAGACCTGAACGCCAGCCATGTGTACCAGAAGCAGAAAGAGTTGGAGAACGAGTACTTTCTGGCTTTCCTGACTTTCCTAGGACTATTTCAGTCTTTTCCATGGACTAGTTACACTCCTGCCCTCAGGTACCTATCAATATCTCTATATTCCTATAATAAATTCTCAATATTTACTTAAGTAGCTTGAGTTGTTTTCTTTTACTGAAAACCAAGGAGTTTCAATTAAAACTCACATCCTGGGCTTGAATCTTTTCCCATTAATTCCATCTGGACATCTGTCTAATTCTAGAACTGCCCAAACCCAAGCATTAAGAGCAAGTTCGAACTAGTCCATTATTGTTTTCACCCTCACAGATCTGTCAAAGGACTAGCAAGGCCAAGTTCAAACCAGATTTAAGAACAGTTAACTAAAATCAGATTACTCTTAGCAGTTTCTCAAATATGCAGTAATTGAATATAAAGAAGTAATCATCGGGGTCTCCAGTACAGCCTAGCTCCTAGTGTATTGACTTATCAGAGCAATCTCACTTTAAATAAAACTTGAAATAATATTTTTATTCCATGCCTTTACACTCTCACATTTGTATAATTTAATATGGTAGTTTGCTTAAAAAATCAGTAAAACAAATATATGCTTATACAATAGTATAGTGTTATGATTTAAAATAAAACATTTACAAAAGAAGTTTGGCTTTATAATGAGATTTCTAAGTAAATCTGATTGGAGAATGAACTGGTTATGGTTAGAATTGATTTTGCTAATATCATGTTCAGGTTTGAAAAGAGGAGCACATCTCTTAGAAGATGGAAAATTTTCACTGGTCGATCAACACACACTGTTTGTAGTCAGGTGAACATGTCAAGAAAAACACTTTTAGAGACTTTGGTTCTTGCAAACAGATTGTTTTCTGAAGAATCACTAATTTCCTGTTCCTTCAAGAAGGTCACAGAGACTCTGAAGCATCACATCCCCCCTCCCATCCTGAGTACCAGTCCTCCCATCCATTCTCCATCATCATTGTTAAAACTGCCCAGGACCAAATCTAGGCTACATTGGGAAGCCGAGCTCTGTTTCAGTGTCCTCTCCCCAGGTAGGTTCTCAGAATCTCCATGCTACCTCTTCAGACCGGAATCCTCCCTTTCATTCCCCCCATCTCCACCCTCAGCACTTTTTTCCTGGACAGTGCCCAGTGCTTTTGACTTCACCATTTTCCACCACCATCATTTACCTTTCCAAGTCCTTTTACCTTAGGACCTTGGTGTCTGCTGATAAAATGGTAAGTATTTAGATGGTTCTGATACATTAATTCACTACCTCCTTTGGCTAATTAGGTTCACATTTGAAGACGGCTTCTGGAGACAATGTTTATTAAATTTCAGAAGGTCCAGAATATGTTTTAACCCTTTTTTGCATATCCTATAAAATGAAATGGGGTACAGATCTTGTAGTAGCTTCCAAATATAAACCTTGATTGAATTCCTGAAGATAATTAAATTAGATTAGTTATTCTAGGTTTTGCTCAATGTCTTTCACCTCTCTCTCCTCTTCTTTCCCGCATATCCATATGGCCATGCCAGATGAGGCTACATTAGTCAAACTATACGTGGTTCTGGGTAAAAACCACATAATACATCTAGAATGTATTAGTTTGTTTCTGTATTATGGTCCTGTTGAAATCATTTGGACATACTGTATCTCAATTTCCTCCCCAGTTAAATGGCGTTACTATTGATCTATTATTCACGGAGTTTTTGGTAACATTCTGTTTTGTTAAAACACTTTGAAAGCCTTCTGGGAAAACTGTCAGAGAAAACTTAATATGTACTATTAAGGTTTTTTTAAAAAATGTACTGAGCACCTATTGTACACAAAGCACTGCATCAGTTATAAAAGACACAAATATGACTAGTATTTTCAAAATGTAAAAAACTACAGTCTAATGTGGAATTTTATAATAGATTATCCTATTAATGATAAAACCACCATATGAGCCACAATATTTCTTTAACTGCTACGGAAAAGAGACAAATATGCTTTTTACTTGTCTTTCAGAAGTTTTCCCACAAATAAATGAGAAAAAGTTATGAAGAACCTCACAAATTACTTACAAGTTGTGGTCTAAAGAACATAAGCACATATCTGAATAATTTCCTATGCTTGATTAGGTGGCTGAGCAGAAACTGACCTTCTATCTACAGAACCGTCCTTTGAATGCCATTTGTCTCTGTGGACTTGAGGAATTTACTGTGGAGTGCCTTGCCAACAGAGTGTTCACCTTGTTAATATTAACCATGAACTTCAGGTCCTGCTGGATGTACTCAAGAGGCAATATAACACAGAACATCAAAGCCCAAGAGACAGCTGAAGAGAAATGAAGATAACAGTTAAGCTAGGGAAAACTGGAAAACTTCGAGTGCCTCTAAACAGAGTTCCCCCCACCCTCGCCACACAACACACTGACCCTGTCACATAGTTTGGTTGCTAGGTTGAATTTATATTATTCCAAGAACTTCCACCTCTGGAGAACATATTCAACTGGAAATGACAAGTGTTACAGGGAAATGCTAAAATTTTAACACATAAAATGTTAACACATAGGCCCCTTGAATCAATATTATCTTATGGAAAATCCCAGAAATTTTAAGGTCAAATATGCTAGGGATATTCTGAACATTCATCAAAGATGCTGTTGTTAACTTATCTCTTAGAATAAGGTAAAACATTGTTTTTCTTCCTAATTTCTGTTCATATGGAGGGAATGCATTTCTGAAAAGAATGTTCTTTAAATGTTCACTCCAAAAACAAGCAAAGAAATTTAAGAGTGAATCATATTCTCCCATTCTGCAGTTGGAGGCTGACCTGCCAGCATCTTACTCAACGCTCAAAAGAAAAAGACTTTTCTTGTGTAAGAGTGCAGATAAAAACTCTCACTTCAAAACTTTCCTCTCTTTGTAAGTCATAGTTCTTTGAGTCAGGACATGAACCTAACATTAAATGCAGCTGTCCAAGAAGTAGGTGTGCACAGGAAATGGGAAGGTGATAGGGAACAGCAAAAGGGCATTTTTATCTGGTCTCCGGGAAGGCTTGTGGAAAATTTTCCAGATATTTTATGGAATGACAAGAGCAGTAAAAAATTCAACCTTGGAGAAATATGGCAAAATTATCAAGGCACAGAATTTTTATAACTTTAGGCATATAAAAGTTAATGTTGTGTGTGTGTGTGTGTGTTCATGCAGGCACAAATATATGTGTCTATGTGTTTTAATTGGTGAGTGCTAAAAATAATTCAAAGCTTAGACAATTATGGTTTTTTATCCAAATATTTTTATCCAAATTTAAGTTATGGGTTCAGTTAATTTTATCTGTTACTTCTGTGTGACCTTACTACAGAGTAAGGATCTATCAATCAATCAATAAGGAATTTCTCTACTTTCCTGCTTTCCCATATTTTCTATGATAATTTTTCCTGACCACTACTCCCTACCCTTTTTTGTGGTCTATTTTGTGAATTCAGCACACCAAGTAACAGAATTGGGTTCTGAATATCAAACATGAGTTGCATGCTTGCAAAGAAAGTGAATATGATTTATTAAAACATATATTCACATAAGACATACAATTCAAAAGTTAGAGTAAATAAATGAATCTTGGACATCACTGTATCCCTGCAGGCTACACTTTTTCATATTGATCCTTGACCTGATCTGCTGACAAATTTACAGTTTCAAAGAAGCCTGGAGTTTAACAAAAAAGCTGATATTCTCCCTTTGTATCTGCTCCTTATCCTTTTGTATCATTTTATGTTAAAATAGCCAGCTTGTCAAGTGCTTTGGCCTTTCAGAGATGAGCACTAGAAGTACAGGAATACATAGATGTCTTTTTATATAGGCTTTTTCCACCAAATTTAGCTGCAGGGGGATATAAAAGACAAATGTGTTGACAAATGACAAGATGTTACTCACTGTAAAAATATTATTGCATGCACACAATTTCCTGTTATGGTGCATATATTGACTGCAACTTTGTTCAAAATGAACTGTATATTGAGAGAAACATCTTTCCTTGTGATGTGTTCTAGCTTGAAAGTAGCTGTTTTTAAAAAAAACCTTGCCCTAAACCTAATAATCACAAATAGACATGAATTTTCCCATGGGAGGCCACAAATTAAAAAATGGATTTTATTTGGATCAAAAGTGGTTTTGGCCAGAAATAGATAAAAATATTTCAGATAAAGTATGTGAAGGATGTGGCTCTGGAGACACATTAAGGAGTGTAACTGCCAACCTCTGTTGAAATGAGTGTTCTTCAATAATGATGTACAGATAGGCATATGGCTATTTGAATTTATTATCTATATTTCACTTAAGTCAAAGTCTTTAAAGACAAATTTGGCATCAGTAATAGCATTCATGTTTGTGAGGGCCTCAAGACCCTCCAACCTCGTAAGTGTTAATGTATCATTGATTCTAATGTATTGATTACCCAAAGAATATGTACAGTAGTTCCAATGTCTATGAGCAATAATAAAAGGATCATGTAGTTCAATTTCTTATTTAGCTGAATTGCATCATCTTTAGTGTATCAACTATTAAAATGATACAATTATGAATTTATATATAGTCGTTTTTATTCTTCATCAAACCTTGGCATTCTGAAATCTAGGTTAATATCACATCACAAAATCATAATGGATGAATCAAATTGGAACCAGTATCTGGAACAATTATACATAAAGAGAACAAACCTGAACACATTCTACTTAAGCAATCTGGGGCTCTTGAACATATAACTCATTTGGCTCTAAAACAAATTATGTCACAGAGGGCATCAGACCTCTGCTAGGGTAATGAAACTAGATGTCTTATTCCAGTGACCTCAAACCGTTGGGTCAAAATAGCTCTAGTTGAAGGTTATTCAGTATTCTGCATGTTAATTAGAGCTGTTCCAGTGGTTTATGTTATGTCTGGAAATAGCACGACAAGCAAGCCCATTCTGGATTAGACAAGGCACCCGGTAGACACAACACTGAACTCAAGGTCTGTATTTGGGCATTGGCATGAGCAAATCCTAACTGTGTTTGGCAGAAATGTAGGTCTAATGAGCCTTTCCAAGACTAATCCAAACACAAACGAATGACTGGACTTAGTAAAGTCTTTGGCATACCGCATTTCGGGCAAGAAATAGGTCCACTACTTTTTCCATTCTTTTATTTAAAGTCAGTATTTGACTCTAAATATTTCCTACTGCTTGTGCTGGTCTACATATCTTACAGGGCTACCACACAAAGAGGCAAATATTTTTCTGTAGGGTGGGGATTCTATTGAGGTCAGTGTTTCAGAGCTTGGTACAGGATGTCCCTTCAGCATTCTGAATCCTGGCTCAGTGAAATCACTGATAAGCCAAGCCTTTACTCTTGATTTCCCACAGAGTTGAAAAAAGTATAGCCGAAGTGACTCAGGAGAAATGGGGAAAATGTGTTTTCCCAGCCCAGCAAGCTCCTCCTGTACTCCCCCCACCAACCAACATACTCCCACACACTATCTCTGGCTCTTTTTTATTTTTTTCTTCCTCTTTGGCTTATGCTGTTCTTTTTTGGTCCCTGGCCCTAGTTATGACAGCTGATTGACATCGCTGGCAGTTCCCCTGGTGTCTGGTTAGGCAGAATTCCCCCTGCAAAACTAGGATACAAAACAAAGAGCAGACAACAGTGCAGAAAGGAAGGCTGAACAAAACAGAACCAGGAGAGATGCAATATTGTTTGCTGAAAATATTTTTAAATTTTTCAGAAAGAGGGAGCAAACCTTTAAAAGATTGTTTTAATCGTCTGTGTTGCTTTTTCTTCCCTCCTCTCTTTCTGGCCATCCCTTCCCCCCACCCTCTACATACCATTTTTGGCTTCCATTTCTCCATCTGCGTTCTTCCTTGTATTTTTTTTTTCCTGAGTCATAAACATTTTATCAGTCAGAGTTTTTGCTATTTCTGACCTTCCTTGGAGCCAAACATTTGTTTTATCTTATTTATTTTTCCACCTGGAAAGTTAAATCACGATTGTATCAAGCAGAATTATGACCAATTACTGCTGTACCTCCTCCCATTTAAGACCTTTCTTTCACTGTCCTGGAGGAAACTAGATTTTTTGCTGCTCTCAACACTCCCAGTATGCAGAGTCCAACACTCCCATGCCAAGATAGTCTTTTCTAAAATTTTTTCACATGATAAATGGACCTCTCTATTTTCCCTCTACTTAACCATCTATTGAGTGGGTCATTTCCCTGAGAAGTTCCTCTCAGTTCTCTATCATATTTCAAAAGATCACAAACAATTATGTTCATTGAGGTGTTGGTAAGTTAATATATCATCCTTTTGTTAGCACATGCCTTTCGATAAATACTATTACAGCAAATAAATAAACATCAACTGATGGAAATTCAAGCTTCAGCAACAGGACTTTTGAGTTGTTTTCTGGTTTTATAATAATGGCAAACACCGATAATTTTAGGGCAGAGGTTTGTATCAGGTAGGGTTCTAGCAGCTCCTTAATCTTCTTTTTCTTTCAGCAACTTTATATAAAATGTGAATTTAACTTTTATGTTGCTCATGTTAATATACTTCCATAGTTTCTCTACCTCTACAGAATATTCTCCTATGTTATTTTTGTGTATGGTAAAAATAAATGACAAAAGACTTGCATCAAGAATTTTAATGAACTCCTAAAACTCAACATTAAGAAAGAACAAGGGCTAGGCACAGTGGTTCACACCTGTAATCCCAGAACTCTGAGAGGCCGAGGTAGGCAGATTGCTTGAGCTCACAAGTTTGAGACCAGCCTGGGCAACCTGGCAAAACCCTGTCTCTATCAAAAAAAAAGATAGATAGATATTCAATAATTAGCCAGGTGTGGTGGCGTGTGCCTGTGGTCCCAGCTACTCATGAGGCTGAGGTGGGAGAATTGCTTGAGCTGCTTGAGCCTGGGAGGCAGAGGTTCCACTGATCGAAGATCACACCACTGAATTCCATCCTGCCTGTGCAATACAGCCAGACTTTGTCTCAAAGAACAAAAAAAAAAAAAAAAAGGAAAAAGAAAAGAAAAAACAAGCAACCCAAATTTAAAATGTCAAAGGACTGAACAGATACTTCACTAAAGAAAGTATTGATGGTAAAGTAGCATAAGAAAGGATGCTCAATAGCATTAGTCATTAGAGAAATACAAATTGGAGTCATAAGATACCCTGACAACCTATTAGAATGGCTAAAATTAAATGACTATGCCAAGTGTGGCTAAAGATGTGTAGGAACTGGAACTCTCATACACTGCTGGTGGGAATGCAAAATGGTACACACACTTTGGAAAACAGTTTGACATTTTCTTTAAAATTTAAACACACACCTACTTCATGATCTAGCCATTTTACTCCTTGATATTTACTGAAGAGACATGAAAGCATATAGTCATACAAAGACTTATACACAAATGTTCACAGTAGCTCTATTTGTGATAGCCCCAAACTGGGAACAACACAAATGTCCATCAGCACGTGAATAGATAAACAAATTGTAACATTTCCGCGCAATAGAATTATACTTATCATTAAAAAAGAACAAATTGATAATAAGCACATGCAACAACATAGACAAATCTCAAAACAATTACACTGAATTTTTTTAAAAACCAGGAAAAAAGAATACAAAATTGATGTCTTAATTTAGATAAAACTCTAGAAAACTGCAAATGAATCTACAGTCACAGAAAGCAGACAATAATTGCCTGAAAAGGAGCTGAGATGGGCAGGAGGGAGGGCTCACAAAAAGGCACAAATAAGTTTTACAGGGTGATGGACACATTCACCCTCTTGAGGGTGATCTTGTTTTCACATGTCAAAATGTGTCAAATTCTACACATTAAATATGTGTGATATATTGTATGTTAATTATACCTCAATAACACTATTCAAAATCAGTATGGTGGCTTGCCTTCTAAAACTTCTTTGCTCTGTGTTTCACCCCTTCCATTTAACTGTCCTCTTTTTCTGTTAAATTTTGATCTTATTTCTAGCAGTCTTTCCTTGTTGTAGAGGGGCCCTGTCCTAGAAGGGAGCATCAGTTTTGGGAGCTTATGGGTGCTAAAGAAGAACCATGAAATCCTTGAACTTTTCTGTTCTTAGAGTGAGCAAACTCCCACATTTTAGTCACTGCTATGAAACTGGCCTTCCACATTTCCAGGGAATACCTGTTGACTATTTGGGGGCTCTATCTTCTCACCCCATTGCTTCTCCTTACTTTCTCCCTCACTGATATCAATAGCATGCAGCTCTTGTGTCTGTAAATGGTTTTTCCTCATTCACTTGTCTTTTTTTCTCTTTTCTGGGATGGAGTGTCACTCTGTTGCCCAGGCTGGAATGCACTAGCATGATCTTGGCTCACTGCAACCTCCACCTCCTGGATTCAAGTGATTCTCCTGCCTCAGCCTCCCAAGTAGCTGGGATTACAGGCGCCCGCCACCTCGCTCAGCTAATTTTTGTATTTTCAGTAGGACGGGGTTTCATCATGTTGGCCGATCTTGAACTCCTGACCTCAAGTGATCTGCCCGCCTTGGCCTCCCAAAGTGCTGGGATTACAGGCATTAGCCTCTGTACCTGGCCTTGTCTTTTGAAGTTCATGGAGATGCCTTATTACCCAGTTTTATGTAAAATGTTGTCTATGGGTTGTTGATTTTGCTATTCTTTGTCTGTTTTCATACAGACTTGGAAAGTTCCAGAAACTATGCTGCCACTGTTGTGCCCATCTTCTCAAAATCCCTAGTTGAGATTCTTCTGAGATTTTTTTGAGTTTTTGAAATTATTTTTGTCAGGCATACACTGATTGCTCTGTTGGCAAAAATCAAATACTGTGCTTTGGTAAGGTCATACATCCTAAAACTTGTCATTTATTAAGTAATATGTATCAAGCATCTACTATGTACCAGATTGGTTTCAGATTTGGGGGCTATAGCAGTGAACAAGGTAGATATGGTCCCTGCTCTCATGGAGTTTAAATTTAGAAGAAGAGACAGACTGACAAATAAAATAAATAAAACAAACATATTAACACATTGTTTCAGGTTTGAAAATTATCAGCATACAAGTAGTAACTGAAGCTTTAGCAATAAATGATGTGACTCAGGGAGAGAATGTTGAATTAGAAGAAGCAAAATTCCAAATAATTTTAAGTTTTAGGTGCAGAATTAGAAGAGAACAAAGAAGGAAAAGCTACAGGGGTGGAAGTAGGCCAGGAGAGATCAGAGTTATGAATGAAAATGGAGAAGAGTTTGGAAGAGGGAGATGTAAAATGATTATTTCATATAGCTTGTCCAGTAAGAAAGGAGAGAGATAGGACAATAGCAGAAAAAATATGCACACTCCCAACAGTGTGTTTTGTTATTAAGAGAGAAAATTTATGGTTTTGACTTTGATGAGGAAGCAACAGGGAGGGAGAGAATACAAAGACAGTGATTTTGTACCACTAAATCCATGTATAAAGCACTCCCAAAATTTCCTAGCATGCTTTGTTAAAAGTAGGGTCAGACACTGGGTATACAAAGATGTAAGACTCCATCCAGTCCTGCCCCATGAGATACTCATAGTCTAGTAAAGAGGGTAGGCAAGTAGACTTAATTTATTAATTACATTAACCATCTTAAATTGGCTGCATCAGCACTGAGTGCCAGATTCTAAACTAGTTGGTGGAATTTTATTCCTGGAAGGGACCTTAGCAAATATCTACTTTCTTTTTTATGCGATTAAACTGAGTCATGAAACGTTTAAATAGCTTGTCTAAGGCACAGCTCATTAATAGAAGATTCCCGATTAGGAAGGAACATTGTCCAGACTCCCAGGGATTTTTTTTTTTTAACTTGTACAGTGTAATATCTTACTAAAGCATGAATATTGATATTACTTTTAAATACCCTATGTATGTTTAAAATATTTTAAAATCTATATAGTCGATTCCAGAAAAAAAGCAGACACAGATAAACTGAAACTATCGTGCTACCAACATCTAGAAATAATGGAAAAACACAACACAATTGTTAACGCATATCTAAGTTTGAAAGAGAAAAGGGAAATCCCAGGTGGCAGAAACAAGGGAACTGAAAAACCCTAATTGTAAGCACATGAGCTGACTCTGCAGCAGCCTTCGGGTGGGTAGGAGTAAGGTCCTCAAATTTGGCAACAGCCAGGGGCTTAGGATTGCAAAGCATATTCAAGAACAGGAAATAAGACCTTGGGCCTTATATGATGCAAAGATTTGGAACTAAAACTGAGCACAAAGTCAGGCCCTTCAAAGCCACACCTTCAGAGAAAAGGAGAATAGGAAGAAAATAGACCAGCACACAAGGGATATGACAAGGAAGCTTGTCTATGAGCTCCAGGGAAAAGAAAATGATTAATTAAAATCCCAAGCCTGTAACATGCACAGACTTAAGACTAGATGAAATTTATATAACCTTCATTGTTCAGGGTTCCTCAAATGAGAAACTAATTAAAAAAAAATTGGCCTTAGGGACACAAGGCAGAAGTAAAAGTAAAACCACTATGGAGAGATACTTAAGTACAGAAAGCAGAGAATTTACACACACAGACACACACACACATTCACACGCACACACACACCACCTCTAAAGATATTCTCATAGGTAAAACTTACAAAACACACATAAGCAAGAGCCAGTAACAAAATCAGTGGGAGGATTAACTTCTTGTAGCAAATATTCATTACCCTCCTAGCACGCCTTGGACCTTGGACCATACCATTTCATGTTTCTTGTCAACTTTCACCTGTAGGTATCTGTATATCTTTGCCTGAGGACTGCCTCTAAAGCAGCAACATAAGCCTTGAATACAACTGGCTACATGTTCCGAGGAGTTAACACGCAACCAATGGCGAAGATATAAACATCCCAGCTCCCTCACTCTTAGGTAGAGGAGGGACATGCGATAACTCTGAAGCATGTGTTCTATGCTATTTCCTGCACACTTCCTTCACCTCCCAAATAAACCACTTGCACTTGAATCTTCTGATGGTTGACTTCTGTAGACATCAGAAATCATAAAATAATAGAATAATAATTTGAATAAGAATATAAAATATTTAATATTTAAAAGTGTTAAAGGCATGAAAGAATGAATAAAAACACAGGTAAAGAACAAAACCTGTGCCAAAACAAGAGGCAGATTTAGAAAAAAAATGAAAAAAAGTTAGAGAATAAACAACTGCAATCATTGAAACTTCAGTAAATGGGTTAAACAGAAGATGAGATACAGATACTGAGAGTCAATTAGTGAACAAAGGCATAAATCTTGGAAAACTACCAAAGAATACAGCACAGGGAATACACATTAAAAGAGACCAAAAAAAAAAAAAAACCATGAAAATGAGAATAAAAGCTATAGGGGATAGACAAAAAAGGGCAAATATACCTCTAAAAGATGACTTTAAAGAAATGGAATAGAGAAAATGACATGGTTTGGTCTGTGTGCCTGCGCAAATCACACGTCAAATTGTAATCTCCAATATTGGAGGTGGGGTCTGGAGGGAGGTGACTGGATCACAGGGTGGATTTCTCATGAATGGTTTAGCACCATCCCCTTATTACTGTTCTCATGATGGTGAGTGAGTTCTTGGTAAGTGGTTGTTTAAAAGTGTGTAGCACTCCCACGCCTCTCTTGCTCCTGCTTTTGCCATTTGAACTGCCTGCTCCTGCCTTGCCTTCCGCCATAAGTAAAAGCACTCTGAGGCATCCCCAGAAGCAGACTCTTCCGTGATTCATGTACAGCCTGCAGAACCATGAGCCAATTAAACCTCTTTTCTTATAAATTGCAGTCTTATAAATTAGCAAGAACTTACTAATACAGACAATATTCAAAGACAGAAATGGTTTAGAGTTGCCTTACTTCAGAGAATGCCTATATAAGGCAAATCATTTCAAGCACATCTGACTTCTCTCAATAGTACCAACAGGTGCTAAATAACGTCTTCAGAGTGTTAGGAGAAGATAATCACCAACCCTGAATTCTATGCCCAGCTAAACTATTACTCAAGGCAAACTAAAAATGTTCCACAGATGAACAAACACTGAGAGACTCTCCATTTACAGACTCTTCTTAAAAGAACTACCAAAAATTGGACTTTATAATGAAGAAAATTATGGAAGAAATAAATGGAATATAGGAAGCAATAATGATCAAGGTAACAGATTAAATATGTAAAAAAAAAAAAAAACCTGAATAAACATTGACTACAAAAAGTAATGGTCACTTATCTAGAAGGAGGAACTAAAACCAAGGTTGTTCTAAAATACTAGGTAATACTAGCCTGTAAATAGAGATGGTAATAAAAGTTAAAATACTCTAATGATCTTGATCTTGTATTGCTTGAGAGGAAGATAAATATACTGATCATTTTAGACATTGTTAAGACAAGAATGCGTATTTAAAATGTCAGGATAACTACTAAGAAAAATGGAAAGTATTTCTACTAAGCCAGTAAAGAGAAAACAGGAAAATAAAGAAAATTTTATCAATCCAATGTAAAGCAGAGAAATAGAAACAATGAACAACAACAAAAGGCAAACAAAAAAAATCACAAAAGAGGCTGTACACAAACATACACATCAGTACTTAACATGATAATAAATGGACCAAGAAACTTTCAGATTGGATTTCTGGAAACTAGCCATATGATATTTTATTTTATTTTATTTATTTTGCAACTTTAGCATTTTTTTTTCTATTTTAGATTCAAGGGATACATGTACAGGTTTGCTACATGGGTACATTGCATGATGCTGAGATTTGGGCTTCTAATGATCCCATTGCCCAAGTAGTAGATATAGTACCCAACAGGTGGTTTTTCAACCCTCACTTCCCTCTCTCCTAGTTATATGATATTTTTTAAAGACTCAAAAATATAGCATAGATAAGAAAAATAGAGAACTAATAGTAAAAATGGCATGTTTTAAAAAGAATATTACCAGTAATTTAAAAATGAAAGAAACCATTGAAGAGTTACACAAATTCATATTGTTTAGCCATTGCTATTCAACAGTTAGCTATTGCTCCACAACAAACCACCCCAAAGTTCAGTGGGTTAAAAACATAACTTTTATAATTTCACATGAGTCAGATCAGCTGGGAACTAGTGGAGATATGGGCCAGGATCAGCTAACTTTGAGTGGGCTCACTTGAATCTGCAGACAACTAGGGGGTTGGCAGGACTGCTACTCCAGGATGGCTTCATTTGGATGCTAGCTCCTGGCTGATGCAAGGAAGAGGATTGTGAATAGGTTGCATGTCTCTCATTATCCAACTAGCTAGCATGGGCAGTGGCAGGATTCTAAGAAAGAAGAGAAGCACAAAAGGCCCCTCGAAGTCTAAGCTTCTAAGAGACACACTGTTACTTCTACTTTACACTGTTGGCCAAAGCAAGTCACAAGACAAACTCATATTCAAGAAGTGGTAAACTTGACTTCATCTCTTTATGAGAAGTGCTACCAAGTGACAGCCAAGAGCATAGATGTCTGTGAAGGCCATTCATTGGGATGATCAATACGATCAAAATACCACACTCAGAAATACTAACAAAACTAAAGTTAATATCATCGTAATATCAGATAAAATAGATTTTAATGTTAAGAGCAACAACACCAGAGTCAATATATATTATGAAAAATGAACATATCATCAGGAAGCTATAATAATATCAAACCTATTTCTACCTAACAAAAAACACCCTAAATAATTTGACTGAATTAAATTTAAAAAAGTACAAGTTTACAATTATACTGAGAGATATTAATGAATCACACAAGTTAATAAAAAAATAAAAATTTATAATTAATGAGGATATACAAGATGTAAATAGCAATATAATCACAATCTAAGGAAACCATATAGAACTCTGTGTCTAAATTTAATATATATACAGTACTTTTATGATTATACTGGAACATTTACAAAACTGACCATGTATTTGGCCCAAAACAAAGTCTCAATGAGTACCAAAAACTTTGTATCATGCCAACCATATTATATCTCTGACCACATGCCACAAAAGGAGAAAAGTCACAAATATATATGAAAAATATAGCTATAACCTCAATAAAAAAGGTGGTACCCACCCCATCCCCTCATAAAAGACCCTTCAGTTTGGAAATATAAAACGCACAAGATAATGGATAAAATTGAAACTTTCATGGGAATTAGCAAAATATTTAGATGTGAAGAACAATGAATATGCTACACATCAACATTTATGGGTATTGATAAAGCAGTACTTTAAATATCTGTTAAATATGGGGAAATGGAAGTGAGAAGAACAGGGTGAAAAGAGATGTTCAGTTTTTAGACCACATATTAACTATTTGAATATTTTAACATTGTAAATATACTCATAAATTACTTATGTACTTAAAAATAAACAATTCAGAGGGAAGAGGGAAATGGTAAATTAGAATGTGATTTTGGAAAATAATTCTAATAGGAAAACTTTAAATATAAATGTACATTCATCCATATATATGCATTCAAGAGCAGTCTAGGTGTTGAAACTTGTACTCAGGAGAAACAATACGAGGCATGTTTGTGTACTACATACAGATCCTTCCAATATGCCCTTTGCAGTGATTTTAACTTCAGGTTTGTATTATTTTCACATTGAAATAGCCCTCAATAAGAGCTAACAAAGACTTCCTTATATAAAGATTCACTTCATTTATTTCATGTGTTAATTGTGTGCCAATCACTATGCTAGATTCTTGGATATAACAATGAATATGATCACAGTAATTTCCTAATGAAATTTGGAATTAGTGGAACTTGATGGGTGTTTGTGCTCTATATTCAATGCTAGAGATATCAGGAAGTCAGTGGTAATACATTGTTTCTGGAAAAAGAGAGAGGTTAAAACTGATTAAAAATGCAATAAATTAGTAGACACCAGAAAAATCCAAAGCAAAATTAGCAAAGATAAACACAGAGAAAACAATGGTGGGGGTGGACTGGGTGGAGACATGGTTTTTTCCCCCTGAAATAGCCTGCATGCACGGACTTATGGACTAAGAAAATGTCCTTTTTCCGCCCCCATCACACAATCACAACCATCTGTAAAATCTCTGTTTTGTAATATGTGTCCTACCCTCACTCATGTACCCCAAAACAGCAGCGGCACATGCATTCCAGAGGTATGATGTGTTTCCCTCCATCAAAACAGTTTTCAGAATCAGAAGCATTTCAACTGTTCTGAACTTGTTATTATCATACTTTCTTGCTGCGTTTGAATTTAATCTTCCCAATTTAGCTGACAATTACAGAGCATGCCGGCAAATTTTCTAAGTAGTTATGCCTAGGGGGTTCCATAAAAGTAATGCTCTTACAGACCATCAGAGCATTGGATTGACTAAATGGTGTCTGAGAAAAAGGTCAACAACAACTGAGCATGCCAAATTAGACTGAAATCCTAAGTATTTAACCCACTGAGGTATAGAAGAATAACATGTGGACCACCAGAAAGAAGCCACAAAGGTAGTTGTCTTTATTATATTTCTAAAAACATATACAATCTGTTGGGCAAATAACTGTACTAGAAGAAATAATACGAAAGATTAAGACAAACACTTGAAATACAATAGTTTAGAAGGTGAAATGTGGGACTTTAACCGAAATGCTTCCATATTTAAAAAGGATTTCCATTTTAATTTTCCAAAGAGATTTTTGGAATCGCAAAGGAAATACAAAAATATTCCACATTAGATAGGAAAACAGAGATCCAAAAAAGTACAGTGACTTAACTAGGGTCATACATTAGAATTTAATGTCTCTGTTATTAGCAGAAAAGAACAACAAACCTGTTCCTTCTAGTCATCTTTGACCTGAGGACCATCGTATTACAAATGTAACTCCATCCCTTAGAATTCTCCCCAAGTCCTGAATTTTGATTACTGAATTTACAAAGTATGAGATACACTTGAAACTAGGTCTCTTCTTAGATTTCTGAAGTCTGAGGCAAAGAAAAAAAGGAAACTGGTTATCTACGTTGGATATTGGTGTACTCTCTGATAATTATTGATTTTGGTTCCTTAGTAACAGAGGCACATGTGGCTAGTGACAAAATAACCTGCTGTCTGATCAGAAGATGTTACAATGATGCTACTCAGTTGAGAATTTCTTTAATTTAGCTCCAGATAAGAGATAAATACTTACATGCTGAAGGGATAAAAGAGAATAAGTGTCAATGCATTGACTCGAATCTTTGGCAATAAATCACATTCTTTGGGCCAGTTAGTTGTGAATAGCTAATCACTTCAATACTCTCTTTTACTGCATAGAGAAGATGAGCCCCTGCTAAATATTTATAAATGGCAATTGTCTATACAAACTATGCCATTTTCTGATGTTAGAGAATGCAAATGAGACTGAGCAAAGAACTGAAAACACCAGCTTGCTTTTCCTAGGAAAGTATATCCTGGGATCCTTGGCACCTTTCTATTTGCTATTTCTATATTAAGCTAACCTTGAGCTAAAGTACAGTGGGACAATGAAAATAAATGAAGAGCAAAAAGCATGCGGAATGGTTAAGGAGGGCCAAGACCATCAGTCAAGTATGTGTGGGAGGAACAAAGAGAGAGAAATCACAGAGTTTATCATCTAGTCTGAGAGGGAACATCTACACATTTGGAATGACTTATCAGGTATGACAAATGACTGGCAAATGTAAACTACTAAGCAAAAACGTCAATTAACCAACACCATTAAGTGATTAGCATGAGTTGCAATTAATTTTATTTTTTCAATTCGTATGTGTTTAGCTTGGCGGAAGAGGAGAAAGAGAAGCAACACACACTTTTATTGTTTAAAAACTTTCTAAAACATGTTTTTGGACCTTTGTTATTCTAGCAAGTGTAGTTATAGTAACCATGGATATTCAATTTTCTGGGACAACTCCCATTTCAAATATTTGGCCTCACTACTTCTGTAAGTATATTTGCACAAGACATGACATGTTTCCAGATTTGAGGTAGATGATCTCCATTGAATCTTTCATTCAGGATTTTGTAAAGGCTTGAGGCTGTCAGGCTGAGCATCAGCAATCTCATATACAGAGGCAGATTAAGAAGTGACAACAGATTGCCATAAATGCATGCTACACATGAATTCAGTTTCTTTTGTGAAAAAGAAATCTATGATTTTATTAACAGTTTTTCTTTAAAAATAAGGCATATCGAAAAGATTACAGTTTGTTCAAGAGTTCAGTTAATTGATCTAACAAAGAGGTCACAAACATAAAGGAAACCTTGTACAGATTTTAGCAGAATTAATGCAGTTATTTCAGACATTGGACTTGAGTTATGGCTATGAAAATATAAGATGTCATTTTTGATTCATCAGAGTATTAATTATAATATGATACAAGACAATGTAGGTTAGTCCACTCAAAATTTGTTCCTGAAAAGTTTCTTCCTTTCCTCCCTCTATGCTAAAATTTGGTAAGTTAAATATTCAATTTCCCAGCCCCTATTATACCTAAGATGGTCATGTGGCACAGTTCTTCACACTAAGAGGTAGGATGAATTCTGCTGAAAAGTCTTCCCTTCCAGAATAAAAAGGCAAAGCATTATAAGATAACAGCTTACCCTTTTCTTGCTTGGAAGACATACAGAATGGATGAAAGCTTAATAGTTTCCTTATACTAATGAATAAACACAGCAAGTAAAACATGACAATCCCAGAGAGTTCGGCCCTGATATTGTTAAGCTGCTATGCCATTGCCAGAAGCAACCCATTTCTGGGGCTTTTTTGTATGCAATAACAAAAAAACTAATAAGCATCTTTTTTTAGCTATTGTTTATTCTAATTCTTACAACTGAACACACCCCTAACTACTATTAATAAAAATGTCTTCTTTTTTTTTTTTTTTTTTACAAAGTTTATTAGGGGCATTTTCCCATGAACTGTATCTCATTGTTTCTAACCACAAACCTGTGCAGTTTATACTATACTATACTATACTATACTATACTATACTATACTATACACTTAAGTATTAGTCATAGCAGTAGTGTCAGTAATAACAAATATAGTAATAATACAGCAGCTTAGATTTATAACATTTGCCATGTGCTGCTAGTATGCTAAGGATTTTGTAAGCATTATCTCATCAATCATTATCTCATCTTTTAAAATCAAGATTTTTCTAAACTATATGTTTCAAAAGCACATGCAAATTATTCTTATATAGTTATCAAATTCAAATTTAAAGTACAAATAATTCTTAGACATTTTAAAGTCAAATTTTTTTCCAAGAAACATCAGTAAGAGGCATTGTAGCCACATTTGAAAAAGAGGGCGTTCTTTCTTTTACCTAGCCCATCAAGTAGGGTTTAGTACCACTTCTTTGCTCCCATAATGTCATTTGAACGTCTCCAGCAGACATTTTGCCACATTCTATTGCAGTTAGAATCTGCCTATCTCCCCCACAGGATTTTCCTATGCACCTTTGTTTGAGTGCACCTAGCTCATATAACACTGCAACTACTCAATACATATTTGTCCAGTAAACAAATAAAACTTTTAAATATTATCTTTAACTTTTTTCCCGCAATATTCTGCTCTTTGCCTTCAATTGTTTCATTAGGTTATATTGTCCTCTATATTTTTGCCTCTAGCAAAATTTCTGAAAAATATGAAAAGGGCTTAGAGCAATTTGACTTTGTGATTGTGAGGACTGGTGCACTACCAGGATGTTAGCCTATTTTGTTTAATTTATAAGGATGATGAGCCTCTGACTTTCCTTCACCTCATTAAACAAAAAGGAGTAAAAATAGTAAATTTGATGTTGATTCAAACTACTCGTTTCACTTAAGGAATTGCCAGTTCAAACAAAACAGTGATTGAAGCACAGTCTATGTCCAGATTATATGTTTGAAATGTGAAAAATAATTCTCCATAGGCTAAGTCTTCTCTGTACCAGTTGGTGTTTTTCCAACATCAAAATAATGGCAGAAGACTGGGCTCAGTGGCTCCTGTCTGTAATCCAGGCACTTTGGGAGGCTGAGGGGGACAGATTACTTGAAGCCAGGAGTTTGAGACCAGCCTGGCCAACACGTCAAAATCTGTCTCTACTAAAAATACAAAAATTTGCCAGGTGTGGTGATGCATACCTGTAATCCCAGCTACTCAGGAGGCTGAGGCAGGAGAATTGGTTGAACCTGGGAGGCACAGGTTGCAGTGAGCCGAGATCGTGCCACTGGACTCCAGCCTGGGCGACAGAGCAAAACTCTTTCTCAAATAATAATTAATAATAATAATGGCAGAGGTTTTTCTAAGGTTAGACAATATATAAACATAAGCGCCCCTCACATACACATATACACACTTACACTCACACACATATTTCTGTGAATATGTTTGACTCACTACACCTGTGCCAGAATTGAGAATATAAATTTCAACTTCAGGACCCCTTAAAAATAGTAACAAGGCCAATAAAACCCCAAAGTTGATGGGAAAAAAAATATGTATTGTCTCTGAATCCTTTAACTAAATGATTCATATATACAAGATCCGTCAAATTTGGCTTTTATATTTACTATCCTAGTGAGATTTGTATATCACTAGGATATACAAACAAAATTTTTCATATTTCAAGGAATAACATTTGTGTCATTAATAACTGTATTCTTGGAAATAATCTCATTATTCTAGCTGTCATAAGGTTTTACACAAAGGGTTATGTAAATATTATTGGTCTATGTCTTGTTTTGACCATTATTAGTTTGCAATTTTATGCTTTTTAGAATGCATTGAGTCATTAGATCAATAAACATAAAAGGAACTAAGGAAGGAAAACTGTAATTGCTATAATTGTTTCATAGGTCTGAAAAGCTATATATGAATAAACTTTTTCAATGAAAAAGCTCAGTTATAAAATTTTGGTTGCTGTGGTTAAATTGCACATGTTTGGGATTATATTATGTAAGGCAACAAAATTGTGAGCATCATCTTTCCTTTCTTCCTTCTGAGCAAGCAAGATCCCCAAAGTAGCTTTGAGGATACTTTATTTATGGGCCTGCTAGTTCAGGAGCCACACACCAATTCATCATGCTCCTGCTCTGTGCCATCTGTTATAAATAAATATCCCTGCCTGCAACTTTCTGTCAGGGCATGTGTTTACTGTTATGCAGATGAATGCAATATGGGAAGACATTAAAGTTAAAAAAGAGAAAAATTGCTTATGAAAATGTCTATTGAACGTATATATTCCTACTACTTGTATACAAAGGCTCAGATCACATGCAGGCCTCTAGCCAGAGCAAGCACTAACTAAGAGCTCCTCGTTTACCTTGCAACTACCTGGGGAATTGCTGAAAACAAGCTGGGCCAACACAGCCAGGTTAACAAAGACATGCACCACAAGCGCCTCCTTCCCTGAATCCTTTTAGCCATTTCATACAACATATTGTTGTGACTTTGGGGAAAGAAGGACAGATAGGTAATGTGGGAACCGTGTTAGAGAGTTTTGAAGGCAGCAGTCAGCATGCCAGCTGAAGAGTGAGGAGAAGCCTCCGGGGGCCTGTGAGAAGCAGAAAGACATGGTCAGAGCTTTCAGGAAGCAAAATAATTCTGAGAAGTGTGCAGAAAATGTTTGAAGTGGAGAGCGCCTGGGAGACTGGGAATCAAGCCAAACAAAAAAATGATGACAGTGACTCTGAGCTCAAGAAACCCTAAACAACCTCTGGAACTACTTACTGAATGCTCACAAACCTAGGCCAGTAGAAGCCTTTTTTCTCCCAGAGCACTTTTTGCCTCTTCTAAGCCATCTTTAGTCAATAAAATTAGGATGAGGAATCTGAAGACATTCATTTGACTTTTGGTTGCTTCCACTGATTGTTTATATGTTAAGTTTATATACTGTTTATTAACAAATTTATCACTGATTAAGAGTATACATAAATATGATAATGTTGTGATTACTTTTCATACCAGTAGTACGCGTAAAAAAAAAATTGTTTTCAGTGGTGAAATACAGTGCTACTCAATACAAGTAATTTTACCTTAAAAATCTATTTACAGTCATGATTTACTCTTCATGCTTTTTTTTTCATAGTTTTTAAAAAAAACTATATAACTTGGCTGTGAGGTTTTTTTTTGTAGATATGTATGGCACAAGTAGAATATTTACTTAATGAATCTATATGAGGAAAGGGTACTTCCAAATTAACATAAGAGAATAAATGATTTTCTGATGGCAAGATGAACTACAATCCTCATCCCCAGTGTGTCATTAAAGACTTGATGCATTTTTCAGTCTCTTGATCCATTTTTAAGTCCCTTCTACCAACATTTTAGTACGCTGCAATGTTTTCTGTTAGTCATTTTATTATTTCCTTTAAAGATTTAATTCAATTCTTTTTGATATGCTTCTCCAAAGATTAATTGTTCCTATTACTTATCTTTAGAATAAGATGACTCCTTGAGAATAGGCCCTGATCCTTTCCTTTTTGATTGAACTTAAATATTCCTGGTTGGGAAGCAGGGAGTTTGCAGATGAATTTAAATTAAAAAAAGAATCCATTTTACTAAATATGGATATCATTACTTTAACCTTTTTTTTTGTTCATGGTGTTTTCCAAAATTTTGAAAGCTTCCAGAATGCTAAACTGCTTATTATAAGAAGTAAGTTGCTAATAAGAAAGAACCTACAATTACTCATTATTTACCAGATTGCTTGATTCTGGATTGTAGTCATTGCTAAAAGTAGTAAATACTAAGGAATTGTAGAAAAATATTAATTAATGCCCAGTTACACTTATCAATAACAATCTAAATAGATTCACAGGTCAGGAGTGTAGACACTACCTGTGTATTTCTCCAACCGGAAAAGCTAGAAATTAAGAAACAACTTTCACACCTGGAACCTTTAAAGTTGCGGAGTGAATTGTACTTTTCACTCTCACGTTCATTTAAGCTATTGCACCAGCAGTTATTGGAAATGGGCTTTGCACTAAACAAAATTCACATTTGAATAAAGTTGAGTGTGCAGCATGATTAAGTATGGCTAGACCTAAGACGGTTGGGGTGGGGATGATTGCAAGTTTCAGGACATGATATCTTCTACTTTACCAATCAGGCTGAATGTTGCTTACTTCCTTTCCACCTGAACTGTTTGCCAGATAGGAGACGGCAAATAATGAAACTGATAGTAACTTTCCAGTGAGTAAGAACAGTCCCTTCTATCTGAGAGGAAGAATGTCGGGTCTGCAAAAACCAAGTGATCCACAGCACCCAAGAGGAAAAACGCCCCAAGTGACTCCAGCACCTTGGGGCTCCTCCCCAAACAAGTCCTGTGCTGCTATCAGTTTTGATAAGCAGGCTTTCCTCACCCATGAGGCTATAACATGATAATGTCATTCAATAACCCTCACACCCTTTCCTGCTATTTGTCCGGCACAGGAAACTAAGGATTTTCTTGTCGTGTGGACACAGCGGAAATATCTAGCTAGCAAATACTGAGCCTCGCATGCAAACAGACCCATATCCTCTTTCCGCCTGACAACTTCCTTCCTGCATGCTAAGAACAATCTACCCTTCTTTTTTTTTTCCGGACTTTATACTAACTACTCTGAAAGCCCTTGGGGAGAAGACCAAAGTAAACTTCCACTCAACAACTGGATTTTCAGACAAATAGGGTGACATTAACATGGGTGAAGTTATTGAAGATGCCCTCTAAATATGGTGACATTGTATTGGTAACTGTATCTACACACCGCAAGGAACCCCTGTGCTTTGCAATTACCTGAAGAATATGGCCTCTAAGGACAACTGCACTAGATGTTTCAGATCCAAATTTGAAGTATTTAAAATTATGTCATAGGTCAGAAAGTTCTCTTCTCTAGCTATACTGCAGAACTTGACCTGTTATTATATTATTGTCTTCCAACCTAGGAATTTAAAGATATAGAAGTTTACACCTAGAGATGCAGAAGATCTTATGGTTGCACATCCAAATCAGCAGCTAAATCTATTTTGCTCATCCAAGCAGCTTCTTACTAGAGATTTTCAAAATCACTATTCATTTTTGAACTAGGTGGTAAGACCTGGAAAGGTAAGTTGTTTAACTAGCTAATCACATCTCACACCTCAAGCGAAGGCAGTGTGGCTTTTCAAATTTCTTTCTGAAATACTGAAAGCTTAAGCCTCATGGTCAACAACCTCGTGAGTGTGGGCTACATTTTCTCATAAGAATAACTTACTGATATTCAACAAACACAAAACTAAGCTCTGAAAGCCTAACTCAAATCTGAAAAATAAAATGTTTCTAGGCAGGCTTTGCATCCTTCTATGGAAGTAGTTTCTTAGAATTTGGTGGTTTATAATGGGCAAAGCTAAAAAGCTAATTGAATACTGTTGTCAATAATTCCATTTGGTTTAAAACATTTTACTTACTGGGCAAACCTAGTATCAAGATATGCCGCTGCAACTAAGTCTCAGAGGTGTATAACAGGCACGAGAAGGCTATGAGTTGAAAGCAGTGCTGCCAAGCATGAAGTTTATCCTCAGCTGCGTCTTGCCTCATATGTCCTCAAATGTTCTCTCAAACTCCAAAACTTCTACATATAAATGATACCTAACAATGGCAGAGAAGAATAAACACTGGTATTCCTTTATGGCAGTTGCGGAACGGAACTGGTCAATAGTATTCATGGCCAAATGATGACCTTTTATCAATTTATCCAGCTGATGAGTTTTTACATATCTAAAGCACACATAAAAATTTATTGTAAAAAATATAATAGTAAAGGAAGGTAAAAAGTATGTTGGGTGTTGTCACCAGAATTCTAGTGAGGGAGGGACTAAAATTCAGTCTTCCAACCCCCAACCGATGACTCAGTTGATTAGATATTTCATCACCATGATCAAATAGAATAATCATAAAAATAGTATTAAAAATATCCCAAGCATTCGTTAAGCGTTTATTTTGTGCCAGGAAATGTTCTAAGAGTCTACATGAATTATCTTATTGAAACCTCTCTACAACTCTAAAAGGTAGATATTATTATTTTGTAGTATTACGTTAATATCTGATACTTACTGGATGTTTACCATGTAAAGGGCACTATTCTAAAAGAACTAATTAAATAATCCTAACAGAAACCCTGAGATGGAAGTATATCACCATTTTCACAGACAAAGAAGCTGAGACAAGAAGACTAAGTAACTTGGCCACAGTCACAGAACTAGTAAGTGGCGAGGCTGGACCTGTAGGAATCAGGGAACCTGAATTTCATCACTCTAAAATTTAGTCAGGACCCTGAGTGAGTCACTGAGTCACAGGTTCCTCCTCTCTAACATGGGTCTAAAAGTAATTTCCCTCCCCCCTCACAGGGCAATTATTTGGGTCAAATGAGAAAAGGTGTGTGAGTAATTAACATGAAATTTCTCTTACTCTTTACAAACACAATTTAAAAACACTAGAGCTAAAAGACGGGCTGTATGCCAATTAAACATAAAATCCACATTGCTTGTCTTGTGGTTTTTTGTTTCTTCACTTTCTTTAATGATTTCTGACATTTTCATAAGCTGGTTCAAAAGAAAGCAAGCTGTGCCATTTTGAGAGCAAAGAGCAATTTGCTTTCTAATTGATTGGATAAAATGTCAAGAAAACGAAGAAAAGGAAAATGTTATTGGCTGTAGCCATAAAAACAACCCGTTATATCTTGTATGAAAGTTCTCAAAAAGCACTTTTAAAAGAATAGGATCTTACACATTGATTCTACAGTTATATGCTTGAAGATGCTGCTACATCAGCTCTAATATTTATCCCTGGAAGCAAAGAAGCGCTGGGGCCAATTTTAGTTCAGTGCTTCCTAAGAGCGTCCTGATCTCAGAGTGAAGGTGTAGGGTAGGGGAATAGGGATACTCAGCGGCTCCATCACCAAGTCTTAGTCTTAGGGATGCTCCTGCACATACACACACACACAAACACATGCATACACACAAACACATGGCCCCAGTTACACAAATACATCTCATTGGAATACGGACCCTCTTGGGAGCAATGGGTGGCACATATGAGTGAACACACACTTCTGAGTGGATTGTTAGTTTGAGTTGAGAAAATGAGATTCCAGAGCTCAAGAGAAGAGTTGTTTTAATAATTTCTCGTATTATCTTTATCTTTTCTTCCTTCCATAAGGATGGCTGGAAAGTGGTAATAACTAATGCTTATTGAGTACGTTCCTTACATAGGTGCTCTGCTGAGCGAGCCACATTATCTCTCCTAATACCACATTCCTCACTGTAGATGTTGTTATGATTCCCTCTTAAGCATAAAGAATTTGAGGAACAGAGAGGTTAAGAGTGTACCACTTGTAGATGACCAAGCTATGATACACGCACTTACAATTTGGCTCCAGCTTCCATGTGCCAAATAGTAAGGGATAACTTCTGACAAAAAAAAAAAAAAATAACAATTAAAAGAATAGAAACCAGTGAATTTATTTTAATAAATCAACAGATAGTTGCTCCATGGTAGGTTTAGAGTGTGAACGAGGTAGCTATGTCTTATTTTTGTCAACATGGATCTCACAGTCTAACAGAGAATGTAGATACTGAATATATAATTTTAAGTGTCTCAAATCTTCGTTAGAGTTAAGTACATGTGCTAACAGCATTTCTCAAGAACCCTTAACCTAGTCTATGGGATATCTGAGGAAGCAGCATTTACACAGAAAGGAGAAGGATAAATAAGTATGATGTAGATAAAAGGAGTATGAAGTACCCTGCAGAGATAGACAGCAGTGTGGGTGCAAAGACAGGAAGGAGTATTTATTTTAGAGATAGGATCTGGCTGTGTTGCCCAGGCTGGAGTGCAGTGGTTATTCACAGGCACAATCATCACAGCTGCACTATAGCCTCAAACTCCTGGCCTCAAGTGATTCTCCCACTTCAGCCTCTTGGATAGCTGGGATTACAGGCACGCACCAGGATGCTTGGCCAGAGGGAGCATTTCAATATAAACCAGTTCCATACATCTCTACCCACATACTACTCATATGCAAAGGATGATGCAAGTGTTCTGAGTCAACAAAGACGAGTAAGGTAAAGCCACCCCATTCAGGAACTCTCAATCCAGTGGGAGAGGCAAACCCATACATAAATGCAAGAAAAATGGGAGTAGTTGACATAAGAAGAGTCAAACAAGAAGCCACAAGAGGATAAAAAGAGAAACTAACATTGATGTTGAGAGAATCTTTCAACCGGTCCTTGAGGGATGGGTGTAACCTTCAAAATGTGGTGAATTCTCCACTCCTGAATGGAGAACAAATGGGACAGCAGGCGTTAGCCTAGCAAGTGATGAAAGCACTGTAGCTCCCCGCACCAGCCCACCAAAAAAATACGAATGAGATCCTGAACTGAGAGAATCAGAAGCAGCTAATGAAAATCAAGGCATGGCCGTGACAGCAGCAGGGAGTGCAGTAGGAAAGGGCTGTGCTGAGCAAATTCTTGGCATTGTTTACAATTCATTTTTACCTTCCCAGGAAGTGTGATATGGGAGGGCAAGCTGAGTTAAAAGGCAGAGACAAGAAGGGGTAGATATCTGCAGCAATGTGAAAAGAACCAAAAAGGTAAAAGGAGAGTGAGAAAAGACAATATCTTGCCTCGGGGACAACAGCGAAAAACATAGTCCAGAGACCTTTTTCTAGTTGTGACCACACAGCCCCTGAAACATAATAGCTGGTCATTGTGTAAGTATAAAGAGAATCCGAAAGCCCCTGAAATACATACGTGATCTGCACAGAAGCAAAAACATGAATACAGTCAAGTGAAGGAAGAAGCTGAAGAACTGACCTGTGACTAATAAACAATTGTCAACTCCCTAGTACAACATGCTGTAATAAATAATAAAAAGTAGAAATACACCTGTACAATATGCCTGCAAGAAATAATAATACATAACAAATATTTGTGCAATAATTTATAGTGCCTGAAGCATATATTTTGACATATATTATTCCAACTAATCTTGTAAACCACCTGTGAGATAAATGTAAATCATGTCAAAATGGAATGCCAGTAGATATGTATCTATTGAGAGATAAATGGCCAAGAAATAAGATTCTAAATACCTAAGTCTGGTCCTAGACCACTCAACCATCTACAAATTCCCCGAATTTAAAAAAAAAAAGAAAAGTTCAAGGGAGGAAAACTATTTATTACTACAGTAATTGGGGCTTTGACCGCAACACTGACACAAGACTCTAGAATTCTGGTATGAGCCATGTGTAAGATTTCCTTCACCCTAACAAAGTAGACTCAAGTAGAGTAAAGTGAAAGCAGTTCTCAGGGCTTATATTTTCTCCACAATCCAAAACTGAATATCAGATCTTGCCATTCTAATGAAAGAAAAAGCCAAACCAGAATACATATGCCAGTGGGAAGTAGGAGAATTGTAAAAGCAAGGGAGTAGCTGCCCTAGATTTCAGTCTGGACACTGGTGTCCTCTTCCAAGTCACTCTCACTCTCACTTCACCAGTCATATGTTAGCAAGCGAGATGGCCTATTCCCCCTAAAGGGACTTTTCTAAGTTCATGGAGTGGGGGTGGGGGAGCAACTTAAAAGGGCTGCATTCATATGTGAGCCAGCCTTTAACCTGGCACAGCCCTTAGCACTGTGACAACAGCATGAACCCAAACAATTTATAGCAGCATTCCTCTGGAAAAGAAGCCCTCAGTTTCTCCTACAAAGAAGTATTAATATCCCTAGGGGATGGTTAGTGGGTATAAAAGAATAGTTAGAAAGAATGAATAAGACCTTAGTATTTGGTAGCATAACAGGGTAACTATAGTCAACATAATTTAATTGCACATTTTAAAATAATTAAAAGATTGTAACTAGGTTGTTTGTAAGACAAAGGATAGATGCTTGAGGTAAATGATCCCATTTACCCTAATGTAATTATTATGCATTGCATGCCTGTATCAAAATACTTCATGTACCCATAAATATTATTTATACCTACTATGTATCGATAAATTATATATATATATATATATATATGTATGTATATAAACTTTTTAAAAAAGAAGTATTAGTATCCCTGTTTCATAGCTGTCAGATGACTTGGCTCAGAACATGCAATAATAAAAAGTGAAACCAAAAATGGAATCTAGATCTCTGACTTTAAATGCCCTGCTCTTGGTTAAAATGAAAATTTGGGGAATTTATTAAATTAAATCTTCATGATGTCATTTGTATATTCTCAAATAATGCCTTTGTTTCCAAAGTCCCACTTAAAAACTCATTTTTGTGGTTCAAATGCCTTCAGCAAGGTAAAATAAAACAGCAATCGTGTCACCATGCTCATGTCTTCTTAGAAACACATACGTGACCAAGGAGGGTCTTTGAGGACCACAATCCAAGGTTCATACTGCTGTAGTTGCTGAATGTGAGGAGGGTACAGAACAACTGCAGACCTGAGACCACAGATACTTGGTCATCTTGAAGCAGGGGCCCTAGCTACTGTGTTTCTCAATATCTTTGTAAACACAGAGAAAAGCATCAGTAGTTGTAAATCTTGTTCTGAGAATCACGGTTCTGTACTCAGATGCTATTATGACCTGTAAAGAAGTTGATGGGTATGCTTTGGAAGCCATTTTAATCCAATATTTTGCCTGTGAGAACTTGTTTGGTTTTAATAAGAGTCCTCAATAAATATGCATTCTTCAGTACATCATTTCTCTTGCTTCTAATTTTGGAACTTGGTACATAAAAGCAAAGAGAGTGTGAAGGAAATGGATGGTGACCTTATGACGTTTGGCATGATTTCTGAGGCAGGTGTCAGATAGGTTCATAGGTACAATCTTGCCAAATCTTATCAAAACCTAAAAGACAAAAAGAGGCAAAATATACACACTTTATAATTGACATCAAAAAGGAAGTCATTTTATTTTTAGTACATTTGCTTTGGAGGGAGAGCCAACTAATTGGAAAGAGTCCAGAATGTAACCAACATCAGATCTCCTCATTACATTTCCCATTGAAACTTAATAAATGTTAGTTTCCAGATTTATTGACTTTACAGTTTTCTCCAGTTAATGATCAGCAAGTACTTTTTATTAATGTAAATGAAAACAAAATGAAGACCTGAAATCCTGTGATCAAGAATTGATTTTTGGCGGACAAGCGAAATTGTTTGGTCTATTTTTACGGTTGACATAATTGTATTCAAAACCCATAAACAATGTACATCCACGTCAATACTTTTTCAGCCCATCTTTGGTCATAAACTTTAATTAAAACAAAACATCCCTTAGGTAAATCAAAGGAAGTGCCATTGAAATAGTATAAACACCCGATAAAACCTTGGGCTGTTTCCACACTCAAATCTGATTAGATGAAAAAGCACTAAGCACTTGTGTCAGTAGAGTAACCAATAGAGTTTATGGTTATGAGAACTGCCTCTAGTATTAAAGATCTTTGGCATAGTTTCTGGGAAAAGTTGTGCCAAATTTCTCTATTCCAAGAGAGAGTTTTCCACTTGGAGGCTGTCGTATCTATAAAGACTATCTTTCATGAGCAGGGTGTCCTCTATTTAGCTGTCAGAAGGCCTGTCTATCGCAGGATTCAGACTGTCTGTCCCATTTGGCTGATGTCATAAACTTACACTAGAGTTATGGCAGAGAAAACATGTTTTCCATTACACCCGCACCAAAGTGTTGATTAAGGTGGCACATGTCAGACCTGGGAGTAGCCAGCATTCGAAAACAGTGTAGACCTTTTACAGATGCTGAAATTGTTTCCAGAAAATTCAGCGTCCAACTTATCTTATTGTTCCTTTTCTTTTATTAAGAGAGAAAAGAACCTAGGGCCTTTTGTGCTTATTTTTAAGCTAGTACTTTAATTTTGAATTTTTATTTTTTACCACACTTGGATCTTTCTTTTGTGTTTGTGGTCAAATAATCTTTGGATATTTAACAAATGGATTCTATACAAGGCAAAGGTTTCAAATTTTACTTGAGATTTAGTGTTCTCTGTAAAAGGACTTTAAGAAAATTACTTCTAACCTTTTCAGCATGCTGACTTCTTTAAAAAATCTATTATACATTTAAAAGTATTATGTATTCTCTCTTAGAAAACAATTGTGTGGGATCACAAAGCTTACCTGGCACACTCAGAGTTCCAAGGGCTTCAGGTTAATGACTCTCATCTAACTGAAGACCGAAATAATCACATAGCTAGCAGAGGATATTTTTATTTGTAAATTGGAATATAGTCCCTCCACAAAACAGAAATACCGATGAGCCCATGTATTTTAGCAGCTGCTGTGGTTTGGTTGATTCTTCTTGTTTGAGAAAGTAGGAAAAAGCAGAGATTATTCACAAGGCAAGCAAGCCCTTACGTATAAGTCCTCTACGAAAGACCAGCTCCTTGGAGAGTATATTGGTTGCTAAGGACCATCAGCCAAAACTGCATCACTTCTCTTTTAGGAAATATGCAGACCACAGTTTTAAGGTGACAGTGACTACTGCGGATAAACAAATCCTGTGGATACACAACATATACTGTGGATATACAAAAAAGGCACAGCCAGGCCTGGCGCAGTGGCTCAAGCCTGTAATCCCAGCACTTTGGGAGGCTGAGGCAGGTGGATCACAAGGTCGGGAGACCGAGACCATCCTGGCTAACATGGTGAAACCCCGTCTCTACCAAAAATACAAAAGAATTAGCCAGGCGTGGTGGCGGGTGCCTGTAGTCCCAGCTACTTGGGAGGCTGAGGCAGGAGAATGGTGTGAACCTGGAGGCGGAGCTTGCAGTGAGCCGAGATCACGCCACTGCACTCCAGCCCGGGCGACAGAGTGAGACTCTGTCTCAAAAAAAAAAAAAAAAAAGGCACAGCTAGTTTTTGCCTTCAGGAAAAGTACATTCCAGTGGAGGAGTCAAAACTGTAGACAGTAATAGATAGAAGTTGATCGGCACGAGGACACAATAACACAAAGTAGAGTGGTTCCAGAAGTATGTTAGGGTTAAAGGTGACTAAGGCAGGAGGGGTTTTCTTGTGCTTGGATGAGATTACTACTGAAATGAGTTTTATATTGACTAAGCATCACCCATCAAGCAGGGAGAGTAGAGTTCTAGACAGAAAGAACACCATGTGAAAACACGTGGCAATATAAAAATGTGTGACACTTAAAGAAAGTTCAATAGTCCGGTATATGGCTGAGACATGTGATTCCATGGAAGGAATTATGAGGTTGCACAGATAGGAAGGACTATGTTAAAGATTTGAATTCTACCATGAAAGCAATGGAGAGTCTGAAGCATTTTATGTAAAGTGGTGACATGATCAGATTTGTATTTTGAAAAAGGGTACGAAAAAATGGTTTGTAGGTGAAAAGGTCTAGAACAGGGAGCTGCTCATTGGCGATTGCAGGAATCTCTGTGCAAATGATGGAAGGTCTTTCCTAAGTCAGTGGCAACAGTGATGCAAGAAAAGAATACAAGAGATATTTAGAAACAGTTTTGATTACTTGGTGATGGATTAGATGTGGAAAGTAAGTAGAGGCATATCTGATTACAGCTCCCAAACTTCCCTGATTCCCATTATTTACAGCAGTGGATTTCAACTGGGGGTTATTTTGACCCCCAGGGAATATTGTAATCTGGAGACATTTTTCATTGTCAGAAGAAGAGGGAATAAGGAAGGAAGGAATGCCACTAAGCCAGGGATGATGCACGAGACAGCCCCTCACAACAAGGAATTATCTGATTTGAAATATCCACAGGGCTAAAGTTGAGAAGCCCTGTTATACAGCATTAAGTAGATCTCTTTCCCTAAAATTGAAAGCACTTTACAATATTACCCAACTTCCTTTTCAGACTAAATTCCTATCTCCCTGCAACTGTTCTTGTAGCAACCAAGCAAAAATGACCTATTCTTGATGTCCCAAACATGCCTCTCACTTCCTATCTTACCAATCTTGGTTTTACTCTTATTTTCTCATCTAGAAACATTCTCCTTGGACCCATAACTTTCTTGTCAAAATGGCACTATGTCTCCTCCACAACGTCTTTCACAATCTGCCCTCCTGGATAAACTCCCTCCCGGATAAACTCCCTCCCTCCTCTGCACCTCTTTTAGGCACTTACTACATATACCTTGTAAATGTAATGCTAGCTGATTGACATTGTCTTATCCTACTGCCTGAAGAAAGAACCTGATAGAGCAGCATAGTGCCTTCAACAAAGTAAGCATGCAATAAGTACTTGTTGAAATTAAGTATGATTTTCTAAATATCAGTTGTCTGAAATTGTCAGTGCCTAGGCTTCCTTTTATGCATGTGGGCAATTTGGAGTTGACAGGTTCTCATTTATAAATGCTAAATAATATGTAGTGCCAATAAACTGCAACCAATGCTTAGTTCTATAAATGTTGTATTTTATTAAGAAATCAAATATATTTATCTGCACAGCCCATGAACTACCTCAGAGTTTCATCCTTAAGTTCTTCTTCCAGTCCAGGTTTTGGATTTGCTTGGTAAAGCAGATGCTTAAGATTCCTTCCACATCTTTACACACTGATTTACCTGTCTACCAGGTGTTCTACATTGCCCTCCAACTGCTCATTTGAAGCTATTTAATTCTGCAATACATGTTTCATTGCTGATATCCTTAGAAAATTTTTCTGCCTGGTGAAATAAAACCTATTCCTTGTCAGCCTAATAGATACCACTAAACTACTTCGTAGAAATACTGGGAAATATGAATGGCATGGATGACCAAGACTTTGCTCCTGGATTTTTACCTTATTGCGTTTTGACTTTTATAAGACTTACTTAAGGACAAGGATTGAATATTGTTTAGTCCTCTGAGGGCCGTGCATTCATGACAGGCATTTCCTTCACCAAGGCACTGACTTACTTCTCACCACCTGTGAAACAATTTTTTTCAAACCTTATAAGATCTACAAAATTGAAAGAAATCTGTTAATCACCTATTACTGTATATGGTGAGGGTAAGTTGGCAGTCTGGTTGCTGCTGCTGTGTTTGGCCTTGGGCTATGTGCAACACCCTCCATATCAGGACACAGGCAAATCTTCAGCAGGCAAAGTGGCTTAAAAATCAAACTATCCTCCAAGCTATAGAGAATTTCTCTCTGTCTGATATAGCTGGCTTAAAAAAAAAAAAAAAAAAAAAAAAAATCTGGGCAAAGTATACTTTTTCCCAAAACAGAATTTTGTGAATTATCTGCACCAGGGTGGCTGTTATATTCAGGTCAAAATGTTATGGCCCATCTCCTTTCTCCCAAACAGTTCAGCATTTGTGGCAACTGGCTTTTAGGGATGAAGGCCATTTTGTGATTCAAAGGGTAAATGATAGGCTCTGATTTTATTCTTCTGTTTTAGTCTATACTTAGTGCCAATTAATATATTCTAGGAGATAGATGATAGATAGATAGATAGATAGATAGATAGATAGATAGATAGATAGATAGACAGACAGACAGACAAGACAGAGAGAGAAAGAGATGTAAAATAAAGTCTTAGGAAGCCAGTTCTTCCTAGGAAGATTAAAAGTTGGAGGAGAAAACGTCAAAATGCTTTGATGTTCCCTTGACCTCGTTATTCTAGTCAGAATTATAAGCCATTTACTTCCATCCTCCCTCCCCTAAGTTGATCTGGTAAACGCATTTTTCTTATCTGTGCCTAACCGAAGGTGAACATATTTCACTATAATATGAGCCCCTGAAGACCACGGGGCTTATATGTCTTTATAAGTCTTATTCATCTTTATTTGTCTTCATGCCAACTGGCCCAGGGCTTTGCATGTTTTAGGTGTCCAGTAATTGTTATTGACTTTACATTTTGTCAGCCTGTGGTATGGAAACAGGTGTGATATGAAATGGCTCTGCCAAACCTCTCTACTACAAGTTCTCTCTGTCTAAGTGTTGAGACTTCAGTTTTCAGATGAAATTCTCAGCTAACATTTATCACACTGATTTAAAAACTCATTTGTATTTCACACAATTTGAAAAAAGATAATTTTATTTAGAAAGAAAATGAAGAGAAATGGAAAAAATTATTACTATTAGAAAAGCAAGAAACAGATATTAACTGTTAAAATGACCCAAAAATGTGATGCCATTAAATTTTGTTAATTATGTATTTCATCCAAGGGTTTAGATTGTCCAAATGTGTACTTTGACACATTGTTTCAGTACAGTAATAACACTGAAATGAAACATAGTAAAATGCAAATAACAGATATTTCACTGTGACTTTTATTCCCAAGCTAATACCTCTGACAACATCCTTCCAAAAATGTTCAAATAACATTCAAGGTCTACTTCAGCACAAATTCAGTCAATATAAAATTAGGTACTTATTTGTACATTATCTGTAAAATAGTAACAACTTGTATAAGAATGATTCCATACACAAAGTCATGAAACACTTTTTATATCTTCCAAGAACCTTAACAGACTGCTTTGATTCTCATAATCTTGAGGGGAACAGAAAAAGCATTGTTTGTCCAAGTTTACAGGTAAGAAAACAGAGGCACATGATTTTAAATAACTTGCCTGCATACATCTTTTTTTCAGTAAGGGGCAGAGAGAGGAATGTCACCCATCAAATTTAAAGGCAGACTGTGCTTGACTCCTCTATCTGTATCACCAGGACATACATTGCAGAGTGTGAGGACATGCTAAACACTCAAACTTTTGAATCATTCATGTATTCAAAAGTGATTTAGCAAATACTCATAATGAAGGAAGGAAGGTATAAAAGTCACCTGACTCTAAATGAGGGTTTTATCCAAGCTGTACAGTAAATTTAGAATCAAGGTGGAAGATGCTGACATATACCTCCAGAATACCCTTCAGGACTGAGGGATTCTTTCTCCCAACACAGATTACAGCTGTGTCTCTCTGCAGAAATTGCCCTTGGTCACAAAAACTGCCCAAGTTTATATTTTCTTTGGGGGATAGCTTGTATCCAGTGACTGGTCAATGCAAGGTTACCAAGCCCTTTTCCACAATTTAGGACATCTCTAAAGGATAACCCTAGCTTCAATACTTCCTGTGGGATCATCAGAGGCTGCTACTACAACCACATTGTAGCTCAACATCTTCAGCTGCCGAATCACGTGGCCCTTGCTCCCTCACAGGTGTTGATTCTGAGATGGCACCTCCATAAAACTCCTGCATTCAAATCTCTACGTCTCGGTAAAGTCTGTTCCCCCAAGACCCTGAACTGTGACACTTGGTACCAGAGTCCTATGGGGCAAAATCTAAAATGGGATTTTGACTCTTGGGACCCGCTGAGCAACCCATTAAACTTTAAGTTTCAGGTGACTCTTGGTCACTTTGTGCTCCTCAGACCAGCAGGTAAGGAGAAGAGTCAACATCCTAACAGAGACAATTTACCTTGAAGATCAGGAGGAAGCTCATCTGTTTTCACACACAGGTCAAGGGGCTAGGCAGAGTGATGCATACTTGTAATCTCAGCCCTTTGGGAAGCTGAGGTGGGAGCAACGCTGAAGCCTGGGAGTGTGAGGCTGCAGTGAGCTATGATCACACCACTGTACTCCAGCCTAGGTAATACAGTCAGACCTAGTCTCAAAAAGGAAGAAGAAGGAGAAGGAGAAGGAGAAGGAGAAGGAGTAGTTGTTATTTGGTGCCTAGGTGATCCACTGGGGCATATCTTGGCACTCCAGTTGCCAGTTTTAATAATAAATGGACAAGTACCTCAGCCATGGCCTGAGAAGATCACAGTGACCTTGGGGTCATAGTTGAGAGTTTGGTGACCCTTCCAGGTAAGTGGCCTGGCCTGGCAGAGTTAATCAACAATGGTGAAGGGAAGTCTGAAATGCATACCTGAGCAGAGCATTGATGAGTATCAGGTACAGCTTTGAGACAAGCTGCACTGCCTAGGGCTGTTGTACCTCTAACCTTTTTCTTTAAGATTTCCCCAAGAAAAGAAAGCAAGTACAGAGAGTAGCTCTTCCCAGATAGGGTGAATTTACTCCATGAAACAAATGAATTCAAGTGGCGGAAGGAGTGTGCTCTACTAGATGCTGTGGAGTGTGCCTCCCCACCTCCCTCAGGGCCAAGCTATTTATCTCTTCAACGCTGATCCTCCCCAAGAATTACCCTTGACCAAAGGAACCTGCTTGACCAAGTTTATGTTCCCTCCCCAGGGAAAGATCACATCCAATCATTGAGCAATGCAGGAGGACAAAAATTTAATTCCCTTGCCTCCATTTGGGATATCTCTAAAGGAATATCCCATGCTCCCTGTGAATTGCTTGAAACTACTGTTGGGACTGCATCACCATTTGGTTTTCTCTTTGCCCATCCTGCTTTCCATTGCTACTCAATATACTGCCTGCAACCAAATAGCCAAATTAGAGCCTGTTTTCCAGACTCTGACAACCCCACCTTTGATAACCAAGAATCCAACTGGATATTATTTCATACTTTATATTATACATCCTGAAAAGATCCAAAATTTGTTGTTTTCTTCCTTTAGGTTAAAATTTACCATTCCGGTGACAGAAGCAAAAGCAAACATCAAAATGACTACTTCATTTTTCCTCTAATGATTCTGTCTCTTGGGTTGTGATCACCTTACTTACCAAATAACTGACTACAACACTATTGAGCTTTAATTTCATCTTATGCAGCAACTTTTTGAAAACAGCAAATATTTTATAAGGCTCATCTGCCTGCTGACTCAGAACCCATGTGGTAGCAGGTCTGACAAAATAGATTGTCATGATCTATTAAATCAATAATCCATGCACTAAAGAAAATTTACACTATAAGTTCCACTCTAGTCTCCAAAAGGCATCACTACAAAGCTTGGGGGAAATGCTGGCTGCTATAACCAGTGCATAAAGTGGTAATTTCTAGGATTTTTTTTTTCCATAAGTGATACTGAAATAAATGAGTAGAATTTAGTCTTAAGGCATTCTAGTCAATCATTCCAACATTTAGCATCACAGAACCAGAGAGTCTTCGAATTGAATGGGACCTCAAGAGATCATGTCATGTAACCTTACTCAAAAAAGTTTGCCTAAATTAATTCAAATACATTCTTTTCTAAGGTGCTCTTCCAGTTTTCCAAAGAAGTCAACCATTCCAGGACTCCAAAATCCTCGTTGGTAGCAAATTCTTTCACATGTAATAATAGGATTTTTTTTAACTTGCTGTGTATTGGAAAAATAAAGCAGCTGGTCAATGTCTTCCTAGTCATCTTTTCTATACTTGGAGAAGAGAAAAGACTCTTTCAACTTTTCTTTAATAAGCTTCTTTTAATCTGTCATTAGATTGTATTTTCTAAGCTTTCATGCAAGTTTTAAATCATTCTGTTAAATATAGAGGAGTTAGAGTGAAAATTTAACTAATCGAATAAAAATTAGTAGAGTCTTCACCAGTGACATTTCATCTTATTCATGCTAAATAAAATTGATTAATTTGTGGCTGACACAGTTAATTGACTGAAACCACCATTCCCAACCATGGAGTCACAAGCAAGTAAACAAAAAGTCAGCACACAATAAAGGCAGTAGACAAGAAAAACAGTTTGGGTTCTTTTTTTTTTTTTTTTTTTTTTTTTTGAGACGGAGTCTCGCTCTGTCGCCCAGGCTGGAGTGCAGTGGCGCCATCTCGGCTCACTGCAAGCTCCGCCTCCCGGGTTCACGCCATTCTCCTGCCTCAGCTTCCTCAGTAGCTGGGACTACAGGCGCCTGCCACCTCGCCCGGCTAATTTTTTCTATGTTTTAGTAGAGACGGGGTTTCACCATGTTAGCCAGGATGGTCTCAATCTCCTGACCTCGTGATCTGCCTGCCTGCCTCGGCCTCCCAAAGTGCTGAGATTATAGGTGTGAGCCACCACGCCCAGCCAACAGCTTGGGTTCTAAATAGCATCTTTGAATAACTAAATCAACAGCAGCAATAGCACATCTCCAAACTTCTTGTTCTATGGGGAGAATGAAACCCTGATGAAGTCACTACTTGTTGGGTTTTCTGTTACTTGCAGCCCAATCAATCTTAAGTGATACCATAATCATGACGAAGAAATATTCACTGTGTCATTTTTACAAAAGATGTGCATTCCAGCACCAGTCTTCTCTTCTTAATGCAAATATTCAGTCAGCAGCGCACTGTTATCCATTTATGTTCATTTAATTAATGCAGCCTTTCTCAAACTATATGTTATTTTTCCTACTTAACTGCACCACTCTATTCTGTTTGAAAGAGGGTAGGAAATTATAAATGCAGCGATGGCAAGACAAAAGTCATAGAGTAACTAATAGAGTCTTGGTTTTAACATTACCACATGTTACTCATAGAGATTTGGGAGAAAATTATGTCGTGCTGGCTTTGGGTGGGTGGGTGGAGAGGGATGCGGGCAGGTAGAAGAATCTTTAGTCATCTCAGGATGCAGTTGCATCTAAATCGTTTTTTCAGTGGGTATCTTATTTCCATTCTTTGCCACATGAAAAGTAATGAGGCAAATACTGAAACCTCACTCAAGATTTTTTCTTCAAATAATTTCTGGCAAAGGCAGTTTATTTCCCAACCAAGAAGGATTAGTTTTCAGTACCAATGGTCTTTTTAATAAGATTAGTCATCCCTTGGGTGGCCCTACAGCTTCAATTGCAGTGACAGCATCATGAGATTCCAGTTTTTACTTTTGTGGCTATAGGAGGCAGGCATTCACAAATACCTCATATGTGCCAATGTTATCAAGAGGCTCAGAATACTACCCTTCTTAACACCACCACTACCTTACCACAGCCACCACCAATTGCTATAGTAACATACTTTGGTTGATGTTATTGATTTATTGGGTTTCCAGAAACAAATTTACTTTATAAATGTGTAAATATATAGCCAGTAGAAAAACATGATTTTCCATGCTAATATTTTCAGATATTTGTGCAATTCAAAAAAATTACAGAGAGAGAAAAATAGAGAACAGGGAATAATTATGTACCGTGTAAAATGTTAGGTTATTTTCATTTTCATTGAAGACTTTTCATACTCCTGAGCTTATGAAAGCAGTGACCATGTGCATTGAGTTTTAAATAATTGTTTTTAGGCTTAGGGTTGATAGTTGAAGAAATGAGAACTCAGTAATAATCTTTAGACTGTGATATGGCTTTGCTAACTAAGGTGAACCCGCTCCTTGGAAAATAAGACAGCCCTGGCTTCACTATAAGAGTACACTGAACAATATTAACTTAAAACATCCTATTCCTTCAAACACTGTTTATAAACAGATTACTATAAAATAACATTAGAGGTCACAAAGGAAATATAAATAACATTTTGAAGTTTATCGCTCATTCTTTTCATAATTCAATAGGAGTGTATAAGGTCACTCATAAGTAGAGTGTCTTACATCTATCTGCCTTCATTGGCCCTTAGATGGTCAGAAAAATTCTCTGCTTTAAACAGGAATTCGTTTAGTCTATTGAAAACTGTAGGAGAAGCCAGTTTCCCTAAGAATCCTTCGTAAAAATATCAAAATAAGTGAACAAAAGATGCCAAACTCTATCAAGATTTATTGGCAATTTGCTACAATCAGACCAACTTAAGCACAAGTTTGTACCTTGCCCAATTCCATCTAAAGACTACATAATGAAAAACCTTTTGACAAGTTGATTAATAATCCTGAGCTGTTAAAGTTCAGCTGAGTGAGCAATTAAACATTCCAAACAGCAATGAACCTTCAGAAGGTAATTTATGATAATTTTATGCACAAGAGCTCAGTGGCTTTTTAATTTGATAGAATGTTAGTAGCACAAATTTCTAACAAGGGAGTGTCAGGGTTCCATACATCACTGAGATTACTTAAACATTTCAAACGTGGCTGATGAATGAAGTTTCTTGAGATGTGGGGAGATACAGAAGGTGTTGGAAGGTTGAGATTATTCATCATATCAATTATTGAAAGTGGATGCACTGACATCACACTCCCTGATCATATTTTATGTCCACAGTAAAGATAAGTCAAGCTTGAAATAACAGACTTTCCTAACTACAGTATCTGCAGGTAATTCACCTCCCTTTATTTCCCTCCTCTTTTTCTCTACACTTTCCTTCAAACTCGTTGTCACATCTTTCATTCCTACCCAGATTTTTAAGTCTCCAGACCCCTTACTTGAAAAATCAGAGAAATAATAAGAATAAGGGCAAGAAGAGAAGAGCAAAAGAGAAAGAAAGAGAAAGTGAGAATGAGTACAAAGCTACAATCATAGACTCACAGGGTCAGAAAGAACTGATGGAATAATTTGGTTTAGTTCCCCCATTTTTACCAATACACATATATGCACACACAAATACACACACTTCCATGCAATCACATACACAGATACACACCTCCAATATGGATATCTCCTCTACCACATCCCCAGCAAAGCAGTGGCCATCCAGCCCCCACTCTTTTAGCACCTCCATCCTTGAATTAACACAGCACATATCTGGCAGCCTTTTTCTTCTCAGAGCATTAAAAAAAATGACGCGATCTGTTTTAAGCAGAAGTAAATTCCTTATTGCTGCAATTTCTACCCTAGAATCCTTGAATTTTAAAACTAGAAAAGACCCCAGAGATCATTTAGACTATAGATCTCACATTTAGCTCATGGAGCCTCATAATTATTTGACCCTTATATTATTTCTCTCTCTCTCTTTTTTTTTAATTTAAATGAATTGCTTACTTTGAACACTGAGCTACTCTGCACAAAATCAGGATTTCTACCTTTAAAAACTGAAAAATTAGAAGCTCTGGAAACACGTTCCTCCATAACTCTCATAGCAATATTTGGCTGCTGCTTGGCAGCAGCTGCCCATTTAAAGGAGGCATGCTCACTCCATTTCATCACAAGCCCTACCACCCTCTACAGTCTTACCCCCAGGAAGATTTACTCATGTATGACACCAGCCAGGGCCACATAGAAATTTGAGTCTGTGATCCTTGACTTATATTAACTTGTTTTTTTATAATTGAAGAAATGAAGCCAGTGGTAATAAAATGACCTTAACCAAGGTCACCCAGTTAGTTAGAGGCAGAACCCGGATCTGTTAACTCCTTTTCCAGTGCTCATTTCATTATACTATAGATTTAGTTCAGTTCTTCTTTCTCATCACTAGAAGTGTTTTTCTTTTAATGTAAAAAAAGGGAGAAATAGATTAATCTTATCAAAATACAAATGATGCCTCTATATCAATTTCCATTCAGGCTAAATTTAATCCATAAGCAATTAAATATTTTTGACATGGGTACGTTTTGTTGTCTACTCACTTCTCTCCATTTTTGACAGATTTATGCTCTAAAATCAAAGTAGCACATTAGAAATTGCATCATTGGAGTAATAGGTATGGACTGTCTTTATACCTATTTCTGTTCTCTTCTATAAATATTATATATTTACATAGCAGATACCAAATGCTGACACAAAGTCAGTTTTATTTCTCTGCTACAAACACAAAGATTGAGGGCAAGATCATGGTGACTATTTTCTAATGCTTTTATTTCATCAAATGAATTGGTAAAACAAAACCAAACAAATAAACACAAGCTCATCTAGCTATCATCTCTGCAGATGTCGTTTCTCAGTAATGTGCTATTATAATTCATGTCAGGTAAACAGTCTTGCAGATGAAGTCAGAATTATTCAAGCAAGTTTCTTCATACCACCCTGTAAAGCTGTTTCCCTCACATGGGGAACTTCCACAAAGACTACTTGTTTACAGAGACCATGTGCGTCGCGATCCTCTTTTGTGTTTCTCCCTCCCTGGTACCAAGCATATGTTTTTAATGTTAACACTCCCTCATCTATAGAGACCATCTGCTTATTAAAAAGAGTGCTCCCTTCTAAGCCAGCTTTTTTCATGAAACGTCCTCTCTGCTCGTTTCACAGATTTCAGGGAAGGAGAAAAGGCTATGATCTTCAAGTCCAAATAAGAAGGTTTGGGGATCTAGAGGAGCTTTGTAGAAGGAGTGGAAGGTGCTTGTGTGAATCCTGAGAAAGAGAGATGTCACATACTCAAATGCCTGAAGCTGTGCTTTTTCTGCCCCTGTAGTCCAGGGATAAAGTATAATGGTCCTGTCTCCACTATATTACCACCACCTAATCCAATAGATCCAGGTGCTTTATTTTCCTTCTTTGCTCCTGTGCCCAATCTCGGCAATGCAGATGTTATCATAATTAGATGTAGATTTCATTGAAAACAGTGCACTTAACCTTGAAAGCTGAATAGCAATTGGTCAGGCAGATGAAGGTTACTGGGCTACAAGCCGAAAGAACTCCATGTACAAAGACCTAATGTAAGAGCCTGTTATCTACAGTAGTACAAATTGCTCGGTGTTTTTAAAGCTTAGGGAATCTATAAAGGAAAAGCATGAAATAAACAAAGGAACTGGAGGAAGACGAAGTCTTGAGCATAAAAATGTCACCCCTATTTAAGACTAATTAGGCTGGTAAATCCTGAGTTTAAATTTTGATACGTCTGGTTTGAGGGGGCAAGATATCAATTCAGAGACTAAGAAAGGGCAATAATGGTTGTTGTACCTGCCTTGCTTTAGAGATTCAAGAAGGAGAACAATCTTGGCACAAAGTCCATGTTTGAGGTTGTGTGTCCAAGAGCACAAGAGTCCTGAAAAACCTCAGCTATCATCAGCTTTGTGGAGGTTTCTCCACCTAAACCACAGCTGCTGTCCACAACCTCTTTCTGTATCTCCTAGAAAAGGATGGGTTGAGAAAGAAAGTTTCCTAGGTTAGAGTAGTGAGCTTTTCCCCAGGCAAGCTGTGCCAACTGATATTTGAAAGAAACTTTGGAACTTAATAGGGAGCTACTATAGTAATGGGGAGCGGGCAATGGTGAGGAGCATCAGTTAGCAGGAGAGGGAAATACACTTCGTGTGGACCGAACCACCAACATCCCACTCTGGAAAGAGAGAAGTGGCCAGAAAATGGCATGAAAAGCAAACTGCTAGGATGATAGAGTTCTCTTCCCTATGCCAAGGACATTATAAAACCAGGAGAGGAACTGGAGAAATGTAGTTAATTAATATGTCCAGATACTGATATGTTTTTGAGAGTAAAAGGAGACACAATTAATAATTGTAGGACGGCTAGGTGTGGTGGCTCACACCTGTAATCCCAGCACTTTGGAAGGCTGAGGAGGTCAGATCATGAGGTCAGGAGATCGAGACCATCCTGGCCAACATGGTGACACCCCATCTCTGCTAAAACTACAAAAATTAGCTGGGTGTGGTGGAGCATGTTTGTAATCGCCACTACTCAGGAGGCTGAGGCAGGAGAATCGCTTGAACCTGGGAGGCGAAGATTACAGTGAGCCGAGATCGTGCCACTGCACTCCAGCCTGGAGACAGAGCAAGACTCTATCAAAATAAAAAATAATAAAAAAAAAAAACTGTAGGACAACAGCCATAAATTAGACAGTTCAGCACACACTTGGACAAATGATCGCTCTACTTGAGACGACTGGATTTAAACTTCCTCTCCTATCTGATCACTCTTATCTAATCTCTCTTCTTGCCTCTCTTCTCCCTTCCCAACCCCTCCTTGACTTAGAGGTCAGTATTACCACCCACCAGGTGTCTAAAGCCAGGAACTAGATTCCTACCTTTCTCTCAGCCCCTAATGTTACACCCTTGTGTTACCCTCCTCAAGGTTTCAATGCATGCCCACTGCACTTAGAAAAAAATCCAGACCTCTGATCATGGCCTACAAGGGTTTACATAATCTGGCCCTTGGCTATTTCTTGAATCTTATCTCATGCCATTTTCCCTTTTTCTCTATCCCTCTGAACTTCTTTCAGTTTCTGGAGCCAGCTAAGCACTGTTCTGCCTTGTGGTCTTTGCACAGCCATTCCTTATGTCCATTATGCACTTCCCCTAGTTCGTCATATGACTTCTCATCCTTCTTTTTAACCCACACATCCTCTCTTGGAATAGGCTTTCTTGACCTCCATCTAAAGAAGTTCCTCTCTCCTTACCCATGCATATCAGAACAGCCTTCTTGTTTATCAATTTGCTCACTTGCATATTGTCTGTCTCTCCCACTAGTAAGCAGGGAACAACACTGTTCTATCCATGCTAAATTGCTAATGACCTAGCTTAGTAACAAGTTCTTGGTAGACACATACTTACTCTTAAAAATAAAAAAATGTTTATTCACTGAAGTGTCTATGGCACTTTCCACCATTAGAACCTACCATCCTTAATCAAGATAAAGAGGAGGAAAGGGAAGATAAGAAGCCTCCAGCACCACCTACTACAAAATAAAGCTAGACCAAACATCAGAGAACAAAGTTTCATATTCTTAGTCTTTCCCTTGAGCATCCTTCAGGACTTTCAACTCTCTACTGAAGAAACCTTATCGTAAACAATTACGAAGACCTGTATGGGGTCCATTTAAGGCTGCCCCTTCTAACTCCCAGACCTACGCTCCTGCTGTCTCTGGTGTGTCACAGACATCAGCTTGATATACTTTGAACATGGCTAAGAACCAAAACTGGGCCTGCTGGTGGATTTCTCATAGCCCCAGGCTAAACATCTTTAGTTATCTGACAATCAATATGCACGAATGTAATTATTTGTTTTCTAGGAGTTAGATGAACAAGATCATTCTAAATTCTCGTGTTATTAATACATGGTAATGAAAGTGAAATATTAATGACTCAGTCAAGTGTATTAAGAATTTGAAGTGCTGTGCAAACTGAAAACTTGCATCTTAGAGGGGGGAAGAAAGCTCAAATGTACCAGATGGCTTGGTGACAGCCATTTTATTTAGTGCAGTCTCAGCAGATATGTTTGATAGCCTTCAGGAAAGGCCATCAACTACGCAAGGGAGGGTACAGTACCTGATTGTCTGAGAGGGCTGTGCCCAAAGAAAAATCAAATGGATGGAGCCGAGCTGTGCTTCTTTGTGTCTCAAGTGTGCTTGGCCCTGAATGAGATATTAGCGCATCTTGAGCTATCGGTGAACTCAGTGGCAAAGTCTGCTGCTTCCCCCACCCCTCCCCTGCACTGAGCTGTCATATCAATGCCTGGCTTTAGAGTAACAATCGTTATACCTCTTAAAATGTGATAGAGTTGAAAGAGCCCCAGACTAAGAGTCAGCAGAACTGAGCTCCAGCTGGCCTGACCACAGAGGAGATGAGGGGCGCTGAGCAAGCAATATTATACCTTTGGGGTGAAGTTTCCTCACCTGTAACCTAAAGACAATAAAATCCACCTCTCTGTCTCACTGAGGTTGCTGAAAAAGTTAAAACAAATAACATTTTGTAGTAAATCAACTATGCAAATAGCAGAGGATGAAATTGTTTTGAGGCTGGATTTGCTTTCTCAACTCTGATACATTTTTGTGTCTGGTTTATTCATATTTATACAAGAAGTACATCTCTCAATAATAGATTTTGTAGTAAGTTTTTACTCAAAGAATTGTAGTAAGTTTTTACTCAAAGATTTTCTATCTTTAATTTTCTGGATGATCTATGTATATACTAGGACATTATAAATGCCTATGTAGACATTATAAATGCCTATTCTGTTATGTCAGTCTACTATCCTTAATTATTCTGCCTGATAATATCAAGATTAATTAAGAGCACAAAGGCAAAGACAGGAGGTTTCCATCTAAATCTACATAGATTTAGAAACCGCCTCTCATTTTTACCTTCTTAAAATGAAACCAGTTAATTTATGTATTCATATATTCCCCAGTCTGGTGGTGCCCTAGCTGAATATTCAGCCACGATTTCCAGGCTCCACCCAGGATCTGGAATCCTGGTTTACCCTAGAGCAAACAAGAAGAATTGGCCCCTGTCACATGACAGACTATGGAAGACAATAATGATTAGGATAATAATAAACCAAGTACAAGTAAGGGGAGCATTCTCCCTGTTGAAAAAGTAGAGATTATTTCTCCATCAATTCTATGGAGAAGATTCTCTTAGAGCCAGGAAATGTCAGCCAGACAGGAGTTTCCCAATGAACTTTGACTGAGAAGCTGAAACTCCTGTTCATTCTTCAATGGAAAGGGTCTAGTAGTTTAGAGAGTAATGATTGATGTGTTTAAAGGACTTACAGAATTTTCTTCTTAGCCCACACCTATCTCCTGATCTTAATAAATCACAGACATCAGTTTACTACTGGATACTCATAAGGGAATCTGAAATGTAGAAACTCTGTTAGCTAAATAGACATTTACATTTGTTAAACCTTAATCTCTTTCTCATTGCTAAATTCTGTTTCTGACTCCAGATTTGTATCTTAGATTCTTTTGGATTTTATCACATGTTATTTCCTGTGGTTGTACCTTAATGATTTCTTCTTTTGGCTATCCCTAGTTTGTTAACTTATCCATTCAACAAATATCTACTGAGAGCCTACTATATTCCTAGCACTGGCCTGGACACTGAGAAGGATATACATGAATGCAAAGTCTACTCTCAAGGATCTGATAATTGAGTCAGACTTCACATCATTCAAACATCTTTAATGATCTCATCAACATACACAAAAATCATTGCTCTGTAATAATCATGATGGAATAAACTATGCATCAGTAACAAAACCCTCAAATCTCAGAGCCTTAACCCAGTGAAGCTGTATTTCTCACTCATGTCACAATCTGATGCAGGTATCTTGGCCTCTCTGTGCTGGCCTCTCCAAGTGAGGATCCCAGAGACTCGGGCTTATTCCAGCTTAAAACTCTGTCATCCCAAAGCTTTTCATTTCAAGCCATAGAGATTTAATGTCTCTCTTACTGTCTCCTGCCTCCAACCAAAATGATGTACTATTTCTGCTCATATTCTATTATTAATAGAATATTAATATAATTATAATTATATATAATATGTATAATATAATTAGATATAATATAATTAGAATATTAATATTCTATTCATTCTATATTAGAATTAGTCACACCCCACCCAAATGCATGGGATCTCTGAAATATTGAGGAGTGCATGAATTTTTCTGGCATACTAACATTCTCTGACACAGTCTTCTAGGAAAAATAAGAACAAATCCCAGATTGTCATATCACTTCATATTTCACAATGTATGTAAAATACTAATGTCCACCTGCAAACTAATTTCTAGCACAATATCTGATACATAGCAGGCACTCAATAAGTTTCTGTGGAATATAGCAAACAATAAATGATGTAGTGGGGCTAATGATTTACACAAATATCAACATATGTATAAGTTAACAGTCACTTAAAATATAAGAAGGACACACACTATACCATTTCACATTGCCCTTAACTGGCAAGTTGTACAGATAATAGGTACTTAAGAGATGGGAGCAACCACCTTAGACTGCAAAGTTTAAAAAAAAAAAAAAAAAAAAAAAAAAAAAAATTTTAATGGTGGTGGAACTTGGTGGAGAAACAGTAAATATTTGAACATGGAGAAAGGTGATACATTGTAGAGAACTTTGCAATCAAAGACACATAAGCAGGCAAAGGCAAAGTGTATGTGAGAATCAGTAGGTCAAATGACTTGCTTAGATAAGAACACAGTTGTAAGGAAGTTATTATAAGAGAAATTTGGAGAGAAAGATTCAATCATTTAAGCTTAAATGATTATCTGCTCCATATAAAAATTTTGAACAGAGGAATAACAACATAGAGGTTGCAGAGGTAATGTTGTTTCCTATTGCTATTGTCAAGCCATCCTGTTCTAGATGGTTAGGCTAAGTCTCACATCAAAGTAAAACAGGTTAAGTACAAAGAAAGCGCAGCCTTGTACTAAACCAATGTAAAATAACTACCCAACATTCTGGGAATTTAAAATCTATATGGACAAAGGGGTATAAACCATAAAATTGATATAGCAAATTTTGACCACTTTTGAGAGTTATTTGTCTATGTCTATGAAGGATGAATAACTCAAAGGTGAAATAAAGATAGAACTAAGTTGGGTGCATTAGTCGAACAGGATATATTGTCTAATTATTTAGGGAAATAATTTATATATTTGTATAACTTATGATTTTGTTAAAAACATTTCTTTTTAATTGTATTTAATTTTTTAAACTTTTATTTTAGGTTCAGGGGTACATGAGCAGGTTTAATATATAGGTAAATTGCATGATATGGGGGTTTGGCATACAGATTATTTTGTCACCCAGGTGATAAGCATAGTACCTAATAGGTAGTTTTTCAGTTCTCACCCTTCTCCTACCTTCTGTCCTCAAGTAGGCCTGGTGTCTGTTCCCTTTTTTGTGTTCACATGTACTGAATGTTTAGCTACCACTTGTAAGCGAGAACATGCAGTATTTGGTTTTTTGTTCCTGTATTAGTTCACATAGGATAATGGCCTCCAGCTCCAACCATGTTGCTGCAAAGAACATAATCTTGTTCTTTTTTATGACTGTAGTATTCCATTATGTGTATGTACCATGTTTTCTTTATCAAGTCTACCATTGATGGGCATTTAGGTCGATTCCATGTCTTTGCTATTTTGAGTAGTGCTGCGTTGAACATACGCATGCATGTGTCTTCATGGTAGAATGACTTGCATTCCTTTGGATATATGCTCAATAATGGGATTATTGGGTCAAATAGTAATTTTGTTATAAATTCTTTGAGAAATTGCCTGACTGCTTTCCACAATGGCTGAACTACCAGCAGTATATAAGCATTCCATTTCCCAGCAACCACACCACTATCCGTTTTGTTTTTTTTTTTTTTCTTCTCTCTTTTTTTAATTAGTCAAGCTAGTGGTCTATCTTATTTATTCTTTCAAAATACTAACTCCTAGATTTGTTTATCTTTTGTATGGCTTTTCACATCTCAATTTCCTTCAGTTCAACTCTTGTTTTGGTACTTCTTGTCTTCTACTGGCTTTGGGATTGGTTTGTTCTTGTTCTAGTTCCTCTAGGTGTGATGTTAGGTTGTTAATTTGAATCTTTCTAACTTCTTGATGTGGGTGTTTAGCTCTATATACTTCCCTTCTAAAACTGCTTTCGCTGTGTCCCAGAGACTCTGATACATTGTATCTTTGTTATCATTAGCTTCAAAGAATTTCTTGATTTCTGCCTTAATTTTATTGTTTACACAAAAGTCACTCAGGTTGCTTAATTTCCATGTAATTTTATGTTTTTTAGTGATTTTCTTAGTACTGATTTCTATTTTTATTGTTCTGTGGTCTGAGAGTGTGGTTGGTATGATTTTCATTTTTTGAATTTGCTTAGAATTATTCTGCAGTCAGTTGGGTGGTGGATTCGAGTATGTGTCATGTGCAGAGCAGAAAATGTGTATTTTGTTGTTTTTGAGTGGAGAGTTGTATATATGTCTGTTAGGTCCATTCAGTCAAGAGTTGAGTTCAGGTCCCAAATAACTTTTTAGTTTTCTGCCTCAATGATCTGGCTAATATTATTAATAAGGTGTTGAAGTCTCTCATTAATATGTGGGCATCCAAATCTCTTTTTACATCTCTAAGAACTTGTTTTATGGATTTGGGTACTCCTGTGTTGGCTGTGTGTGTGTGTGTATATATATAATAGTTAGATATTCTTGTTGACTTTAACTCTTTAACATTATGTAACATCCATCTTTGTCTTTTTTGATCACTGTTGGTTTCAAGTCTGCTTTGTCTGAAATTAGAATAGCAACCCCTGCATTTTTCTCTTTTCCATTTCCTTGGTAGATTTTTCTCCATCCCTTACTTTGAGACTATAGGTGTCATTGTATGTGAGATGTGTGTCTTGAAGGCAGCATACAGTTAGGTCTTGCAGCTTTACCCAACTTGCCACTCTGTGCCTTTTATTGGAGAGGAAATGGGCATATATAATTGGATACATATAGATGTTTTTCTGTTTCTCTTTAGAAAGCTTGTTTTTTAAAAATTGAATAAACTCACACACACACAAAAATTGAATCATGGAAGTAGTTGTTCAATTCATAAGCATATTCACTAATAGTTTCCTTTACAAATTTTTTTCTTGGTGCATTTAAATATGGTCCTCTGTTTCAGTATTTCAATTTGAGACTCTTAAAAGTGATTTGAAAAGCACTTGGTTGCAAAGTTTATCCCTAGCAACATTATTCTACTTTATCTTCAATTAATTCCCAAGTAGGTAAGTACTTTGCTGGGAGTTGAGAGATTTAGCTTACATATTTGTGATCAAGGATTATGACACTGAGTCTCATGAAGCTACTTATTTTTTATTCAAGAAAAGAAACACTAACAATTATTTTCAATAATTTGAAGAATATGGCCAAATGTATTGGAGTAACAAATGAATGATTGACAGGACTAAATTCATTTAGTCAATGTCCTGTCCATAAGGCAGAGCAGTGGTTTTCAAACAGTGGGTTACCACCTAATTGGTGAGCCATGACATCAAGCTAGTGGGTAACAGACTGTGTTTTTTAGAAAAAGAATAGAATAGAATAATTCAAGTATTAAAGCCAGATATTTATGGAAATTTTGTTTTAATTATGTGTGCATATGTATAGAGATGCAATATAAAATTATTTTTTACTGTAGGTCAGTGCCAAGAAGTTTGAAAATCACTGACCTAGAGACATAGTAGAGAATATGCATACCTTAGTCATATCAAAATAAGAAAATGGTAAATACTATTCTATGTAGATTATACTATCAAATCACATCCACAAATACACATTTCTTCTTTCTTCTTTTTTTAACTTTTATTTTAAATTCAGGAGTACATGTGAAAGTTCATTATATAGGTAAACTTCTGTCATGGGGGTTTGTTGTTCAGATTATTTCATCACCCAGGTATTAAGCCTAATACTCATTAGTTATTTTTCCTGATCCTCTCCATCCTCCTACCCTCCACCATCCAATAGGCCCCAGTGTGTGTTGTTCCCCTCTATGTGTCCATGGATTCTCAAGATTTAGCTACCACTTATAAGCAAGAACATGTGGTATTTAGTTTTCTGTTCCTGTGTTAGTTTGCTCAGGATAATGGCCTCCAGCTTCAGACATTTTCCTGCAAAGGACATGACCTTGTTCTATTTTATGGCTGCATAGTATTCCATGGTGTATCTATACCACATTTTTTTTATTCAGTCTACCATTGATGGGCATTTAGGTTGATTCCATGTCTTTGCTATTGTGAACAGTGCTGCAATGACCATATGTGTGTATGTGTCTTTATGATAGAATGATTTCCATTCCTTTGGGTATATGCCCAGTAATGGGAATGCTGGGTCAAATGGTATTTCTGTCTTTAGGTCTTTGAAGAATCACCACACTGTTTTTCACAATAATTTAACTAATGTATACTCCCACCTACCGTGTATAAGTGTTAATTTTTCCTCACAACCTCTCCAGCACCTGTCATTTTTTGACCTTTCAATAGTAGCCATTCTGACTGGTATGAGATGGTATCTCATTGTGGTTTTGATTTGCATTTCTCTAATGACAATAATGTTGAGCTTTTTCTCATATGCTTTTTGGCTCCATGTATGTCTTCTTTTGAAAAGTGCCTGTTCATGTCCTTTGCCCACTTTTTAATGGGGTTTGTTTTTTCCTTGTAACTTTGTTTAAGTTCCTGATAGATGCTAGATAGTAGATCTTTGTCAGATGCATAGTTTGCAAATATTTTCTCCCATTCTGTAGGTTGTCTGTTTACTCTGTTTCTTGTGCTGTGCAGATGCTCTTCAGTTTAATTAGGTCCCATTTGTCAATTTTTGTTGTTGATGCAATTGCTTTTGGTGTCTTCATCATCAAATCTTTGCCCATTCCTATCTCCAGAATGCTATTGCCTAGGTCGTCCTCCAGGGTTTTTATAGTTTTGAAGTTTACATTTAAGTCTTTAATCCATCTTGAGTTGATCTTTGTGTATATTATAAGGAAGGAGTCCAGTTTCAATCTTCTGCATATGGCTAGCCAGTTATCCCAGCACCATTTATTGAATAAGGAGTCCTTTCTCCATTACTTATTTTTGTCACCTTTGTTGAAGATCAGATGTTGTAGATGTATAGCTTTATGTCTGGGCTCTCTATTCTCTTCCATTGATCTATATGTCTATTTCTGTACCAGTACCATGCTGTTAGTATAGCTGGAAGTAGGTAGCGTGATGCCTCCAGCTGTGTTCTTTTTGCTTAGGACTGTCTTGGCTATTTGGGCTCTCTTTTGGTTCCACATGAATTTTAAAATAGTTTTTTCTAATTCTGTGTGGAATGTCATTGGTAATTTGATAGGAATGGTACTGAATCTACAAATTGTTTTGGGCAGTATGGCCATTTTAACAATATTGATTCTTCCTATCTATGAGCATGGAATGTTTTTCCATTTGTGTCATCTCTGATTTCTTTGAGTGGCTTTTTACAATTCTTGTTGTAAATATCTTTCATCTCCCTGGTGAGCTGAATTCTAGGTATTTTATTCTTTTTCTGGCTATTGTGAATAAAATTGTATACCTTACTTGGCTCTCAGCTTAACAACTGTTGGTCTATAAGAATGCTAGTGAATTTTGTACATTGATTATGTACAGTGAGATTTTATGGAAGTTGTTTATCAGCTTAAAGAGCTTTTGGGCCTAGACTACAGGACTTTTAGATATAGGATTATGTTATCTGCAAATAGGGTAATTTGATTTCTTCTCTTCCTATTTGCATACCTTTATTTTTTTGTCTTGCTTTATCACTCTGGATGGGACTTCCAATGTTATGTTGGATAGGAGTGGTGAGAGAAGGCATCTTTGTCTTGTGACAGTTTTCAAGGGAAATGCTTCCTGCTTTTGCCCATTTAGTATGATGTTGGCTGTGGGTTTGTCATAGATGGCTTTTATTATTTTGAGGTGTGTTTCTTCAATACCTAGTTTATTGAAAATTTTTAACATGAAGGGATGAATTTTATCAAAGGTCTTTTCTGCATCTATTAAGATAATCGTGTGTTTTTTGTCTTTATTTCTGTTTATGTGATGAATTGTATTTATTGATTTGCATATGTTGAACCAACCTTGCATTCCAGGGATAAAGCCTACTTGATTATGGTGGATAAGCTTTATACTACTGGATTCGGTTTGTCAGTATTTCATTGAGAATTTTTGTATCGAAGTTCATCAAGGATGTTGGCCTGAAGTTTTCTTTTTTTGTTGTGTCTCTGCCAGGTTTTGGTATCAGGATGATGCTGACCTCATAGAATGAGTTAGGGATGAGTCCACCTCCTCAATTTTTTTGGAATAGTTTCAGTAGGAATGGTACCAGCTCTTTTTTGTATGTCTGGTAGAACTAGGTTATTAATCCATCTGATTCTGGGCTTTTAGTGGTTGGTAGGCTATTTATTACTGATTCAATTTCAGAGCTTATTTTTAGTCTGCTCAGGATTCAATTTCTTCCTGGTTCAGTCTTGGGAGAGTGTATGTGTCCAGGATTTTATCCATTTCTTCTAGGTTTTCTAGTTTGTGTCCATAAAGGTGTTCATAACATTCTCTAATGATTATTTGCAGTTTTGTGGAGTCAGTGATAATATCCCTTTTGTAATTACTAATTGTGTTTATTTGGATCTTCTCTTTTTTTTCTTTATTAGTCTCACTAGTGATCTATGTATTTAATAATTTTTTCAACAAATCAACTCCTGGATTTGTTGATCTTTTGAATGTTTTTCATGTCTCAGTCTCCTTCAGTTCAGCTCTGATTTTGCTTATTTGTTGTCTTCTGCTAGCTTTGGAGTTTGTTTTGATTCTCTAGTTATTTTAGTTGTGATGTTAGGTTGTTACATTGAGATCTTTCTAACTTTTTGATGTGGACATTTAGTGCTGTGAATTTCCCTCTGTCTTAGCTGTGTCCCAGATACTCTGGTACATTGTATCTTTATTCTCACTGGTTTCACATAACTTCTTGATTTCTGCCTTAATTTCATTACCTACCCAAAAGTCACTCAGAAGCAAATTATTCAATTTCCATGTAATTGTATAGTTTTAAGTTATTTTCTTAGTCTTGATCTCTAATTTTATTGTACTGTGGTCCAAGAGAGTGATTGTTATGATTTCAGTTATTTTGCATTTGCATAGGAGTGTTTTGTGTCCAATAATGTGGTTGATTTTAGAGTATGTGCCATGTGGCAATGAGAAGAATGTATATTCTGTTGTTTTGGGGTAGGAGAGTTCTGTAGATGACTATCAGGTCCATTTGATCCAGTGATGAGTTCAGGTCCTGAATATCTTTGTTAACTTTCTTCCTTGATGATCTGTCTAATACTGTCAGTAGAGTGTTGAAGTCTCTCACCATCATTGTGTGGGAGTCTAAGTCTCTTTGAATGTTTCTAAGAACTTGCTTTATGATTCTGGGTGCTCCCGTGTTGGGTGTGTATATATTTATAATGGTGTTGGGTGTGTATATATTTATAATAGTTAGGTCTTCTTGTTGAATTGAACCCTTTACCATTATGTAATACCCTTCTTTGTTTTGTTTTGTTTTTTATCTTTGTTGGTTTAAAGTCTGTTTTCTCTGAAATTAGGAATCTAATGTCTGCTTTTTTTCCTGTTTTCCATTTGCTTGGTAGGTTTTCCTCCATCCCTTTATTAGCTTATGGATATCTTTGTCTTTGCATGTGAGATGAGTCTCTTGAAGACCGCATACCAATCTATCTTGGTTCTTTATGCAGCTGGCCACTTTGTGCCTTTTAATTGGGAAATTTAGCCTATAAACATTAAAGTTTCATACCGATAGGTGTAGATTTGATCCTGTTACAATGTTAGCTGGTTACTATGCAGATTTGTTTGTGTGGTTCTTTATAGTGTCATTGGTCAGTGTATTTAAAGTTGTTTTCGTAGTGGCTGGTATTTATCTTTCATTTCCATATTTAGCACTTCCTTCAGGAGCTCTTGTAAGGCAGGTCTCCAGGTAACAAATCCCCCTGGGATTTGTTTGTCTAAAGAGGATCTTATTTCTCCCTCACTTATGAAGCTTAGTTTGGCCAGATATGAAATTCTTGGTTGGAATTTCTTTTCCTTAAGAATATTTAATATTGGCCCTCAATCTCTTCTGACTTTCTGCTGAGACATTTGCTGTTAGTCTGATGGACTTCTCTTTGTAGGTGACCTGTCCTTTCTATCTAGCTGCCTTTAACAGTTTTTTCTTTCATTTTGACCTTGGAGAATCAGAAGATTATACACATCTCTTCTTAAGGATCCTGGTTAGATTTTGAAAGCATATGAATATTACTTAACAATTTTTACAGACAAATTTCTCTATTAACTGTGCTAGGCCTATTTCTTCTTCTTCTTCTTCTTCTTCTTCTTATTATTATTATTATTATTATTATTATTTTGGAGACAGAGTCTCGCTCTGTCACCTAGGCTGGAGTGCAGTGTCATGATCTTGGCTCACTGCAGCCTCCACCTCCCAGGTTCAAGCAATTCTCCTACCTCAGCCTCCCAAGTAGTTGGGACTACAGGCATACGCCACCACGCCCAGCTAATTTTTTGTATTTTAGTAGAGATGGGGTTTCACCATGTGGCCCAGTCTAGTCTCGAACTCCTGAACTCAGACAATCCACCCACCTCGGCCTCCCAAAGTGCTAGCATTACAGGCATGAGCCACCATACACAGCTGGCTTATTTCTTCTTAATGAGAAGAAATAAATTGGGATTAAGTAGTACTGCTTCATCTGTTATTCTTACTCCATTTGCTCCCAGCAGAAGGCCAATGCTTTCTTTTTTTTTCCATACACAAAGCATAACTGAAACCAAGCTCCTTTTGGTCACCCAAATTCACTTCTGACTCCACTCCTTCTACCTTTGGTTTCCAGATCCCATTGAAATTAATTTACCCCACTCTCTATATCAATCCTGGATCATGTATCTTTTCTTTTATTTTTGGCTAATTATCATTGAAAAGATTAATTCACTTGAGATCTATACAGCATCAGTAAATTACTTAGCTGTCTCCCCTCTTCTTCTCTGTTATTAACAATTTCATACCAGCAGATGGTTTTGCAATAGTTAACCATCTCTTTTGGGGTCCTTTGGTGAGCAGCCTTGAATTCAACTTCCCCAACCTTTCACCTTTTCTTGCCTTATATTCCTACCTATGTTGCTAGAACAGATCTCTTCCCATACCATTACTACTTTATTTTTCACTGACATCTGGTCTAATTCATTTTTTAAATGCCTGTTCCCTCTTAGTTCTCAGAGATACTCTTGGCCTTTTGGTAAATCCTTCATTTTCTCCTGCCTCACTTGACCTTTCTCCTTGGCATCCATGTATGATTCTTTATTCTTCAATTCAATTCAAGCATTAAAGCCCTGTAGCTATTCCCTGCTTAACAGTCCCTTCAGATTTCAGTATAGAGTATACAGTTTTTCTCTTGACATTATTCTCTACCAACCTCTTTGCTGCCAAAAATGGTGACCTAGTTTAAGTAGGTCCTTTATGAAGACAGTTTTCCTCATTTCTTGAAATATTAGATACTTTCCCAGTAGTTATTTCACTTTTTAAAAATAATAAGTTATTACTGTGTAATAAACGTAGGTTCTCTCATCATGATAATAAATTGTAGGATAATTTAGTTTGATGAATTTTAGAATTCTTTTTTTTTCCTTTACAAAAAGCAAAAAGTGCTAGTAATTTTGAAGTTCTGTTCTCCCTTTCCTGTCCTTATATAGTGGGGTGTTGTTCCCTTTACAATTCCTCACTGAAACATCCCTGACAGCACTTTACTTGCCTGCCTGTAAAGAAGGTCAATGATATTTTAACATAGAATCACCATAAGCTTAGTGAAAGCAACCCAAAGCATATTTTTTCAAACTGTTGACTTGTTTGACTCCCACTTGCCTCCTCGCCAAATGAGCACAATTTTCCCTTTGTCTGTGTGCCACTCCCTCAAACCCAATGCTATCACATACCCAAGATCACTCTTAAAAGATAAATCTGATAACCGATGTTTACTCATATGCTAATAACTTACAGTGATACCTCTCACAAGAGAACCTGATAGACGAAGGTAATATTTAATTCAAATATATTACTTTCACTGGGAAAGCCAGGCTCTGTGACATGTTTCAGGAGATAAATTGAAAGCAGAGGTAACTTGCAAATTGTACTACATAAGTGACTGATGTCTGCATCCTCAGGTAGGTCTGACCAAGAGCCCAATTTAAACAAGTCCTTGTTTCACTTTCTCTATAGACACATCCATATTCTAGGAAGCTTGCATCTCCTATCAGGCAAAGGCAGCTCATTTCCTATTTCTCATTACCTCTCTACTGAAATAAAAACAGAGCCCAGTGACACTCATCATACACCTTGGGATTTTTGGAATGCAGACAATAATCAACTATGAAGAATTGGCTAACATAGCTCCTAATTATTAACTCTGCCACATTTTGATTGTTCAATACATTTAAGAACATAAACTAAAATGGAAAGGATATGAATTCCAGGTAGAATACAATGTAAATTTATAGAGTTTTGCAAAACCCTTGTCCCTTGCATATAAATTTACATGCCCTTCAGCCTTAGACACAGTAGCATCTGAATAGTCTCAGGGATTAACAGTTTTAAATTCTGGTTGGACTCCAGGTGCCAGCTGTACAATACCACCATCCTTCTTTAATAGAAAGTTATAAGTATCCAGAATTCACAGGAGTCTGGCTGGCTTCTATCCAGGACAAGAATGTAGAGGAGAGGTAATCAATATGCCCTAGCCTGTCCTGCAAGGTTTATTTTAAAGATTACTTTGAGTTATGGTAGGGTCTTTGTGAAATAGATCATCCTTACAGAGTAAAGCAGATCCATGGAGGTGTCCTGGATGGGTCTTCAGGGAACCAGAGCAAAATGTCAAGAAGCCCTCGAAGTCTCTGTTTTTATTTTATGAGGAGTAGAGGGTCGATAGTAGTGATTGGTAGAGCCCAGTTGATGAAAAGGTCCATAACATGGGAGGATGCTTCCAGCAGTGATTGGCAGAGGGGCCAGGTTGCAGCTTAGAGGCAAGAATTAAAGTTGCATAAGCAACACGAGCTGAGCCCAAACACTGGGTAATCTAGAAATAGCCTTGTCAGAAAAGCCATGCTGGAGAGAATTACAGAAATCAATTTTGGTTGCAAGCAAAGCCTTGTTTAAAATTTCAGCTTGCTAGATACTAACAACTATGAGAGATTCTTCGATTCAAGAAAATTGGAGGCAAATGCTTTGGGATACTACTGTGTGATTGACATGGTTGAGTTCCAGGAGTGAAATGTGGTGTCTTTGTAATGAGGTTGAGAAAAATCCTCCCATACTGCTACACCATAGTTTCTACTCTCACTGTAAATATTACTCATAGGTGAAATTAAAATGTTTATGAAAGTACTTTATAAACTTTAAAGCATTTACATTTGTAAATAGTTGCTACAACATTAATTTGTTCTCTAAGAATTAGTAGAATTAGTGGAATCTTTTTTTAAGTCAATAACAGCTTGTGATAGGTAGGTGAGAGTATATTTTGTGACAACTGAAAAACTTAAGTAACAGAGAACAATTTTAACAGGACAGCTTTTGGTGGTGGTGAGAAAAACAGATAGAAACTATTGAAAGTCCATTTAACTCATGATCCTGACCAGGTAGAATATACACAAAGGCTAATTTGATTAAAGTACCTCCTCATAAACTCTGGATCATATGGGAAATTTCTTGGTTCCATTGTTTTTAGTTACTACAGCTCATCTCTACCTTCAATGCTTATGTTTATCTGTCAGCTTGTGAACCCATTCACTTGATCCTGCAATTCCTTCTATGTTTGGAGCCAATTTACAACCAAGTCTGTTTCGATTTCACCTTCATCTTCAGTACAACTTTTAACCCCTTTGCAATCTGGCCTTTATCCCCATAATTCCACTGCCACCAAATTTCTCCAAACTTTCCAGTGGTTTCTTCTGCATCACACTCTTTTACACTCTGGATGGCATTAAATGTTTTGATCTTCTGCCTCCCTTTTAAGGACTGGTTCTTGTCTAACCTCTACAATTGTTTCCTCTCTTCCTTATTTAAATCTTCTAGAGGTCTCTTTCCCTCCCGCCCACCTGCTGTCATTCAAGTTTTAGTTTTTGATCATACTCTAACTGCCCTCTGTCTTTTCTCCTTCAGAAAATTTATCTATTCTTGAGGGTGCAATCACCATCTTTATCTTCCAAATATTATATGTCAGATAACACATCTCATACATCTCTGCCTAATAATCTTCAAAAACCACTGCTTTGTTCATGTTGTTCTCCATTTTTAAGAGACAACACATATGCCTGGATTCATTCCTTCTCATCACACTGTTCTCATTTCCTTAATTACAGTTATTATCATTCTCTGCTCCTGAAATATTATCCCTGTTTTTGCCGTTAATACAAATTATGGACTTCTCTGAGACCCATCCTCCACAGTTGACCTCTTTCATGAAGCACATCTTGATAAATCCTAGTCCAACAATGGTATGGCCTCATTAAACGTTTCTACCACTTTTCTGTGTCACACAATCATTACCTTTTATTATCTAGTTTATCTAGATCATCAGTCTCAAAATATAACACACTGCATGATCCCATTCATATGATTTTTTCACAAAAACAAAGCTACAGTGATAAAAAACAGATCAGTGGCTGCCAAGAGTTGGGGGGAGACTATGACTATAAAGGGATAGCACAGGGGGCTTTTAGGGGTGATAGAACTGTTCTGAATCCTGATTGTAGAGGTCATTTCACAAATCTATTCATGTGTTAAAATTCATAGAACTTTACATCTAAAAAGTCAGCTTTACTGTGTGATCATTTGAAAAATAAAATTTTTAAAGGAGTTAGGGCTCTGGATAATGTTTTCATCTCTCTTTTCCATTTTGAAAACTTTGGAATAAAAAAGGAGGCTTGTTAAAGACTACAGCTGGTCTGTGGATAAAGTTTTTAAAAATCGGATTTATCTTCTGGGTTCTGTGTGGTTCCACAGTGAGGGTGTAGGCCATATATATTGGTCATAACTGTGAAAAAAATAAAAGCGTGAAGTAAATTAGAGTTTTACAATAAATGCCACTCGGCCAATTTAGCAAATAGGCAAAAGCAATCCCCCCAAAATATCTTCTCATAGATTGTAGCTATGACTGACCACGCCTGTAAAAAGAAAGCTAAGAGTTAAGAGAAAAGCACCCAGTATCAACTCTGAGGGTGATAGAACTTAGGAGAAATCTCAGGTCACAATTATTTCTCTTAACCCTAGGTCATTAATAACTAATGGAGTCTAAATTCACCAAGATTCTATAGCCTATCTGTGTTTTGGAGTGTTGGGGGGTTTCTTGTTTGTTTTTGTTTTGAGACAGGGTCTCACTTTGTCACACAGGCTGGAGTGCAGTGGCCATTTTGGTTCACTGCAGCCTCCAACCTCCTGGGCTCAAGAGATCCTCTCACCTCAGCCCCCCAAATAGCTAGGACTGCAGGCACATGCCACCACGCTTGGCTAATTTTTTCTATTTTTTGTAGAGACAGAGTTTTGCCATATTGCCTAGGCTGTTCTCAAACCCTTGAGCCCAAGCAATCCACTTGCATTGGCCTCCCAAAGTGCCAGGATTATAGGCATGAGCCACCACACTTGGCCTGTGACTTTATTTCTTATCTTGATAGAAGCAATTATATTTTTACACTGTCACAGAACAAATACAACAGCGACTTGTTTCACAATTTATGCAGTTGACTTCGTGTACTTTTTGACAACATTATCATGTCTCTGAATTATAAATTTTTCTCCTTCTGCAATTTGAGGTCTGGTGGGGGATGAGGGGAATATATTATCTGTAATTCCCCCTCTGATGTTCCATTAATGGTTAAATGCCTGACTTGGGGTGAGCTTTACCAAAAACCTTCAGTCTTCAGTCTTTTACAAGTCTCCTATAATCTTCTTCAATCAAAAGTTACCACCTCAGGGACATTGCCTTCTTTGCAGGCAGCTAGAACTTCCACAACTTTTTGTTAGGCAGAACTTTTCTAACCCAAGGCATGATCAATATATTTTAAAACTAGAGGCAGTCCCCTTTGCTAAGGTTATCTGCAACCATTTCTTTTATTGCCACTCACAGTTGGAGATTTTCTTATTGAAACGTAATCAGCACCGTGATAGCCTTGCCACTCTCGAAGCTCCCAGTGATCTCTTCAGAACCTGGAAGCACTCCTCCTTGAGGAAGGCTGGATCAAGCAATGGCCCCAGGCTCTCTGTGGGACACCTCAGATATTATGTGATGGGCACTTGCCCCTCTTGAAGCATCTCATCCAGGCTTGCTATTCGAAGCTCAAATGCTTCCTTCCCAGGAACAAAAACAGGCCTGAATATAGTCTCTTTTACAGACACTGGGTTCAATCAGGGAGAGCTTTTTTGACTGTTTCAAGGCTTTAGGCTTGACAACCATCATGTCAAGGAGTCACTCAAAGGCCCAGCATATCAATACTACCCCTCCCCTCAACCTCAAACAGTATTTCAGCATTCATATGGGCATGGTCCCAAAACCATTTTCTCAAAAATCTCTGAGGAAGTTGAGGAAGGTTTATTTAACTACCTCCAGGAGTTTACTCTTGGTAGTTTACTTAACTACCCATTAGGTAGTATAGTTGGCTCTGTTACCACTGGCAGGCTATATAACCCTATTAGAGAATTGTTTTTGAAAACATAAAGCAAAAAAGCTAAGCCAGAAAGTACCAGGCTTTGCACAACTTTGAGATTATTCTTAGTGCCCCATTGCTCATGGCAAAGTACACCCCTAAATTGCCAGGTAGCACCTTCCTAGCCCAGCTGTTGGAGAATTAGCACAATAGCAATGGAAGAGAAAGGACATTGAAGAGACAAAATTAGGGTAAACATATTGCTCAGCATTCCAAGAGGGATCTCCAACTAATGAGGGATGGTTCTTCACCCTTTAGAGGGAAAATTCTGAAGCCTATTTTATACAGTCTCCCAGAGGCGCCATGACAAGACCGAGCCTCAGTAGCCCACAGAGGAAACCCATACATTAATATATGATTCATTGGCTTCCCCTTCCATCCCTCACTTCCTCACTGCCTCACAATGCTTCCTGAAGTAACCTTCAAAATAAATTCCTTGTGTCCAATTTGTCAGAGTATTTGTTTGGGGCAAAATAATCTAACACAGGGTCTGCATCTCATACACAAATTTTTTGTGATTTCAGCTTTCCAGGCTTTCTGCTGACTGAATGTGATTTATTTTTATTCAAAGAATATTTACTGACAACAACAATTTTATATTATGCGTGCGCCTGCATCTTTGGAATTCTTAGATTACAAAGAGAAATAGGAGCTGAAAATTAAATACACACACATGTATTAGAATGTGTAAAATAGGAGTAATAAAAAGTTGTAAATGTGAGAGGCAGAAAGAAGGAGCTCAGAGGACCAGTATAGAAGGACTAAAGGAGCAGACAGTGGAGCAGGACCTTAAAGTGTAGCAGGAATACAGCATCCAAAAGTCCAAAAGAAGTTCCAGGCAGAGGAAAGGATGAGTGAGGACACTGAGTCGGGAAAGCACAAGGTGTGTATAGGAAACAATGAGTAGTTCTGCTTATTCCAAGTACAATACGTAATAAGGACAAGTAGTGAGAGATTAAAATGGAAAGGTAGGGTATTGTCAGATCATGGATTCCCAATCTATGTAGGGTATTGGGAAAGCAATAGCATACCATTAAAAATGTTTGGAAAAAAAATAGAAATATCATATCTTTCATGTCTCAGTTTCTGCACCTCCCTAGCCCAGTTCAGGTATATTTACCTTTACCCCTTTATACAACTGCCCCTACTTTTTTTTTTTTTTTTTTTTTTTTTCTTGAGATGGAGTCTTGCTCTGTTGCCCAGGCTGGAGTGCAGTGGCCGGATCTCAGCTCACTGCAAGCTCCTCCTCCCGGGTTTACGCCATTCTCCTGCCTCAGCCTCCCGAGTAGCTAGGACTACAGGCGCCTGCCACCTCGCCCGGCTAGTTTTTTGTATTTTTTTTAGCAGAGACGGGGTTTCACCGTGTTAGCCAGGATGGTCTCAATCTCCTGACCTCGTGATCCGCCCATCTCGGCCTCCCAAAGTGCTGGGATTACAGGCTTGAGCCACCGCACCTGGCCCCCTACTTTTTACTCTATCAAGGCTTCTTGCTTTTTTTTCCTTCATAGCATTATTATAATATGATGCTGTTTTTATTGATTTCTATCTTATTATTTCTCTCCCTCGGTGATATATAAGTTCTCAAGTGACCTATTTAATACTATGCATTTAGTGCATTTTATAGCATCTTCCAAATAGTAGGTGCTCAATTTAAATATGTTGAATATATGAATGAATGAGCGGTCGTGTTTTCTAATGGTTCTGACACTTTATCTGATATTTCTCTGACACAAGACTAAGCACACTTCACTTTCTCCTCCTGTCATACAGTGTATTCAAACTCAAATCAAACCTACAGTATCACAGGCTTCCAGACTCACACAGATAAAACTTTAATTATGGTTTTATGTGATTTGAGAACGTGCCAAGAGACTCACCTGACAGCCTCTATTGTTCTGTTTAATCAAACTTGAACAGAGGACTTGGTTATTTACTCTCTTGGTGCATGTGAAGTTCCAGGCTGGAAGGTTTTTATTGAGAGCCTGGCTGGCTGACGTGCAGAACTCGTCCTTCCAACAGGTAGGGCTTTCCTGCCACTTCATAGGTTAACCCAGATGAGTAAAGGAAGGCAACGTGGCATGCTTTTTTTCTGTTTGGTACACGTTTTCTACTGTTCTAGCCAGGCCTATGTCTCTATAAGTCCATACACCCCTGGCTAGAACACAAATCTTTGTATTTTTGATATTGACTCTTAACATTAGACACTGAGTGTGCTATAGGAACCTGAGTCTCTCATTTCCAAAATAAAGAAAGGATTCATGTCAACCCAGAGAGACAACTTCCCAACGCTTACTACAAAAGAATGAAACTCTTGTGCAGACAGACGGCATCTGTGACCACCTGGCCTGAGCATAGTTCATTCCTCCAACAGCACAAGAATGACCTCAACACATTATTGCAACACTCTTAGGCAAGAGAATATGTCAAAACTGGCAGCTCCACCAACTCGGCTAGAAAGGCAACACATCAAAAAATAATTGGGGCAGCTAAGGAGGAAGAGGGTGCTTCTCTCTACGCAAAACCCAGAGGGACATGCCCAGGAACTCAGAGAAAATCAGGGTAGCTAATCACTAGCCATGTTTAACAATAGCAGTGATCACAACAAAGAGAAAAATAGAAAAAGGATATCTTAAGTTAAATGTAAACAACAAAAAAATGGATAGATAAAAGGGAAGAGGGATGAGAATAATCTCGATTTCATTCTGAAAATGCAGACTTTCCAGCTTCCATTGTTCATAGCCTCATGTTTCAACAGTCCTACCAGTGTCTCCTGTTTTCAATTTTCTAGCCCAGACTCCCAAATGCTTCCCTGTTAATCCATTCTCCTTCTTTTTTTGCTTCTCTCTTTCTGTATCCTCTTTCCCTTCTTTTCCCTTTCTCCTCCCTGTCACCCCATACTTGTTAAAATCGCTATTTGCATATAGTATTCATAATAACTTCATTTCATAGCAAAGTGACTTACATGGGGGGGGCACTTTTGATAAATATTCATTTAAGATTACTTTTCTCCCTCTTTTGCCACAGCTCCCCGCCCCACTAACCCGTGGAGCCACCATTCTTTTTGTAGTTCACAAAACGAATGAAGTGCAAGGATTTCACTTCAGTAAGAAACAGGAATCAGGACTTTTGTCACTGACTTTCATGAACTGGGCTTCCAACTTTTAAATGTGGTGCATAATTGACACTTTGATACTTTTAGGCTATGGTGTATTCTCACACTCTCGTGGGGAAAAAATACTTGCTGACACAATCAGGAAACAGATGGTGACAAAGATCTTATACTTTGGTGCCAATCAATATGTTTTACTTGCCACTACTAAAATCTCATTTGTAGGACCCAGGAATTTAAAGGAATTTTTCTGTTCTTTTTTTCTATCCTTTAAAGACTATTTTTAAGATTCTTCAGGGCTTAAAAGTTTTATTTCATTTTTCCTTTTCAGTTTTATTAATGCAATTCTAGAAGGGTTTTAGCTTGTATCTGCCAGAAAAAAAAAAATTAGTGAATTTAAAGTGTTTTCTTCTTTATTGTCAGTGACAGAATAAGTCTCTTAACCCTTTCCCCTAACATTCAAACACCTCCCTTGAGTATAACTACCCTAGCCTTGAATAAATAATGTTTTGGAGAATGATGAGTTCAGGAATTGTGCAATGAGATAGCAACAGAAATGCTTATTCCCATCCCTTCATAACTGTTCATTTACATAACAGTGGCTACTTGTCAACCAACCAAGCAAACAAAAGGAATATTTCTAGAAGGCGTAGACAATAATATTATTAATCAGAATACAAAAAATGAGTTGAAACTTTATAAGGAGAAATAATCAGATATCATATCTGATTGGGAACTCCTCCACCAAACCAAGTTTCTGAGAGGCAGGGATAATGTTTTATTCTACTTCAGGGCCCACACAGCCATATTTAACAAATGTTTGCTAAGTTGAATCTGTAGCAGTCTGTGAATTGGCTAGATAGATGTACACCAAAAGAATACCCCCTTGTTTATAGAACCCTAATATTTTTTATTTGCACTGTGACTTTGAGAGTTTGGAATGCCTAGAAATGTATAGGTAAGTTAATCTTTATGCAGCATCGGCCCAGGCAACTATTGGAGCCAGACTTAATTAGATATCTTCTCTTTCATTATACTTTTCTGCTCCATATTCAAATGGGTTATTAATATATTGCAAATAATTTAAAAATATTTGTTGAGTATGAACTTCATGGAGGATACAGAGGAAGAAAACTGCAATATGTTTATCACACACTTTATGCCAAGCACACATAAGCTACATAACTTAACCCTCAAAACAACTGTGCAAGGGAGCTCTTATCATTATTCCCATTTCACAACAAGGGAACAAAGACTCAGAAATATTAATTAGCTAGCCTAACCCTACACAGATTGTGACATAGCTGGAATATAATCCTAAATCTATCTGGCTACAATGTCTGTTGTACAGGCAGACTAATTTTACTTTAATTTCCTTGAGTCTACACCAGCTGTATGCTCCTATTTCTAAGATCATAAACAGGTCCTTACTTCTAAACTCTCAGTTACTTCTCTAATAGCTTACCCAGCCAGGTTTTTGGCTCTGACATACTACAAGAGCTCTTCTGATACAGGTTTGGTTTTCATCCTTATTCCCAGTCCTTCGCAGAAGTTCATAAAAAGTCTGAAAATGTCCCAATCTAACTCTGTATATCAGGCTTCCTAAAAAATTCTCTAAACCCTAAACTGATTACAATCTTTCACAGAAACAAATGCATGACATAAACATCACGTAATTCTTCTGCTCAAAACCTTCCAATAAATCACCATTTTCTTCAAAGCAAAAATATCTTTGGCTTTATAATGGCCCATAAGGCATTGCAGTATCTGGGCCCTCCTCCATTACCTTTCTGATGGTCCATCCTACTATTTTCTCCCTGGTTCATGATTCTCTGACCACGCTTCCTTCTATGAGTTTCAGTCTTGCTCCCACATTAGGGCCTTTGCATTGACTGTTCCTCCTACATGCTGCATTCTTCCCCAGCTGCACAGATAGCTCACTCCCTTTTCTCCTTCAAGTCTTTCTTTGAAAGTCACCTTCTCAATGATATCTGCCCTCATCCCTCCCATTTAAAATTGTAACCAAACATAAGCAAGAGTTCTTAATCTCCTTTACTCTGTTAAGCTTTTTTTTGGTAATAATTATCCATTTCTAACATACTTTATATTTTAATTATTTCTTATTCTCACTATTCATTATCTGTATCCTGCACTGGAAGTAAGCTCCAAAAGGGCAGGAATTGTTTTAAATTTTGCACGTGAGCATATCTGAAGCACATAAAACAATGTAAATAATAGGTACTTAATAAATAAATAGCTACACATGTAAACACATATATATTTGTGTGCTCTCAAACATCTGAATTTCTCAGGAGGAGGAGCACAAAACAATAATAAGAATTATAATTATCTGGTTTATGAATTTAGATTCTGTCCACATGACTTCATATTTCTTTTGCATGAAAAGAAATCCAACAGGAATAGTCCAAGATCCAGCTGCACACATATCTTCAAAAGGCCATTAGATACCATATGCATTTTATTTTACAATAAAATGATTTACTTGAATTAGAAACCTCAAAGTTCATGTATCAGGGGGAAAATGCTCTCATATAATCTGAAAAGTATATAGAGATCAACATAAAAAGGCCATCCAGACTCTACTTTGTTTTTCATCTATCTGTTCATCATTGAGTTTCCTGCTGCCTCTTTAAGTCTGTGCTATTCTCTTGGGTGTAGCGCTCTATTTCTCCCAACTCAAGAGGAAAACAGTCTCCCATCAAACATGGTGCTGTGGCTCAGCCTTCCTTAAGCACTGCACCAGATTTATTGCTAGCTTCATCACTTATCAATAAAACCAGCTTACACACCTTGCTCTATCTCGACAGCCGTTTCTCCAGACATCAGGAACCAAGGTTTACAAAGACTCTCGACTTTATCTGGGCTCCGTGATGTACAATATCATGGCAACGAGGCATTTTCTCTTTGTTCTGGGGAAACTTGAGCCATAATGTGCCAGACTGGTGTTCATGCTGATTGTGATAAAGAGCAACACACTCGAGCATTTTCTCTCACTCTCCTCTCTTCTTTTTTCTCTCCTCTCTCTCTCTCTTTTAAAGAAACAGGTGTTGGCATGGATTAGAGAAAAATTACATCATCTCAAAGAGAAGAGGAGGAATGGAAAGGAGAAAAAAATAGGGAAAAAAGTGGCAACCAGACCCAAATACATTTGCACATATAAAGCTGTTCTAATGAGAGCCAAATTGATTTGACATTCAGTGGCAGTTTGAAGCCAAGAAAAGCAAAGCAGCCTACAAAAGGCCTAGCTCATTGTTTATGGAGTGTCATACTCTATCATCTGTGAGACCAATAACAGGGATGGGAAGACCTTTAAAGGCAGGGTGTGTACTGGGAAGGGCTGCATAGATACCACCAATGTCAGATCTGATAGACGGATTGTACACGGCTTCCTGAGCTGAGATGATGTTTGTCAGATGAGGCAGATATCCTCTGCAGATTACACATTAGCTAGCAAATTTCTAAAGTGTTAGCATTCTTTGAGGATGTGTGCTATGCTCAGGGAGGCACATTTTGTGTGGGTCTGGGGGAAAAAAATTCTCGTAAAACTATTAACCAACAGAAGAAGGTAATGAATTACATGTCATTCAAATGGAACCATATGCATGATATTGTAAAAGCATCATAACCATCATAAATAAGGATGGTCCCTTCACAGCCAGTAACACACATTGCAGGTATGCATATGTATACAGTTCACAGAATGAAGAAAGTCATATTAAAATAGAAATTATTTCCATTAACCTTATTTTTCCAAAAAGAAGCTATATAAATGTTTGGTCATTTCAATACTGTTAACTGGCCAGGGATTTAGTATTCTGCAGCTCATTGTTTAAAATACCTGCAGAGGAATGAGGTGTTTATTAAATGTCAGCACATGACAAGGTGGATTAAATAAGTCTTCCTAGAAATATGTGAAATGCAGTCTGTGTAAAAATAAGAGTTTTCTTTCTCCCTATCCTCAAGCCTCAAGCCCAGTCCAACTATTACTTTGATATTAGATTCTGTATATGATTCAGATATTAGTGTTTACTTTTGGACTTCACAAAGGAAAGCTGATTTCATTGCAGAGTATTGATGAGTGATCTCAAAAATTTCAGCATCTTTTATCTCAATTTTCTAAACACTCATAGGGCTAAGAATAGAATTTGACCTTAAGTAATTTAGACTTCACAGTGTCTCTCCAGCATGAATTTTATAGCAGTATAAAATAGTGTCTATATAAGACAAGGAGTAAATACCAAAATGGTGTTGCAGGGAGCATATTAATATATCATGAATAACCAGAACTCCTATGAATTTAAACTTATATATCTTTAATATAAATTCAAAAAGAGAAATGAAAAGAATTATTGTTGAAAGGAAAAATAATAGCACAAATTGAGATTTTATTATTCCATTTATCTTGTACAGCTGTAAGATGCTTACTTGATATTCTTTGGGACTCAATATGCCTTGATGCTCCTTTGCCCCATATGATGCTGAGGGTCATGGGTGGGAGAAATCTGAATAATTACATGTAAAAAACAATTGGAAGAGTTTACCAAGACCTCTGCCCCTAGTTATTTGCATTCAGATAGTGAGTTATAGACATTTTATAGCACCCTTATGGAGCATAATCATCTTATTCTGAGCAAAACCAGAATCCCTTAGTCTGTACCCTGTGCAGTATATAAGAATGAAAGCTAGGGCCGTGGCCAGGCTGAGACACAATGTTTGACACCCAGCTTCTCTTCTTTCTTGTCACCACCACACCAATGGAATCACCATTAGGAATTCAATTCTACAAACATTTACTGTGCCCACATTGGCTTGATGCTGAGGATACATAGTTAAATAAGACCTTATTCCTTACTCTTATGAAGCTTTAACAAAACGTTCAGAGTATTAGGCAAGAATCCCTCTTTCTCCCTTGAGATCTCAGGCCCTCTCACCACCATCTGAGTGCATGCCATCTGGTTGCATAACTGTATGCCTCACTGAACAGAGAGATAAACATTTCTTAATAGGGATCTGATGGAGCTGGAGACTCAGAGAGTCTAAGTGAACAAGTATGAAAACCTTAAATTAAAACTCATCCACCTTCACCTATGGATCATTTGGCCAAGGAAAATAGGGGTTCAAAATAATAACTTCTAACTAATTGTATAGTGCTTGTTTTCAAATGACTTCACATACATGATTTTCTTTGATAATGTGAAATAATTTGGTCATTTGATGGGACAATTAGGATGTGCATGTGATGGAAGATGTATGAATGATTGTTACGCTCAACCTAAGAGAAAGTTCTAGCATGTGTGGACCCCATAGAGAATTCATCCAAAAGACAAAGATTCTTCAGGAAGTACCCTGGCTCTCTAGGTAAGATCTGGACTCCATGTTTATTTTGGGATATAATTTCTACGAATAGCAATAACAATATAAAAATGATTTATATTCTTCTATATGTAGGTATTTCATGGCTTTGGGAAACATTTTAAGCACAACTTGGGTTAAGTTGATTAAGACAGTCTATGTGTTCTATAAAGCAGAGCAATTAACACGATTATTACTTTTGAGTCTTTGTCATATAAACTGATTCCTGCTAATTTTTTAAACTAACGTAGCTGTCAGAATAATTCTGCCTTCTTTGGATTAATAATTAATAGTAATAAGCCTGGTTTTAAGTATTGTTTCTGCCTCTCACTAGCTAGAAAATCTTAAACAATGTAATTATCCCTTCTGTACCTTAATTTCTTCATCTGTAAAATGGGAATAATAAAAGAGGAACTATGGGGCGGGCACGGTGGCTCATTCCTGTAATCCCAGCACTTTGGGAGGCCGAGGTGGGTGGATCACCCGAGGTCAGGAGTTCAAGACCAGCCTGGCCAACATGGGGAAACACTGTCTCTACAAAAAAATAGAAAAATTAGCCGAGCATGATGGTGGGTGCCTGTAATCCCAGCTACTTGGGAGGGTGAGGCAGGAGAATCGCTTGAACCCAGGAGGCAGAGGTTGCAGTGAGCAGAGATCGAGTCACTGAACTCAAGCCTGGGTGACAGAGCAACACTCTGTCTCAAAAGTAATAATAATAATAATAAAAAAATTAAAAATAAAAGAGAAACTATAAAGATTAAACAAACAACAACAACAACAAAAAAAAACGGGTAGAAGCCATACAGCACATATTAAACTAATAATGCCAACAACCATAAGTTTTAATTAAGAAATAATCCCAATAAGTTTTAATTACGAAATAATCCCAATAATATACTTTTTAAAATTCAATAACTGTTCCACTGGATTTGTCGTGAAAATTTTCCTTTTCAGTTTGGAACCCCTGTTTATTTAGTGTTGATGATAACATTAGGGAAAGATGAAGAATGGAGGAAAAAAGTTTCTGATCATCTTTCCTCATCAAATCAAATGATATTCCTTTAAAAAAAATGCCGGACTGTATTCTTTCTTTTCTTTCTTTCTTTCTTTCTATGTTGCCCAGGCTGGAGTGCAGTGGTGCGATCTCAGCTCACTGCAACCTCTGCTTCCCTAGTTCAAGCAATTCTGCCTCAGCCTCCCCAGTAGCTGGAACTACAGGCGCACGCCACCATGCCTGGCTAAAAAGTGTTGGATCGTTTCTACATACATCATATTCTTCTACCTACATGTGTATTTGTTGGCAGATGAATATGTGGTTTTCCATATTGGCCATATCATAACCTGTTTCTTGGTGTAAAATGTTATCATATCACCTCTTTGTGAGTTTCTTATTACGTATGTTGTCACTGCCTTTCCTCACATGCCATGGTATGTCTTTCTGTAAAGTTGGTCACCCCATTATTGGTTGAATCACTCCAAAACTTAATAGTAAATATTACAAATATGCTGCTCTGTGACAGAAGCAAAAACTATAGAGAAATATATATATTCATTTCCTCAACTTTGTTTAGAAGCCCTCTAAGAGCCTAAACACAATGACAATAAATAGTGACTCTAATGAGGTGCCAGGAAGTAGGTATTATTACCATCTCTATGCTGCAGATAAGTAGGAAGGGGTGTAGAACAGAAGAGATGAATCATATAGCTATTACGTGGCCACACCAAGATTAGCTCCAGTCTCTCATGCCCTTAACCCCAGTGGCACATCCTCTTGGGATTATGTCTATACTGTTACCTCACATGGATAATAGCCTTGTGTAGTTGAGCTATAATAGACATCTCAAAGAGGCAACAAACTGGCTGCCCTTTCAGATCCAACAATTAGAGATTGCAAATTTGTGGCATGTGCAGCTCCAACAATTTCAAGTTTTACAAATAGAGAGAAAGTAGACCATTGATACATTCTTTGCACACATTTCCATTTATATGGATTAGTGAAACTTGTATTTTTTGGTAATTATAAAGTTTAGATAAAATACCTTTATGCTCACTAAACATAACATTAATGATAAAAACATAAATGATAAAACCATAATGATATATATAAAAATTGATGTGCACGAACCTCACCAGAAATCTCACATTCTACTTTTAAATTTACCAATACCTAATTAATTGGGGTCTTTCAACTAGTTCACATGACTATGCTTAACAGAAGCTATTGTCTAAATAAGTTTATAATGTGACATTACTGAGCACTTGGCAGAGCTCTTTTGCCATTATTTCTTTCCCCATCTCCCTCTCAATTACTTTGCACACAATGCCATGTTGAGAAATGGCATGTGAAATAACAGAAGACACCTGAGTTTTAAACTGATACAAGAGTTTGGCACTCTAAAAGAGATAGTTTACTGTTGGATCTCAATGAGCTAAAAGAAAAAAAAAAAACAAGCCTCATGTCCCTTCCTAAACCAAAGTGATGCATTTTTATTATTTGGCAAGCTAGAGCAGGTTCGTCATTTCTGACTCGGTCACAGGGACATTTATCACACTGAAGTCTCAGATATTTGAAACTTTAGTTCTCTGGCAAGCACAAGTAGATCATAGCTCATAACATTGAAACAGCAACAAAAAAATGGCTGTGATTAAACAAAATGTCACAAAATTCATCATCATAACTTATGCATAGGGGCTGAACTCTCAGAACATATTTATACTTGATTTTTCTCTAGTCCAAAAGAATCTGTTTTTACAATTTCCAGTCCCACAGCAGATTAGATGCAACAAATTAATTAGTTATTTGTTATTTGTGGGCACACTGAGAGTACTACAATGTGCTGGTTGGTGGTCTGATAGGAAGAGGAAATGTGGAGAGATGTAAAAACAGACGAAACTCTGATTATACTCCCACCTGGGGCCATTTAGCATTGGAGCAAGCAGCCACTCACAAATCAAACCACACAATATTACGTGGATCATTAATATATTATGGAAAACTATAATTTACCTCCACAGTGATTACCTTGCGTAAATAGGATGCCACAAAAATTTTGTTGAGTATATTCTTATTCTGTATAAGAAGGTAAAACAAGTTTCTAATATTTAAAAAAATTGCCATATGAAATGCTTCAAATATCATCTTAGTTTTGATATTTAAAGGATAAACACTAAAATAACCAGAATACCCAAACACAGAAAAATTATGCATTCCCAGAGGGCTCTAGACTATTGTGGTTTTATTAAACATAATTGTTTTTGAAGAATAATACTGGTATGTCTGAACTGGCTGGCGCCCTTAACAGCTCCCTTTCTACCCACAAACAAAGCCAAGGGCTTTCTATAACCACAGTTCTAATACATGTTCCAGAAAATATCTCTAAGCTCAATTTCCTACCCACCCTTCAAAAACCACTAGCTCTGGCTTGGTGTCCCTAGTCAGTACCCTGTTGCTTTGTACCCACTCTATGTGTCAATGTTCTGCTTAGTTACTAACTCTGGCTTCAGCCCTAAATATAATTAGCAATCCCATAGCTCCACGCTTTCAAGTGGTACTGTCCAATAGAAATAAAATGTGAGCCACATATGTAATTTCATAGTGGCCACATTCAAAAAATGAAAAGAAACAGAGACAATAAAATTTGTGATATATTGTATTTAACTCAATATACTGAAAACAATCATTATAAAAATCTTAATGAGATATTTTGCATTCTCTTTTACACTAAGTCTGAAATTTGCTGTATATTTAACACAGCATGTCTCATCTTGGACGAGCTACATTTCAAGTGGTCCCACAGCTACATGTGGCTAGTGGCTATCATATTGGACACTGTAGTTCAATAGTCCCTGGACCATGATCACCCTCAACTCCCAAAGCGCCTACCATGGCTGGAGCATCAGATTCCCTGGTGGTGTCTGAGGGTAGTTTGTGCAGTATACCACAAAATTATTCACTAGACTCTCTGTGAATGTATTGATATGTACCTAATAATCTTATCATTTTAAAACAACTTTGCCATCTATATGTTTTCCGCAAAACAGTTTTAAATCCTGTTTTTTCCAGTTGGCTCTTACATCAACTATGTGAGGTAGATAAAGGAGGCATCAATTTCCCCATTTTATAGATAAGAAAATCAAGACTCAGAAAAATTTAGCGGTTTATTAAGGTGGATTATTCAGTGGGATCTTTGTGATTTATTTATGGCTCTTTCTGTGGTTTCTTATTATCCTTTAAATCAATCAGAGGATGGGCTGGGTGTGGTGGCTCAGGTTTGTATTCCCAGCACTATGGGAGACCAAGGCAGGAAGACTCCTTGAGCCCAGGAATTCCAGGACAGACTGGGCAACATAGTGAGACGCCGTCTCTAAAAAAATTTTTTTCTAATTAGCCGGACATGGTGGTGCATGCCTGTGGTCCCAGCTACTTGGGAGGCTGAGGTGGAAGGATCACTTTAGTCCAGGAGGTGAAGGTGGCAGTGAGCTGTGATCACACCACTGCATGTCAACCTGGGTGACAGAGCAAGACTCTGTCATACATGCAGTCAACAATCATATGAAAAAAAAGCTCAACATCACTGATCATTAGAGAAATGCAAATCAAAACCACAATGAGATACCATCTCACAACAGTCAAAATGCCTACTATTAAAAAGTCAAAAAATAACAGATGCTGGCAAGGTTGTGGAGAAAAAGGAATGCTTATACATTATTGGTAGGAATATGAATTATTTCAGCTATTGTGGAAGACAGTCCTCAAAGACTTAAAAACAGAAATACCATTCAACCCAGCAACCCCATTTCTGGGCATATATCTGGAGGACTATAAATCATTCTATTATAAAGACACATGCATGTATATGTTTCACTGAAGCACTAGTCACAACAGCAAATACATGGAAACAAGCTAAATGCCTATCAATGATAGACTGGATAAAGAAAATGTGGTATGTATATATATACTATAGAATAGTATACAGCCATAAAAAAGAACAAGTTCATGTCCTTTGCAAGGACATGGATGGAGCTGGAGGCCATTATCCTTAGCAAAGTAACACAGGAACAGAAAACCATGTTTTCACTTATAAGTGAGAGCTAAATGATGAGAACACATGGACACATAGAGGGGAATAACACACACAGGGGCCTATTGGAGGGTGGAGGGTAAGAGGAGGGAAAAGATCAGGAAAAAAAAACTAAGAAATACTAGGCTTAATACCTGGGTGATGAAATAATCTTCCCCAAAACCTTCCATGACACAAGTTTACCTATATAACAAACCTGCGCATGTATCCTTGAACTTAAAATAAAAGTTAAAAAAGAAAAAAGAAAAATTGAGGACGGACCTATTTTTTTACTCTTGGATGCAAATTCCCAAAGACTGCAGACATCTAATCAGAAGTATTCATATTCAGTCTTTTGAACAATGACATCAACTATGTGTTGAGACATGCACAATCAACCCACAGATATCAAGAATTATAAAAGAAAGTCCACATGAAATATATGGGAAACAAGTTTTCTCTTCACATATAAGCAGAACTAACAGTTGGGCAATGATTAAATCACATTGAGAAACCTCAAGGACACATAAAAAGGGAAATTCTTTGGGAGGTTTGCTTCTTGTTTATTTTTTAGAAATGAAGTGATCTAAAAAGAGAGGACAAGCTCATTCAGTTATAGCTTTCATCTAATTACCACAAACTCTAATGCAAATTAGACTGTAGGTCTGCTCAATGTACATTTCTGTGCTTGCCAAATTGTGTTTGGCAATGTGGTCAAGCAACAGCAGATGCACACTGGACCGAGTTTTCTTGGGCTGTTCAATAATTAGGAGGACCATGTATTATAATAAACCACATCCCCTTGGCTAAGACTTGGATGCAAATTGCACACTAATTCACTTCCAAGTTTTTGGAAGCTTTCCAAGAGAGATGAAAATCAGGGAAATATAATGTTTACTTCAGGAAATTTGTTTAAAACTAAATATGGCTCATTTATAAGAGGCGTTGAGGAACTCCATAAGAAATGTTAACAATAGCTTTTTTCAAGTTCCACTCAGCAGGAATAAGGATGTGTTAACATGTTCCCTTTGAAGAGCCTTCCTGTGGTACATGCCAGTTGTAACCATCTCCTTATAAATGTATTGGGAGAGTCTAAGTGGAAAATAAAGAGCAGTTTTCCATATCTGTAAAATATCAAGTTGCTCAAATGGAGGGTGAAATCAGTTCAGCTGGTGAGACTTAGTCAACATTTTCTGCAACTGACGGATAGGTAGCAGTCTGCCCCTTAGATCAGAAAGTGAACAAGTTGAAACTTCTGCAAAGCCAAAACATCCATTCTAATAATAAAAACCTTTGCATCATTCCAGCTGGCATTAATCCAGTGATTAAAAACATTATCTAAAATGGAATATAAATAAATTTTAAAGGGCAGTTTCTAACAGACCAAATCATATCCTACATTCATGGCATATCCCCATCAACTTGCAGTGAGACGCCATTGTCTCCCAGCAGCAGTCCTATTAACAGTTACATCCAAGTGTGTTGTTAAGGAGACCTGCATACCTGTCCCTAGCCTCTTTCTCCAAACTCCATTTTTTAAATGATTTGCTTGAGTCCAATACTAACTCAGTCACTGTCCTGGGTCTATGTATGCCAACATAGAGATGAACCGCTGCAATCTTCCTTTCAGGCAGGACTTGCTGCACAACTGTAGGGAATCCAGTTAGGAGACTGCCTTTAGCTGTCCTCTTTTTTGGGATCCACCTCAGCTAAAGAGACATACTTTACCTGCGGTCATGCCCATTGCATAACCGAGCAAGGCCATTGAAGACAGTTCAGGATGACTCGAAGCAGGAATATTTTCTCCAGAGTTCTGTTACGCTCAGTTCTTTACCTTTCTTTCATAAATGTCAATCTCCAATAAACACCCCAAATTCCATTCACAGTTTGCTTCCAGAAAACCCAGTCTACACCCAAGTTTCTGTCAGTGGCCTTCTGCCCACCCTGAACCTATGACATGAAAGCTAGCATTTGACCATGTCTTCCAATTGGACCAGACACTCCAGTCCCTGATCTTGGTATCCCCTTCAGGATTCACAGTAAATCACTCTTTTTAGGAGAGTCTCCAACTCTTTCAGACCTGAGCCAATCAGTCACTTAATATCACTCTTCAGATTAGTGTCTGTGGAAATGATGAGTACAGACTTTAGCGGTGAATTCACACTTGCAGTAAGTAATCATCTTCTAAATTTTTATTTTGAGACAATCATAGATTCACATGCAGTTGCAAGAAATAATATCGAGAGAACCTATATACCTGTTTACTCAGTTTTCTCCAACAGCAACATCTTGTGTAACTATTGTGTTTCCTAGTATCACAACTAGGAAACTGACATAAATACAGCCCACTGATATTATTCAAATCTCACTAGCATTATGTGCACTCAATTGTCTTTCTGTACATATGTAACTCCAGGCAATTTTATCACACATGTAGGTTCGCATGACCACTGCAACAGTCAAGATACAAAACAGTTCCATCATGAGAATTCTTGATACTAGTTTTTGTAGCCACAACAACTTCCCTCCAGACTCCTCTATCCCCTTAAACTCATTTATCTGTTCTTCATTTCTATAATTCTGTCATTTAAAGAATGTTATGTAAATGAAATCGTACAGCATATAACCTTTTGAGAGTGGCTTTCCTCACTCAGTAGAAATCCCTTGAGTTCCATATCTAAGCTATTGCCTGTATCAATAGTAGTGTCCCATGGAAAGGATGTACCACAGTGTGTTTAAACATTCATTCACTGAAGGACATTTGGGTTACTTGCAGTTTCGGGATAAGTTAAACCTACACTGAATATTCACGTACAGGTTTTTGTGTGGAAATACATTTTTGTGTCTTTGGAATAAATGCGTTTGCTGGATCATATGGTAAGCACATGTTCAGCTTTGTAAGAAATTGCCACTCTTTACCAGACTAGCTGTGCCATTTTCCATTTCCACAGCGATGAACAGTAATCCAGTTTCTCTGCACAATCACCAGTGTTTGGTGTTATCACTATTTTTTATTTTAGCCATTCTGTTAGGGGTGTGTGATATCTTATTGTTTTAATTTGCCCTTTCCTAACAGCTAATAATGTTGAGCATCTTTTCATGTACTTCTTTGCCATTTGTATATATCCTCTTCAGTGAAATGTGTATTCATGTTTTTGCCCATTTTCTAATTGGATCATTTGCTTTGTTACAGCTGGGTTTGGAGAGTTATTTCTAGATTCTAATACAAGTTTTTTGCAAATATGTAGTTTGAAAATATCTTTTCTCAATCTGTAGCTTGTGTTTTCATCTTCTTAATAGAGTCTTTGACAGAGCAAAAGTTTAAAATTTTGATAAGGTCCTCTTGATAAGAATTATGTTTTATATCCTAGAAAGAAATACATGCATATAGCAAAAATAAAATTCAAAAGTCTAAAACTCAAATAATCTCTTGATTATAAAATAAATGATATGTGTTTTCAGAGGACAACTGCAAATTATTTTTTAAATCAAACAGCAGCAAGCTTCACTTTACAAACTAAGGAAAGTTAGGAAAGACAACTAGGATGTATAATAGTAAATATAATTAAATATTTTATTGAAGAATATTTGCAAATGATCTATTTCCTCCAAATTCAATGAGATTCATGGTTATTTTATAAGTGGGGATAACCTACATTGCATATTTTAAATGAATACTTATTCATTTATTTGTTTAACCAATATTTTGAACAATTACTGTAAGCTTGGCATCTCTCACTCCCTTTATTTTTACTTTTTTTATTATACTTTAAGTTCCAGGGTACACGTGCAGAATGTGCAGGTTTGTTGCATAAGTATACACGTGCCATGGTGGTTTGCTGCACCCATCAACCCGTCATCTACATTAGGTATTTCTCCTAATGCCATCCCTCCCCACCCACCGTGTCCATGTGTTCTCACTGTTCAACTCCACTTATGAGCTCTCACTTTCATTCAAAAATCCTAATGATGCAAGTTTACACTGACTTTTTAACCAGTGATGCGATAATTCTTCTATATCATACTACAGTCTTTAAAAGATGTAAAATTATAAACTTCCAATTTTTCTTCCAAATCGGTTCTTAATTTGTTAAAAATTAAGGAATATCATCTAGTTTTATAGTGGAAAATGTCAGTAGTAGGTGTCAAATGATATAGTAATTTACAACTGCTCAAATGTAAAAATTATTGACAACAACAAACAATTTAGTTGAGACAAAATTGAGAAGAATTATGGCTTCCAGAATAGCCTTAAGAATGCCAGATAATATAAGTGAACAATGGAATAAAACATATAACTGAGTGTAGATGAAAGTAAAGTAATATACAATGCCAGGACATTTTTAAATAATTTGTAGAGGCATTTAAAAATAATTTTTAAATAATTTAAAATAAATTTTAAATTATTTGTAGCAGAAAGTATCACTTTTAAAAACAGTTTTCATAGTTATATTGGCCTACTCATAATAATATTTCTGTTTAGAATTCTAAATTATTTTAAATCACTCAAGAACAAACAAAAATATTATGAGTAAGCCAACACAACTATAAAAATTGTTTTAAAAAGTGAGTGATGCTTTCTACTATGCAAGAATAAAATAACAATGTGGAAAATATTTTTATATTCATTTTTATATTAAGTATATTGCATAGTAAATACTAAAATCAAGCTGGTATTCTTAGCTACTAAGGATTAATTTCATCAAGATTATTTTATTTTATTTATTTTATTTTATTTTTTAAGACAAAGTCTTCCTCTGTCACCCAGGCTGGAGCACAGTGGTGCAATCATAGCTTACTGCAAGCTCGAACTCCTGGGCTCAAGTGATCCTCCCTTCTCAACCTCCCAAGTAGTTGGGAGTACAGGTGCATGCCACCACCTTTGGCTAATCTAAAAAACATTTTCAAATAGAGAGGTCTCACTTTGTTGCCCAGGCTGGTCTCAAACTCTGGGGCTTAATCAGTTCTCCACCTCGGCCTCCCAATGTGATAAGATTGCAGGCATGAGCCATTGTGCCTAGCCTTCATCAAAATTTAATAGCAATAAGCATATTATTGAAAATAATTAAAATAATGTCATTAAAATAATGTATTGTCTGATAGTCTCGAACTTTGCAAATGGATACTTCCAAAAAGGAGTTCCTGTAAGTGATTGCAACAATAATATGCAAATATGGTAGATGTGGAGTAGGCACACTTAACTATGCAGACTGGAGGAACAGAGTAAGCCATTCCATAGACATTGACAAACAGATGCAGAGATGAGAAACAGATGCAGAGGAAAAGGAAGTATTGCCTGGGTGGCCAATGAATATAAACTCCTTATTCTTTGGTTGTATTCCTGCCCTTAAATGTTGTGTTATGTCCTTATTTATTTATTAGGCACTTAAAGTATATTATGTCCTGTCATGATAAAGTGATAGGTAATTGGATTTACTCTACTTTTTTAGACAATTAGAAAACCAGACAAAATAAATTATATGGAGTGGACGTCAGACAATAGGAAGGACTGGTCAGTAATCCCTGAGACAATGGAAACAAATGATTTGAAGTCTATAAGTTCTTGAGCTCACTAATTGAAGAGAATTTCCAGGCCATAGCACAGGGAAGGAATTCAAAACAAAGACTGTAGTCTTGCTGAGTTTACACAATTCAGAGTTTTGAGAGGCCAACGTGCCCAAAATTTTAAAAGCAAAGTACCCGAGAGGAGAGGAGGTTGCTTACTAAGAGAAAGAATGGAGAAAGCTGGGTAGCTACAGAAATATTCCCCCTTGAGTTCTTGGCTGAATACTGATCTGCAGATGAGTGTGAGGCCAGAAAAGGAACCATCGGAGAAGAGAAAGATCAATCCTGGAAGGCCACATTAGCCCATAATAGGTTCTATTCTCACCAATCAGTGTAGAAAGACCTCCTAATACATAGGCATGGGGTGTTGCCTTTATAAAGACAGCAAATTAGCCTAGACTAAAGAATATCTGAACCCTTGCTACCAAAGCTTGATAAGAAATCCTAAAGGATAAAATTGAGTCCCAGTAATTTAATTGTATCCGAGAACCAAGATCTCAAATATTTAAAGAACTACCTCCCCTGCCAAATCTAGAAAACTACAACATAAAATTCATATGTGCTAGCATCTAATCAAAAATTACCAAGCATTCAAAGAAACAGAAAAATATAACCTATGAGAAACATCAATTATTAGAAACATATTAAAAATTATACATATAATAGAATTAGTTCAAAATAATATTAAAATAGCCAAAATGAATATACTTTATATGTTAAAGAAGGCAAAGGAAAGTATGAAGATGTTGGGAGAGAATGGAAGACAAAAAAGGAAAAAAAATTCTAATGGTGAAAAATAAAATATACAAAATAAAAATTATACCAAATGGTATTAAGAGCCTTACAGAAAAGAATAAGCCTTACAGAAAAAAGATTAGTGGACTTGAAAACAAAGCAATATAAACTATACAAAATGAAACACACAGAGAAAAGTGGTAAAATAAAAATCAATAGAACATCAGTGGGTTGTGGGAAAATATTAACAAGTCTAATGAGAAAAATTGAAGTCTCAGAAAGGTGGTGGGGAAGGCAGGGATGGGGCAGAAAAAATATTTAAAGTAACAATGAAAAGATTTCAATTTCATAAACGCTAATAGGACAAAAATCTAAGAAACTCAAGAAAACTCAAGCAGAAGAAATTTTTTTAAAAATCTATGCAAAGGGATGTGATAATAAAATTAATGTAAACTAGGGGGGACATCTTAAAAGCAGACAGAGAAGTCATATTCACAAAACATAACTGAAAAAAGAATGCAGCATGCTTTTCTTAAGAAACAATGCAAGCCACAAGAAAATAAAAAAAGCCTTTAAAGTACAAAAATATATATCACTGCCAACCTAGAATATTATACCCATAAACTATATATATATTTTTAAATGAGGATGAAATAAAGACTTACTCAGATTTAGAAAAGCTGAGAGAATTCATCACCAGCAGACAGGAACTACAGTAAAGATTAAAGGAAGTCCTTTAGGCAGAAGAAAAATAAAACTAGATGGAAATATGCATCTACTCAAAGAAATGAAGATTATAGGCAAGATAAGTATGTGACAAAATATGAAAGACATTTTTTCATCTTTTATCTCTTTAAACCAAAAGTAATAATCATAGATTATGGGGCTTGTAAATGTGGAAGTGGAATTTATTATAAAAATAGCACAAAGACTGAGAGGCGCAAAATAGAAATACAAGATTGCAAATGTCTTACATCATATGTAAAATGATATAATATTATTTTAAGATAGGCTATGATAAACTAAAAGTACATAACGTAAACCCTACAACAATCATATGAAAATAAAATGAAGTATAACTAACATGCTAATCATGGGGATAAAACAGAATTATTTTTTTAAAGTAATCTGATAAGAAAAAGTAAAAGAGAAAAAAGAAACAAAGAACAAATAAAGTCCAAATAGCAAGATGATAGATTTACATATCAATAATTATCCAATGATTTATACTCATACAATACTATCATTCAGTGATGGAAATGGTCAGTATTATGACTGTGGTAATGATTTCATCACTGTGTATATAAGTAAAAACTGATCAGATTGTATACATTAAATATATACAGTTTGTGTTTCAATTATGTCTTAGTGAGTTTGTAAAGATAGAAAAGTAAATTCAATTTAAAATGGCCACAAAATATGTATTATTTGTAAATATCCCAAATAAAAGGCATGTATCATTAAGATACTTGAAAAAATAAACAATGCCAAATTCTTTGGAGCCACATAGTCTAAAAGAAACTCACTAGACATATAAAGATGGAGATATATTAAAAGTTAAAGGATACAGAAAAGATACACCATGAAAATATTAATCAAAAGAAAGAAGTGGCAATACTTATATTAGACAAAGTAAACTTCAGAACAATGAATACTACCAGGGATAGTGAGGGTCAATTTATAATGATTGTGGGGTCAATTTATCATGAACTATTATCAATGCTATACATGTACTTAATATTTATCACTGAACTTAATAACAGAGATTCAAAGTGTATGACCAAAACCTGATAAAACTAAAAGCAAAAATAGGCAAATCCATAATTATAGTTAGAGATTTCAATATCCCACTCAATAACTGATAAACAAATTTGAGAAACTATCAGTATGGCCATAGAAGACTTGAACAACATTACTCATCAATTTGATCAAGTATATATTTATAGATATTTATTACTTATATACTTATCAAGTATATATTTATAGATACTCTACCAACCAGTAGCAAAATACATATTCTTTTCAGGTGCACATGAAATACTTAGGAAGATAGACCATTTTGTGCCATAAAACAAGACACAGTAAAATTTTAAAGATCGAAAACATACAAAGTGTGTTCTTCAACCGCACTGATTTTAATTAGAAATCAATTTTTTTAATGATACTTGGAAAATCATTGAATATCTGAAGTTAAATAACACATTAACTAAGTAACTCCTAGGTCACAGAACAAAATCACAAAGTAAATGAGAAAATATTTTTAGCTGCACAAAAATGGAAATGCAACAAAAAAATTGTGAAATGCAGATAAAGTAGTGCTTAGAGAAAAATGTATGGCATTAAAAATGCATATTAGGTAAAAAAGGAAGGAAGAAAATCAGTCATCTAGGCTTCTACCTTAAGAAATTAGAAAAATGAGCAAACTAAACTGTAGTAAGAAAAAATAATATAATAAAATTTATAGCAGATATAAAACTCGAGAGGAAAAGCAAGAAAATCACAAGAGAAAATCAAGGAACAGAAAACAACAGACGATATCAAAAGCTGCTTATTCTAAAAGAACCCTAAAACTCCTAGCTCTCTAACCAGACTGATAAGGTAAAAAAGAGAAAACACAAATTACCAATGTCATAAGTAAGAGAGCAAGCATCACTACAGGTTCCATAGGCATCAAAAGACTAATAAAGTATTTTAATGAACAACTGGATGCCAATAAATTTGATAACCAAGATAAAATGGAAAATTTATTTGAATGATATGATCTACCAAAACCCACTCAAGTAGAATTAGATAAGCTGAATATTCCTGTATCTGTTAAAGAAATTAAATTTCTAGTTTAAAAATTTCCTATAAAGAAAATCTCAGGCCCAAGTGGCTTTACTAATAAATTCTACCAAACATGTAAGAAGGAAATACAACCAATTCTACACAATCTCTTCCCAAAGGTAGAAAAGGGTTCTTTCCAATTCAATGATACAAAAAACAGAAAAAGAAATTACAAGAATGTCTACCTCTACTACTTTAATGCAATATCGCAGTAGAGATCCTACCCAGAGCAATAAAGCAAGAAAAAAAATAATAAAAGGCATACAAATTGAAAAGTAAAGCTGTCTACATTTGCAGATAGTATGGCTACTTTTATTGAAAGCCCTAATGAATCTACAGAGAAGCTATGGAGTTAGTAAGCAAATTTAGCAAAGTCACAAGATACAAAGCAATATGCAAAAATCAGTTGTATTTCTCTATACTAGAATTGAACAATCAGAAATTAAAATCACAAAAATATAGTAGGCAATTTCTTAAAAAGTTAAACATTCACATGCCATAAAACACAGCCATTCCATTTACAGGTATTTACTCAAGAGAAACAAAAGTATATTTCCACACAAACACTTGTACACAAATGTTCATAACAGCTTTATTTGTAATAGTGATAAATGAGAAACAACCCAATGTGTATCAATGGGTGAAAGGAGCAAAAATCCTGGTGTATCCATGCAATAAAATATTACTCAGGGATAAAATTAAATGAATTATTCATAACTCAACAACATGGATAAATTTTAAATCGTTCTGTTTTGTGAAAAAAGCCAGAAATAAGGATAATATTGGATTATACAGTCTCCATAAAATTCTAGAGCATATAAACTAATATATAGTAATGGAAGGTAGGTTAACAGGTACTTGGAGCTAGATGTGGAGAAAATGATCAACTGCAAAAGGTATGAGGAAATTTTGAATTTTGATGTAAATATTCTTTGCCTTGACTGTGATGATGGTTGTATAAATAAATAAAAACCTATCAAAATATATATTACATATGTACAGTTTATTATACCGCAATAATAGTTCAATAAATGTATGAAATAAGTAACTGTGGGATATAGAAAAATAAAGAAAATAATTCAATTAAAAGTTGCATTAAAATATGAAATAGTCATAAATTTAACAAAATATGTGTAAGACCTTTACACTGAAAACTACAAGACAGCATTAAAAGAAATTAGAGACGCTTTAAAGAAATACTTATGTTCCATGCTCATGTATCAAAAGAATAAATATTGTTAAGATGTCAGTTCCCCACCAAACTAATCTATCGAGTCAGTGCGATCACATTCAAAACTCAACAGGCTTTTTTCAGAAATTGACAAATCAATTCTAAAATATATATGGAAATACAAAGGGCCTGGAATGTTCAAAACAATTTTGAAAACAAAGAAAAACGTTGGAGAACTTACATTACCTGATTGTAAGACTGACTATAAAACTATAATCACGAAAATGTTAGCGTAAAAAAATAGATTAATGGAACTGAAGTTCAGAAATAGAGCCAAACATATATGATCAATGATATTTGGTAAAAGTGCCAAGGCAATCCAGTGTGACAAGTTACATTCCAATGTGTTGGAATAACTGGGAATTAAATATTCACACACACACACACACACACACACACACACACAGAAAGACTACAACCCTGGACCCTTACTTTTTACATACAAAAATTAACTTGAAATGGATTATAGACTCAAATTTAAATTTTGCTAAAACTATAACACTTCTAGAAGAAAATATAAGAGAATCTTTTAGTCACCTTAGATCAAGCAAAATTTACTAAATAGTACTAAAATTTACAGACTATAAAAAATTGATACATCATACTTTGTTAAAATTTTAAAATTTTTCTTCTTCAAAAAACACTGTTGAAAAAGTATAAGGGAAAGCTTGGGTCTTACTCTAGACCTACAAAATCAGTATCTCCAGGAATGGGTTTCCACATGTGATTTTGAATCATAACTGATAAGAATTATTGTCTCAGTTCTCAAATTAAAAATTTGAGAATTTCATTATATAGTACCACATTGATGGCCTCCGCATAGGACCAAAGAAGACTCACAGGGAGAAATAGAAGACAGATATTTTCTACAGTAAATAAGAAAATTAGACCTAGAGAAGAAAAAAACTAAGGGATTGATAAATACTGACTTGCAAATACATGAATAATCACTATGCAGTGACCTTGGCACAGAGTCACTGCATAGTGACTAAAAAAATAAATAAATAGTTCTTGATATTAGGTTTCCAAATGAGATCCCAGAATTTTCTCAAATATTCATTAAGGTAAGTTATTCCTCGTCAGAAGACATGATCTTAACCGCAAGAAGTTAATCTGCAGAACTGAAGTCTCTCCCCTAGATAATTACTTGAGAAGTCATTCTGTGAAGCTGGCAATAGTGACATCAAAGTCCATTTGCCAAGAAGGGCCAATTCACAAGTTGGGCATCAAGAAAATCCCTCCATAAACACAATCTATATCCTTCTGTCCCCTTTTAAAGTTTTACTGTGTTAATGTAAAATTGAAAAACTGCAGTGCTATGGTTTCCTTTTTCTCAGTCTACTTATTAGCAAACAGTAGTAGGTAAGAGGAAGATGTGGAAGAGTTTTAAAACTGTTTGAATTTATGTGTATCAGACACAAGGTCCCAAGAAATGCTCCATGTCTATCTGCTCTGTGTCTGAAGAACAGTTTTTAGACATAAAGTAAATATCTAAATAATAATCAACCCCAGAAACCAGTGTCATAGAAAGAATGAAATAGCTGAAGCTTTATTTATATTATCTACCCTAATTTTCCCCAACTGAATGTTGAAAGTCAGAATGTACACATCTGAAAGAATATCACAAAGCAGGCACTTTACAAATATTAACTATTTTATCATTATAAAAGTGATGCATACTCATTTTAGAAAATAGAGCTAAACACACACATAAAAAATTATTTGTAGTTTTGCCACCCAAAGGTAATTACAACTGATACTTATGAATCAACCATCTGTGCACTGACACATCCATAACACCAAAATGGAAGCATCTAGTATATATTGTCTGTGATCCTGAGAAGTGCATTCTTCTGTTCATATGTAGATGTCTCTAATTTTCCAGCTATTATGAAGAATAAGATTCAGCAAACCTGCATGAAACGTATGGTATGGTACCAAAGAAATATAAGAGTAGATTCCTAACCAGGGTTCACATCTACCAGTTCTCTATATTGAGAGTTTGGTAACTTGATTTACCTAATTGCAATAATGATTATTTAATTGTGTTTCATCTTGCTTACCATTTTGTATTCTAAACATCATTTTTAATGGAACTGCCTTGCCTTTTCTTTATCCCGAGTTCTCTCCATTAGAAACGACAGCATTTTATTTCACTGCAAAATGGATATTAATTAGCAGCAGAGATCAAAGAATCGTGTTACAATCCCTTATGGAAATTATTAAGATTCCTCTTCTGCTTTTTCATGAGTCTTTGTCCCAAAACTGAAGCAATAACTTGGTCACATTTTTAAAAACTATACAAAAAGGAATTATTATTGTTGCTTATTCTTGCTGTCCTTTTTCCATGACCACAGGGAGCCAAATACTAATTCTTTATTGGATTTGTTATTGGAAGTGTTGCCAACACGGAATTGGAAAAAGAAAACAATTGAGCTTCCTAAGTAGACCACAGAGCACAAATCTTCAAATTAGCTCCAATAATTAAGGCATCTTGTGAAGGGCTTCAATGACAGGATAAACTCATCTGTCCCTAGCACAAGACCCATATCAATTACCCTGGGTCTAAGGAGGCTGGTACACAACAAAGAAAATCAAAATACAGAGGCTGACAGTCTAGACAAAGCCTGACTCTGGTCAAAAGCAGCCTCTCCAAGTGTTATCTTTAAGCCAAGTGGTTTTAAATAAGTTTAAATACCAACAGGGGGTTAATTTGAAATCAGTTTGATTCTATTTTTGAATTAATGCCTTTAAAAATCTGCTTTTATAATTTCTGCTTATCAAGGATTGCCCTTCTGGTATAAAAACTGAGCCAAGACTCAGTTATCAAATACTATGAAGGGTTCTGTTAATTAGATAGTTTATCTGTGATGAGTTGTTGACACTGAGATGATGTGTGTTAAATAATTTTAAAATATTCTGCGGGGCACTAACTTGGTGGCTCAAAGCATTATTCTTCAATTTTTCAGACCCTGGCTTTAAGTCACACTAGAATCTCTTAGTATAAATTAATGTGAATCATTTCTTAAATATAGAATCATTCATATCTCAAAATTATCTGTATGAGAGAATAAATCTTCTGGCGTTCTTTATTAGGCTGCTGTAGACCATTCTAACTAATCCAGCCTCTTTCACATGATGGTTGGTCTTTAACTGCTTGGTAGAGACTGCCAGGAAATTCATCATTGCTGTTATTAAACACAATTCTCAGGATTTGCTCTTTTTATAATGTTTCTTGTAAAAGCTTTTTTGTGTGATTTTTCCTCTGGCTTCTTGTTCTGCTTCCATATAGGGCAACCCAGGAGAAATCTCAGACACTGAAATATTTTTACTCGTGTAGGTAAATTAAAGCTCCAGCTGTTAAGGGTTTTTCTTTCTGTCTGTCAATTTTCTTTTTCAAGTTATGGTCTGTGAAGGCAGAGGCCAAGAACAGTCCACGGGGAATGGCTTGGAGCCTTAGAACAAGCTGGTATCCTTGTATTTTCTAGAGGAAAAAATATTGGACTCCAAAGTTTAACATCAGGAAAGCTGCTAATTAATTAGCCCATAAATTGTTAAAAGCACGAATCATTCATTATCATCTCTGGGATTTCATTTTAAGCTCCCCTTCAAATATTGATTTTGTTTACCGCTTTGTTTCTTTATATTTTTGCTCTTTTCTTTTCTCACACGTTCTCTAAGAGACATGATACTCTATGTCTCATAGAATCTGAAGTCCTGAGGTTTTTGTTTAATAGTCATAATGTGTTTAACTGGTATGTACACGACTTAGAAAAAGAAATGGTTCTTTCCAGGTAGTGAAGCTCTCTGAAAAAAAAAAATCACTAAACTCATAGGAATCCTTAGTTTATATTCCAGTGTTACCATTATCTGTGGCCTCAGGCAAGTTGACTGCCTAGGTCTTGGTTTTCTATTTGTTAAATAAGGAGATTAGAATCCATGAATATCCTTTCCATGTCTAATAGTCTAGGATTCTCTTTATCAAAAGAACTTAGTGTAGGTGAAAGAATAAAAATGGAGTTCACATGAGGAAATAGTTGGCAAGCAGCCATTTGAAACTGTTTCTGTTCATTTTCTTCAAAGAAGATTTTGAAGAAAATTATCAACAAAGAAAGGAGAATATTGGCAATCAGGTAAGTGGAAAGAACTCCGGACAAGGAGTGGGGATCCAGTTCTAGTCACAGTTGCACCACTGACAACTTAGTGATCATGAAAAAATTATGAAATTGAAGATTCTGAGGCCAAAGATTGGACTCAAAACTGAAAAAGTTTGATTTTATTATGATAGTGCCTTTCACTCCCAAACTGCTATGATTCTATAAAATGGCCCCAAAGTCAGGGAAGAGGATAACCGGAAATGTCCTCGTAGTTATTGTCAATGAATGCTATCCTTTCATTTCTGATTAGGGAACGTTGTTCAAAAACATCGTGTCCTAGACCATCAACTCAGAAGTAAAACATACCCTTGGGGACTCTAAACAAATGCTATAACCAGTAGTAACTTTCTGAATCTGTAATATTTTAGTTTTAATGATGGCGATCTCCATGTACTCACCCTGAGAGTTAAGGATTATAAAGAAAGTTGTTCCATATATTTCTTTTGTTCCTCCTCTAAATTTCTTCTGTTTGTTTTTTGACCCAGAATATAACTGAAATAGCTAACAAAAATCAAACCACTACTAAAAATATAAATCCTAGTGGTAAATCTCAAGATGATTAGGACATGTGAAGTATTTGTACTCTTTCTGCAAAATTTCCCACACTGTCTAGGCACCCTCTAGCATACTGAATTTTTGCAAAATAGCCATATTACCTGCAAGCTGACAATACTCATGCATTCCAGCCTTTTAACAGAAGAAATATTTTCATTAATATTTTTAAGCTGTATATCAGTGTAAAAACTCAAAAGAATCAAGACTCAAAGGGAAAAACCTAGCCAAAAGAAATGTATTACAGAGGATAGTTTCCAGATTTTAATGATTTACCAAGTGAAAAATATAAAAAGTGGTAGATTTTTTTTCCTCCTAAAACATCAAGTACTGGACACTGCCCAAGGTAAGACTGCAAAAGCAGATGGTGTAATCATCCATTCCAGATAGTCAGTTCTGCTTCTTTCCTGCTTGTCTCCCTGGAACCCAGCCAGGAGCTTCTCCTTTTTCTTCAGGACATGGATGCTTCCCCTATGCTGGGACCCTCATTTTTTTGTAAGTCCTACTTTGGAGAAGCAGCACATTCCAACAGCCCTTGCTTTGAACCATAGTATAAAAGATGTAGGCTCTGTTCTCAATTTCTTCATGGTCCTGGTATGCAACCTGGTCCAAATACTTTTAGCCAACCCCTCTAAATTCCATGCTTTGATTTTTCTTTGATTGGTAAGAGAATAATTGGCAACATTTGAATTCACTGAATGCACATTTAATGCATTAATAATCATGATCCATTATACCAGGACATAGAACTCACAACTAAAGCTTTTTAATGATTAAATAAGAAATCTGTACTTTAAATTTTCACCCATAGAGTTTTCGGATCGTAGCAACCAATAACTTCCATTAGCCTCCTACACAATCATTTTGAAATAGGAAACCAGAATAGAGGTTAAGGGAATTTCCTTAGGCCACAATCCAAGTTTCAGTAATAACTTCTTTCCTCAATATAAGTCATTTACTTTAAAACTCCCCAAACAAAAAGGTTTTCCATGTCAGTCTGTAAAATATACACAGTACCCACTAAGCACAGCAAAAAAATCTCCAAATACTCATGATTTTAAAATAAATCATGAGTTAAACTATGTTTTAATGCCTAAAAGGCCCAGTAACTTTAAAATTGTTCCCTCAAAATAGGCTCTCATATTGTTTTCATGTTGTACTTCCAGTGCTTGAAACACAGCAGAGATTACAAATGTATACTGAATGGATGACGAATTGTTGACAGTAGTCTGAAATAAGGTAGCACCAAGAAAATGAGAAATTGCGCAAAGTGGACTGTCTGTAGGAATGTTATAAAAATAAAAATACAAAGAGCGGGTAAAGGTGTTGAAAATATGTTGAAGAAGAGGGAATCTAAAGGGGTTTCCCAGTTTCTGACTTAAGAGACCAGATGATGCCATTCAATGAGATAGGAAATATGAGGGAAGAGGAGGTAGGTGGGTGCATGGACAATGAGATCGACATTATAAGTGCTAAATCAAAAACTGTCATGGAACATGGAGGGAGAATTATTTGATAAAAAGTTGGATATACATATTAGAGTTTAATAGAGACATTTGTGACTTGGAAGTCATCATCATGTGTATCATAATTGAAGTTATGTCAATGAATGAGATTACCAATGTGATGGTTAATTTTAGGTGTCAACTTGACTTGCTTAAGGGATACTCACATAGCTGCTAAAGTAAAATCTCTGGATATGTTGTGGAGGTGTTTCCAGAAGAGACTGGCACTTGAATCAGCAGATTAAGTAAGGAAGATCTACCTTCACCAATTTCATCCAATCTGTTAAGGACTTAGATAGAATAAAAAAGCAGAGGAAAGGTGAATTCACTTTCTCCTCTGGGACTGGAAAATCCTTCTTCTATCGCTCCTGGATGTCAGAACATCAGGTGTTCAGGTTTTTGACTTTGGACTGAGAGTTACACCATTGGCTCCCATGGTTCTCAGGCCTTTGGACTTAGACTGAATTGTACCACCAGCTTCCCTGATTATCCAGCTTGCAGATGATGCTATATCATGGAACTTCTTTCTACTTTTTTTAAATACACACACACACACACACACACACACACACACACACACACACACATTTTATTATTTTATTTTATTTTATTTTTTGAGATGGAGTTTCACTCTTGTTGCCTAGGCTGGAGTGCAAGGCACAATCTCGGCTTACCGCAATCTCCGCCTCCTGGGTTCAAGCGATTCCCCTGCCTCAGCCTCCTGAGTAGCTGGGATTACAGGCATGCACCACCACACCTGGCTAATTTTGTATTTTTAGTAGAGACAGGGTTTCATCATGTTGGTCAGGCTGGTCTCAAACTCCCAACCTCAGGTGATCCACCTGCCTCAGCCTCCCAAAGTGCTGGGATTACAGGCATGAGCCACCATGCCCGGCCGACACACACATATATTTTAGAGACAGGATTTCATTTTGTCACCCATGCTGGAGTGCAGTGGTGCAATCACGGCTCACTATAACCTCAAACTCCTGGACTCAAGCAATCCTCTTACCACAGTCTCCTACATAGGTGGGACTACAGGTGCGCAACACCATGCCTGGTTAATTTTCTATTTTATTTTATTTTATTTTATTTTATTTGTTTTTTGTAGAGACGGGATCTCATTATGTTGCCCAAGCTGGTCTTGAGCTCCTGGACTCAAGGGATCCTCCTATCTTAGCCTCTGAAAGTGGTTGGATTACAGATGTCAGCCACCACACCTGGCCTCATGGGACTTCTCAGCCTCCATAACTGCATGAGCCAATTCCCATAATAAATCCCCTTTTATATATATATTATATATATAAATATGCATATATGTCCTTATTAGGTCTATTCCTTTGAGGAACCCTGACTACGATACCTAGGCAATAAGTATAGAACAGTATATCAATATAATTTGAAATTAGTGTGAAGCCTCCAACTTTGTTTTTCTTTCTCAGGATGGTTTGTCTCTTCAGGGTCTACTGTAGTCCCATATGAATTTTAGAATTATTATTCTATTTCTGTGAAAAATGCCATGGAAATTTTGATAGGGATTTGCACTGAATCTATACATTGCTTTAGGTATTAAGGATATTTTGACACTACTAGTTATTCCACTCTACAAACACAAGATATCATTTTATTTATTTGTATCTTCTTTAATTTCTTTCATCAGGGTTTTATGATTTTCAGTGTACAGACCTTTCATTTCCTTGATTAAATAGTTCTTATTTTGTTCTTGTTGATGCTATCATAACTGGGATTGTTTTCCTGATTTGTTTCAGATACATCATTGTTGGTGTAAAGAAATGCAACTAATTTTTGTATATTGATTTTTTTTATCCTGATACTTTGCTGATTTTATTTATTAGTTTTAACAGGTTTTTTGGGAGAAGTCTTTAGGGTTTGCTACATTTAGGATCATGTCATCTGCAAATGGGGATAATTTTACCTTTTCTTTACAATTTAGATGCCTTTTATTTCTTTTCCTTGTCTAATCGCTCTAGCTAGTACTTCCAGAACTATGTTGAATAGAAGTGGTGAGAGTGGGCATCCTTGGGTTATACCAGATCTTAGAGGAAACGTTTTTTCTCATTGATCACAATATTAGCTGTGGGCATTCATAAATGGCCCTTATCATATTGAGGAAATTTCCTTCTATATCTATTTTGCTGACAGCTTTTATCACGAAAGGATGTAGAAATTTGTCAAATGCTTTTTCGGCATCAATTGACATGACCATGTGCTTTTATCCTTCATTCTGGAAATGTTGTACGTTACATTGCTTGATTTGCAGATGTTTGGTACATTCTTAAATGATTGTGAGGGTTGCTAAATTTTTAATTTGTCAAGGACATTATAAGTATATATATATATATGTAGCCTTTACTATTATTACTATTTCATAGAAGTAGAAGACAGATATTTCAACACAAAACAAAGTATAGATAACAAAATCCTAAAACGAAGGACAGTCCTCCCAATTAACCAATTAATGTAGATAAAAGACTCATTACACTGACCTTCATTGAAAAAATAGCTATCATGAAATGACACTATTTGAGGACAAGCATTTGGGAAGAACTGGTACCACTGTAAACAGATTTCCAAGGACAAACACCCAGGGAATGCTCATCTTTAAGTGCTCATCAGAGAAGAAGAGTCTACAAAAGAGACTGAAAGGCAGTAAATGGAGAAGTAGAAAGTAAATCTAGGGAAGTGTGACATACTATAAGCCAGAAAAATAATGTTTCAAGAAGCATGTAGTCAATAATTCAGATGCCACTGAAAGCCAACGGACATATTAACAGAGAGTTGCTGATATCCTAAGTAAGAATAGTTTTATACTAAAATAATATGATGTGAAGACTTCACCTCTGGGCTGACTCAGGCAATACAACAAATTTTGTTGAGACTTCTAAATTCAGATCAATAAGTATTTGCTGAGCACTTAGTGCGCCATGCCCTGAACTATTTAATAAAGCCCCTGAGCAGTTAAAAGATTAGTAACATATTTCCTGTCCTCAAGAAACTTGTAGTCTCCGGAGAGACATAAGAAATTAACTCCATGAGTTTGTCCTTAAGGTACTTCATATAAATGAAATCACACAAAGTTTGCCCTTTTTAAATTGATTCATAATAGATATGCATATTTGGGGTACATGTGATATTTTGATACATTTATATTAATGTGTAATAATCAAATCAAAGTAATTGCAATGTCCATCACTTCGAACATTAACTTTTCTTTATGCTAGGAACATTCAAATTATTGTCTACTAGCTGCTTTGTAATAACAAAGATTACAGTTTTATTAGCTGCTTTGTAATAACAAAGATGATAGTTAACAGATTGCTGTTAACTACAGTCACTCTACTGATTTATTGAAGACTAGGTCTTATTTCATCTACCTATATTTTTGTACCCATTAATCACCTTGTCTTCATTGCCTCCAACCCCTACCCTTCCCAGCCTCTGACAACCACCAAACCGGTGTACAGAGAGCATTTAGCACACACTAACTGAATACCCTCTGTGCAACATCTACATTGATCCATCACCAATGATTATGTTTTGTATCTTATTTTCTGATTTTAACCATTTTACTTCTAACAAGTATGTCAAATGTATAAAGAGGAAAAACAAGAAGGAATTTCTACCAGGGCAGGGAAAGCTTCATAATGGATCCGAGTTCACAGGGGAAAAAAATCATGTAATTAGATGTTGGCAACTTTCAACCCAACCCTCCCATCAAGGACAGAAAAGAGAATAAAGGCTGAGTTGGTCAACAATGATCAATAATTTAATCAAGTGTGTCTATGTAATGAGGCCTCCAGAAAAACCTAAAAGGACCTGATTTGATGAGCTCCTGGATTGGGTTGATGAACATCCACTGCTGGGAGGGAAGTGTACCTCAACTCCATGGGGACTGAAACCCTTATGCCTAGGACCCTTTCAAATCTTGTTCTATGGATCTCTCCATCTGCTTCTTCATTTTTATACTTTAACATATTCTTTGTTATACAGTGATAATAGTAAGTAAGGAGTTTCCTTGAATTCTGTGAGCCACTCTAGCTAATTAATACATGCCAAGGAGTGGTATCATGGAAACCCTCGACTTACTGTTAGTTGGTCAGACGTACAGGTCACAACTTGGGACTTGTGATTGGCATGTGAAGTGGAGGGCAGTCTTGAGGAACCAAGGCCGAACGCTGTAGGATCTGATGTTAACTCCCACTAGAGTGTGTGAGAATTGATTTCAACTGAAGCATACCTAGCAGTTTCTGCTGAGTACTGGTTGTTGGTGGGGAGAAATCCCCACACATTTTGGTGATCATAAGTGTTCTGTGTTGAGGGAGTTTGTGAGAGTAGGAAAAACAGTTTGTTTTTTCCTGTTCAATTTAGTTTTGGCCAAATGAGGGTAGATCAAAAATAGTATGGAATATGATGACATACCTTAGTTTGATTAGGTGATGTTTGAGGATAGAGGTGAAAGTTGAGAAACTTTATACTTAAAGTGAATGAGAGAGTGATCAAGAATCCCAGGAAGAGAGAACAGTATGGGAAAAAAGTGTTTCCTTCCATTTGTGGTTTCCTTTCAACATTACCAATCTATAAATGTCTGGTCTTTGGATTATTCTTTGAATTGACTGTCAACATCTTTCCAGTTTCCTAATTAATAATAATTTAAATAAAAATTTAGCTTGTGTATTGAAAAAAAGAAATCAACATAAAAATCTATGGATTATCACCAAAGAAGATATACAATAGCCAACAAACATATAAAAAGATACTCAACATCATTAGTCATCCAGGAAATGCAATTTAAAACCACAAGATACCACTTCATACCCACTAAGATGGCAAGAATTAAAACAGACATACACACACATACACACACACACACACACACAAAATAACAAGATACTTTGTTGGTGGGAATATAAAATGAGGCAGCTGCTCTGGAAAACAGTATGGCAGTTTCTCAAAATGTTAAACATAGAGCTACCATGTGACCCAGCAATTACATTTCTAGGTGTATACGCAACAGAATGGAACACAGGTGTTCAAAAAAAATTTGTACATAAATGTTCATAGTAGCATTATTCATAAAAACTAAAAAGTACAAAAAGTGGAGACAACCCAAATGTCTATCAGCTTATAAACGGATGAACAAAATGTGCTATATCTGCATAATGAAATATTATTCAGCCGTAAAAATTATTAATATATGCAACATCATGGATAAATCTCGAAACACTATGCTAAGTGAAGGAAACCAGACACATAAAGCGACATATTGTATTATTTAATCTATTTCAAATATCCAGAATAGGCAAATTCATAGAGACACAAAGCATACTAGTGGTTGCCAGGATTGGAAGAAATGAGGATTGACAGCTTAATGGGTACAGGGTGTTCTGTGTATGTGGTAGGGGAGAAAGGGAGAGGTGGAGAGGTGGTAGAAGTGCTTGGGAATAAGATAGTAAAATAGGGGTGACAGGTACGTAACATTGTGAATGTACTAAAAGCCATTGAATTTTGCACTTTATAGTGGTCAATTTTATGCTATGTGAATTTTACAAAAAAAAAAAAAAAAAAAAAAAATCTGTGGAATACAATGTGGCCGCAAGAACCATAGGAGAGTTGCCAGGCACTGTGAGAATATAAAGGATGACAGAGCAATCAGAAAACTAAAAGGTATGATAGTTTTTGAGCTAAAATTTTAAATGCAGAGACAAATACAAAAGATTTGAAATGCAGAAATAGATACAAAAGGACAAATAGCAACAGAAGCAGAGAGAACATTTTCAGTAGGGTAAGAAATGATGGGAAAGTGTAGTTCATGTTCAAAGAGCATTTGATGGTCCTGTTTGGTAGTGATCGAATATGTGAAAGGTAGTAGTAGTGAATGAAAAAATTAGGGTCATGTAATTTGGAAATTCAAGTGCTCTCTCTTTCTATAGGGTGTAATTTCTTCTTGGCAGTTAGTAGTGACAGCACATTGTTTGGAGTAGGTCTTAAATGCAGATCCTTGAAATGATTCCCACAGAAAATGTCTAAATTGGAAGTTTTTTCTATGCCCTTCCTCCTCACATTTTTTTTTACTTTTAGTAAGTTTAGGGTAAACAAGACAATTAATAATAAAAAACTCCTGATACCGTGGGAAAAGGGGGTCTGTTCTGCCACACAAGTCCTTTGCTGGTTATAAAAGTCTTCAATATCGGCAAGCAACATCAGTGTTCTGATTGTAGATTTGTTATTTTCAAAACCCAAAGCAGCCTCAAGTTACCAGTGTAATATTCTCCTTTCCATGATTTCAGAAAATGTAAGTAATTTAGCCATTTTCTTCCTATTTGTCTAAATCACAGCAAAAGACATAGATACTATAGGTACCTAAAACATTGTTGAAGGAATAAGAACTCCAAGCTTATGAGATGCATAGGATGGAAATTAGGCTCCTAGTTAGAAAGCATTTCATCAGCATACATGACATATGTCAAGTAAAATAATGCCAGAGCAGACCTCTAATCTTCAGCTACTCTTTCTTACTTAGAGCCCTTAGACAAATCACTAACATCTGATGCTGAATCTGCATTTCCATGATCTTCATTATCATTTGAGTTATCACCACCACACAGTCATGAAGAATCCACGTGCATATAAACTGATTTTACTTTGAATTTATATAAAAAGCATTATATCTACCTCTGTGGCAGACATATGCTAAGGTGGCTAGCCTGGTCCCTACTTTCTGGTATTCACATCTTTATGTAATCCCCTCCCAGACTGTAGGAAGGCCCTGTGACTTGTTCCCAACCAGTAGAAAATGGCAAAGGTGAAGGGTTGCAATACATACTATTACAGCACCCAAAGTGCTGGAGTTTGTTTTCTTTTGTTGTTGGCTTTGAATAAACAAGCTGCCATGAATCCTAAAGATGCTAGGAAATGAATCTGCTAATAGCCTAAGAAGTGTGGAAGCAGATCCTTCCCCAGTCTAGCCTCTGGTGAGAACCCAGCCCTATCCAACACCTTGATTGCAGCCTCATGAGAACATATTTTGAGGAACCAGTTAGACAATATCTAGGCTCTTGTCCCATGCATCTGAGAAAACTAATAAATGTGTGTTCTTCTAAGCCATTCAGTTTGTGGTAATTTGTCATGCAGTATTAGAAAAACAATACAACTTCCAAGAAGCACACTGTTTAAAACAGATAAGGAAAGAAACACTGTTATGCAAGCAAAAACATTAACCAAGTATATACAGCTCCAGGGTTTTTTATTCTCTCTGTAGGGAAAAAGAAATACCATAAAATGTATTATTTTATTAGCAAGTAGAGAGCTTAAGCATGGGGATATCTATAAATTCTCAATGTTATGGAGCCAAGTAAGAGGAGTGGTATGTCATGATATCCTAGCAGACAATTTAAGTGTAGTTAGGAAAGTTCTTACGCCCCCAGTTCTCCTCAACCCAATATGGGAAATAAGCTCTTTATCATTGTGGCCTAAGACTGAATTCTGGGTGTATGTACATATTCCTAAGAAGGAAGACATCTTAAACTATTACCAATGATTTTTACATATTGAGAATTAAATTTTATATGAGAAGTGGGGAAGACCATGCAAACTCTGCTGGTCAGGACAACTCTATCTTTATAAGTATGCCTTTAACCCAGGAAAGCTTTCCAAATCCACAGAAAACCAATACCTCCAAGAATGTACTAGGTTTTCAGGCCTGGATGTTGAACTATTCATTTCAACAGCTAGAGTGTTTCCTTGTCCTCATTGTGTTTCCTGGCTATGTCTCTGCCTTATACTTTTAGTTGATGCATTGACTGACTACTTTCCAATTTCCAACCTCCAAGCATGGTTGTATTGCTTTTATCTTTCCTACCACTGATTCTGATACCCCAATGATGAGTGTCTAGATAACATTCTCTAGGACTTGTCCTGGTAATAGTGAAGTCTCTTAGCCACCAAGTCCCTTGAGCAACATTCAACCCTGCAAATAAGATCCAGATATAGGCATCTGAGGAGAGAGAGAAATGGTGTTCAAGAATGAGAAGGAAAGTCCATGAACTCAACTTTACCTAATTTTGCATAATTCAGCATAAAGTCTGTGTAGTTTTTGTTAAGTTATCTACACAACCTACTTGAACTTGGACTATCTGATTTCTCTCCACTGTCCAGGACTCAAGAGTGTTACCTGTGGGAAATAATGAGAATAGAATATTATTACTTTCTCCTAATTCATTTCAACATTTGTTAAATAACTGTTATATGCAAGGCATTTTGCAAAGTACTATTACAGTCTCAAAATGAATAAATCATATCCCTTCTACCAGGCTGCAGGAGGAGAGAAGATAATGTAAATAAGCAGAAAAATAGTGCTACGATTGAGGCACAGAGAGATAGAAGAAAAAGATAATGTAAGATTGGAATAATCGGAAGTGTTGCAGGGGAAAGGTGTTAAAGAAATGGATCTGTGATCCATTTCTTTCTGAATGTGGTTCTAGAAAAAGAAGACAGTGCTTCAGTCTAATATCCTTGCAAATATAAAAACTGGACTTCTGGGCAAATTGAATAATGATGCAGGATGTCTCTGGTTTAGGATTGCTTAGGGTAAACAAGCGTACAATGTATGGATTTATGATGCATGGCTCCCTAGAGAATGTGACATAAGCTATACAACTCTCTGAAGCATGAAGAGGAGATGTTTCCTAACTTCAATGCTGTCCGCTGTTTGAGGTGACCTGCAGCCCTCATTAGAGACCTCATCTATTATTCTGAGTTGGAGAGTACATGTCTACAACAACAAGGATGTGGGAAGTCTTGTGGAATGCCCCAGCCTTTTCTCTGCCTTGCCTGTGTCTTCAGTGCTTGTATCCTTGGAATTAGCTGTGAAGCTTGATACTGAGAAAGGTCTCTCACTTGTGTGAGTGATTTGACAATCTGATCCTGGGTGTTAGCTCAGCCTTCACAGAGGAGGTAGACTTGAAATGAGCTTCAAGAGGTGTGCAGGATTTTAAACAACAGAGATAAAGAAGCTGGCATTCCAAGGAGAGGAAAAAAATAGGAACAGGGATAAGAAAGCAGAAAACCAGAGTTTGTTCAGACCATAATACTCCTCCTAGTTTAGCTGGAGTATACAATATGTCTAAGGGAAGAATAATAGATGATAAAGCTCAAAAAGTAAGCTAAGGACTTTGAATTTCAGGATGCAAATTTTATACTTAAATCTGTAGGAAATGGGGAGCCCTTGAAGATTGTTTTAATGAAAAGAATTACAGAATCACAGCAGAGCTTTAGGTAGATTTCTCCAGCAGCTATGTGCTGGTTGTTTCAGAGCATAGAATATTTATCCATATTGACGCATAAATGACTTAGTTCAAGTATTCTCAAATGAGCTCTGTGAACTCAGAGGGGTGAATATACTGGCACAATTTAAAGTTCTCCTTGAAGATTCTGTTGATGTTGTTGTTTGCCTGTTTTGTTTTAACATTTAGAATACGTTTTTTATTCATTTGGTGATATTTTTTAAATGCAAATTTAGGATCAGCTAGATAACCACATTATAACTGGATATTACCACAAATTTCAGTGCTCTTGCCTTCCTTCTGTTTTATCATTGTATTGATATCAATTACAATTTAAATTGTCATGAACTAATAAGGAAAAATGAAAGAGACTTTAAATGTAAATTTGTATTCATACCTAGGGAAAAGCAAACATTTTTGTACTTTTTTTTTTTTTTTTTTTAAGTTGTGGGAGAATCATGTCATCACAGTACCTGGTAGTACATATTGAATGAATGAATATTGAGTGAACTTGAATGAATATTTTGCCTTACCTCTCCAGACTACTTCCTCTATCCTATTCTTTTTATTATGTGCCTGTGATCTTCATCAAGAGGCTTGCTCATACTCTGTTTTGTTTTTTGTTTTTGTTTTTGTTTTTTTTTGGTTAGGTTCAGTAAATGGGAGTCTATAGCAGGAGGTTGAAGAGTGACAAGAATGAGGTCAGGGCATTTATTTTGCTGGTTTCCTCCTGGTTGGGTTCCTACAAGTTAATTATGTCCCTCTTACAAAAATCACAGATTTTCTAAGTTTTTCCTCTCCTATACCTGCAGCCACACTCTCTATGTTCTGATCATTGTTTCTTCATTTGCCTCTACAGTCTTACAGATGATAATGGCTCTTTACTGTTGCTATTTCTCAACCCTCTTTAGTTTCTTCTTAGCCAGCCCATACCTTTGTACACATTTCCTTTTTTAAATCCTCTTTAAGTACTGAAATGCCATTCATTTTCTGCCATGATCTATCTAATACAGTGAACCTCAATAGTCATTAATATGTTTATATTTCAAGTATCAATTTGGTTCTAACAAAGTAGTATCATCTGTCACATTAAAATAAATGTGTTACTTTGAATCATATTAGTTTTATAGTTTTATTTGTATTTAATATATAAATTTGTTTTATATAATTGTATCTGAGGTCTAATCATAAGATTCTAGTTTTATGTTTGTACATATTTAAGTAAATTAATGATAATAATAAAAAATAATTTAAATCAACATTAAGCGTTCTTGACATTTTTCCAACAGGCCATATATCAGTCAAGTTTGATAATCACTAGCTGGTATGGTTTTGCTGTCTTCCCACCCAAATCTCATCTTGAATTGTAAGTTCAAGATGTGGAAGGAACCCAGTGGGAGGTAACTGAATTATGTGAATGGGTCTTTCCTGCACTGTTCTCATCATAGTGAATGAGTCTAACAAGATCTGATGGTTTTAAAACAAGAGTTCCCTGCACAAACTCTCTCTTTGCCTGCCACCATCCATGTAAGACATGACTTGCTCCTCTTTGCCTTTCACCTTCCACCATGATTGTGAGGTCTCCCCAGCCACGTGGAACTGTAAGTCCAATAAACCTCTTTCTTTTGTAAATTGCCCAGTCTTGGGTATGTCTTTATTGGCAGGGTGAAAATGAACTAATACACTAGCCTAGCTTATTGTTTCCAACAGAGGTTCCAAAACATCTCTAAAAAGCATCATAAAAGTTACCAGAGTGTGAAAAGCCAAGAACTTCATAAAGCCCATTATAAATTATTTCAGAAGTAATGGCCAGCAACAAATGCATATTCTTCCACTTCCACAGAGATCTGAGAAGGCCTACATGAACCACCATAGCTTTTCATGAATACCAATCTCCAAACTCCATACTGGAGCATTGTACTTAGAATGTCTTCAAATCAAGCTAGTGAAGTAAATACACGATATGGCATACCCCTCTACTCTAAATGCATAGCAAGTATAAACAGAAAAAAAAACATAGCTATATATTTTTTTAAATAAGCATCTATGTGGGCCAAAAATTCACAGTGGTAAGTAGAGCTGAAGCCCCTGGCTTGCTGGGTATCAGGTCCAGAAGCACACTGGCAGCAGGCAGTTCCATTTCAGAAGCCTAAGGTACTCCAGATGAAGAGCAAGCTTCACAACTCGTAGCCAAAGGTTAAGGGAATTTCTGCTGATTGATGCTTGGAATTAAAAAGGCATTAGGCCCAGGGAATTGGGAAGATATCAGCCTTATAGTAACTGAAAAACTTGCCTTTTGGCTTAGTGAATGAATCTTCATTATCCCAAATATCACTAAGATAGAACTTTGAATCATCATTTTATAACTTGGTTCTGCATGGGGATGGGGAATCAAGTTATAATATGATACTTAGTTATGTAAGTTGGTACTGCCACTTACCCTAACTAATACACTCCCATTAGATGAGGTGACAGGTAGTATACTAGTTAGGGCAAGTGACAGTACCAAATCAACCCAAAATATCAACAGATTTACACAACAAAATTTTATTCGACATTCACAGCACACTCTAATGCAGGTCATGATTCTCCTTGGCAACTGTCATCCAGCAGTGACTTGGGAGTCTGGGATGATTTGCTATAGTATGCCTGCCAATTCAGTGTTCTTTACATTCATTGATGAGATAGAAAACATGGCTATCTCATATCAACACACCAGTTTGAATGGCTATTATTCAAAAGTCAAAAAAATAGATATTGGCGAGGTTGCAGAAAAACGTGTTGGTAGGAATGCAAATTAGTTTAGCCTCTGTGGAAAATAGTTCAGAGATTTCTCAAAGAACTAAAAGTGGAATTACCATTTGACCCAACAATCTCCTTACTAGATACATATTCAAAGGTAAAGAAATCATTCTACCAAAAAGAAACTGGCACATGTATGTTTATCACAGCACTATTCACAATAACAAAGATATGGAATCAACGCTGGTGGCCACCAACAGTGGACTGGACAAAGAATATGTAGTATGCATACACCATAAAATACTATGTAGCTATAAAAATAACAAAATCATGTCTCTGCAGCAGCATGAATGCAGCTAGAGACCATTATCCTAAGTGAGTTAATGTGGAAACAAAAATCAAAATACTGCATGTTCTCACTTAAAAGCAGGAGCTAAACATTGGGTACACAGGGATATAAAGACAGGAGCAATAAAAACTAGGAATTCTAAAAGGGAGGAGGAGGGGAATATTGAAAAACTACCCACTGGGTTCTATGTTCACTACTTGGGCTACGGGATCAAGAGAATCCCAAACCTCAGCATAATGCAATATATTCATGTAACAAACCTGCACATGTACCCCCTTATTCTAAAATAAACATATAAACAATATTTAAAAAGAAAATAAAACATGACTATCTCACATAAACACTAAACTGTTTTTTGGACTCAAGTGATACTTGTTACTTCCACTCATAGCCTATTAGCTAGAACTAGTCACTTAATCCTAAAATAAATACGAGAGTGGAAAACAGAAAAAAGTACATGAATATTTGCTAAGCAGGATCCGGGTGGATGAGTCTTCAGATTTTCTAGAGAAGTTAGTAAGTCCAGAGTGAGAGAGAAAACAACCGCCTTCTCATGCAAAATAAGCTGCAAACCAAGGTTTCAAAACGTAAGAAGTAATGTACCAATAAGAAAGAAACCATAAAACAACAATTAGAACATGAATTGCTTTGTATGAAATCAATCTCATAGAAAAGATTGCCAAACTTTAAAAAAGTGTATTTTGCATCTTCATAGAGATAACTGAGTTAATAACTTCTACTTGGAAATTAAGTATGAAAACGGAAGAAATAAAAATTTATATCAAAATGGATCAATTAGAAATATAGCTATCAAAATAAAAATGCAATGGGTGGATGAAACTGAATTAGATGTAATTGAAAACAGAATTACTGGACAGTAGGAAAAGGAGTAAGAAAAAAAATGTACCCAATAAACCAGAGACAATGAGGCTTTTAAAACAGGATGAGCAATTTTGAAATGTAAGACAAAATGAGCAATTTACACATTCTTCCAATAAAAGTCTGAGAAGAATAAAACAAAGGAAATGGATGAGAAGCATTATTTGAAGAAATCATTGTTAATAATTTTTGTAAATGGAAGAAAGACATGAAATAGAGAATGCATTCCTAATTACTGGATAATAAAAATAAGTCCTCACCAAAACTCATGCTAAACTGCAAAATACTGAGGATTTTTAACAAGCCATCTTAAAATCTACCTTGGAAAATATTTTAACTACAAAGGAATAAAAATAGATTCACAAAGATTTCACATCTAAAGCAATAAAATCCAGAAAACAACACAACAATATCTTGAAAGCACTGAGGAAAAAAGATGTCAACTTAGAATTTTATATCTGCTTAAACTAATACTTCAGAATGAGGCAAAATCTGCACATTATTGGATCTACCAAGACTTAGAGTTTACCACACACAGACCCTCCCCATAAAATTAAGGGAGGTACTTTATCAAAGAGGAAAGTGAACCCAAAGGAATATATGTGCCACAAAATGTGTGAGAACAAAAGCCCATAAAATTCTAGTAAAGAAAAATAACTATTGGCCATACAAAACTAATGATAACAAATAATTGATGTTCAAAAGGCAAAATAAAAATCTGAAATCCATAACAAATAAGACAGAAGGATCAAGGGTCCTTAAAGAATGTGAAGTCCCCTAACAAGTTGCTTTCGATTGCTTAGGATTTCAGTATTAGAAAATATTAGAAGAGGGGCCGGCCGCAGGGGCTCAGAATTGTAATCCCAACACTTTGGAAAGCTGAGGTAAGCAGATCACCTGAGGTCAGGAGTCCGAGACCAGCTTGGCCAACAAGAGGAAACCCCATCTCTACTAAAAATACAAAAATTAGTCAGCATGGTGGCGCACGCCTGTAATCCCAGCTACTCGGGAGACTGAGGCACAAGAATTACTTGAACCCAGGAGGCAGAGGTTGCAGTAAGCTGAGATCATGCCACTGCACTCCAGCCTGGGTGACAGATCTAGACTCCACCTCAAAAAAAAAAAAAAAAAAAAAAAAGAAAATATTAGAAGTAGGGGAAAAGGCTGAGGAGTGATAGAATCATGCTGAGCTCCAAGTAAGTGTTTGTGCTTGACCTTGATAGAAAACGAATTTTTCTGTGTGCCTTGCTGTGTTTTCCCATCTCATTTATTTCCCAAAATTTGAAAGAGAATAGGGTCTGACCTAGTTTCCAATTCTGGAGTCTTTTAAATTATTTTCTATTAATCCAGGTAAGTGATTGTATTTTGAATATATATAGAAAGTACGAGTGTTTTTAAGATTACAAAGAGGTGTTATGCTTCTGACTTCTGGTGGGGAGAACAATGACAGCATCTTTGGGTACACAGTAACACAAAGATGGGAGCAATAAAAACCCATGAATCATAAAATCACACACACACACACACACACACACACACACGCTCATAATCATTATGGGCTTTCACCTATGTTACCAGGTTGCTATAGTTCAAAAGTATAACAAACTGCGTGAGGCATCACAATTGCTTCATAAGGGAGTCTTACTTAAAATTCAATTTGCCATCAGCAAGTGGTAAAGATGAAAAGAATCTTACAGGGTTCATACTTTGAATTAGCTTATGAGGAAAAGAAGGTTTTCTGCCAGGAAAAGTGGAAGATGTTACGTAGTATCTGCCATTTTTAGTTGTAGTTACTGTAATTGTTCAGGGTCATTGAAATCAAACTTTAGGTATTTGAGTCTTTTTTCTGGCTGAACTTTTTTTGGTAATTAAAGAACAAAAACTTCAGAAGAGTTTATTTGTAACTGTTGTTGGATGGTGGGATAAAACAATTATAATGAATTCATCTATATCTCATTATTGCAAGCAGCAAATAAGTCTGTTGCTTAGTGATAGTGATTATAAGAGAGAAACAAGTAGAATTTCATTGCAGAAAAATATTCATTATACAAAATTTGTTATAAAAAGATCATTATTTTACAGAGAAGCTCATTGAATTGAATAAGCTTTGTCACATAGAATACCTTTTGTAATATAAGATACCATGACAATTTTTACTCTTTTCCTTTATCGTATTTTAAGCCCAAGTCATGTGAAATGCAATGGTCAGTTTCTTATAGCTGTGTCATAAGAAAAATGCAAAAAGTAATAAATTATTGAGGACATCAAAGTAACAGAATTCATGCAATGACAATGTGAAACATATGGGAAATGTGGTTTCAAAGAAGATCAACACTTACAAAAGTTTGGGATTTCTGGACTGATTTCTTGAAGCAGAAAAAAAATAATTTCAGCAGACTTTAATTCCTCATTGCTGCAAAATAACATTTCTTTTTTAATATAGATTGGAAATGGATTTTCAAGGACCTATATAATTGTTCTCAGAGCCATAGCTGTGGCTTCCATTTGTTCTTACTATTTAAATTCAACACCTGCTGAGAACCAAAATTTCTAACCATGTAGGAGGAAGGAAAATATTAGATTTCATTTTACCATGGATGCACTCAAATCAGTTTGACAAAACTGAGCTAATTCTAGCTTCCTGCCTACTGACTCCCAGTAAAAAGAGCATGAGAGAGACTATCAGTATTTATCCCTGTTAAATAAGCTACTAATTTGTTACTTGTTACTCCAAGTCACGGAGTGAACAATTGAACACGCATCAAACTAAAGCTACGAAAGAAGTCATGTCTAAGTGCCACAAGTTCAGCAAAGTTGTAATGAGACATTATAAGTTTACAGAAGGAGAAAAGTGTCGAAGACGACATGGAATTCAAGGTACGACACAAATAAACAGAACACCACCAGAAGAGATTGATCTTGTGGCTTAGGAGGCTTACCTTGCATACTCTTTAATTCCTTTTGTGATGAAAAATGATCACTGTAGAAACAGAAAAGAAGTATAACGGAAAAGAAAAGCTTTACGTATGATTAAACTTCAGTAGAAAACAAGGCACTTGGCAATTAAATGCAATATTAACGGTGATTAAATAGATAACTGAGCCTATATCATTTTCAGGAAAAGTCAAATGCTTGTTCACTTGGCCCATTTGAAGCTTATGTTTCATTATGCTATTTGGCTATTGTTTCTGGAGGTAGGCATTGTGTACATATCAAAATTTACGGTCAACAGAGCCTTTAGCTCTTGTCTTTCTAGAGTCAATTTACTCTAGATTTTTGTATTTGCTATAGATTTCTGCAGCTACTATAGATTTGTCTAGCATGTATTTTTTCATGTTTTACTGAATCTATTGAATCCAATTATATATTATTTTAAAGACAGTCTAGTAAAATGAACACATAGCTCTAAATAAAGAAACATCATTAGTGGCTTTCATTTCAGAATGTAAGAACAATGGAAAGGCAGATTGATAATACACAATTTCACCTGTGAGACATGATTTTCTGTTTACAGATGATCAAAAGAAAACCAAGCTTACTGATTTTAATATAGGCTATTTTTCTAACTCAGCCTTAAGTGATTTCAACCTCAAGTTTCCTATTTTCAAAGACATTGAGTCTTAAGGGACAGGCTGTATTTTAAGCTAATATGTCAAACTGATCAACTTAAAAATATATCTACCTGTGATGTACGTCTCAAACAAAATCCATAAGAGAAAATTGACAGTGTTTGTTGGAATCTAGATAAATAACCCCAATAGAGTAACATTTTGAGTTAAAATAAAAAGATTTAGGTGAAATGTTTCTAACTTTTAGAAGTTCATAAACAGGAAAAACAAAAGAAAATCTCTCTCTCTCTCTCTCTCTCTCTCTCTTTTTTTCTCTCTCTCCCTCTTTCATCGGCTTTTACTCCAACAGGTACTTCCATTTTTAGCTGTGAAGAATTGATTGATTTGAAGTTGTGGCATTGTCTTCTAATTAGTGGTAAAGATTCAAAATAGTAGCCTCTGTATTATTAAGTGTTACGCAAAAACTGGGCATTTACTGAAAATACAGAGAATTTGTGCCCACTGGCCCTTTAATCGCCTGTGAGTTAATAAGTTCTCATTAATCAATTTGAAAAGGAAACAAAATTCCTACTGATTATCATATGAATAATACTGCTGGACCCTGGTAAAATGTGAAGTAAGTAAAGTTTTTTGTGGATGCCCTGTCTTCCCAACTACTCCATTATTCTTGTTCTCTTCCTCTTCTCTTCCAACCTCCCTCCCTAGCCCATAATAGTGACAATTTTAGCCCAAGTAGAAGAGGATATATGCAAGGCAGGTGTTTTGGAGAGAGGGAGAATTTTCAGCAGATAGGACTTAATGACAGTAACTCTGAAAATAAATCATATGTGTGACTAGGTTAAGATGCTTTTAAGATGCTTTCTACAATTTTCAGTTATTGTTTTGGTCTTTTTCAAAAAACACTTAATCAACCAGACAACAAATATTGATGATATGTAGTATATTTTGTAGTAAGAGTGCGCCTTGTTTATTCCCCTGGTCCTATAAACTAACTACACTTAAACTACCTTTTAATGATAATTCTGTTTTTACATGGTAAGGTGAGAACTAAGAACTGGCATCTAAATACTTGATGTTCTAAGTTCAAAGAAACTCCAGTAATTAGAGCCAGCATATTCCTTCTAGGACTTACAGAGAGACACTGTTCTAATATAACCATAAAGACCACCAACACAACCACCTTAATCAATACAAAAGAAAGACTTGATTTGGGAAAGCTGAAAATGAAGGCAATTGCTTTCCCATGGAGTAGGGCTGATGGCATACTTCTTCTTGCCAAAGTAGAGGAAGGGCCCAAGAGAATTATTCTCAATGATTGCTGGAATAGTCGTGCCCTCCACTAAGTTGTCAACTGCTGATAATTTATTTAAAAGTTTCCAGGCTACTTTCCAGTCTACTCAGCCGATGCTGAGTGTGAATAAAGGGCAAGAGGAATGTGGTGTATGAGAAAAGGCAGTGAAACAGCCCGTGTAATTCACTATTAAATATGGACCATGATCCATGATTTTCTATGTAGACCATGAGTTAAATGGCTGGGCTTGACCTCTCTTGCCGGTATCAACTCTCTAAACCTGTTCTACAAACCAAGGGGACCCCACCAGTAAGAAACTATACAGTGTATGACTGTGAGAGGGGAAAAAGATTAACACCAACCTGAAGCTCTCATTCCAGGAGATTATAGAGAGGGTATTACTAGGCCCTCCAAGAAATCAGAGAAGAGTGATGGCCAGTAAGCATAAATAGAGAACAACCGCTTGAAGAGAAACATGTAAGAAAAGAAGCTATGTCCAGAGAAGTGCAGGAAAGAGGGAAGGAAAATGAGCCATAAATGTAACTGATGATAGAGGGAAAGGGGAAGGTTTTGAATTGAATGTAAAATGAAACCTGCAAAACACACAACACTGAGTCTAAAAAAACCAGAGAGACTGTTCTGATAAGTGATTAGAAAGTCATGGAATTGAAGGTAGCACCTCAGCAAAAATCAGAGAGGTCAGCACTGCACAAAGTTATCAGAAAAATAAATCTATTTCATGTTTATTCCTCAACAAGTTAAGGCTCCTCAGTGAACTCATTACAGATCTTTAAACATTTTATCATATTAAAATACATTTTAGAATGAAATAACTCCCTGAAAATCATACCACACTAACACATTGATATCATTTTCATAAATTTCTTTTTAGGGTTTACACATATGTATAGTTATATATTTTACATAGTTATAGTCATACTGTAATTTAAATTTTGCAATGTTTTATTTTCTGTATCATATTCTAGCTAGCATATTATGACCATCCACTGTAAAAGACAAATTACATTTCATTGTTTTATAATTTGTAACTATTATCCTATTTTTAAATATTTGTTTCTAAACTTTGCAGCTATACATAATATAACAATTATTCTCAGTTCAAGTGGTTTTTATTATTTTATTATTTCTTAGGATTACTGGTTAAAAACATTTCTCAAGGCTTTTGCTATAATATAATTATCAAATTTATTTCCCAAAGTGTTACAATGCAGCCAGCAATAGATACTGGCTTCCCCACAGTCTCATCAGTATCATTGTATCATACTATCATTGTTTTAAGTTTTGCTGACTTTAAAATACAAGAAATGGGCCCTTATTATTGTTTAAATCTGAATATCTTGGATTCCTTATAAGAGTGAATATTTTCCTTGTTTACTGGTTTTATTTTCTCCTGGATAAGTTGCCTCTTCATATCCTTTGTTCATTTGTCTATCTAAGATTTTCATGTCATTCTATGTATTTAAATGAGCTTTATATAGTTTGAAAATATTAACTCTATTCCACTTTAAAGCTAGTTATATTTCTCTAGTTCTAGCCTTCCTTATAGCATGTATGTTCATGAGTGCAGCACAAACATCTCCTTACTGTCAGGATGCTCCTCTTGTATTTAATTGTTCTTGCATTCTAAATTATTGAAAAGCTCATGCCATTTGGGAGGAGAGGTTCATCATTTAGTACATGATTCCCACTCAAGTAATTACATTCTGCTAATTGGGGATATTCCTGTGGCATTCCTGAGGGATAGGATTCTCTGGGACTAAGAGGATTACTTTGGACAGTCAGGGACAACATGCTCCATGTGTGGGCAAATAAATCCTTCTCTGACATTCCTTGTCCCTTGACAAGTATTGAAAAAGACCTATTTACATTCATCCAATACATCCTCATTCCCCACTCCCATCCCAGGGCAGAAAGTCTGGGGCTGTTATGCAGTTCAATAGAGAGAAAGGCTTCACACGGTCTTAGAATGGGACTTGCATGGAAGATAATAGGATGGGGACAAGTGAGTGTTCTAGACCAAGTAACAATAGAGACAATGCTCCTTCAGATACCTCCTGTCTAGATATGCCTAGAGCCTAGGCTCTGATTCTGTAAAAGTAATATCTTCCAACAACACAAGTAAAGGGAGGATTCTATGCATTTCTGTGAAACATTAGAATGAGAGTTTCTGCTCATATTATTGAGGTATAAGGATCCCTTAGAGCCCTTCTTGTAAAATCAAGGAAGCTGTTCTGGCACCTGTAGCTGTACTCCTTAGCCTCACTACTATGCAGAAATAACATTGCTACAAGAAGAAGTCAATGAATATTTCCCATAAGCCTTCTGCTTTGCCAAGAATGTTAAGCCTGCAGGCGGAGAAGCAAAATTATAGGAGAAAGTAGGGTGGTGAGCAGTAAATACATTATAAGGCTGTGTGGTTTGCAGGTGAAGACAAATTGTTTTAAAGATTACAAAGACTTTCTGGGTCTACATACAACACTCACGAACACCTGACAACAGGTCTCCATTCTTTCATTCATAAATGACTTATTTCATTCTCCTTTGCTAGTTTCTTAAATTTATAACAGATCAGTTTACATTATACCTTTCTGCCAAATATCTCCTGACATTATATTAATAAAAGGTTTGTCAAAAAGAAAAACCGATGAATCCAAGAAAGAGTCAGAAACTTATTGAAGATTTGAACATCTCCAACTCCTGACCATTATTGGCTTATATTTCTATGAACATAAAACCATGGAATCACATAATTCATATAGATCATCTGCTAAAACAATTATTGTTCCATCAGCACATTATCAAGTATTAAGGAAAGATTATTATTGCTTTTATACCACTCTTGGTAAACAAAAACAAGGTCCTACACTTAGATAAGAAAGACAGCTGTGCACATGAGTGACTAAATAACTGAGGTTAAGAGTCCTCGACTCAAAAATATCTCTTTTAGTCACTCTTTCAGTAACTGCTGAAAGCAGAGATTGACTTTTTGGCTATTATCCCATTAAACTGTAAGTAGCCCCCAAATAGGACAACATAGAAAAATATTGTCAACCATTCACATTTTGATACAAATTTCATTACGATACTTCTCAGAAAACTATTTATAGAAAATGCTTTTCAAAAGAGAAATAAATGCAAAATTTATCCAGAGAATAGAAGATACTAAGTTCAGGGCAGTATGAAGGCAATAACTTTTTTTCCCCCTAAGCCAAAAATGCAAGATATGAAAACTGCAAGGTCTGAATTAACTCAACCATGACAAAAATGTCCATTTATATTGTTACCCCATAGAACTACTCTGATTCTGAATTTATATTTCAGAAGGGTGAAATCAAAGGAGCCCTGCTCAGATTTTATGTCCTGGTAATTAAACTAATTTCCTCTTTTCAGCCCGAAAGCAAACATAGCTAGTTGCCTATCCAATATCTTTCCTAACTTTTGTTTTTCAATAGGACCCTGACTTTTTGGAGAGGCAGCAATCTGTCCAGCTAAAAATACTTGTTTTCCCAGACTCCCTTGCATCCTAATCAGGTGGCACAGTCCTGCTCTAAGAAATGTAAGCAGACATCTGCTGGGATTGATGAGAAAGCTGTTGCTTTCCTGATATAGTCACCATCCATTCCTGCCTCCCTCTTCAGTCCTTTATCTTTCATTTTTGTTTGCTAAAATATTAGCATAAGACATGGCGGGCAAGCATCTTTCTTGCAATCATAAGATGCCAAGATTGAGGGCAAAAGCCTACAAACTATGTCTGGCATAACAGAAACATGGAAGAATTTAGGTTCCTGATGGCCTGATCGAGCTGCCACACCTAGTCCTGTACAACCTACTCCCAAACTTCTTGCTACAGGAACCAAAGCCCTGCCTCTTAGGGTCACCAGGGCAGTTTTCTGTTAGTTGCAGCCAAAAGCACCCCTAATAGGTTCCCTTTGATCCTGTTCTGACCCTACACAAATATCACATAAAAACAGATATTAGTATGGAATGTATTAAAATTTGCTTCAAGTCTTATCCTGTGAATTTCTGAGCATACAGACATAAAGAAACTCTACTGTGATGAACTCATCACCTGTTCAGATCTGTGTTCTCTCTCTGACATGCCATGAAACATTGATCTCAATGTTTAACAGATCAATGTTTAACAGATATTTAACAGATATTTATTCAGTGCATACTACATTCTAGCCACAAAATATATAGACTTCTTCCATTATTAGAGCTTATCTCTAACTTTCAAAAAAATCTTGTTTTCTAAGAAATATGCCCATTGATTGTGGTGATGTTGACTGAATATTTCTTTTCAACTGCTTAGCCTGGTATCATATGGAATATAAAGCATCTGTTCTATATAGATTGAAGAATAGAATTTCTAAAGCGAAAAATATCACTAAAGGTGCATTGAAATTTAAAAGCAGGAGGTCCATGAAAGAGTGCTGCAATATCCAATTAAACAAAAAATCTTGTCTGAGTAATGAAGTTTTTAGACACCTACGGTTTTACTGTTTCCCTTTGCATTCTTTTATTTATCTGAATAAAATCAAGTGATGGATAGAAGACAGCCCTTCCTGATGCTCAATAAAAGGCATGTTTGTGTATTAGACACTGTGGGAAGTATTCTAAGAAGCGACAAGCTTGCAAAAGATGTAACCATCTAAGCTCCCGGCTTCATGACAGCTTGAATCATCTATTCCAAACTGCCAGTCACATACTTTTTGACTCTTCTTGGTGGGATTTTAGGAGTGTCTAACATTTAGGGATGAGCATTCTTTGTGAATTTAGGTAGAGACTGATTTTAACTTGCTTTTTCCCCTATGGACACAGCATTCTTGGACCGGTCCTGAGTGTTCCCCTGGCTCCATAATGGATGGGCCTCTTATGGAAATAGTCGATTTGGGAAGAGGCACAATGTATAATACAATAATCCTGTGTAAATTATAAGAAACTGGAGTGGAACCCAAGCATACAGTAAGTCATTTATGAATACAACTCAGAATGCATAAGGCTGGATGCACTATATTTTCTACTAGCTCGGCTCTCTGCTATGATTTAGATCTAATAGGATACACATGCTGTTTGTTTGTCTTTGTATTGGCAATATGCTTGTAATAAATTGTATGGCTTCCATGAACATACTAAGGATTGAGTGAATTAATTTTCTTGTTTGTTGACACTAGCTTGTCCTATTCCAAACAAAGCATAGATGGTGTCAGAATTGTGCTTGAGCATATAATATGAATATGTGCACTTACATCTGAGTATAGGCCTATGGGCTCTTTCTCATTAGACTGTTAAACATGTATGTACACACACATACATGCATACCTAAATATATATGTACATATGTGGGTGTATATATATATAAAATATATATTACAGTTTTTTCTTAGAGTGGTCCATATTCTGCAGATTAATGTAGTCTATATATGCCTCTACTTTCCCAGAAGAGTACATATTGTTTCTAAAGGAAATTAATTTAGAAATAAGATGTTCCTTCTCTAAAACTTCTCCTCTGAATGTCTAGAAGTAAAAATTCTACCTTGCGTGACTTGACCAGGAAGCCACACTTGAAAACTATGCCTGTCCCATTCTTGAGGTAACATTAGGTCATAAATATCATTTAGACTGTAATGCTTTAATATCAAAACAACCTTGAAAAAAAATTTTTTTAATTATGTTGATAATGTGATTAAAACATAATATTGTGTCCTTTAAAGGACTTCACAGTAACTCTAAAGGCAGGAGAGATGTTAGGGGTATATATGCCACTTTTCCCACCTTCACACATGTACACCTGGAGATCCACTTTTACTGATGAGTTATCTTTAAAAATTACAGGCATACGATAGAGGAAGAGTCGAAGAATACTTTTCAAAGTAAAAATATAAAAACAGTTAAAGAAAGTAGTTAAATTGAAACATTTTTAATTCAATTACACTTAGAATAGGTTCATTAGAATGTATAGTCTTTAACTGGCTTAAAAGAGAAAAATATCACCTTTTGCTTCATGACATGTGTTTGATCAAAATACACGTGGTTATACTTGTTATCTTTCCTTTTAATACTACCAAACACATAAACACACACACACTCTCTCCAGATAAACCTGAAGAAGACTGGTGGATGCAGCCATGGTTTGTTTTGTTTTGTTTTGTTTTTGATACAGAGTTTCACTCTGATCACTCAGGCTGGAGAGCAATGGCACAATCTCAGCTCACTGCAACCTCCTCCTCCCAGGTTCAAGCGATTCTCCTGTCTCAGCCTCCCGAGTAGCTGGGATTACAAGCACCCATGACCACATCTGGCTAATTTTTGTATTTTTAGTAGAGATGGGTTTCACCAAGTTGGCCAGGCTGGTCTCGAACTCCTCCTGACCTAAGGTGATCCACCCGCCATGGTCTCTTAAAGTGCTGGAATTATAGGTGTGTGCCACCATGCCCGGCCACATCCATGGTGCTCTAATGTAACTCTTAATCACTTCAGTATAGTTTATCCAGTCACAAGTGATGCAGAAAAATGGGAAAGAGGTGAGACTTGTTCCTGTCTTCTCTAACAAATAAACTCATTAAATTGAATTATTGATAACTAGAATCAACATAAGCAGTTAATAATTCTCAACTCAGAAGAACAGGTAAAAGGGTGGGGTGCTTTCCTGAGCAGAAATATATCAAATCCTAACTGAGGATTAGATAATGCCTTGTATTGGAGAATGTTTCTCTAGGGGATATGCATTTTATGATATTATCATTGTTGTTGTTGAGGCTAGTATTGCAACCATCCCTGTCCTTAAATGACGTGAGTTGGTTTTGCATGTTCCCTCATATATGAATCTATGTTCAGAAGAAGTAAGTATCTAGATACCAACGAGGTCTGATACAAATTCAGCAAACCACATTTCTAAGTATATACTCTTGTTCTGATAGCAGATTAATACCTTGAGGTCTAAGAGTTGGTGCCTAGGTCCTCTTTGTTTCCCTTAACTTTCTGTGTTGATATGTCTGAACAATAGGTCTAAGATAATTCACCATAATACTCAAGGTTCACATATACAAATAAAGATTATTTTTTACATTAGATTTCACAGAGAGAAAATTATAAGAATATATAAAATATTGTTGATAAATAAGACAAATGGTAACAACCATAGCAGTTTTTAACATTTGACAAGTGATTTCTAAATTTGCAATTTCATGATTGAGTTCTTTTCTAAAATGTTTGCATTTTAATTTTTGTGGGTACATAATAGGTTTATTTATAGGGCTGTTTTTATATAGACATGTAATGCATAATAATCATGATTGAGTTCTTAAATCATAAAATGTCTCCAGTTAGTTTGCATATTAATTGACAACATAATGTCTTTGAAAGTTAGTCAAAAGGTCACCAAAACCAAGCCTTTACTGTAGAATTAAAATCTACCCTGTGCATGGACTTTTGTGTTTTATTGGGTTATTCACCCTCAGTTTTTCTAACATATCTGTTAAAATTTTCTTTCCTCCAAATCTGGCTATGTTATTCTGCTGAGGGCTTGGCAATTCAAATAGCAGTTCTGAAATTAAAACTGTTGATGTTTTATCCTCTTTGTATCATTTACCCCAAACAGGCCTGGTAGCTATATGCTTGGAGCTAGGTCAGAGCAGAGAAGGCTTCTAAGCCAGCTCACTGTAGCTTAGAATGCTGCAAGCCCGTTCCAACCTTCCTTCTCCACCATTAAGTGGTGGGCTTCCTCTGTGCCATTTCCACACTTGTAAATATTTTAGTCAGTAGGATCCCACAGGAGCAGGGAAAAAAAATCTGACTCTTGCCCTTCTTTCTTTTCACATCTTTTTTTCTCATTAGAGGGAGAAAAAGGGTTTAAAAAAAATTTTTTTAAGGCTTTGATGCTGAGAAAAACCAGTTAAGCTTTAAGACTTGGTATTTTTCAACAAAAAAGTAAGATATTCCTCTTCAGAAAGTTTAGTCTCAACATTGTTATTCTATAAATCAGTGATTTCTAGACTTTAAAATTTTATGAACCTGAATATTAATCAACAATGAAAAAAATTAGGAAATTGACAGAGTTGCCAACTTTTTATATTCCCTCTTTTCATTTTCTCACATAATAATTTTAATACATAATCACTAAATGTTATCACTTTAGTATCATGAAAAGACAATTTGACAATGAAGTAGTAGGAAGAATCACTGAATAAAATGCAGTATCTTATTAAATTGAATAAATTTGACTTAACACAATTCCCAACACTTTATCTTTCTTGTTTTCTGCCAGCCCAATGGAAACATCTTCATTGGTTGGCACCAACGGATACACGTTATAAGCAGATTCCGAATGAGCAGAGAGACTGTTTTTTTCAGTTACTGGTGAGTTTTCCATTATTCTTTGCAAAGTTGTATTAGAGTTTTGGGGACTCGAAAATATTTGATTATAATGATCCACCAATATCTTGCTTCTCAGAAATAGAGATCATTAGAATTTCAGTGACCTTCCAAATCCACTGGGTAGATGCTTTCGTTTTTAGATAAGAAAATCATCACCCACTGGAACCCAATTTCTAAATCCCACACAACTTCCCTCAACTACAGCTGTCAGGCTCCATCTGTTGATGGCCATAAGATAGCCTTTCAAGTTTATAGTCAACATTTGGTGTTCAACGGGTATCAGATACATTCCTGTGTTATTTCAGTTAATGCTAATTACAACCTTATGCTGTGAGAGTTAGCAGGCCCATTATACAGATTCAGAAAATAAAATTCAATATGTAACTAACCGAAGCTCATACTTCTAGGAAGCAGTAGAGTGCCTATTTAATGAGACTTTCTCCAACTTAATTTTTATGCTTATAATTCAACTAACAAGCATTTATTGAGTGGCTTCCATAGGCCCAGCACCCTGATTAGTGCTGCAAGGAAAACAGAAAAAGTGTAAAACATGGTTTTATCCACATGAAATAAAGCAAAATATTGTTAAAGATAGCCAGATAAATATTCACAGGTGGGATATATCCACCTTTTTGCCTCTCTGTTTTCTATGCAAACCTCTGTCTTTGCCAGCCCAGTTCCCAAGCATGTGATACAGAATTGAGAAAATAGGGAGAAAAAGACAGGCTTGGTCAGTGGAGAGAAGTGAATTGGACACAAAGCACAGAAAGTAGGGATAACTGAGATTTTCAGAAAAGTTTTTTGGAGTGAGTTGGTGGTGAGAACTCCAATTAAGTTTTGAGGTGTAAGACCATCAGGGAGAGAGAAAAGACCTTTAGTGAAGTGTGGCTATGGGTTTAAAATTTCATATCTTTAGTGTTCTTCATAAATAGACATAAAGTTTGGAATTTCTTTTTAGTAATTTTTGGTACCTGATATATTTATTATACCTCAATATATTATTACCTCATATCTATATCTATATCTATATCTATATCTATAGCTATATATGAGAGCACAGAGTTTGGGGCACAAATACTCCTGAGGGACAGGTGGGTTACATAGTAATTATATTCTTACATGTCATTAGCATATTCATCTTTTGGGAAAATATAGATACACATTATCTTATACAGTCCACTCAAGAACTCATCCGAAATATGTGGAAGCTGTGGCTTACTAAAGGGATTTTCCCCCAAATTATACAATTAACCAAGTAACAGGATTGAGATTATAACCTCAGTTTCCAGACTCCAAATCCAATACTTTCATCTACCACATAGGCCATGTAAAACAATTAATAAATAATATAAGAAAGGATACAATTTAGTGCGTGTAGATCCATGGTTGGCACAGACCAGGGTCTCCACAAATATTTGTTAGATGGTCGAATAAATAAGTGCTAAAATGTGGGGTACACTCAATGCACTGCCGAAGTTCACATAGGGAAGGCAGAGACCTCCTGGGCAGGAGTTGTCGGACAAGAGCTAGAGGCATCCCAAGCAAGGCACAGTGGGGAACTGCGGGAGATATTTTTACAAAAGAGTGAGGAGGCTACTCAGAGAGACAGGTGATGTTTGGGACGGGATGCAAAACAAAATGGTAGGAGATTATTACAAAGAATTAGCCAGCTAGGTTGAGGATCTTAAAGCCAACAGGAGAAGAAAAAGGGATCCCTTGAGCTTCCCCTGCCCTCCTTTATTCATTAGGAGAAGATAGAGTGGGAAAAATGTATTTTAGTAAGAGTAACCCAGTGTGGTACATGTCTAGGAACACAAGGTGAGTTAGATGGATGCCCCTCCAGACCCCAGCACACTGGCTTGATTCCAGGCCATAATGATAGCTCCCTCCCGCAAACTTTCCATCATTTCCTGTACATGGTTAATTTTTTTGTTATGTTATCTACTGCATTGTTGGATGAAACTGGGATTTATTTTATGTCACTATGTTTTCATATGCTTAGGCAAAACACCCCAGTGCCAGCCTTGTGTTTAAGTCTCATTTCCCCTTGAAGACAAAGGTAAAAAATTGTGTTTTGTATAGCAGTCTTGTAGAAACTCAGAAATCATTTACTAATTGCTCTTTAAAAAGAACTAACTTTCATGTATGTAGAAGGTACAATCCGGACTTCTTACGTGCATGTATTGCATACTGGTGAAGCCTGGGCTTTTAGTGCACCATCATTCAAACAGTGAACATTGTATCCAATAGGTAATTTTTCTTTTCTTTTTTTTGGAGACAGAGTTTTGCTCTGTCACCCAGGCTGGAGTGCAGTGGTGCAATCTCAGTTCACTGCAATCTCTGCCTCCTGGGTTCAAGTGATTCTCCGGCCTCAGCCTCCTGAATAGCTGGGATTACAGGCACCCGTCACCACACCCGGCTAATTTTTGTATTTTTAGTAAAGACGGGGTTTCACCGTGTTGGCCAGGCTGGTCTCAAACTCGGACCTCAGGTGATGTGCCCGCCTCGGCCTCCCAAAGTGGTGGGATTACAGACATGAGCCACCACGCCCGGCCCCAATAGGTAATTTTTCAGTGCTCACTCCAGTTCTACCCTCCTACATTTTGCTGTCTTCGTGGCCATTTTTCTGCTCTGTATGTCCATGAGTACCCATTGTTTAACTCTCACTTATAAGTGAGAACATGAAGCATTTGATTTTCTGTTTCTGCTATTTCACTTATGACAATGGTCTCCAATTCCATCCACATTGTTTAAAAAGACATGGTTTCATTCTTTATTATGGCTAAGTGGTATTCTATTATATATATATATGCACACACACATATATATACACACACACATACACATTCCATATATATAACCCATTAATAGGTTGACAGGATTAGGTTATAGCTGGGGATATTTGGAGACACAGGCTTGAACTCACTCAACTTTTAGTGAATGTTTAAGTATGCACTGTAGTTCTGAACTTTTTTACCATTAAAGAAAGCTTTTAGAGTTCATTATATTCCATTTTGGAAATATTTTGCTTATCAAACAAAATTCATTTAAAGCAGTATTAAGCTTCCATTTTATTACACATACACATCTGTTAATTAAAACCTCCATTCATTATGAAGAACCAGTATGTAATCTTGCTGAACTCGTAGAATTATAGCCAACAGTCAAGAGACGTACCTGTTTAAATAGTCTATGCAGCCTTATCATTGTGATGGATACTTTCCTTTAAAGTTTAGGAATGTTGACTGTAAAACTCATGGATTCCCCAACATTAGCATCATAGCTGTGGCAGTCCAGCAAGCCCGGGCAGAGAATCACTGATTAAATACCTACGAGGCACTGATCTTGGTGTTAAGTGCTGATAATGTGAAAATAAATAAGCCATGGGTCCTTCCTTAATATGCTCAGAGCTTAATTTCTGTTATGACTAGCCTTGCCTTTTGAGTGCACAACAATACCTGACTGGGTTTCTCACTGTACCACCCCATATTTATTCTGTCTATTTTCTTGACCACCTAGGTTTCTCCCAAGGGCAGACCACTTAAGAACTTTTATATTTTCTTATGGCATAATGTAGGCATTTCTCATCTGCCAGGGGATCTGGGAGCTGCCTGAGAGCAGTCTCTCCCAGGGTTACACTAAACAAGAAGGCAATACTCCATTAAAATCACTCAACATAAATTGGACTGGTCTTTGGATTTAAGTCCTAGCTCTTACACTTTTGAGCTAAGGGACTTAGGGCAAGTTTCTAACCTTCTCAATGCCTCAATGTTCTTATCTGAAAAGCAGCAATAATAATAGTACTTGCCTCCTAAAGTTTTATGAAGATTAAATGATATTATGTATGTAAAGCATGTATTACAATATTGGCAATAGTGAGTTCTTAATACATTTCATCTGTTATTATAATTATTAAAGAGGAAAGAAAGAGGAATGGAAATATATGGATCTTTAGCCAGAAGAGTATCAGGTTTGAGGAGATCATTGTTCTGAGATTTAAGCAAAGGATGGGTGGAGATAGATGGACAAGAGCAAAGACAGAGTGAGAAAGGTGAAGCAACAGGGCAGAAAAGTTTGAAGGATGTACTGGAGGACTTGGTGTCTCTCTTTTCTGGGTAATTTTTGGTAACTATGTTTATAATTTTAAATATCTTAGTATGTTTAAAATGGAATAAAAAGAGATATTGCTTGTTTTAGGAAAAAGATGTGTTTAGGAATTATAGAAAGATATGTAGACAGATTTTTCCTTATAATAGTTCAAATAAAGATGAAATTCATAGTGAATCTAAATAAGGCCAACACTTGTAACTTCCAACTCTTTGAAAATTATTTTTCTAAACTCTAGCGTTGGATTAACAAAAAATCAAAATTCATTCTGTAACCTTGGAATTTGAAAGCTATTAGTTCCCTGTTGCTGCTATAACAAATTACCACAGGTAATAGCTTCAAACAACATGCATTTATTATCCAACAGTTTTGGAGGTCAGAAGTTTGAAATGGTTCTCACTGGGCTAAAATTAAGGTGTTTTCAGGGCTGTATTATTTTTTGGAGGGCCAGGAAATAATCCATATTCTTGCCTTTTCCAGCATCTAGAGACTATATACATTCCATGGCTCATGGTTGGTTTCCATTGTCAAGACCAGCAACATCCAGTCAAGTCTTTCTCATATGGTATTTATTTGACACTGAGTCATCTGCATCCAATTTCACATTTAAGGATCCTTATGATTACACTGGACCCACTGGCATAATCCAGCATAAGCTCTCCCCAGCAAGGTCACCTAATTAGCAATCTTAATTCCATTTGCAACCTTAATGAATTTGTAACCTAAAGTCATGTAACCTAATATTCAGGGGTTCCGGATTAGAATATGGTCATTTTGGGAGGGCCATTATTTTGCCTACCATAAGGGTGTACACTACCAACTTCATTCTTCTTTAGCTTTTCATGCTTACAGAACTCAAATATAAGAGATCCAAATTTTGCATTGTCATAAATACGGGTAATTAATTAATGTCATGAATGAAGATTACTTCTAAAGTCCAATTAGAAAACAGTTGCTCCCACTTACTAACAATTTGGGAAAACTGATTCATCTTTCTGTGTAATAATTTCCTCATTTTAATTGAGAATCATAATATCTACTTCATATTGTTGTGAGAATTAAATAAATTAATGTATGTAAAAAAATTTAGGAAGCCATCCAAACTGGAAAAGAAGTAAAATGTCTCTGTTCACAGATGACATGCTCTTACATGTAGAAAATCCTAACTATCCCACACAAAAACTACTTTTAGAAATAAACAAATCCAGTAAAGTTGCAGGATACAAAATCAACATTCAAAAATCAATTGTGTTTCTATACACCAACTATGAGTAATCCAAAAAGGAAATTAAAACAATCAATTTACAATAGTATTGAAGAGAATAAAATACTTGAGAATCCACTTAACCAAGGAGTGAACTTCTACACAGAAAACAAGAAAACATTACTGAAAGAAATTAAAGAAGATGTAAATAAAAGGAAAGACATTCTGTGTTCATGGATTGGAAGGTTTAATATTGTTAAAATGTCCATATTACCCAAAATAATGTATACATTCAATGCAATCCCTATTAAAATCCCCATGGCATTTTTTACAGAAATAGAAAAAACAATCCTAAAGTTCACATAGAACCACAAAGGACCCCAAATAGCAAAAACAATCTTGAGAAAGAAAAACAAAGTGGAAAGTCTCACACTTCCTAATTTCAAAACATTTAACAAAACTACAGTAGTCAAAACAATATGATACTAGAATAAAGATTGGCATATAAACCAATGGAAGAAAGGAAAGAGCCCAGAAATAAACCTACACATATATAGGCAAACAACGTTTGACAAGGGCACCAAGACTTCACAGTGAAAAAAGAACAGTCTCTTCAATAAGTAGAGCTGGGAAAACTAGATGTCTACAGGCAAAACAATAAAACTGAACTCTTACCTTACACCATACACAAAAAAACAATTCAAAGTGAATGAAAGATATAAATGTAATATCTAAAATTACAAAACTCTTAGAAAAAAACATGAAAAACATTTTTAAAAGCTATATAACATGGATCTTTGCAATGATTTCTCAGATATACCACCAAAAACACAGAGAACAAAAGCAAAAATAGACAAGTTGGGACTACATCCAACTAAAAACTTTCTATGCAACAAGAAAACAATAAACAGAATGAAAAGGGAAACTACAGAATTGAAGACAATATTTTTGTACCATATATCTGATCAGGAGTTAACATCCAAAATAAAAAAGAAACACCTACAACTTACTAGCAAATAATGATAACAATAACCTGATTTTTAAAATGGGCTAAGGACTTGAAAAGACATTTCTTCCAAGAAGATACACAAATGACCAACACGTATATGAAAAGATTTTAAGCATCACTAATCATTAAGGAAATGCAAATCAGAACCTCAATAAGGTATCATCTTACACCTGTTAGGATCATTATTATTTATACACACACACACACACACACACAGAAAGAGAGAGAGGGAAAGAGAGAAAGAGAGAGAGAAAGAGAGAAAGAGAGAGAGAGGGAGAAAATGAGAAGTGTTGACAAGGATGTAGACAAGTTGGAACCCTTATGCACTCAGAGTGTGAATGTAAAATGGGTTAATGGCTACGAAAAACAGTAAAAAGCTTCCTCAAAAAGAATTAAAATAGAATTTGCATATGACCCAATAGTCCCACTGCTGGGTATTTATCCAAAAGTAGTTAAATCAGTATCTAGAAGATATATTTGCATTCTAACATTCACTGCAACATTATGCACAATAGCCTAGAAGTAGAAATAATCCAAATGTCCATTAAGAAATGAATGGATAGAAAAAAATGTGATACCTACATATAATGAAATATTATTCAGCCACAAAAAGAAATTCTGCCATATGCTATAACATGAATGTACCCTGAAGATATTATGCTTAGTTGAAATAAGCCAATCAAAGAAGGACAACTACTGCATTATTGTACTTACATGAGGTATCTAAAGTAGTTAAACTCATGAAAACAGGAAGTAGAATGGTGATTGCCAGAGGCTGGAAGAAGGGGGAAATGGGGGAGTTGCTATTCAACAGGTATACAGTGTCAGTCATACGAGACAAAAACGTTCTAGAGATCTGTTTCACAACATTGCACTTGTAGTAACAATTCTGTACTGTACACTTATAATCTGTTTAGAGATCTTATGATTTTTACCACAATAATAAAAAAATTGGACAACATATAATGAGTTGTGAATATATTTTAGTTGCTATACTCAACTTTATGATCTATATAGTTTCTAGTTTATATGTGGTTTTATACATTCATCAGTCATTATCAATTCATCTATTAATTCAGTCCATCCACTTATTCACCAGCATTTTTGGAACATCTATTGCAAAATAAACAGCATACTACAGTAATAGGAATAACAAAAATGTATTACCATTGTGTAGCACCATTTGCATTTCCATAGTTTATCTTACCGGATCCTACTTAGATGAAATAGTTCCTGCTGTTAGGTCTTAGAGTCTCCTTAAAGAAAACAACAAATTGCACACAAATTCAAACACCATAGACAAGGTATTGAAATTTTGTAATACTGCAGATGGGCGCTCACTCAGGCTTAATTCATTAAGCATGAGTCTCTGGAATTAGGAGCACCAAAGCAGAGAATGACAAAGTGTCCACCATCTCAGCCTAGATTGAGTGCTTCTTTCATATAGGGTTGTGGAGACTAGACTCAAGAGGTTAATGAGACCCCAACAGTTCAAACAATGACAACAACAAAAGTGGATAAAGGGGGAAAGGAACTAAGGTGGCTGTAATACTTCCATAAGTTCCTCCATCAAGCAGGGAAATCTACTCTAGATAATTCTGGGTCTATGCTTCCAAATAAGGAGTGTGAAAAAGAACCCAGAAACAAAATTATTTGTACAAAATTTGTCAGGTTGAGACTTGAGAAATTTTATAAGGCAAACACTGTACCGCCTTCCTCACAGCTGGTATTCTGATATATCCACTCACTTTCTCATAGGTTAATTATTGACTTTATAGTCACTTCACACCTTAGAGGATGGGGTAGGAGGAGTTTGAGTGGTATCCCCAAGATAAAGAAAAGACGAATATAACACAGATGGAATAAGGAACCCAAAAAAGAAACAACAAATAGAGGCATAAGATAAGAGTTTCAGCTTGAACATTCCATTCCTTGCACTAATCTCTTGAGTCTGGCTGCCCATCGGGAGCTTTGCTCTCAGGTGGATTTCTGAGAAGAGAAAGCCACCATTTGCTTGCTATACCCTGGGGCCAACCAGCTGCCAAGTGCCAGCTGAACAGAGGTGTATCAAGAGGCCTGCAGTCAAAAGGCAGCAGGATGGCCAATTGCCATCAATTTCTGCAGCAAGTCTGGCATCTTGGCATCTTGCTGCTCTCCCCCTCCCCCAGGTTAATTGCTAAGAACCTCAGCCTTGAAAGCTTATCCTACCAACTTCAGCTACTTTCTCCTTTCCCTGTACCACTCTAATAGCTTATCTCCTTACACCCTGGTAGGAAAATGAAATCTCATATACCTGGCTCTACTTGTGGGACCACCTAAGCTCCAATGTGAATGGTTCTCTCCCCCCTTGCAACATACTCATGGGTAAAGGCAGAATTGCCACGTCCCCCTTGGACCTGATTGCTAGGCAACACTCAGCCATGTGAATTTGTCACTTCTGTTTGGCGCAAATTTCAATTTCACCTCCAACTGTAACAACACTGCTTGATATATTTTAGATGCCACTGTGGTTGGATGGCATCCCAGGAAAGATGTGAAGTGCTACTGCCAGGAATGAATGATTGGCATTGGGTAAAGCAATTCTCTGAACTCAGCCTTGGCATACCATTAATTGTTAAGTCTGTTCTGCTACCACCAACCTCTTGTCAGAATCATGTCTATTGTAAGCCTTTGCGACAAGAGTCCAAATGGTAGAGTTCTCTCCCTCTGTAAGATCCGAATTATGTCGATAATGAAGCAGTGGATTTCTCGGCTCACAATATATTACTTTCTACTTTCATCTATCGGCTGCACTTTCTTGAGAAAAGAAAAATAGCTGCATCTCTGAATATTACTAAGCTAAGAGCTACTGTGTGCCAATTCAGGTTCTAGCCCTGAATAGGAAACTTACCTTCCCTTTGGTTCTTTCATCACAATTTGCTTTTATTTGTGGAAACAATTAAATGCTACGATGAAGAAACAAGTTATTAACAGAAGATAAAATTAATGCTAAACATACTCTGCTAAAAATAAACATAAATATTCTATATGTAAAATTTATATACTGCCATTAGATCTGAAAATATGCAACATGTAAATGATCATAATTTTTGAAATAAACACATGCCATTACTGGCAAAATATAATGCTATAATTCCCAAAGTCTCCATATAATGTTTATATATATACACATATATATTGAATATTATTTGTCCTTAAAAACATTCAATTGCCTAGTCACCTACTTTGAGTATCCTTAAATATTCCACGATTACACATTCGACCCTAAAGATGCTACTGTATGGAATGATTTCCTTTCTGTGCCCTGTGCTAACTAATGGTGAAAATAGTAAATCTGTTTTGAGTCCCCTTCAGCCCTTATGTCCACCAACTTTTCAGTCAATTTATTATTTTTTTCCTCAAATCAAAACATCTTCAGAAAGCTTGAAGGTACTTTTTTAGAATGAATCTAATTAAATAGGAGTCAGTCAGCTATGAGTAAAAATAGTATTTCAGAGTTTACGTGCATTCTCTGATTCACTAGAAACAAAAGGAGTTTCTGTAACAGTGTGAATGAACCATGAAGTGTGCATGTTCTTTTAAGAAAGGCCAAGGGTGCAGTTCTATTTTCTTAGCTCTGCTTTCATATTTATGTGTCTCATTTCCAGCTCATTGCTGATGCCTCAGTTGCGCTATCCATCACCACTTTTATCCTCCTTGTTCCTCAAAAAGAACATAAAATCCTTTTTTATGTGGTGGTAATATTATTGCAAATAAAAGCAAATACCAAAATCTTTATTAGTCTGCCAAAATAATAAACTATTTAATAAAAGCATGCTGTAAAAATAAGGTCATTTGCATCACTCAAGTTACTTGCAGGAAATACAGAGAATTATTGGTCAAAAAAGTACAAACTGACAGCAATTATTTCTGTTGTTCATATGACACACTGTGCAATAGGGTTAAAATTTTGTTGCTATCTTGTATATTTTGAGTTTAAATGCCTTTAATATTGCTTAAAACCGGCTGAACACTGGAAAATGAAAAAAAGTTCAATCCTCACAATATACTGAGTCCCTCGTTATAAAAATAATTTTGGTAAGGGAGAACAACTAACTACACCGATTTCTTTTTGGTACCTTTTTCACAAACGTGGAAGTTGACCTTCTGATAACCTTGATATCCCAAGATTTATTGCCTAAATATTTACCATCTTAATATCCAATATTAATTTTATTTGCTGTGGATTTGTGTCTGTGCTTCAGCTGTATAATTTTTCCCCTCTTTGTATTCAACTTTTGTCATTTCTGCATGCACACCAATATAAGATGTTTTATTTGAGAAGATTAGTTTAATAGTGAAAGTTAACAATAAATGTGCTATTTCTAAATAAATGTCTAATGTTTGATCTTTTAGCCTACTGTAATATAAACATACCAATTCTTTTTCCCTTGCAATTTTCATTCTCAGCTGGCAGATTTGCAAATATATTATTGATATGTTTGCAACATAGCAAAATCAGTAGCCATGGTGAGGACTAAAATATCATTTGTATAGTTTTTACATTCTCAAGAACAACCTGTATAGCAGTTCTTCTGCATAAAAAGCAAGCATGGCAATTAAATAAACATTATACATCTTTTCAAAAATCGGATATTAAATATTTACATTATTTGTTCCATGATGACATTTATAATCAGGAAAAGCTCTTCAAACTCCAGTTATCACTATTTTCACTTTATAAAGCCTGTTGTCTATGGTTGTTTCTTTAGGCCACAAACTAACCATTGCCAGTTTTACTGACATCAGATAAACCTAAGAAAATGAAGTGCTATTTCTGTACCAGATAATAAACCCATGAGATAACTCAACTATGAAAATGTGGACAGAAGGCTGGGTGTGGTAGCTCATGCCTGTAATCCCAGCACTTTGGGAGGCCAAAGTGGGTGGACCACGAGGTCAGGAGATTGAGACCACCCTGGTTAACATGGTGAAACCCTGTCTCTACTAAAAATATAAAAAATTAGCCAGGCGTGGTGGTGGGCACCTGTAGTCCCAGCTACTTGGGAGGCTGAGGCAGGAGAATGGAGTGAACCTGGGAGGCGGAGCTTGCAGTGAGCCAAGATCGAGCCACTGCACTCCAGCCTGGGTGACAGAGGGTGACTCCGTCTCAAAAAAAAAAAAAAAAAAGAAAAGAAAGAAAATGTGGACATAAGAGATAATACTTTCAGATGTAAATAAAGGCAATTAAATTAAGATACTCTATTTTATGGCTAAGTTGTGTCCCCCCAAAATTCACATTTTGAAGCCCTAATATGCAATATCTCAGAATGTGACTATATTCAGAGATAAGGCCTTTAAAGAAGTCATTCAGCTCAAATGAATTCATATGAATGGGCCCTAATCCTATCTGACTGACATCTTTATAAGAGAAAAGATGGATACACAAAGAGACCTGGGATTGTGAAGCACAGAGAGACGGCCACATTGAGAGATAGCCAAGAGGGTAGCCATCTGCAAGCCAAGGAGAAAGGCCTTAGAGGAAATCAACCCTACTAGCACCCTGATCTTGAATTTCCAGCCTCTGGAACTGGAAGAGAATGTCTGTTGTTTAAGCCTCCCAGTCTGTGGTATTTTTTTACGACAGCTCTAGAAAACTAATATATTATGCAATATAAATACGGATTTAAAAAAAAACTATTTGTGACACCAAATCAAAGATAGTATTTATTTTGGCCAAATCTTCTACCCAAATGGATTGAAGATACACAATCCAACTGACTGTAACTCATTCTCATGGTAAAGCAAACATCCAATCTGAACCCTTATCTGCGTTGTCACACAGATACAGTCTGAAAATCTTGCTCCATATTTAAAAGTTCTTTGTATCTCAGGAGTTCTTAATATAGAGTCCATAGACCTTTTGGTATGTATTATAGGTCACACTTTGTGGGCTTTGCATATATTCATTGTAATGAGAAGTGTGTCATCCCAAAAGTTAAGAACCACTTAAATTTCAGGTCACTGTTTCTATTTGACCAGTTAGTAGGCAATCAAGATTGTTCCCTGATGGAAATAAAATCTAATGCTGTATGTTTTAACTAGTAGATTTAAATGAACAATGAGATATTATTAATGAATCATCTGGCTGTTCCATAGTGAGATGTTTGACTCAGTGAAAAAAGTCATGAGACTTGAAATTTTTGTCAGAAAACCAGATAAATCATTTTGTTCTGGTAAGCAAATGTTGCTAAGACAGCTTAAAGGCCTTTTGCCTCCAGGTCCATGAGAATCACATACATTCTGAAGAATTTGCAATACAGTAGGTCTTAAGGAAAACATCTACAAATCTGGTGAATCATATTCTACGCTAAGAAGAGTCTGAGAGTAGACATCTAATTGGGGCCAAGTACTGTGTTTTAGTGGGTGACACTGTGGGATAGTTCCTAGGAGGTCACAGTTCTTTCTTAACATCATCTGCAAAAGATTAAGAAGCGCTCCTGATAGAGCCGATATCTCCTTCTCAACTAACACTTGATGGCTTTGTCCACTGTTAATTTATCTAAATTCTGGATTACCATCCTTCTCAATTCAGTACTGGGGATTATGCCTAGGGGAAAATAACTGAAGGTGGAAGAATCAAAAAGAGTTGAAATGTAAAATCTCTGTAATGTTGCTTTGGATTCCAGCTACCTGCTACAGGACATATCCTGGGTACTGCAACACAGAAGGAAGGACACCTTCCAATCTCTGCCCACTCACCTGAAGAATCCATTCTTACTATAAGGGAAATGTCTGGTAAAAAGATGAGAATTCCTACTACTAAAAGGAATGTGTGTTTGGAGCATTGTAATCTGGTTATAAACATAAATGAGGATTGATTTTTATGACATATGGCACTTTTTATAAATTCCTATTTCACCCAGGAGGAAATTACAACTCACAAATGATAAAGGTCTCAAAGTTCATAGTAGCCTAGTATTCAAACCTGGATTTAGCTGGCTCCAAAGCCAGTACTTTTTCCACAATATCAGGTGTTTCTTTGCCTGACTCATTCACTTCTTGTTTTGTAAAATTTGGCAGGTTTCTATGACTATATTTAAGATTGCCATCTAAAGAGTAATATTATCAGACCTCAGATAAATAAAGAGTACATGTTTGAGGTGGTAAATGAAGCATAGGCAGAAAATTAAAGAGCCTTCCACTACAAGCCCATAGCTCTGTCTAAACAGTTGAAATAAAATATTTGTGGAGATGGGGAAAACCAAATCAATTTGTAAAATCCAAGAAAATAGATCAGTATTTTGACTGTATAAACTAGACAATCACAACTTCCCACACACATTTCATTCCATAGTATATGCTTAGTATATACATTTTACTAATTAGGTAACTATTAGGTAAATAATTAGTCAGGTAACTAAGTAATTCGGTAACTAAAGATGATACAACATTGTATTAGTTTTCTATGGTTGCTGTAACAAGTAACCACAAACCTACTGGCTTAAAACAACAGAAATTCATTGTCTTATAGTTCTAGAGGGTAGATGTCCAAACTCAAGTTTAACTGGGCAAAATTCAAGGTGTCAACAGGACTTCCTTTTGAGCGGGTCTAGCAGAGAATGTGTCTGTTTCCTTGCCTTTTCCAGCTTCTAGAGCTGAATTCCTTACATTTCTTGACTTGTGGCCCTTTCCTCCATCTTCCAAGCCAGCAACATAGCATCATCTTGTTTCAGTCATCACCTTGCCTTCTATTCTGTTCTGCAGCCAAATCTCCCTCTGCTGCTCTCTCATAAGGACACTTGTGATTGCATTTAAGGTCCACGTAGATAATTCAGGATAATTTCTCCATTTCAAGATCCTCAATTTAATCACACCTGCAAAGTTCCTTCTGCCATATAAAGTAATACTTACAGGTTCCAGGGGTTAGGACCTACTTGGATATATTTGAAGGACATTATTCAGCTGGTTTCAGGCATTCATAAATAATCTATCTGTATTAGGGTATACTGGAGAATGGAAGCAGTTATCCAGATATTTTAAGCGAATATCTAGATACTTTTAAGGGCACAGTAATAATATTTATTGTTTACTCTGTGACAAATATTTTATTTCAAACATTTAGAGTTGTGACAGGCGCAACTCTAAATGTTTCACATACATTGTACAGGTGAAAAGCAACAAAACAAATTATGAGATAGGTTCTTTTCTATTCCCATTTTATGGATGGGGAAACTGAGGCACACAAAGTGAGATTACCAGTTTATCCAAGGTCACAACTACTTCTCTAAATTATCCAGATTAAATATTTGCACAAATTACCAAAGACTTCTTCTTCTTGCATAAAAACATTTTAAAATGTAATTTCATATTGTCCATAAGATTATTTCAGTACAGTATGTAGTTTATGGACTTACAGCAGCAACATGTTCTTTGTATCAAAGTTATTTTCAGACAAAATTTCGTGCCCTTGCTTTGGTATTCTTACTTGGGATGGTTTCTGAGCAATAAACCCACTAGTGTCTTCAGTAATGATAGTCCTAATTTTATTTCCTGAGCACCTTTCTTTCCTTCAAAGTTCAGGAGAGAGTTACATAGTAATAGAAAGCAATTTCTCTTAAAAAAGAGGCATGAGAGAGATAGCACGCCTTGGCATATGCTCAGTTTCTGTTGTTACCCAATAATTGCTCGCTTTCATTTGGTCTTCTCTGAATGTGTTCCTCATAACTTTTAAAACTTCTTTTCATACTCTTGTTTTCAATGGTGCATATAGGCTTTCCAATGGAAATCTGTTTCCTTTATCCATATATCTCATCTATGTCCTTTTTTTCTTTGTTACAGAGACAGGGAGAGTGAGCAAAAACAGCTCTGTTGTTTAAGATCTTTTACACACATTCCTTACTCTTTGGAGCTTTCTCTAAATCTGTTATATGATGGTGTGTGGGGAAAGAGAAGATCCTTTTATTTAAAAAAAAAATCATTCTGGAGTTCTGAAGAAGACATCTTAAATCATAGGAAAGTTGTAGAATTTGAAGATGCAACAAAAAGTTAAGTTTGGTCCCAAATCCATTGGCAGGGATTATGGGTTTTACATTGTTTATGGATAGATTTCAAATTACCTCAAGCATGCATAACTTATTGTATCATTGAATTATTTCCTTCTAACATTATCAGGTTATAGAATTGTTCTGGGCCCTTGAACTTAACTAAGTGGAATGACCCTATTAGGGAGAGTTTCAAATGTTATACAAAAGAAGGGTTTTCAGCAGACTCTGGCCTTTTGACCCATGATACTGTTAGTGGTTTATTACATTTCTCTCAGTCTCAAAGACATAAATATATCATGGTAATGTTATGCATACAGGAGATAACCAAGAAATAGCACCTTAATAAAATGGTAACTAATTGGTTGTGGTGATTGGTCGAGTCATGTTCAAATGAAACCTATAGGAAAAGGTTGATTTAATTTTTTAAAATATGAACAACACTGAAAGCCGATGATGTTGACAACCAGTAAAGTCAACAGATCTATGAAGTTTAGATATTAATTAATACAATGGTAGAAATCCATGAGATAATCAGAGAACCAAGACTCATTACACTTCAGGTTTATTTTAGCTTGCAGGAAGGCACTTATTTTAATACAGCTGCAGAATTACAGATAATATACACACACAAAAGAGAGAAAAAAATCTGACAACATTGTTCTTATTATTCTAAGTTTAGGGTGATCTGTAAAGTTTTTTGATTAAAAAGTTAATGAAGGAGAAACATCTGAAATAGAACAGGAAGCAGGTTCCTCAAGTGACATAGCAGTTTTCAGTAGCATCAACTGTTGCAGTGAAAACAAAGATTTCTAATCTTGGAACTTGGCAGGTGAACAAGTAACAGATTTCCCAATATAATGTTTTGATTTTCGAGAAATAAATGGATTTGTGATTTTTTTTTCTTTTGCTTGTTTCACATTCTTTCACATATTTTATTAATCACTTGGGATGTTGATTACAAATACTTTTAATTAAAATAATTATCGGTTCTCTATTAACCGAACAGTTTCCTAGATCTTTTGCCTCTCTGAGGATTTGTAAGGTAGTTCACAAATGTCCTTACAAAAGCATGTATGTCCTTAAATATATTGATATGAAGATATTCATAGGCCTGTGCATGTTTATGTTTAAAATGGAAGAGAGGACCTAATTAAGAGGTCGAGATTTTTAGTAGTAGAGTTTCTTTTTGAATGTTATTGGCTTGTCACCTTATTAATTCCTCTCTCAAATTTTTGATTTTACTGATTATGAATGTTGGGAAGAAGGTGCAGAGTTGTTTGAGGTATTTTTACACCCTGCAGCATATCATCTTAGGTTTCTTTCAGAGCAATGAATGTCATATTAATGTGGGTTGTTGTCAATGCAATGCCAATAAAACTGCCAATTAAAACCAGATAAGGTATTTCTAGAGAATTTTTAGACATAAATTAGACAAGTAATTGACCTATATAAAAATACATTAAAAATAAATTCCTCATTAATAAAATGCTTTTGAACAGACTGGATTCCACGTAAACATTTTGTTCTTCATTGTAGTGTCTACATAAGCCTTACAAATATTTCCTTATTCACTTGTCACTGCAAGTAACCATGTGGGCATCAGGAATAATAACCACTATAAATTTACTGTCCAAATATATACATCCTGAGGTGAGGGCAGGTAGGGAAAATACCGAGCAAGTCAATTTTTGAAAATTATTTGCAAGACTGCTATAACACATTTTGCAGAATGAAAACAGATGGTCTTTAGGATTTGCATTATATTGACAAGGAAATTATAACCCAGAACACTAAGGGTATTTTTTACTATGATGGCAGAGGGACCCAAGCCAGCATCTTAGAGAATATGGTACTTTCCCCTGACAAAGTAAATTGTGAAAATGCCAGATTTCCACGATATTACATCTTGCAGAATAAAATCATCTAACTTAGTAAATGCTTTTAGTTGTCTTTCTTCAGTGGGTCAGAGCCTGTTACTTATTGTACAATATTTTAAAAATAACAGTATAGTTTGTTGTGAAGTATTTTATGCCTGAAACTCTTAAATGTTTTCAAACATTAGTTGATTTGCTCTTAATGATTAACATAGATTTTTAAATCATTGGTAAAAGTTTTTCATGACACATACGGTTGGGATTATCTTAATTTTTAGGGATAATATAAAAATAACCACACCTCTGGTTACAATTATTTAATATTAAGCCAATTTGGTATGCATAAACTTGGTAATCCTCTAAAAACTCTTAAGCTCCTATAGACTCGGTATGTTGATTTAAGCAAGACTATTTTTTCCTTCTCTTTAGAAGAAAAAAATACTACTTCTCTAAAACTACCACTTTTCCTTAGAGATCATTTAAGTCTTTTATCTATTCTTGTTTCAGACAAAACATAAGTGCTCCTACCTTAGCACGTATACTATTTTTAAATTTTTATTTTTTTGTTTTTGAGACAGATTTTCCCTCTGTCACCCAACCTGGAATGCAGTGGTATAATCACAGCTCACTGCTGCCTCAACCTCCTGGGCTCAAGCGATCCTCCCACATCAGCATCTCAAGTAGCTGGGACCACAGATGCCACCACACCTGGCTATTTTGTCCTATTTTTATGTTTTTGTAGAAATAGGAGTCTTGCTATGTTGCCTAGGCTGGTCTCAAACTCATGGGTTCAAGCCGTCATCCCATCTCATCCTCCCCAGATGCTGGGATTACAGGTGTGAGCCACCACGGCCAGTCAATCCGTATCCTAATTGTGGATCCTAGGTTAAGAAGTCTTGCTTAAAATGTTCATTAAAACTTTCTGATAGTCTTTCCATGCTTTAAGAGTACAAAGCTTATCTTTTTTTAAATAAGTTTTACAACACAGAGATGGTCAGCCCACCTCACAATCTTTGTCATCATCATTGCCATCGTAATCAATACCATAGCCACATGATCTCCTATTGTCTTGCCCCAGTTGACACTCCACCCAATACCAATGCCAGTGATAATCTGAGTCATCGTGTGGTAACTGCATGTCATGAATTACAGTTTATGACTCATCTTCTTCACTTATCTACCCAACAAACATGTTCAAATGAGTCACCTCACTTTTTCTTTCATACCAATATGATCTCTCTCACAATTGCATCCCCAATTACTATACTTCTTAGTGTTTGTCATAGGAATTCAATATATGGTTTCTGAAGCATTTAATATAAATAGCTAAAAAACTCTCACAATCATATTCAGCGACAACTTATTGAAGTAAAACAATTTCCTAAAAGAACAAGAAATGCAGCCTAATCTTGCTTATGTTAATTACATTTAATGTCTATGCTATTCGTTCTTATACCCAACAAATATCTTTAAACATTTTCTACGTACCAGGTAAACAAACAAGAACTGGCTATATAGTAATAAGGAGGTGTGTAGGTTATTCCGTTTGCCCTCCCAAGACCCATTCTTCGTCCTCTGCCCCAAGGGCTGATCTCTGTAAACTGCATTAAAAAGCTCCCTTACTCTCTTTGTGTGGGATTCAGCCAGCGGGAAGCACTGGTAGGAGAGGCAGGGTAGATGAAGAAGAGATGAGTCTATTTCTTCACCTGTGATTTCCCTTTCTTGGTGCACTATTGTGGTGGTGGCTGTATTCGCTCTATTACTAGAGCTGGTATTGACTGACCCCATTTTGTATTACTCCAGCCTCTGAAAAGATCTAATGATACCATTTTCTCTCCCTGCTTATTCAGACCCATTGGTGATATTGCTTTCCTAGTGTTGCTAGTTTCTAGAAATCTGAACATTCCTGATAATTCCTTAAAGTTTCCCACAGCTCTATGAAAAGTCCCTTCGTTCAATATCTTTCAAATCTGTCTCCTGCCACTAGATTGACTGGTACAACAGAACTGGACATTCTTTGCTTTCCTGAAACTGACAATATACTAGAGAATACAGACATTTAATAAATTATGACCAGAATTTGTATGGGACCAGACAAAAGGGTATCTTACTCAGCCTGTGATAACTAAAGTTTGTTGTGTGAGATGTTAATGATTATATATCTGAAAGTAGAGAGGCAAGTATGTGTTTGTTTATGTTTTGGCAAATAGGGTCCTCTGTGTCTTTGCATCAAAAAGTCTGTGAACTAAAACATTAAAAAGAAAAAATGTGCAATGTATTTCATCTATGAGGATAAGGTAAATTTTGTCTAATTCAATTTTACAGTTAATTCTCCTTTACAGTTTGCCTAATTCAATTTTACAGTTAATTCTCTCCTAACACCCTTAGAAGCCACTTCTACACATGCTTGCTAGGTTGCTGTCCATACAAACTGCAAGACTCTTTAGTCCCTGAGATAACTCAGCTATGTCTAAAGTCTCAGTGGTTTGCAACAACAAAGGTTTACTTTTGTATAACTGCTAAACACAATACAATTTTAATCTATCTGGTTCCACCAAAAACGCAAAGCCAATGAATAGAAATCTTATTGATGAAATGAAAGCTCAGAGAGAAAGCAATTGTAATTAAAATGTTTAGTCAAATTCTAACATATTACTATAATTGCAATAAAATTTTCAAAGTTTAAATTCTCTTTTTATAGGCTGGTTTTTTAAGTTCTTCTTGCAAATTGCTCTACTTCAGAGGAAAATGGGTTTTCCATTTAAATAAAGTAATTTATTCAACTATTCCTGTTGCCATTGAGTTGCCACTTAGAATTTAGTTTGTTGGACTTTTGAATACATCTAATTACTCAGAAATAGCAGCTGAGTAGAGAAGGCTAAAGAGAGAATGAATAGAGAAGGCTATTCATGAGCTTTTACCACAGCCATGAGATATTGCTATGAATGATTGCAGGCTATATATGTTCTATGATGAAAAAAAATGACAGATGGGCATGATGTTCATGATGCTTCCAATATTTTCAAAGCTGTAGCCGACCAGTTTCAAATGATTGATTTAGAGTCCAGAACATTTATATGTTTGGACAATATTTGAGGAATAAAAATAGGTGTAACATTGGGCCTGATGTCATCATATTTTAAGCTCATTTTACGAGAAGTTCTTGATGAAGAGAATCAGTGGTTGAATATGTATGTATGTATTCCCTACTTTTCTTGCAAAATGTTCTTTTCCAATGAGATTCTCAAAGGAAGCCTTTTTTTTCTTTTTTAATGGATTATTATTACAGTTCTAGAAATTCAGAATGTGAGAGCATATGCCATTTCTTTTTTAAAATTGCATGGTAGACAGTTTTATGATCCTGAAATTTATAATCCAGCTTGAATGTCAGGAAACCTGGGTTCTAGTCCCAGTTCTGCCACTAACATCCTGTGTAGCCAAGCACTAATTAACTGATGTATCTGTGTTTCTGTTCTTTCATTTGTAAATTGAAAAGAAAATATTTTCTTCAAACTACTTCACAGGAATATTAGGAAAAACAAAACAAAACTTGTTAAAGTACTTGTGGCTTTTCAAAAAAAAGGATGATCTGTAAATCTAACTTATAATTACACAACACTATACATCCCACCAGACCTCAGACATCTTCTCAAATCAGATGAACGGTGAGTGAAATTATTTAAAAAGACTCTGGAAAAAAAACTTTTCAGGTAGGAATACTAAAAATATCAACTTATCATTTTAAAATAACTCTAAAGTTATTCTACAATGCAATATTATAGAAAAGACATCTGGCAATGGACATTGGAATTGGATGCAGAAAGTCTTATATTCAATACACTAAGTGACAATGAAATTCAAAAAGATCTTCATCATCCATCTCCAAACTATTGAGACACCTTAACAGCAGAATGTATAGGACTCTGGCTACTAATTGGGGGAAGAAAGTGAACGAAGGAAAGTTAATGATTACTTTAGAGACCAGATTGGTGGAGGGTGATGTCCTTAAAAAACAAGAAACTGGTAGAAGAATGAATTGGGGTGACAAGAGCAGGAATGTGGCATGCTGAGATATTGCCCTTAGTTTTGAACGTGTTGGAGAGGCAGGTGTCCGGTGTTCTTTAAGTTATATCACAGTCATATTTTGGAGGTGCTTTACCATGTTAGCTAGAATTTAGAGACCCTAATATATTTGATAAAGACTTCAAAAAATCTAGCTTCTTTACTATACAGTAGTTAAACAGAATGAGATAAATCTATATGGAGTGGTACTACAGAATAATGTCCTAGATATATGTGGAAAAACAAAGTACAGAAGAGTGAATATAGTATGCTCCCTTTGGTGAAAAATAAAAGTGATATATGCTTATATATTCACAAACTCATCCTGGAAAGATACAGAAAAATGGGTAATGTGCTGCCTCACAGGAAGAGACCTGGGGGACTGAAGTTCTAAGAAGGGAAAAAGACTAATTTTATTCCTTACTCTGAAATCTACATTGTCTGATATGCATATAGCCACTCCAGCTTTCTTTTGAGTAGTATTTGCATAGTATTTATCTTTGTTTCTATCTCTTTACTTTTAATCTGCCTGTGTCTTGATATTTAAAGTGAGCTTCTTATAGACAGGGTATGGTTGGGACTTGCTTTCTTGTCCAGTGTTTCAATATGAATTTTAAATGTTTAGATATTTACATTTAATGTGATTACTGATATTGTTGGGTTTAAATCTATCATCTTGATATTTGTTTTTTGTCTCATTTTTTCTTCCTCTTTTTTTCTGACTTGTTTTAGGCTATTTTTTTATGATTCCATACAAATCTCCTTTTTGATTTTGATATAATTACATATAAATGTCCTTTTTGAGTATTGTCATTTGTATTTACTTATTTTTGAGACAGGGTCTTGCTCTGTCTCCCAGGCTGGAGTTCAGTGGCACAATCTCCGCTCACTGCAACCTCCCCCTCCTGGGTTCAAGCAGTTCTGCCTGCCTCAGCCTCCTGAGTAGCTGGGTTTACAGGCACATGCCACCATGCCTAGCTAATTTTTGTATTTTTAGTAGAGATGGGGTTTACCCATGTTGGCCAGGCTGGTCTTGAACTCGTGACTTCAGGTGATCCACCCACTTCGGCCTCCCAAAGTACTGGGATTACAGGCATAAGCCACCACGCCCGGCCCTTTTTGAGTATTTTTATACGATTCCATATATAATCTTTCCTTTATCTCCTTTATGACTTATTAATGATAACCCATTGGTTTTTAATTTTTTAATGTTTGCTTCAGAATTTGCATATGACAGGTGCTATGATCAGTGTATTTATATATATTTAATCCTCATCTAATTAGGAGGTATAAGTAACCCTATTGTACAGATGAAGAAAAAACATCTTGCTGAAATTACAAGTTAATGTCTCAGAAACAGAATTCAAACTCAGATTTGTCTAACTTCAAAATGTACTTTGTAGTACTGGGGATATACTGGAATAACCCTTCAGTCTTTTATATAGTCAATTGTCTGTAAAAAGGACACAGGCCAAACAATGAACTGTTAACATATTTTACATTATGGAATATATACATGGAAACTGTAAGGAGGTAACGGCTGTAAACATAATGGATTGACAGAACTTGAAAATAAAGTCAAGACTGTGGTCTCTGAAACGGAATAGAGTAAAACAGACGATGAAGAAATGAGCTATTTGCAGAGGTAATAACTTACCCTTAAGGTAAAGTTTCAAATATCTTTTCTTTTTTTTTTTTTTTTTTGAGGCAGAGCCTTGCTTTGTCGCCCAGGCTGGAGTGCTGTGGCACAACCATAGCTCACTGCAGCCTTGACCTCCCGAACTCAAGCAGTCCTCCCACTTCACCCTCCCAAGTAGCTGGAACTATAGGCACATGCCACCACACGTGGCTAATTTTTTTTTTTTTTTTTTTTTGGTAGAGACAGGGTCTCACCGTGTTGCCCAGGCTGATCTTGAACTCTTAGGTTCAAGCAATCCTCCCACCTTGGCTTCCCAAAGTGCTGGGATTATAGGCATAAGCCACCATTCCTGGCCTTAAAATATCTGATAACATTGGGTCCACATTTGCACAGAGCAGCTGGAGCCAAGTGACGAGTGAACAGTGGTTTGCCACAGTTCTCGCCATTTCAAATTGCCTTATACCAAGCCATTTCTCTCACTTATGTTATCTGCCTAGTTCCTAAAGCTTTTGAATTTGCTACTCTCCATTATGGAATAAAGAAAAAGATTTCTAAAAGAGATAGAATGACTCTCAGGTCTATAATGTTTAGCAATTACTTCATGTATCAATCCATGTAATACAACACAACAATTCGAGTCTTTCAGAAAAAAAGAGTTGATCAGCTTAGAAGCACAGAAAAAGGAGATTCAAGAGGTCAGTGATGGTAATTCCCTTCCAAACATATCTTAGGATATTTAGTCAAAACAACCAGCTGTCCATTTCAATGGAAGATACAGTATAGTGGTTAAGAGCTAGACTGCCTAGGTTTGAATATTGGTACTGGCACTTACTAGCTTTAGGATTTTTGGGAGTCCGTTTAAAGTCTTTGTGCACAGTTTCCTCATGTGCAAAGGAGGATAACAAAGTATCCTACTTCATAAATTTGCTGAGGCATTTAAATGAGTGACTGGCCCATGGTAAGCTGTAATTATTAATATAAATACATCAGATACTCATATCCTGATGCCCTAAAATTTATGATCCAAATAATTACTTAATTCCTTTTTTCTTAAATCCTTACCAGGCAACTTCTGATGGCTTCCTGTATGGCATGACTTTAAGCAGAATGAATTTAAATCCTTTCAAGGTTTCTGAGGAGTAACCACCTGTAGCATTCTTGATTTGATTATCTGAGTCTTTATCAATCAGTATATCGAGATGTGCTGCCAAGGAAGCAGAATTCAGTGACAGCTTGCAACTTTTATTACCAGCAACAGTGTTTGGCTATGGAGAGTTTTTCTTAAGTAAACTGGCAAAGAACGGAGGTTTTCTGAGGCTGATTTTCTGTTCACCTATTTTGCTGGCCCTACAAACTAATCCAAAGTCACTCATATGCAACAGTCTCAGACTGTAGGAAGTGAGCTCACAATGCCTTTGAAAAGTGAATCTTGAGCAAGTCATTTTAATATATTGCAAAACGAATTACTTTAGACTGCACTGATCAAAAAAAAAAGTCTTTTAATTTATTGACATTTACTGGGCTGAAGTTACCTTTACACTATCCATGTGGAAAATTATGAATGTAGGGGTCTTGGTAAACCAACTGTCCTTAAAATTTGAGCAAATTACATGTGGGTAAATAAATACTACCAGTTAAAAATGTTTCCTCTATTAACTTATAGTAAAAACACTTAGCCAGGATTCAATATCAGTATGTTAGTATGCTCAAGATTAGAGTATTTGTTTGGAAGTAAATTAAGGCATTTCCTTAAAAATAGTATTGTTTATAATTTAGACTTTCACAATTTTAGGTTGGTTCTCCTTCAAGTACTATTCTAAGTTTGAATTAACTCTTTATCCTACAGTTCTTACTCTAGCAGGGCACTCCAAATGTTCCCACATCTCATATGATTTTGTAAGAGTCACTGTCTTGCTCTGGCAGCCTTACAGGTGTTCCAATCAGCCTTACAGGTTCCACAGCACCTGCTGTGGAGAGCGCAGCTGACTGACAGCCTTCAACTGCCACACCTTTGGATCCACTGTGGAGTTCATGACAAGCCACGCTTCCCCTGGCTGCTTCCGGGCTTTGATTGAGCAGGTACTAGAACCTGGCCTTTCCTGTCTGCAAAGATTTAGCTGGCACCACTAGCAGAATGCCTCTCTAGTCACAGAATCCCACCTAGCAGGGTATTCACAAGAAAACTTACTTTATAGTAAAGGAGGTACAGGTAGGCCATGACCATGGGGTCTAATTGTTTTATCATATATTGTACTATTTAGGTGAAGTTGGCCTCATAGAGTACTGGAAAAGCCTACTTAAGTCACAGCTAAATCAGCAGCTCAGAGACAATAATCTGCAAGGATGGCATGACATCTCTCAGTATTTAGTATAGGTACTAATCAGAGATTTCTATATGACACTGTGTCTCTAGTAGGACAAATACATGAATCTAGGAACCAAAAGGTGAAATCACAAATGGCTATATTTACAATCACTCCTAACAACGCACTGAAGAACTCTGTGCTTCACCTCCCCCAACTCTGGGTTGAGTAGAATTACAGGTTTTCTCTCTTGCAACGGGGTAGAGCAGGCATCCATTGAACTGTAAAGTTATGTACGGTATGACACTTTTGGCTCTTTGCAGGCAGGGGCCAGCAAGCAAGGATGATTGATTAGTATGAGGAGGTGGGGCCACCTTTACACCCTGGGGACAAGGAGAAATACACATGTGGAACTCAGACGATCCACTTGGGTGCCTCTTGGTATGCCCTTACCTAATTCTAACTGTGAATGGACACAAACTGCAGTCACGGACTGAGAAGAGTATGACGACAAAAGCCCAAGACCACTTAGGAGTGAAGTTTAGGTCATGACACCAAGTAAGTCAACAAGATCTGCTGAAGTGAGAGCTGAGAGTGAGGGGAATATAGAGTGGAGAGTGGAGGACAGGGTAAGTACTAGTGTGGTCCCAGACCACCTGCGATGAGAGTTTGTCCTATTAACTTCCCTTCCCTAAGTTTATCCTAGAGAGGTTGACAGAAATCATGAAGCGACACCATGAACGTTATTATGAACTGACTTACAGTCTCCATCTACTGCACTTTTGGATTCACCACTGAGTTTGCACCAGACTAAGTTTTTCCTGCACTGCTCTCAGACAATGACTGAGCACGGCAGAGATACTAGAACTGGGCAATTCCTGACCAATTTGGAATTCCTCTAATGAACAACTTTGGCTTAGGACTCCCCATTGACCTGGCTGAGTCTCTCAGAATGACACTGCAAATAGGTTCTTTCAACCTATTCTTCCTTCCCATTCTTTTTCAGATTTCCACCCCCCTGCATTCCAATGGGAGTCTCCCTGCCTTCTCTTGCTGGTCTCCCTTTGTCCTTCACAGGCATTTTCTCTAATCTCCTGCACATGTAATCCTGTCTTGGCATCTGCTTCTCAGAAACCTGTAGCTGACAAACTGGGTGTTGTTTTTAAATTTCGGCAAAAGAACGGTGACTAGAATGAAATAAGAAAGATTCTCAATGGGAAAAGTTAGAGCATAGCCGAATCTCTAGTTTTTAACAAGTTTTTCAGGGGTCAATAATTGCCCTGGTTTTGTTCAGTTAGCTATGAAAAAAAAAAAAACTTCAAAAATATGTATGAATCTAAGAATAACTTTGATGGCTGGGTCAAGACCAATCAGACATCTGTTAATTTCAGAAATACCAATATGTCTATTGAACCAGAATGAATCGAACCTACCATTTTTATGGTGGCCTTGATAGGACATTCAAGCACAGAGCCTTGTATGGTAATTCTGAGAGAAAGGCACTAATGTGAGGAAATATAAAAATTTTTAATAAAGCACATGTTGCAGTGTTACATTAGGCAACCAGAAACATTCGTTAATTTAAAAAATTCTGGTAGAAAGTTTTAAAAGGAGGGAATAGGTGCTGAGAGAAATTTTGTTCAAGGGGTAAAAAGGACCTGGAGAAGAGATACTTAATACAAGGTGCTAGGAAGAATCCAGGGGGAAAGCAACACCATCAAGCTAATAATTGGGTGACCTTGGAGGAATGGCCTCAACATATTTCCTAACATACAGTTTCATGCCAGGATATACACACTGTATATAACATACAGTTTAATACCAGGATATACACACTGTTTGTTGAGGATGTCTTACAATGAAGCATACAGAGTGCAGAGAGAAACAAAATACAATCCTAAAGATGTAGTTTTGGGAAGGTAACCTTTGAATCTTCTCTCTTTATCCCTCTTGGGAAGTGGCAAGGAAAAGATACCCCTTGGTGGAAAAGATATCCATTGGCATCTTCGGGAGTGCCTATTTTATCAGAATCACTCATCATGTTCATTACTGCTATTTCACACAATCTCCTGAAAAATGATGTCAAGTAGCCACAGGAACCTGCTTGGTTTTGAAATTCCTCATTTTGGTTTTCCATGACCCTGGATAACCTGGCCTCATCCTATTTATTCAACTTATTTTTCCTTCTTTCCCATATACCTTCCAAACTAGTCAAGCTAGTCTACCCACTGTTGTTCAACACACCACTCTCATTCTTGTCTTGCTGTCTTCGTTTGGATGTTCCACCCATTCCGGTTCAATTCTGCTCATCTTTCAAGTCCCATCCTCATTCCAGGCATTACCCTGTGGGTTTGACTCAGGGGGCTCTTGCCATATGCATTACATAACTTGTTACTTTCAAAATACGTTCTCTTGGATTACTGCTGTAGGATTTAGTAAAAAATTATTTTAGGCAGATAGAGAGGAAAAGGGGTCCTTGGAAAGTTTTTGTCTCCTTTAAAGTAGCTCCAGAAGTGTTTCTTGTCTAGCAGGAAAGCCCCCGCTCTTAGAACCCGGCTGTCAACCTTTGATATGCAAATGCAAGCCATTAAAAACTAAGTCCACACAAACATGGCGATAGCCACCTTGTCCTCTTGGCCTTGCCCCTACATGTGCCTGGCAACATGGCCACCCCCACATATCCCCATATTTGTAGAACATCAAGGCGACCTGCATTTGCATATTAAAAGGCTAGGGTGGGAGAGCCAAGTTTTTCCGTGGGCTACGGGAATGACATGCCTGATAACCAATCACCTGAGCGCTATGCAAATCAGACACCGCCTCCTCCAGCCTCCTCATATAACCGGCTGTTAACGCGGCACTCGGGGTTTCCTCTCTAGGCTTTGGAGCCCACCTCCCTGTGTCTCTACAGGGGGGCGTCTTCCTTCTTTCTTCTCCCTTCTTTCTCGCCCATTAAATTCTCCACTCCTTAAAACCACTCCATGTGTGTCTGTGTCATTTTATCCAATTCGGCGTGAGATGAGAGCCCTGGTGTTCTTCCACTCATCGGAGCTGTATCATTAAAAGTGTGTTTCATGTATTTATCTCCCCCAAATAGACTGCAAACTTCTTAAATACTTGACTCATTTGGTAAATATTCATAATTGCAAAATCTTAAAGCTGCATGATTCTAGATGATGAAACTGATATGTAGACAGTCACCCATACTGAGTATTAGAGTTGAGAACATCAAAATAAAATTGAATGCTTACTATGTACCTGGCATAATTTTAAGTTCCCTACATATATTAACTTACTTAATTCATGCCTTTGGCATCATCCTTCATGACTTTCTTTCTCATATATCCCAAATCTAATCTGATTCTATTGGCTCTATCTTCAAAATAGAGCTGGAATCCACTTACTTCTCACCAAATTCACCATGCCAATTCTAGGCTCCGCCCTCTACTGGAACACTGTAACAGGTTCCTAATAGATGTATTCTCAACACTGCAATCCTTTTAAAATTTTAAGTCACACCTCTTCAAAAGTCTGTAATGACCTACAAGACCCTATATAATCCTTCCCCTCCATCACCTTAACTTCCTCTCCACTACTCTCTGCTTTGCTCAGTCTGCTCCAGCAACATTGATCTGCCTTAGTCTTCCACAAACACACAACGCATCTAGAACCTTTGATTTTTTTTTTTTTTTCCTTGTCTGGAGCACACCCCAATCATACACACAGCTAATTCTCCTTAAGTTGGCTCAACTCTCACTTTATCAATAAGGCCTATATAGACACTATTTAATTCTGCAGTTTGCCTCTCCACCTCTCTCCTCTCTCTCCCCGCGCCGCCCTTTCTAACAGCACTTCTCACTCTTCATGATACTGTTTACCTTTAAGCTATATATTGTCTGTTCTCTCCATCCCCATTTAAGCTCTATGCCGGGAATGCTGGGTTTCTGTTTTATTTGCGGTTGTATCCACAGAGTCTAAAACAGTGCCCGGTACACGAAAGGCACTCAATACATACTTGGCAAATAAACTTAGAAGCTAGATTTTCTTTCTGCAAGGCCATTACTCTTTGGTGAAGAGCCCGGCCTGGCCTTGTCAAATAACAAGCTTGACCAAGAGCCAAAGCCACAGAGGGCCTAGAGGTGGGCGGGGGTGGCTAACCGCAGATTGAAACATTACCTCAGCACCTGGGGATCTCAGTTTCACATCTGGACACAGGTTTGGAGGACTGAGGAGATGTACGTTAAAAAGCAAAAGTGTACAGTTGTTTCTGCGGGAGATGGGGGGAAGAAGGGCAAATTTCTTCTGCGCTTGCACGTCCATAAGTGTGTCAATTTGCAGCATTTGGGACGCTAAAGCCCCTCTTACCAAAACAAATCCAGCGCCCCCGGGCTTGGGCTCTGCAACACGGAGCTTGCCCTTCCCCCGGCAGCTTCAGTGCCCTCACTTAGGTGGTTAGGCCGTGCCTAAACATCATTCTTTCCTGGGCCGAGGTGTTCCTGTCACAGGGTCAAGGTGCCAACGTGCCGCACCCTCCGCGCTCAGGTGTCCTGCAGGCAGCCGCGGGGCTCGCAGCACCGATCCGCTGACAGGCGGCGGAGCGAACACCCGGGCGAGGCCCCGCGGTGCGTCACGGGAGCTGCGGCGGAGACCTCCTGGCTCCCGCCCCCGCACGCGCCCGCCGCACGCACGCGCACTGCGCCCAGCATGAGGGTCGCGGCTCTGATCAGGTAATGCGGCCGTGGAGCCGCCTCCCTCTTCCCAGGCCAACCTCTCGTCCCTTCCAGCCGTCCCTAGCGCCGAAAGAGTGGGTGTCTCTGCCTGAGCCGCGTGTTGGGGGTTCCGCGGCTCCTCCGAGCCACAGGAAGAGGCGGAGCCTTCGGTATTGCCGGCCCGCTTGTGCCTCGGTCCTGGGCTTGCGCGCCTCCTCCCCGTCCGTCGCTGCCTATCTGGTCTTCCAGCCCTCAAACTTGGATTTCCATTGGATTCAACTGGGAAATTAAAAAAAAAAAACAAAAAAACCAAAAAAAAACTGACGCCTGGGCCCCGCCGCCAGAGGGATTGGTTTAATTACTTCTGTGCGGCCTGGCGTCTGATTTTTTTCCAAGCTCTAATGAGCCGTGAAGTTTGGAGCCACTACCTTGTTCCGCCAACTAAGTTAATAACCCTCGCCCTTTCCCCCTCGCTTTCTTCATCCTCTTCTGTAGTTCCCTTTGGTCAGCTGGGTCCGCCGTAGCCTGGGCCTCCTCCCGAGTTGTAACTGGTTCCGCCCCTCCCAAGAAGTCCACCCTTCCCTCATCTTCACAGATGTGGATTGCTTATGGCATGTGTGTGTGTCTGCCTTTGGGCACTCAAGTACAGAGATCTCTCTTCGTGGTAGAGACCGAATTGTACTAGCCTTATGCTAGATGCAGTTGCTGTTGCTTCGGACTCTCATCATTGCTTTAGAGTGACCTTACCGTATACTCCGTATTCCAAAAGGAGTTTGATGTCTGTAGTAACCAAATCATAAATTTAAGTGTCTAAATAAGTCCTATGACTGACAAACCAAAACCAAACCTGCTTAAGTATTTCCATACTCAATCTATAAACTGAGGCGGAAGGGAACACACTAACAACATTAAAAAGTTAGTTTAGACTACTTTAAATATTTGTTTCATGAGATTTTGCCCTGTAGAGTGTCTTGGATACAGTACAACGATGCGTTTGCTTTTGTAATCCAATTGAAGATTTCATAAACGTTTTCGTTAAGTCCCTTAGGTAACTAATACTGGCTGGTTAAGCATTGTCCTATTAAGGACTTGATATGACATTTCAAACCTACTACAGTGTCTGAAATATTCCAGTTCCCTTTCCTTCAGTGTGATTTTTAGGAGACTAGACCATAATGTCACAATAATTATTGTTTTTCAGTAAATGTCCTCTGTAAAATAAATGATTAGGCTTTAACCATTGTGTCTCATTTTAGAATTAAAAGTACCCCAGGAAGTGAATAATTCAAATTTACATCGTTTTTCAAAAGTTTAGTGATTAAAGTAAAGCACAACAACCAAAGACTTAGAAGTATTAGAGGGGAGGAGAGAAGATTGGTAGAGTCAGTTATACTAAATAACCTGTAATGTACATATATTGCTTTATAATAAAAAAAAAAAATTTGCTAAAAAAGCAATGTTGGAAAATTCTTGCTTAAGTGTAAGAGCTGTAAGGACATATGCTGTAAGTATGAATACATAAGCACTTACCTATATGCTTATGATATAGATGCTATGTATTCCATATATACGCATTATATGTAATTATGTATTGTAAGTGAATAAGTGAAACTGGGATTCTTACATATCTTTATAAGAACATTATTTTCCTTTTTTAATTAATTTTTTTATTATACTTTAAGTTCTGGGTTACATGTGCAGAACGTGCATTTTTTTACATAGGTATACACGTGTCGTGGTGGTTTGCTGCATCCATCAACCCATCACCTACATTAGGTATTTCTCCTAACATTAGCCCTCCCCTAGCCCCAACCCCCCACAGGGCCCGGTGTGTGATGTTCCCCTCCCTGTGTCCATGTGCTCTCATGGAACATTATTTTTCTAATAAATAAATGGGTCTTTGAATTTTATAGTTGAATGTTGTTTTGAGGATTGTCCAGGCGGACCATTCACTAATTTTTGTATGAAGTATGCAAACCTAAGCACATTTAATAACTTAGCTTAGTATCCCAGAATTGGAAACTAAAATAGATCTATAAGACCTCTCCCATAACATACATGTGTACTTAATGGAGTTCTAAGAGGACAGTAAGGTACTCTGCATTTCCCAAGCTTGTCTAATATTCAAAACCTTTTTTTAGAGTAATTGGTTAGTATTTTGTTGGACACCAGTGTTCCATAGAACACAGTTTGGTAAATACTACTGAAAACCATGTTTGAAATGTTAGCGTATTTCAAAATGAATTGTAAGACTCAATTCTGATTCTGGATGCACACCCTTCAGTCTTTAATATCTGAAACAATTAGTCATATCTTTTTAGCCTGGGGAAACAGAGCAGTAAGGTTCGATACGGGAAGCTGTGGAAGACCTACTTACGGGGATACGGAATCTGAAGAGAGGAAGAATGGACTTTTTAAAACTTTACTTTGGCCCTTGCACTCTCCTTCCACTTGAGAAGTTTTGGAATGAGAGTTGTTATTGATGGGAGGGTGGAAGAGGCAGAAAATGTTGAAAACTAAGATAAAAGGCAACAGGGCCAGTTTCTGGGGTCCTCAGTTTCTTGAGCTATGAAGAGGTCTAAACATTGCCTGGGGGCACATTTGCAGACCTTAAGCAAATATTGGAAAGAAGGGAAACAGGAGGAAAAGAAATATAAAAGGGAGAGAGGCAATGAGAAATGATAGTGGGAATTAGGAGAATATTAAACCACAATGGCATATAGATTGCCATTCAGCCATATTACAGATGAGCTACTACTTGTCTTTACTAAGTGATATGCCTCTGCCTTAGGTAGATTTAGAACCAGAATTTAGAAGTTCCTTTCAATGTGTTACTAGATTTATAGCTCAAGCCATGTTCTGCTGCCATCATATATATATATAAAATGTGTGTGTGTATAACATATGTATGTATGTAAGTGTGGTGATGGCTGAAGTGCTGATAGTGCTGATGTTTCACGTCATCAGTGTAAGTCAGCATCTTGTTTTTTATCTCTGCAGAATTTGAACCCACCAAGTGTGTCAAACTTTGTCATTAGATAGGTACTCAAATCTTTAATTTGGTCCTTTAATTGCTGATGATAGCTATTTCTTAGATTTCTTATGGTGGAGCAGAATTTATTTTTTTTACTTTCTCATAAAGAATCTTTTTTTTTTTTGCTTTTTCAATAATTTCTATGAAATTATTTTATATATACCTTAAGTGGAATAATATATATTATGTATATTCCTTAGATGGAATATATATATGAAATATATAATTATATAATAAATGTTTAGCTGGGATGTAAATTGAAATTTTCTATTTGCAAAGCACTTCAATATATATATTTGCTATCACAAAGCAAAAAGTTACCATATTTTATTTAGAATATTCTTTTTATAAAGGCATATAGTTTCTTAAGCTCCTGTGTATAGCAGCCCTGGACATTCAGGTTGCTCAGTTTGTTTATGATTTAGAAATTAATGTTTTTTTTGCATTGTAATATATTCTGAAAAGTCGAGTAAATAATATGTTCTGTTTTGATATCTAGTGATTTTATGTTGAATAATGGTCAGTAGCTTGATATTTGTCTCTCTGTTGATTTATTTTTTAGTGGTGGGAAGGACAGCTGCTATAATATGATGCAGTGCATTGCTGCTGGGCATCAGATCGTTGCTTTAGCAAATCTGAGACCAGCTGAAAACCAAGGTAAGTACATGCCTTTATTGGGAAGTTGCCTAAATGAATGAAACTCCAACTTCATAATTACATTGTACAGGTATACCATACAAAGACGAAAAAAAAAGAACCAATATATATTAAGCACCCTTTAGATGCTAGGTTCCACGTAGAACTTAGCATTATCTTCACTTATTTTTTAATTCTCATAACCAACTTCTATAGAGATGCATTATTAATCTTAACAGACAGGGATCCTGAAGCTTAGAGTTTGTCTGAAGTAAACTAGCACAAACTTGTAGAGCTAAGACTTGAACCTTCTTACTTCAAAGTACACTGCCATTTTACCCCACCACATTTCCAAGTACTGTAGGCAGCATAGAGGTAGATAAGATATAGTCTCATGCCTCAAGGGGCTTGAGAAGTAAGACATATATTGATAAATGATATATTAATGTTATTAGGCACCTGTAGTCCCAGCTCCTCGGGAGGCTGAGGCAGGAGAATGGCGTGAACTCAGGAGGTGGAGCTTGCAGTGAGCCGAGATGGCGCCACTGCACTCCAGCTTGGGAGACACAGCGAGACTCTGTCTCAAAAAAAAAAAAAAAAAAAAGATACAGTTTACCTATTTTAGATGGAAGCCAGAGATGTGAGACTTGAGAGAAGCAAAAAGCAATGCATTTCCACTTTTCATTTGTCTGTAGTAACAAGGGCATCTACATAAAATTCACAGACCTCATATTGGCTACTTTTTTCATTTTTTTCCCCAATGAAATATTCCCAGTTATAGCTTTTGACAAAAGAAATATATTCTCCAATTTGCTTTTTAATGCTCTTGTGTTATACCTATGAAACTAAAAGATATTAACTGCTAAAATGTAAGAGGGAGCAAAGATTAGCACTTGTGTGACTTTTGTATTACTGCTTCTCACAGGACTCTTCTACTAAGATCTTTTTATTATCTCTTTTACTTCTTTCCAGGCTCCATCTTTTTGCACTACTGTTATTTTAAGATTAATTAAATGAGTAGTATATGTGAGAACATTGGTTATAGTTCCTGTCATGAAGTAGGCATTCTGTAAATTTAGCTGAATTGGAATCTAGCTAAATACTTGTTTTATATCTCTAAATAGATTGATTATAAGCTTTTTGAGAGGAGAGATCATATCTTCTATCTTCCTTTTATTGCTCCTCATTGCTTAGAACAGCTCTATGCCTCTGGTAGGAGTTCATGCAAAGTTGATTGGTGGACAGGTGCATAATGAACTAATTTGAATTAGCCCTGGAATAGTAAGCAGTTATTTCACTCAGATATTTGAATTTTCTTTTCTTCTGTGATTAAGACGTAAGTAATGCTGGAAGTTGTGTGGAAAGACAGAGGTTAGAAATATTTTATAGGAAGAAATGGAAAGGTCCCACAGAGAGTCATAGGTAAATGCACATGCTTGGATTTTGTGCTGCAATTGATGAGTAGCAGATGGTTTTTTAGAAGTGAAGTTTTTTAAAGAAGTTCCAACTTTAAGAAAGAGAAAATTCTTTGAGAATGAGTAGGAACTGCACTCTAACTTCTGTATTATAAAAGAGGAAGCAGAATCTCCTGTCAGGTTTACCAAAGGAAAGAAACTCCCTTATCCCTTGTGGCCAGGGAGGCAACTGGGACTTTTAAGCTATCTTGTGAAGTTAAAAAGCAGATGTTTATATAGTATATAATACCTACATAGTATACTGTCATTTCCATCACTGGAGTTTCTATCTTGTCTTCAGCTTTCACATGAATTATTTTACTTACCTGGTACAGAATCATTAATGTATAATCTTCCTTGTGTCCACGGTTCACTGGCAGGGTGGCAAAATGACAAGCAAAGTGTATCTTTAAATTATACCTCTCCAAGGCTGGGCGCGGTGGCTCACACCTGTAATCCCAGCACTTTGGGAGGCTGAGGTGGGCGGATCACAAGGTCAGGAGATCGAGACCATCCTGGCTAACATGGTGAAACCCCGTCTCTACTGAAAATATTAAAATTAGCCGGGCATAGTGGCGGGCGCCTCTAGTCCCAGCTGTTGGGGAGGCTGAGGCAGGAGAATGGCGTGAACCCGGGAGGTGGAGCTTGCAGTGAGCTGAGATTGCACCACTGCACTCCAGCCTGGGCGACAGAGTGAGACTCCGTCTCAAAAAATATATATATAAATACATAAATACAATAAAAATAAAAATTATACCTCTCACAATAGAGACACTTATTTAGAATATTGTTAATGAGAAAAAATTTAATAGTAAATGGAATTAGAATATTCTGAAGTAAAAAGCCTGGAAAAAGGCAGTTGAAACAATAGTAATTGTTGTGGAAGAAAGCAGATGGCTGTGGGTTGGTAGATGGAGATAGTTTAGTTAATCTTGATGAGAATCAGCAGGACATTGGGAATTATTGAACAATTCACTGAATGACTTATTTTCCCCTTACAAGTGTTGTAAAAGAAACCTTAGTGAGGAATGACTGGTAGAGATGACTGCAATGTCCAGCAAAGTTACGGGTTTTCAATGGGTGGTCTGAAAAGGAATTTATACCCATCGATGGGGATAATGTGAACTTGTCATAAAATTCACAAAACCATCTCTTTAGATTTGTAGTAGGAACTTTTGTGGCATGTTAATTGAGTTGCTTCAGGCAACAGGGGAGCGTTTGGTTTTATTTGATCTCACACTATTGTTGCTGTGTAGCTTCCATTAATCAAAGTTACAATGTGGTTAGGACTAAATGGAGCCTTAAAGAAAATTATCTTCTAGGTTTTTGAAGCCAGTGAAATGTTTTACTTATTATGCTAACATCAGAATGTTTCTTGCCAAGAAGCCCAAATTTCTTTGAATAAATTGATTTTATTGTATCAATATCCTTTAAAATGAATATTTTTAAAGATCCAGTCTAACTTTGAGACAAGAGAAGGCCGAAAGGTTTTTAGGTCTTTGGCTATGTTCTCTACTTCCTACTGGGACCAGGAGTAGAAACCTTTATAACAACAATGTGAGTAATATTCTGAAGGAAGCCAGTCTAATCATGTGTGAGTTCAGAAACCTGTGAGCCAAAATAGGGTAGCACATTTTGATGATTTTGATTGTTGAAGGGGTCCTTGCACTATCATTTTTCATTCCTAGGAAATTTTCACATTTAATGGAAAGCCTGGACCGGTTTGGCTTATATTCATACATACACACATAGGTATATGTCAAAATAATTATTTTGTAATTTTTCTTTTTTTTTTTTTTTTACTTAATAGCATTTTTTGAACATTTTCCATGTCATTAAATATTATTCTACAATAGCATTTCCTGTATGTCTTTAGAACACAGATACCCCCTTTAAATTTAAGTGTTCTGTGGGTAGATAAATTTGAGAGATAGTTCATATTCTCTTATTGGAGTACCTGAAAGTATATTAGCCTAGGAAGATTTACGCCACAGACATCCATTTAACGCTTTTTATCCCCATGTTTCCTAAACTTCTTTAACCTTAAATCTTTTTATCATCCCATACCTATTAATATCTTACGGGATTTGTATGCCACAGAACATACTTTAGAAAATGTTCTTCAACATTATATTAGTGGCTACATAGTACTTTATTATATGAATATACTATAATTTCTAGTCTATTTTAAATAATGTGACAAATATCTTTGCAAATAATCTTTGTATATATTCATGATTCTTTTTCTGAAAAGTAAGGTTACGAGATCAAAAGGTCTATTCCAGTATATTTCTAAGTTCATTTATATCACCCAAAGCTCTGATGTGACTCATGTTTTGAATATTTTACTCATATTGATATTTGTGGAATCTTGTGACAACCACTGATTATATTATTGATTAGCTTAAGATATCATGCTTCTCTGCACATTTGAAACTGCTCTAATGCTCTAACAATATTGAATTTATGTCTATTTACATATTTTATTATAAGGTACTGAATATCTGTATATAAAATATACCAAAATAATCTGAAATTTTTCTTACCAATATTTGTCACTTACTAAGTAGATATTTAATTAAGAAAGGTTTTTTCTACAAGTCTAGATGACTTTGTGAATAACCTTGAATGATTTGTAAAAACATTTATGTAATAAAAATCTTTAACTGAATAAACTAATCAAAATTTATTGGATACATTAGTCTTTAAATGTTTGCCATATATGGTATAACAGATTTATGTATTAATACATTTGTATTTGTAATTAGTAGTAGAGATTATTAGGGGTGATATGAACTAGATGCAACTACAGACAAATGTACAATTCTTACGTTTTTATTTCACTACATAAATGCAGAGAAATATAGCAAGCTTTTAAGTTCTGTGTCGACTACTCTTCAAGCAGTAAAACCTGGATGGGCTTTCAAATCCACTTTCTTTTTCACTCTCTTTTGCTAATTATTTCCATTTTAATTGTTGCAGTGGGGTCTGATGAACTGGATAGCTACATGTATCAGACAGTGGGACACCATGCCATTGACTTGTATGCAGAAGCAATGGCTCTTCCCCTCTATCGCCGAACCATAAGAGGAAGGAGCTTGGATACAAGACAAGTATACACCAAATGTGAAGGTGATGAGGTTGAAGATCTCTATGAGCTTTTGAAACTTGTTAAGGTATGCAGAGTAACCAATTAAGTATCGTGAATTTAGTGTGTAATTTAAGAAATTACATTTGCCAAATTATTTAGAAATTCATAATTTGCAATTGTTAGTAGCCCAACTATTCTTTAAAAGGATATTTTGTCTTTTTTTGGTTATAAAAAAGCTCCAAATGGTGAGTATGCCTTTATATTAAATGATATTTAAAAATAAGACTTTTTGTATAGTTTGGCATTCAGGATTATCAAATGATATTAAACTAAGTTTTCTATTCCTAAGGAAAAGAAAGATTAGAGCTGATGGCCATTTAATTTCTTTATTAACAAATATTTTTTGAATGTCTACTATATGCCTGGCATATAGTGCTAGACACTGGGGATAGAACAGTGAACATATAAGTTAAAGGCCTATGCTAATGGAGCTCACTTTCTAGTGGAAGAGGACAGGCAATAAACAAATAACATGCTTGATAGTGAACAGTACTATGAAGAAAAATGAAGCAGAATCAGATAGCACATGATGGCAGGACATAGCTGTGGAGGTAGTGTTACATATGGTGGTCAAGCAAGACATTTCTGATAAGCTAACAAGTAGACATAAAAAAAATGAGAGATTGAACCTTGCTTAAATCTGTTGGAACAGGTATGAATTTAATGTATAAGTCACAGTATGTAAGAGTTTGGCAGCCATTTTGCACTCATTAATTTCTAGGAGGGTATATTTGGGCTCATATATCTAATAGTTACTATACTCAGTAAATGGTAATTAATAAGGATGATTTTATATTAAGCAATTATCTTTTCATTTTTATTGATAGCCAACTATTTGAATACAGTTCAGTATTCTTCTAAGTATGAATTTTTATTCAGTTACAATCGATTCCTATAAGGCAGATTTGATGAAGTAGGATATTCAAGCCAGTATTTCTTGATGTCTTACTATTTTTCACAAGGGGAAGGAAAGATTTCTGTCCCTTCCTTTACAAAGGGACATTGCATTTCACTTTCTCACTCTTGAGAGAAGTTCAGTTTTTTCAGAAGTTATCTCATGAACCTCTGTCATGAAAATTTTCTAGTTTCAAGTAACTACTTAAACGACATACTTTGACTTTCATACAAATCAAAAGTTAATTAAGGCTCTTGATTTGAAAAATATATGAAGCACTGAAATTCTTTTAAAATTTGACTACAATAGTTCTTATTTTGTATGTCAGAACATTTTTATTTTTATTCTAAAAAGAAACTGATAGGAAAAACTCTTAGAGGAGTACCAAAATTTTCTGTTTAGTTATGGATGGCATAAGAAGTAGATACTTTTGAAAGGCAATCACAGAGATCTGCTTTCTTCCCTTTGGGAAGATACATGCTGATAAACATTTTCATTATCAAACAAGGTAGAAGGCTTAAAAGAATCCTACTTTTAGTGGTCATATCTCCAAAAGGGTGCAATTATGATCTTGACAGTGTTCACGATGAAGTGTGAAATACTGAGTGCGAATCCTGCATTTTCAAAATTTCTTTCTCATAGTACAAAGAATTTGGGCATTACGTTTTTATATAAACCAATATTATAAAATGATGAGACTCACACTGAAGTAATTGGGTTGCTTAAAAATCACAAGCTTGATCACTTTGGAGAAACTCTGTGATAACAGCCCTGCAAGAAAGAGAGAGATAATAAGTTACTATTAATAATAAATTTAATTAAAAATGGACAGATTAGCAATAATTAAGAAGAAATTTTCCTTTCCATCCATGCTGTCTTTGGAGAAATGGATGCTTTGCCATTATTATCTTTATGGTAACCATCAGTTATGACATAAATTAATGCTAATGTTAAAATCTTGACAACTTATGCTTTGGAAGTTTGTACATGATAATTATAGTTGAAAGATATGTTATCAAGTTGTCTGGGACTAAATAGTTCCTTCTTTTCCTGTGTAGAAATATTAATTTTACTATAGGATATTTTAAGGACATAAATATCAGAAATATATTGCTTTTATGGAAGTGATTGTATAACTAGGCTTTTATAGTTAAATTCATTTATGAAACACTGTTGCAAAGATTCCAATAGAGGTCTTACATATTCTGATGAATAACTGAGTAATTATGGAAAAAACGAATCTAGAAAAGCTATAATTTTTCAAGTTAGTCTGTACTTGTTCTAAGAAAAAGAAAGAACTGCATTTTTTAATCCTTTGAATATTAATGGAGTATGGAAAGCATTTAGATTTATTTTCATTGTATACATTTATTTATAACCAGTTACAGCTTTGCAGCTTTCACATGTAAGTCTTGTTTTTGTAACATTTTCCCCACAAATATATTAAAACTAATTTTTGAATAGATGTTCCTTTTTGCAAAGAGTTTAATTTACTAATTGCTGAAAAGAAGTAGGAAAGACTTGGAAGAACTTAGAGAGTTACAAGTTTCATAACTATTTGTAGAAATTATGACACCTAAGAGAAATGTAATAAGCCTTTGTCTCATAAATTATCAGGTGACTCTGACAGCTAGAGGTATGTATCTCAAGGTTTGCAAAATATTTTTCATGTGGCTAATCTTTTATTCTTTAGAATTTCTTTACTGTTAAAATGTAACTTCAGTTCTTATCTAGTTTAGTTTAATAGATAACTGTATTTTTCCTGAAAATATAGTAATTTCCAATTCTGTCTGTTTTAAGTCACACGAGCAGTGTAATAGTTACAGAAAGATACACATAAGCACTATATCTCTATAGGAACTATATGTAGGGATTATGTTCTTTCTGTTCTATTGGGTTGGAGCTACTTTCTGGATCTGATGTCTTTCTTTTTCTTGATTTATTCGTTAGTTTCAGTATAATCTATATTTAAGATACTGCCTTAGGGGACTTTGGAATCTTTCCATTTTGAAAATGTTCCTGTTCTGCCCTCATATTTTATTGATTTGGTTGAATTTAGGACTTTAAGTTGAAAGTCATTTTTCCCTCAAATCATAGACAGCATTGCCCCATGGTTCTCTAGCCTTTTGCAGATACTGGTGTGATTGTTGTTCCCTTTTAGGTGGTCTGTTTTTCTTCTCTGTTAACTTTTATGATGTGTCTTCATGCTTGGTGTACTGAAATATCACAGTAATGCTGTATTGAGTGTTGTTTCTCCTGCATCCCTTCCCTAAATCCCTATTGAGTAGTGACACATCCCTTGTCCTCTGTCTCTGATTGATGGTTTGGGCATAGGCATGTAATCCAGGTGATAGCCAGTCAGAACATGGCATTCTTCTGGCCACTGTGATTGAATCAGAGGTGGTTTTGTTAACCTATGTTTGTCCTAATGGAATGAAGCCTAGAATGTTGGGTAGTTGGCAGAAGATAAGCTCTTCTCCTTCTGTGCGGAGAGATGTGTGGATGTGAGACCTAAAACTGCCATAGCCATTTTTATTTTTTTGATGGGAGAAAACTTGATGTCAAATCTGATACACAACATATTGCAAAGCCAATAGAATTGCAGTGTAAGGATGGTTCTTCCACTAGTTGTTTGATAATTTGTTCCTTTTGATTTTCTCTGTTCCCTTTTGCTGACACTCTCACTAGTCAGACATGAAACCTTCTAGAGGAATCTTCATGTCTGTCTTTTTTTAAATGTATTTTCTATCTCAGTGTCTTTTTGTCGTATATTCTGTGAGATTTCCTTTTTAAATTTCCCTACTTTCTTGCTAAATTTTTTAAATTTTTGCCATATTTTCAGTAGTCAAGAACTTTTCTTGTTTGTCCATTGTTTTTTAATAACAACTTATTTTTCTATCTATAGATGTAACATCCCTATATCCTCTTAAAATACAAACAGAGATTTTAAATATTATCTTTCGTTTCCTGAAATATTGGTGTTTTCTTTCTTTTTTTTTTAATTTGAGACAGAGTTTCGCTCTTGTCGCCCAGGCTAGAGTGCAATGGCACAGTCTTGGCTCACCACAACCTCCGCCTCCCGGGTTCAAGCAATTCTCCTGCCTCAGCATCCCGAGTAGCTGGGATTACAGACATGTGCCACCACACCTGGCTAATTTTGTATTTTTAGTAGAGATGGGGTTTATCCATGTTGGTCAGGCTGGTCTCAAACTCCCAACCTCAGGTGGTCCATCCGCCTTGGCCTCCCAAAGTGTTGGGATTACAGGCGTGAGCCACCGCTCCCGGCTGATACTGGTGTTTTCTTTGAGATTGTTTTTTCTTAGTTTTCTTCTCTTTCATGTCATAGACTTTTCTTTAATGTTTTGGTTGCCTTTCATATCCAAGAATAATACAAGAGGAAAGCTGACTGTGAATGCTTTTGACTCTAGAATTTTCACAACCCCACATCTCATATTTGTTATTCCTGGAGTTCAGGATAGTGTGGCCTAGTTTGGTTCCTTTCTTGGCTCTGTTCTCTTCCATGCAAACAGTAGATTATGGCTGTCTCTGCTGACTGATCAGTCATCGTTCCTTCTTTATCTGCTTTCTAACTTAATAAATTAATTGAAATCCTTTTTCATTGGTTCTTTCCTTCTGTTTATTATTGACAGTAATAATTGAGGGATCAAAATTTTAATATTAAATACATAAATAAATTTAATAATAAAAATAAAAATTTTTTTTTTATTGACAGCAATCTAAAGGTAAGTTTAACTTCAAAATAACTAGATATAGGACACAAATTTTATAATCAAAGTCAAGATTTTTTTGTTTTGTTCTGTTTTGTTTTCTGTTTCTCTCCTACCTCTACTTTCTGTAGACTCTCTTCTCAGTCAGGACCTTGTAATTAGAGGATGGCTCCCAGTTGTATGCTTCTTGGCTAAAATATAGTAGGAAAAGCTCCAGTTTTCATTTTATTATATTTTATTTTATTTATTTTTTATTTTTTTATTTTTTTTTGGAGACGGAGTCTCGCTCTGTCGCCCGGGCTCGAGTGCAGTGGCCGGATCTCAGCTCGCTGCAACCTCCGCCTCCCGGGTTTACGCCATTCTCCTGCCTCAGCCTCCCAAGTAGCTGGGACTGCAGGTGCCCGCCACCTCACCCGGCTAATTTTTTGTATTTTTTTTTTTTTAGTAGAGACGGGGTTTCACTGTGTTAGTAGCCAGGATGGTCTTGATCTCCTGACCTCGTGATCCACCCGTCTCGGCCTCCCAAAGTGCTAGGATTACAGGCTTGAGTCACCGTACCCGGCCCAGTTTTCATTTTAAACAGCTTAAAGGGGAATCTAACTGATCTGACATGTAACACATTCACGAGTCAGTTGTGGTTGGGAGAAGATGACTTTGATTGGGTAGGCCTAGATTGTGTGTCATTCCTAAACTAAGAAATTGAATCATGATTACTGGGAATATGTTTCCTAGGAGTAAAGGAAGGTTAATCTCCAAATATAGATCAGGCTGTTGCCTGTAGAAGGGTGAACTCTGGTAGGGGGGCAAAGAGTAACGTGTTTCCTAAAAATGTGTAGGTTTCAACTTGGAAACCATCCTAGATGATTCTTTTTTTTTTTTTTTTTTTTTTTTGAGACTGAGTGTGGCTCTTGTCACCCAGGCTGGAGCGCAATGGCACAATCTCAGCTCACTGCAACCTCCGCTTCCCAGGTTCAAGCAGTTCTCCTGCTTCAGCCTCCTGAGTAGCTGGGATTACAGTCACCCACAACCACACTTGGCTATTTATTTTTATTTTTTTTTGTATTTTTAGTAGAAACGGGGTTTCGCCATGTTGTCCAGGCTGTTCTCGAACTCCTGACTTGAGGTGATCTGCCTGCCTCGGCCTCCTAAAGTGCTGGGACTACAGGTGTTAGCCACCATACCCAGCCGATTCTTCTTTTTCAATCTCTTCTCTCTTCCCTCTCTCCCTCCCTTCCTCCCTTTTTTCCTTCCTCATCCTCTTTTTTTTTTTCAAAAACAGTTGGACATTGAGGCCGAAGCAGTGAGCTTGTAGTTAAGGACCTGTATATTCAGTTGCTCATGATTTTTCCACCTTAATATTCCACAGGTATGGTAAACTAAACAAATTCAAAACTTGTTTGTTATCTTCCTACACAAACTTGTTCCATATTCTGTATTTCCTTAATTAAAAGTATCATGATTTACCTCATCATCTAAGTCAAAACCTAGGCCTTATTATGAGACTTCCATTTTTTCTCAGTCTCTTTCTCCACTCCATCCCCCTCAACCATCACCATTATAGCTCCAGCTATTATAGATAATGCTGGTATGGCTTCTAAAATCTGACCCCTTGACTTCATTCTCACCACTACTGGTTTTTCATCTGTACTATGTGAGAGCCGCCTAATCAACTTGCCTTCAGTATTGCCCTATGCTCCATCCACCTCTTCTACTAAGTTGTTGGTAGCTGATGTGTATAAATGCTTAAATGACCCATGATTAAGATAGAGTCCAAACACATTAGGCTAACACAGAAGGCTCTTTAAGAAGAGGCTCTGGCAATCCTACTAGTCTGATCCTGCTATTCCCACACAAGCACCTCTGGGATCAAGTTATAATGAACTAATTAGGTTTCTAGGAGATTGCTTTTCATGTCTGAGTCTTTGGCTGTGCTTTTCTTTATGCTTATCTCTTTGTCCTCCTGGAGAACCCCTTCTCACCTCATATTCTTTTGTGAAACCTATCCTAATTTACCTTCCTCCTTTCTGTTCCATGGCAGCTTGTCTATAACTCTACTGTGGGTCTCATTGCATTATTAGGATTGTTTTTGTGGCTGTCGCTTTTGCTAGATTGTGAGACCTGAAAAACATGATAGCGCTGTTCATTTTTGTATCTGTCCTAGCAGAGTTCCTGACATATGGAGGCTCTTAAAAGAATATTGAATATTAAAAGAATAAGTTTAGTAAAAAAAAAAAATGTATCAAATTATTCCAACCTAGACCGGGCACAGTGGCTTATGCCTTGTAATGGCAATACTTCAGGAGCCCAAGGCGGGCAGACCACTTTTAGGAGTTCAAGACCAGTGTGGCCAACATGGGGAAACCCCGCCTGTATTAAAATACAAAAATTAGCTGGGCGTGGTGGTGCGTGCTTGTAATCCCAGCTATTCAGGAGGCTGAGGTGAGAGAATTGTTTGAACTTGGGAGGCAGAGGTTGCAGTGAGCTGAGATCACACCACTATGCTCCACAGCCTGGGTGACAGAGCGAGACTCTGCCTCAAAAAGAAAAAAGAAAAAAAAAAATTTACTGTAATTATCTAATACAGGAGAGCCATGTTACTATGATATGTGATATAAAACCATTGGCAAATTCATTTTGTCTTTTGTTTTCTACATAGAAGCTTAATATCATAATAAATGGAATGGACATCATAGTGGAAGTTTTCAAAATAAGGCATCCTATCAGTGTAACCACTAACTGTACCAAGAATAGTTTCCTTCTGCACACTGCTTTATGAAAATGCTGAGCAGAAACTCTTTCAAATTATTTTTAGTGTATGCATTTTAGAAAACCTGATGATGGTGGAAAATTACTTTGTGGATCTCTTTTCACTTCACTTCATGAGGGAAAAACCTGAGATGGCAGATCTGAAGGGTTTGGAGTGGGTGAAACATGTAAGATGGACTTAAGATTTTCAGGGAGGACCCAGGCATAGCATTAATTAAACAGGCACACAGCCCTGTACAAATTGCTCCTGGCTCCTCAGAATTGCACAGCTCGCCTCCAGCCCTTTCAGTTCCCAAGATTTTGGACATTAAACCTGGTCCCTTGGCATAAGAAATGCTTTTCTAGTATTGATTCTGGACTCTAAACAGGAAGAATTGGCATTGGAACATACCAGTGTCATTTTCACTCCCAGGTGCAGCTTTATTGAGGCTGTGCCATATCTGGCCCTTTCAGATGATAAAGTCAAGCATGCATGAGGAAGTACATGATGGAAGATCTGTCTGGAAATAAAATGTTGTACCGTATTTGTCAATTACTATAGTTCCTAAACTTCACAGGTATAAAGCCTTCATCTATAAATTCCCCCTAAAGCCTAGAAAATGTGACTCCCTCATTTTGGCAAAATGATCATTCTGTCTCTTCAACCTTGAACTTTTCTCCACTTGGTATCAGTGATTGTGTGTATATATTGCACATGCACATATATACCCTTCGTGTTTATCTTTTCCCGGAGTCAGTGCCTCTCTATAAATTTATTAATTGGCTTATTTTTATATCCTATATTCCTCTCTTCTACAAACTATGGATTTCTTCCTATCTTATCATCTACTCTATATATCTTACATTGTGTTGTGTATTTTTGACTTTTCTTTCAAATTTCTTTCTTTTTATTTTCAATCTCTAGTGTCTGTGTCCTTTTGACTGGTTGGTTTTTTTAGTTTGTTTGTTTTTGTTTTTTTGGTTTCTTTTCCTATGCTACTGTTTATTTTCAAAGAAATCTTTTGTAGCTGTCTCCTTCTGGAGTTGTGTTGTCTGGGATGCTAGGTGTAGGTCTCTATCCTATAGTCTTCTACTTCATTTCTAGGCCTGTAGTTTATCTTGTCTTGCCATATTCTTATTAAATGACTGAGAATACATTATCCAGATCGATAAGCATAAATTCTTTATTTCTTTATTGTTGTATGGTTTTGAAGCATGTGACTTTATTGGTGGTCTCACAGTAATAGATCCTGAACTGATATTTTTAAAACAACTTTGCCTTTTAAATTGGGAACATCTTCAGTCAGCAGATTTGTAGTGCCTAAATCATTAAATAATCAAAAAAAGATATCAATAAATACTTAGTGATGAGGTTTTGTTTGTTTGTTTGTTTTGTTTTGTTTTTTTGATTAGAAATGGTTTAATAGGAGCTTGTTCTGTGATGTGCTGATGTGGGACAATACTGAGTGAATAAAGAGGAGTTGAATAAATGTCTTAGTTGACCTTGACATTCCTGTTAATTTTAACCTATACTACTACTGTTTTTCTTAGTCCTCTTATTCTTTCATTTGTCAAACATTAATTCAATGCTTATAATGTACCAGTATTGGAAAGTAAAAACATGTATGAGACATAGTCTTTGCCCTCACAGACCCTGAAAGGATAAGACACATACACGGAGAAATTAATACAAGGTACAATTGCCATTAGAGCATGCAATTAAAGGGTTATGGAAGTTCAGAGGGTGAAAAAATCCCGTTTGAGGGATCAGAAGGGCCTTATGGGCAAGTTACATTTGATATCTGATACGGTTTGGCTCTGTGTCCCCACCCATATCTCATGTCAAGTTATGATTCCTCATGTTGGAGTAGGGGCCTGGTGAGAAGTGACTGAATCATGGGGGTGGGCTTCCCCCTTGCTGTTCTCATGATAGAGTTCTCCTGAGATCTGGTTGTTTGAAAGTGTTTAGCACCTCACTCTTCACTCTCTCCTGCTGGCCACGTGAAGATGTGCTTGCTTTTCTTTTGACTTCTGCCATGATTGTAAGTTTCCTGAGGCCTCCCTAGAAGCAGAAGCCTGTACAGCCTGCAAAACTGAGCTGATTAAACCTCTTTTCTTTCAAAACTACCCAGCCTCAGGTAGTTCTTTATAGCAGTGCGAGAGCAGACTAATAGAATATCCTTGAAGATTATTTGGATTTTGACAGATGACAGGCATTGGAGGATGGCTAAGAGAGTGTTAAAAATTAAAGGAAGTTCTTAGCCAAAGTCATGTAACCTGGAAATTATGAAATGTATTAGGGAAATAGAGTGTTCAATTTGATTTAGGGTTTAAAGTTTGAGTAGTAGTGGAAAATAAGCCTGTAATGGTTGATTAATACCAAAAAAAAAGAGTGTCTTAAATTTTAGGTCAAGGATTGTTCAGATGGTGGAAAGCCCCTGAGGTGGTATTTTCTAAACTCAATTTAATGAGTGACAACTATTTATAAAAAATGCAAGAGCCTAGAATATAATAGAAAATATCAATGTGCATTGTACATAGGTTAATTATCATTTTGTGTAATGTAATAGATATGTACAGGCACATATGTGTATGCTATGCCGTTACATTGTGTATTTTTTGCTGCTCAACAAATTCTTATGGTCATGAGGGTGAACCACTAATATAATACAAGAAATGGATTAGCGATAGGCAACTCTGTAGATGAGTTCAAATTAAAAACGAAGATACTAGGTATCTGAAAGATTTTGAGAACCTGAACTTGGGGAATGCCAAGGGGAAAGGTGAAAAGGGGACATTCTACAGATATTGATTGGACTTGATGATGGTATTTAAATAAATAGTGACAAAGAGTCTATATAAAGTACCTTGTAAACTGACAATTCCACAGCTAATTTATATAGTTTTTACTGAGCAATATTGGTAATCAAAATGAATTATGATAGCTATATATTACAGATATTATGATCCTAAATTTTATAGCATCCCGTCATTGTCATCTCTTTAATCTGGTAAAGGATGGTATAGAAGATGCTTCATATCAATATGGGTTCATTTAATCAGAATCAATTCTTAATAAATTTTGGTCTTGATTGTTCTTTTATCATTTAAAATTTTCTTTATAGAGTTATGTGAAATGCATATCAAATGAAATAGTTTATCCTCATTCCTTAAAAGCACCTAGTGTGGATTCACAGAAATAAGCAAAAGTATGATATTAGTATCTTTTCAAATAATTTATATAGATGAAATTCAAATTATTGCATTATTGTTTGATAAGCAATTACACATATGCTGGTAAATGAAGCAAAATATAAAGTCATAATGGATTCTATAGCCTTTTGGGAATCATAAACATTGAACCTGACTTTAGACCTGTAAGTTAAAGCCATTTTTTGTGACTTCTTTAACCCCTATCCAAGTTCTTCTGATTTTCAGTGGTCATATATCCTTGGCTTGATCACAGAAAGCTAATAAGGATCAGACTAGTAGATTTCATCTAGGATAATGCACTACTTTAAGATAGGATTTATTAATCTGGAAGGGAGAGGTATTCTTGAACTCTGAAATTTTATGCAAATTTTTTGTAGGTGTAAATTTTTCTGGGAGAGGACAAATTTTTTTTCTTTCTTTCTTTCTTTCCTTTTTTTTTTTTTTGAGATAGGGTCTTTTTCTATCACCCAGGCTGGGGTGTGGTGCTGTGACCATGGCTCACTGCACACTCAAACTCCCAGGCTCAGTTCATCTTCCTGCCTCAGCATCCTGCATAGCTGGGACTACAGGTGCATGCAACCATGGCCAGCTAATTTTTGAATTTTTTTATAGAGGCAAAGTTTCACCATGTTGCCCGGGGTGGCCAAATTTTTGTCATAATCTTACAGTGGTCTGTTCTTTTCAAAAATTTAACAGCTACTATTTTAACCATCACTTTCAGAAAGCCTTGTAGCCTGGGAGTATTCATGAATACTCAATAATTAGTTGTCCCCTGAGTTTGTAACATATGCTATGCTATGTGCTATGAGATCAGATGGGTCTTCTGGGGCTTCCAAAGAGTGAAGAGTCACCTGAGGTAGATGCTGAGAGCAGATGAGTATGCTGTGCACTTCTCAAGAAAGACATTAAGATCTAAAAGAAAAGGGAGTATAAAGCATCTTAAATTTCAGGTAAGAAGTGTTGGGGGCCAGGGAAGGGACAATAGGCTTGGGGACATGGCCTGTTCTAAATAGCCTTTATATTTTATGTTGAAGGAGAGAAGAATAGGGATGTAATCAAGGCATTGCTCTTGATTTCCTCAAGTGTAGCTTTTGTTTTTAACAATTTCTATTGCATTATTTACTTCTGTAGATAGTTATTATGCCTTGTTTTCTATAATTATTTGCATTTGTAATATATCCTCCCTGTTAGTTTATAACCTCATGAGGGCAAGGACTGAATGTTTTCGAATTTGGATACTCTTCAGTGTTCATCATGGTGTCCTGTCCATAAGAAATATTCACATTTTTTTGTTGAGTATTTGCTGCAGGGATGGTGTGAAGAATTTTTATATCACATTGTCAACTTTATGGCAATACAAGGGTGAAATTTCTCTCAGGACTTAGTATTTGTAATAGTTTAGCCCTACCATAACTATTTGACAGTTTTTATTGCATGAACACTGTAAATCATGCAACTTAAAGTTTCCTCTTTATATTGATTGCTGGAAAACCCAGAACCATGTGATTTTCTTTCAATTATCTGTGTCTTATTGTAATTATAATTGCAATTTATGTAGCACTATCTTCTAGGTGCTGCTATAAGCTCTATATACATATATTCTAATTTTATCCTTACATCAACCCTTTGCAGATAAGTAAACTGAGATACAGAGGGGTTAAGTAACATCCAAGGTTACACAGCTAAAAAGTGGTAGAACATGTACTTTTAATCACTATGTTCTGCTGCCTCCCAGAATTGCATTTCTGTTAATTCATGCAGATATTACTATATTACAGTACATATATATTGCATACATAAACCAATAAGGTATGTGTAAATTGACAGTGAGGCGGAGGGGAAGGCATATAGTTTAATAAGGGGTTAGGATTATTAAGTCAGGGATCAAAGTGATCTATCTGTGTCTGATCTTGTTTCAGAGCTCTCAGAATAATTTTAAATAATTACTACTCAAAGTGTGGTCTAGGGATTAGCCTGGTGCTAGTCCGTGAAGTGTTTTGTTCAAGCTAGGATATAGAGAGAAATTGAAAATAAGCATTTAGAAACTTTTAGAGTAATATGAAAGAGTAATTTTATTTCCTTTGAATCTAATAATAAAAATTTGACCTTGTGTTTTGTATCTTTTAACAATTTTATTCTTTTAATTCATTTTGTTGTGTTTTACAAGTTTCTATCTTTGAAGGGTTGGAAATGTAAAAAAAAAAAGTGGTTTATAACACAGTTTGAGAAACATTGTTCTAGGTAATAGCTTTGCAAGTTTTTAAACTGATTTGTTTGCAAAAGAAAAAAAAACATCTGTGGTTTGAAATTGCATTTTAATCTAAACTTGCTTCTGAAAATATATTAGGAATTAGTAATTTGGGTATTGGCCACTTTCATGGTTCTGTGAGAAGAGGCCCCAAATTGAATTGATTTGGATGGGTGGAGGGGGACATTTTTCATTTTTGTCTTACACTTAGTGCTTTTCTCAAAAGTGACACATTTTAATTAAATTCTTGATTCAAGATAATAGCATGAGGAACTTGTCTATCATCCATAGTTACAGTCTCCTTTCTTGACTTATAATAGCTAATAAAACAATTCCAATTTTAATATGCTCATAATTGTTCCTTTTAATAGCAGAACAGTAAAAAGAACAACAAAACATTGCTGATGATGCCAACTTAGTATCATAAGTTTTTCCATTTATAGAAAGCAAACATAGCTTCAGAGATATATTTACAATCCCAGTTCAGTTTTTAATTTTTCTTTTTCTTTTTGGATAAGTTGGGAAGTCTTGTTCTATAATCTAATGATATAATATAGGTTCATGTAAAGTTACCAACCTTAATAGGATATTTTAATGTCCTTACAATTAATATCTCTTCTTTAAAATAATCTCTTATTGGTGGGATTAATATTCAATGGGGGAATTCCTCACTAATTTTTGGATATTATTATAAAAAGCATGTCTCCAAATAGAGATATGGGCTAAGGGTATGAACAGGCATTTCACAGAGAAATACATTCAGATGACCAAAAAAAAAGAATGTTTAACTTTACTAACTCGAAAACGCGAATATCACTTTGACAGAAATAAGAAATAATAATGGTTTTGAAGAAACAGATACCCTTATGTACTGCTAGCAGCCCTGTAAATTGGTTCAATATTTCTGGATGGTAATTTGGCAAAACTCATCAGACACAAAAAAATACACTCCTGTAATAAGCATTTCTGCTTTGGGGAATTTATAACTAAGGAAATAATTTAAAATATACTTGAAAATTTAGAAATCATTGGCAATGTAAATTATGACGTGTCTATACAGTGGGATGCTGTATGGCATTAAAAATGAACTTGCAGAAATATGTCTGTATATATTCTTAAGGGAAGGAAACAGATTAGGGAATACTGTGTCTGCTATAATAACATTTTTCTGCAATGCATTTGTGTAAGTACATGCATAGAAAAATATCTGTAGGATATATTTTAAGTCTGTGGGCAGAATTAAGAGTATAATTTTTGCTCATTTAGCTCATTGGTGTTTTTCTCTAATGAGGATATATTGCTTTTGAAGCTTCCTTGTTGAAGATTTGGCATCTACTTAAAAATGCACTGAATGGTATTGGGGGAAAGGAAATCTTTCCTATTGATTATCAAATCAACAGGATGTCAGCCGTTCCCCAGGTCCTTTTTGAAGGTTCATGAGGAGCCTGTTTTTCTTTCAGAGTTGATTCTTGAGAGCTTGTATGTGAGAGATTACTTTATTTTATTGCTGTGACAAATATCTATCATTTTCTAAACAAGAAAGCCAGTGTCACAGTTAGGTACATAGAGTTATTTTCATTCACTTGCAGTCCTGTTGTATTAATACTGAATAAGCAGAGACAGTCTGACTGGTGGTGAAAGATGGTAATCCAGCCTCAGGGCTTTTTCTGGTCAATCCTAAACCTCTGATTGCCACGTTTTCCTAATTTCCCATTTCCAGGGCATCACTAGAGTGACCTTGCTTGCTGAATATGATGCTCTGAATCTCCAAGATTTTCACATGCATTTGGAAGTGGGGCAGCCAGGCGATTGTTTACAGGACTCCAAATGAACTGTGCACTCACAGCAAGTTTGATAAACACACATTTCCTCCTTTTATCAGTGAGATTGCAAAATGTGAAGTATGAGTTTCCAGTTTTACTCATTCCCCTCAACCCTTTTCCTGTTTAAAAACTTAGACATACTAATTGGATGCTGATCCGTCCCTGTTTTTCATTCTGCTTGCTGGTAGTTGACGGCTTAGTTCAGTACTTACCTAGGCAAGATTTGGCAAACCTTCAAAAATAAACTTTCCGTGTATTCAACTTAAAGGAGATTCATCCCAAGGAATGTAATGTGAACACTAATTAACAGTAATGACTGCTAATCACTTTGCTTTTTATACTCCTTTAGGAGCACTGCTATTATCCAATGTAGTCAAGTAAAATGCTTGTATATGAATCAACAATGTTGCATCCTTTTAGCAGCTATTGCTCACAATCAAGCTTTGCATAAATTAAAGTTGACTAAAATTGATTTTAATATGCTGCTCTCTTTCAGTAGTAAACTAAAATATCTAGTTAAATATCCTGCATATTAAAAATACATTACCTGATTTTTTTTTTTGTAGCCATCCTGTGGTAGATGAAAAGCAATATTACAAATACATTTTCTCACAGTTTGTGACACTTTCTCTTAGATTTCTTCAAAAGTGAACACAACTCTTCATAGTCCCATCAGCACTTTGATTCTGTTTTAAGCATTAATTTTGTTAGATCAGTGAAGAGTAATCAGCCTATGTTTAATTTTTCTGAATTTGTTCATTTACTACCTATAGGATCTTACAGATTCTTTAAATGATATAGTCTGTTTATATAAAGTTGATTCATAGGGTTGTACATTCAACATTCATTAAAAAGGGTTGTTGATTATGTTTAGTGAATTATAGGACCATTATAAAAGCTTTCTGTTTATTTACATGCATTCAACATACCTGGGGCTAGAACTGCCTTGCCTTAGGAGGAGACTAAACAAAACTCATAAATTAATAATTTAAGGGAGCAATACTCAAGTAGCATTTCAGTTAAGAAGTAAAGCCTCAGAGTCAGTACCAGCCACTTTAACAATGCTTTACCTTTTGACTTTTATTGGCTGAAAATAACTGTTAAACTGGAGCTTTTGTAATAAAATGAAATCTACATACCATCTAAAGCCCCTTCCCCTCCTTTTGATTTATGAGTAGGTTGACATATTACTGGAGAATTTTTAACACTTTCACAGTTCTGCACTTTGATTTCAGAGAAGGTGCTAATCTCTCTGGAATTTTGAGAGTGACAAAATGAGTTGTATACTGTTTTTCCAGGGAATTTGGGTTTCTTTATTAGAGGCCGTAGTTTTATTATGGTACCTGTATTAATGCGGATTTATCTAATACGTGATATGGTGGTGTGATTAGATACGCATTAATAGAGGATCTTTTTTTTTTCATTGTACATATTCTGCTTGGTTTGATCATGATATTATAATTCTCACAGCTAATGTCCATGTTTCTACAGAGGTTCAGCAATTCAGGACATTATTTTCAAATTACCGAAATGAGATAATTTAACTCCCTTTTACTTTTGCATTATTTTTAGTGGAAAAAAATTAAGTGGTAGTATAATAAGCTTTATGCTGTGTATACTAGTCTTATTGTATATATTTATGAAAAGAACCTTTGACACTGTACTTAATTGGATTTAATTTCAAAAAATTGTAACAGGAATGATGTGAGAGAATAGAAAATATATGGAACTTAATTAAGTGCTGTCCATATGTAAAGGTAAGATTCATGACTATTATTTGATGTAACTTATTTATTTTACATCCTGTTACTGTTGTATAATAGCAGAAAATGCATGTCTATGAGGGAAAACTTGGTTTTTCTCTTTTGTTTTGAGTTTCTATGTGTAATAAAATTATGCTTAGAATAGGCAAGGATTTCAGTTTTGATTCTTCTTGTTTTTTTTTTTTTTTGTAGCATGTTTACTTTCATGTGAAGAGTGATTGATCTGTAGCTGTCATTTTATCCAAGAGGGGACAAATGGAATTGGCCTTTTAGACAAAAGTATGCAAACAGGCTGCATTCTTTCTGTTGATAGAATTATGGAAGGATTGCATGAGGTGCCGCATTCAGTTTCCTATTGATTGTAAAGAGGATTCTGCAATGGGGTGCTGTTTCCAATGGATAAGGAGGTGCTATGATTAGTTACCTTTCTCATGAAAGCACTACAAAGGGAAATGCAAAATGTGTGTGCAGTGCAGTCTTCTCTATTTGACAGTTGTTTTTGTTAAGTTTTTCCCCCCATTGAAGTCCGGCCTATTTTAGAAAAACATACATTTTAGTTTTTTCCCCTTTATATCAGGCTTAGTAGATTTCCATGCATTTGACCCTTTAGAGAAATTGCACATTATAGACAGTTTTCTTTTTCTCAGCCTCTATTGTAAAGCTTCAAAGCTGATGCAACAGTGCCCTCTATAGTCTTTTAGTGAACATTAGACAGATGTAGATGATTTCAAATGTTCAGGTAAGAAGCAGGACATTTAAATTTAATTTTTGTTCAAACAAGAGACCCCTTTTTCCTAAGTAGACATTCTTGTTTTTCACTAGTGGCTTTACTTTAAACAAAGAGAACAAAAGACCATTCTGACTTTTCATTTAGAATTATTGGCTGCTTCTTCTTTTTATCCCTTGGTAAATCTCAAGTTTTATCAGACGTTCATCAGAGTAATTTGAGAAAGATGGAATCTTACAGGCTGTACTGTCTGTTCATGAAATATCTTTTTGAAGTTGAACTCTGATAGGAGTATCTTTAAAAAATAATTTAGTTCCTTTGTACTTGTTTTTTCTGTTTAATTAGAATCTGAGTGGGCTGCCTAAAATTTGACTTCTATTTATTCCTGAATTGTGTAACCCAGGCGTTATACATGACATTATTTAAATTCAAACCAAGGGAGTTACACAATGACTAAAGTGTTTGTCATTCATTAGCATTGATTTAAATTTTAGATTTCCTTTTCTCTCTTTTTTGGTTACCTTTTTGATTGTATATATTGATAGCTAAGTTTTTCATTGTAAAATACAACTAGATGTGAAGTTATGGATAATAAAAGCAGGCATCATATTTAGATAAGATTAGAAGAGAAAAATTTTATGGATTAAGTTTATTTTGCTTCTGAAAGTGTTTTCATAAAAAGATCATGGGCCCAAGTCCTAGTTTCTTCGTGTATTCGCTATGTAGTGTTGAACACGTCTTAACCCCGGTGGCTCCTTTCTCTTCTATAAAACGGGAGTTAAAAACACCTTATCCATTGATGTTTTTGTGAGGTATTAGAGATAAGATATTTAAATTGGCCAGGTTAGTAGAGATGTTCAAATGGTAACTTTATTTCCAAAACCACAGTAGGAAAATAAATGGCTTTGTTTTATATGAGGAAGTTTTAATATAGAATCTAGAACACACTTAATGCACTTTGGATTTTAAAAGTCCTATCTGGCAATTTCTGGATTTATGTGAATCTGAAAGTTGGGTTAGCATTTCTTGGTAATGTGAACTCACATAATGAGATGTGCATTCAGTTTCAACTCCCTACATACCTCATTCCCAAACTTTTAAAATAAACTATGTTTGGAATCTTTATTTTAGTAGAAATTTACCCACAAACCAATATTTAGCAACTTGTGAAAACTGATGATAAAACTAAAAAAACAAAAACAAACCAAAAAAAAACCAGGAATTTAAAATTTTTCCCCTTTAGTGTATCTGAAACTACTTAGGACACTTAGGATACTTTTTCAGTTATCTGGGTTCTTAGTAATAATAGTCTAAAGCCCTTATTTGTGTTTTCTAGCTATACAGCTTTTGTTTTCTCCACCAGCTACGAAGAAGACTGGTCTGTAAAATAGATGAAAATGGAGCTTTTCTGGTTGAAATGGAGATGGGGACCTAGAGACCCTCTCTTTCAAAGCAACAGAGTTTAAAAGCCACTTGGTCCTGTACAGTTTATGTACATGTGTGTACATACACTCCTTTTGTTTTGTGTAAGGGCTTTGTCTTACTTTGGTTTGAATTCATAGTGCCTAATTCTGTACCTGGCACATAAAAGATGTTCAATTAATGTGTGCTGAATACAGAATTTTTTGAATACCAGGCCTTCCCTTATTGATTTCAGACACCTCATGCATAAAAATGCAGCTTTATGAAGCCATCTAACAGTAAAGTAATTGTTTCTCTGTGAACCAATTAAAACAAACATACTTCTGGCATAATTCATCAATTTAATTTTTTTAAAGTAAAACATTGTTTTAATTGCAAATAATTATGGGAAATGAATAAGAAATATTTGGAACGTGTCTTCAGTATGATTAAAAGCTGTTATATTCCACAATGATTGGTTTAGATTTAGACACTTCAGATGACCTGATGATAAAAATAATCTTACACAAAGAACTTTGGAATTGAATGTTCTCAATATTCAGTAAATTGTTGTTTTTCTTGTAAAGTTCTTGTTTATGTTTTGTCTTGCTTTGGAGTAATCTTGAATGTAATATTATAATAAACCACCTATTGTTTTTTGTATACCACTTGGGTTAAAACTGAGAATTGTGAAAGTATCTTTTTATCACTATAAAGAAGGAACCAATGTTTTAAGCTGATAGAATGAAAAGGGACAAATTCTTAGTAACCAAATATGGTAGTTCCTCTGAAAATAATGACCAGTTACTGTAAGAAATATGTTTAAAATTACATTCTGGCTTACAAGACTGGCAAGATGCTGTCCACCAGAGAAAAAAATTGATTAAGGTATTTTTTCTTTGCAATGAGAGTACCAAATTAAGAATCCACTTAATTAAAATAGTGATAAATGTAGATTACATTACCGAAGACAGTGAAATACAGCTGCTCTATCTACTGAGAGCCTGCATAATTTACCAAGACTGTACAAAGAAGCAATGGAGCAGCCACTGCAGACTGTTCCAGGAAGCGTCCTGTTTATTCTACATACATTTCTTTTTTTAATTAAAATGTCAATGATAATTTTATTAGCAGTCCTCCAAAAAAAATCCTTCTTTAAATTTTTCCAAGGTGCTAGAATATGAGATGAGATCATTACTGCTCCTGAATGAAACAGATTAAACCTGAAAAAAATAGCATGCTATTATATTTTATTAATTCAGTTTTCTTTATTATGAGTTGATATGAAGTATGTGATGATGTCTGCATGTTTTTTCATGTGAGTCTTGTATGAAAGAAATGTGTGGCAAAATCCTTGAATAATACACGTTTTAAAAAATCTGTTGGAACCACAAGCAAAATTTGGGTGGAGTCAGAAGTAGTACTGCTTACAAATAAAGGTGTAGGTACGTATGCTCTGGAATTCTCAAGGTGAGGCAGAACCTCCTAGGAGTATATTAGGAACAGCTCCTTGCTATTTCCTCTTCAGCTCCCTCACTGAGTTGTGATTAGGGTTACTGTGTGGCATGTGAGTGAGACCAAAAAAGTGATTGCCTGGAGACCAACAGAGTGGTTGAAAACCTGTTACACTGTATGTTTTTATCCTTTAATGATGACCAATGATACATTCATAATTAAATAGAGTTTAGAAAACCAATATTGTGTTTACCAAGAAATGTCGATGAGTTTTTTGCTTCTGAGGGATAAGTGGGGACTCTAGGGTTGGACTCAGCTTTGTTCTAGGTTCCACTGCATGTTATGATCTTAGTTTAGTTAACTTCTCTATACCTTGGCTTTCATATTTGTAAAGTAAATTAATAGTAGTACCTACATCATAGGGTCATTATGAGCGTTTAATGGGATAATCCATGTAGAATAGATCATACAGGAAGCATCAATAAATATTAACTATTACATACTTATTTGTCACTAGAAAAACACTTTCTCTTTCATTAGGGCCATAGAGCATTGCTGATATTTAACTAACTTAATACGATAATTGTTATCTGTCATGATTTATTTGTTGATCTGGTTCTTAGTGAACTTAGCTGTGCTCTTCTGTCTCTTTAGGAGTATTGTGTGGTGGAAATTCTGCTACTCCTTGTTTTGTCTTTAATTGTCTTTCTTTTTAGTACTTAATATATCAGCTCCTTTGGCATTGATGAGTATGAGCTTGTGCATTTCAGTATGTCTGCTTTGGGCTTTGCTTTAGCTTGATGCTAGGTAAGAATTAATTGAATATTTTCCAGGGCTTAATTTTTCTAAAGGGTCTTTTGAGTGACCACCTATTAAAAACTTCTTAACTAGGAAAGTTTTGTGGGCACAAAATAGATGTATCACCAAGAATTTGAAAAGTTTGTATGAGAAAACAAGGTCTCACTTTGTTGTCCAGGCTGGAGTGCAGTGCTACAGTCATAATTCTCTGCAGCCTCAAAACGCTGAGCTCAAAGGATCTTCCACCTTCAGCTTCTTGAGTAGCTGGAACTACAGGTGAGTGCCACCACACCTGGCTAATTTATTTTATTTTTTTTTTTTGTTTTTGAAAAGATGGGCGTCTTGCTATGTTACCCAGGCTGGTCACGAACCCCTGGCCTCAAGCAGTCCTCCCACCACAGCCTCCCAAAGTTCTGGGATTACAGGTGTGACCCACCATACCCAGTCCCTATGAACTTTTTCAGATGATTTTGTTCTATATGCTTTTTCCTTTGAGTGTCAATAAAATGATGAATGAAAGAGAAGAAAAGAAGTCACATACTATAATACATAACTATTATTTATAATGTTTACATGTGCTGTATAAGTTGTAGAATGTTAAGATACATTAGCTTTTTTTTTTTTTTTTTTTACCTTGGTGTGTTTCAGGCATTTTTCTAAGTGCTAAAGATGTGGCTGATTAAGGCAGCAGATGTAGGTGATTAAAGCACAGTGCCTGTCTTAAAGACTTAGCACTGAGTTTTAAGGCAGGAAATTACTGCTATGTATTAGTCATAATTATTTGTGATGAATTCTTTGCTTTTCTAAAAATATTCCGCATTCCCTATATTTTTCTTATTTGTTCATGACTTGGCCTCTGTCCTTCTTTGTCTGGCCAGTGTTACTAAGTTCCTCCAAAGAATGCTGTCTTCTTGAAGGCTCAGTATTGCTCTATCTGGGCCTGTTGGGAACTTATATATAATTCTTCATTTAGCTTATATTTAAATTATTTCAAGATTATTTAATATCTTGAAATAATTTGTCAGTTTATCACTTCAGGGTTAGAGTTTATAGGATTTTTTCAGAGATAAGTTTCTCTCCCCGGTCTTCCCCAATAGAGAGCAGATAATTACATATGAACATAGTATTTTAGTGCTTCCACCAAAGTAACACTATATGGTATTTGCCACAGTGAAGTCGTATGATTCAGAACTAAAATTAAATCAAACTTCCAATTCAATGTATCCTGAGGTCATGGATTAGAAACTGTTTACTTTCCTCTTTTAAATTAATTGCTTTGGAAAGTGAGACATCTCTCCTCATTTAAGGAAGCATCTTATTTATCAGACATTCTTTAGGGCTGTCATTGACTAGGTTCTATCAAAGACTAGGTAACATTCCGTAAAGTTTAATTTTAGGCTAGTATCAAGGGACTTGTTTTCAGATGTTCTGGAACATTTATACTTGTGTAGAAATTTTGTCTTCAGCTTTAAATGGCTCCTTTATGCTATTTTGCATAATGCATCTTCTCAAACTGTTACTTGCAAATATTTTAAATACAACAATGTTATATAATAGGTAAAACTAACTTAGTTTGTGAGGATTCTACATAGTTATAAGATTTTATTTACATAGTTATAAGATGCCACACTTATATTAATGCTTTCTTCTTTGTGATTGAGAATTACTGAGTCCCTACTGTGTAAGCAAATCACAGCTATTAGGTGAATTCCTGGTTTTATGTAACAAATTTAGTATGACTATAAAGTTTCCAACCCTTTACTCCATGTTGTTATTGACTTAGAATCAATTGATCAGTCAAGCAGTCTGAAATGGAAATGATGATGAAGCGTTAGCAACCAAGAAAAAGACTTCTTTGAAAATTTAAGGGAAAAATGTAAGTTATAAATTACTTATTAACATAATAGCTAAAATATTGTTTTGTAAAACGGTTTTTAGCTTGTCAATCGTATACATATTTGAGTGTTATGTTCATTATCTGGACATGTTAAAGATATGTTTAATTATGTTTAGGAAGAGAAAAAAGTAGTCTCTGTACCTGTCAACTTTGTAGAAAACAAAGTTAGGATCTATAAAGTTTTTTTTTTATGATTTGATAAAGTAACCAGTTTTCTTTCCTTATAGTTAACTCAAGATTTGGAATAAGCCTCCCAAGACTAAGTGGTGTTGTAATTTATTTTCTTATTTACTGCAATTATTTGATACTTTTGCGTAGTAAAAATAACATTGGCATTAGATGATATACTTTTTGCTTTCTAATTACTATAATAGATCTGACTTCTCTACGTTATTTTAATTTTTGATGTTCATCTGTCTTCTACCTCTTAGATGGAAGAAAGAGCATCTTTCTTCTGGAACTGGGTTTTTTGTACTCCTCTTATAGGTGCATATACTTTCTTTATTCAGTGGAATTGTGTCTTTGTAACCTTGCAGGGTACTCACCCATGTTCTTCCCGCCTTGTTTTTGTCTAAATTCTCTGTTAATTTTCTTCGATACTTAGAAAAATTATGTTTTAAATTAAAAAAATACACAAAAGTGTAAAAATATGACGATGCTCAAAATTCAACCATTTCAAGTTAACATTTTGACATATTTTTATGCATGCACATATATTTAACACATACATAGATGCACACACCTGTGTGTGACATTTCTGTACTTGTACATTCCTTTTTTTAAACTTAAAAATGCCAGAAACATTTTTCTATGCCATTAAAATCTCTTCAGTAAGATAATTTAATGGCTACTTAATATTCTGTCATGTGTCTGTATAACAATTTTTTTAATGATTCTCTAATTTTGTAAATTAGGTAGAACCTAATTTTAACTATAAATAATAGCACTTTGATGTGATCCATAAATTATGGTCTACATTTTTAAAAATTAATTCCTTGGGATGCATTTTCAGATGCAGAATTAATGGATCAAAGTATATGATTATTTTTAAGGCCATTGAAACATATTGCCTAGTTGATTTCTATAAATGTTACACCTGCTTGTGAATTCATTATTTATATTTTAAAATTCAAATTCTTTGTTTCATGTATCTGAAACCTTAACTTGAAATTGTTTTTACAATTCTTGGCATTTGGTGAACTCAAGGTGGGAGTAGCATTCTGCCCGTCTTTTGACTACATTTTATTCTTGGAACAAAACCAAAGAGATATGTGTTAGGGCAATTCAGTCATGTAATACAAGGCATAAGGTGACTTTTTCCCTTTTTGTGAGAAGTCAGTTTCCAGGGATTTAAGGGAGCTAAAGTAGATCGATGACCAGTGGCCTCGTATGCTAGATTTTAGTATACTTTATACTAAAAATGTGCTATGTGGATGAACACAGATATAGGTAGAGACATGCATAGATGTTATTTTTTAAACAGTTACAGATGTGATGCTAATTTTAACTTATTTTTTCTACTACATTCTGTTTTCCAGCTAGCCACACTCTTCTGCTCCTGGATATCAACTGACTTATTTTCTATTGGCATCATTGAGTTTGACAGCATTTAAAAATGATTTCTGATTTTCTCTGAGTAAATCAATGGTGGTAGAATATTGGCTTAGTGAAAGTAGTTTAATCATTTTGGGCATATTTTTTATATCAAACATGTAAGATTTTAGGTATATTTCACTTTGTACAAATTATTACTGCAGGTTTAAACCACTACTTTATCCCATTAATATCCCATAGAAAATACTTTATGTTCACTAAATATCCCATAGAAAATACTTTATGCTTCCCTTTTTTATGAACTTTTATTATTAATGTTGACAATTTCTATTATGGCATTAAAAACAAAACAAAACTATAGTGCTACTATTTTAAACCTAGTTACTGAATTAAACATTATAATAGCTCATTTGTGAGAATAAAATAATGTTTATTTTGTGGTAATTAGTACTAAATCATTATTTAGACTTTGCAAAATAATATATCACCATCTTGGAATTGTAATACCTTTCTCTTTTGGTCATTTTAGTTTCTTAGACCTAATTCTCTCTATTTTTGTTCGTACTTTTGATGCAGTTAGGGAATATTTCCTTCTGTGGCACTTTTTTTTTTTTTAATGGCAATCTCTTGGTAGTTTCTCGTCGGTGATATGAAAACGCTGCTATTACACTGACTTGAGTATGGGGATAAGTAGGAGTGTGTGTGAGTGTTGTTGAGAGGGGTATTGCTGCTCTTTTCCAAGCTACATTGTTTTTTCTACTTTTCAGCTATAAACACATACACATATTCACACTGTACAGTTTTCATGGTTCAATTCTCCCCCTATTCTTTTTCCTCTCATTCACATTCTACTTTTTTCCTCTCCTTTTTCTCTTTCATCTCTCACATGTGTGTGCATGTACATACACACATAAATGAATTTTCAGGTGTTAAAAACAAAGATTGCAGACAGAGATCTAGATCCAATTTAAACGCTTAAGTTAAATTTTCTCTTTTTTCCCCTCTTTCATTAGGTTATGGTCATCTGTAATATTTATGTCTTTTTATGAGCACTGGTTGTTCTGTCCCTTCACTGTTTTGTGTCTCTTTGTGAAAAATAAGCTGTGAAACCAGATAAACTCTTAGATTAGAAAGTCTTAAACTTGAATATGCAGACAGATCATTTGGGGATCTTATTAAAAATTCGGGTTCTGATATAGTTGGTCTGGATGGAGCCTGAGATTTTTCTAACAAGTACCCAGGTGATGCTGAGGCTGCTGGTCTGAGGCTGCACTTTGAGTAGTCAGGTTTTAGACTCTGGTTTCCTGCAAAAAAGAGTATCATTTATTTAGAACAGGAATATTTGGGATTCTTCATACATTACCTCTGAGTCCAGTATCTACAAGGATGGGATGCATATTTTCTTTCAAAATCTAATTTGCCATGTTTCTTCACTTTTCTTTGATTTAGGCAATTTTAAGCCATAAGAGTTTAAAAGATTTGTGAGCTTGGGATCTTCTGTGATGGTCTCACATACAGCTTCCCTAATTTAGTTTGCTACTTAGTGTATACTAATGATGACATGTGTCAGGGTTTTTGGTGATTTAATTTTATGGTATATTATCTCCAACTGATGGTTGAAAAAATTTTCTGCTGGGAATTTTGGAGTTGAAGGTGAAGAATGGGGAATTGGGAGCAGGGATGGAACACCTAGGATAAATCTGAGAAACAGTTACAGAACTGCAATGCTTTTATCCTTTCTCATCCCTATGGTTACCACTAGAAGAATCACGGACAACTGAGTTGAAATGAATTACTTATTGAATGTAGGAAAATTACCTGATACATATGGGCAGTTGTTCCAGTTATGCTTTTAAACAAGATGTCTTTAAAATAAAGAGACCCACAATTTCCTGTACAAAAATGGACAGAGCTTCCAGCAATAAAGATGTATGTCAGAACCTGCATAGTGATTGGAAGGTGGGCTGGTTTGAGAAAGGAGATGATGCGACCAAGTTCTGCAGGCTGGCCCATTATTTGTAATACAATAGTCAAATGTGACAATCATCAAAACACCTGTTTTTTGTTTTTGTTTTGTTTTTTTGTAGAGTCAGGATTTCCTTCTGTTACCTAGGCTGGAGTGCAGTGGGACCACCATGGTTCACTGCAGCCTCAGCCTCCTGAGCTCAGATCCTCCCAACACAGCGTCCTGAGTAGCTGGTACTACAGGCACACACAGCTACTCCTAGCTAATTTTTTTTATTTTTTGTAGAGAGAGGGTCATGCTATGTTGCTCAGGCTGGTCTCAAACTTGTGGCCTCAAGCAGTCCTCCTGCCTTGGCATCCCAAAGTGCTGGGACCATAGGGATGAGCCTCCATGCCCAGCTACCTGAATCTTTAAAGCTGATAGTTACAAAGTTTCTTGGTTTACAACACTGTTAAGGAAAAATGATTAAATTAACTAATGTGGCTGGTTCCTGAGGTAGCAAAAGAAGTCACATACTCCAAAGAAAGATAAGTGAGAAGGCTTTTCCCTTGCTTGTAAGCACTATGCTTGAAAATTAATTGTATTTTAATTTAGGACAAAAAAAAATTCAGCATAGATTTTGTTTTTTCAAACATTATTTTAAATCTAGGTACAACATTTAAGTTATATTTCCAATCTTATTTGTCTATGTACTTTCAATAAATATAGATTGCCCTTTCTTTAGTCAGCCTACATTTAAAAAGCTTATGTTTTGCCATAATACAGTAGAATTATTTGTGATAATGTTACAAGTCTCTAAACTGCATGAACATTATCCTGCTGTTTTATTGTTTTATAATGTAAAAGTAAATGCAAGCATTAAGAAATGTGCAGTGCTGTCAGGCTCCTTCAGGATTTAAGAAAATTGCTCCAACTATTGAAGAACTGAAAATAATCTTTCAGGTCGCAAAGAGCTGTAGTTATAATATTGCCGAGCATTTTGCTTTCTTTTTTCTCTAACCGTAGTGGTAATTTGAGTCAATGCTGAAGAAACTCAGATTTTATTTTATTTCGACAAACTGCTATTGCCTTGTAAGAATTACATATAAAACAGGATGGTTAAAAATAGGAAGAAAATAGAGGACTCATTCTTAACTCTACCTAAGCCTAAATCATAAATCTGTTTCTTGTCGTAGTAAAAATTGTACAGCCCAGCTTTTTTGTCTGACTTGTGAATTTGGTATAATAGGCACAAATACTATGTGTTAATCACAAAACTGTGAAATTATATTGTGTTGTAAGCTCTTCATAAAAATGAAACAAACATACAAACAAAATCTGAAAGCCAAAGCCTTCCCTAAAAGTTCTCACATGGGGTTTTGAATTTTTAACATGAAAGGAAGTAGATACTCCTTATGGTTTTTAGCCTATTGTCCTATATGTTTAAAAATATTTCCATTTAAATGCAGATTTTGATTTTCCATCTGGGACTAGGTAGAAGCCATTCTATTACACTACTAAAAGAATAATCTACTTTAACACAATATTTCTCCCTAAAGGGATGGTCTTTTCTAGTCATAAGGTATTATTTTTCTCAGAATGATATTAACATTCAGGATTTAGCGATTTCATCTTGATTTGAAAGATGTTTTGTTCTGGCAGTAAAAGGGATTAGGAGAATGTCATGTGTATCCTATTGCTAAAAAATAGCCTTACCTTGCTCAAGATTAGGTATTAGTAATTTTTAAAGTGTTTTGGGATAGGCATATGATTTGTATTTTTATGATGTAAAAAACTTTAAGCCCAGTGAAATGGAAATTGCCAGATTCATTAAATATCAGGTTGTACAAATATGGTGTTTCGAATAGATCAAGTAGCATGTTTGAGAATTTCTGAACATGTAACATGTTTTACATTCATTTTCTTTATGCCTCATAAAGAAGCCTTTTGGGTATATAAGAAAATCATTAGAGCAATTGGTTACTCCTTTCAGGGGCATAGGTGTGTTTATTATGCCTCTGCATCAAAATTTATTAAAACTTTAAGATAAAAAGGGATTACATTAATTAAATGGAATGTCTCAGGCAGAAGAAGGAAGGCTCTGAAGGCCTTTCTGCTATTTGTTGGGCAAAGTCTTGGCGTGCAGAATGTAGCTATCCAAGGCTTAAAGCACATTGGGACCTGGTGTGGGATGCCAGCACCATGCCCCTAGGCACGCTGTCATTCAGCCGGCAGATTAATTAATCAGGGGCTGCACAGTCCTCCTGCCGAGGCTCTTACTTTCAGTCAGCCCATTCTTGAGGCAGAAAATACGAGGGTTTAAAAGCCTGGAACATTCAAAAAAGTTTTTTCTCTTAACAAAATCAGAGTGTATACTGACAATTTTCTAGAAATAGTCTTGCTCACACACATACATATACATGTATATGTATATATAGGTGTATATATATGAGTTATATATATATTTGTATGAATATATACATATATAAATTTTATCTTTGCATGAATGAGCAATTTTAACAGATTAAAGAATTGAAAACCCAACCAGAGTATGACAGTCTAACCTCTAGAGAGAATTTTTCTAGTGTCAGTGTGCATTCTTTATTATTTCTAAGTAATGATTTATTAAATCACACTGGGTAGCGAGCTCTTAATTATGATTTAATAGTAGCAAATTAATTTAGGCAATTCAGAATTGTACTGTATTAACAGATACATGTTTTAATTTAGTTTGTTCTTTTTACTTTGAAATTTTGCCAAAAATTGTTTATGGGGTAAATTTTAATGTTAATTTTTATTTCACTGTTATTGGAAATATTCGCATACTCTGTTAGAATTCAAACCTGCACTTATAAATATATGAGGTTTCAACAGTCAACTAAAAAAGATACATGTATGTATCTGACTAATCACAACTGTGCTCATTCAGATTTTCATTAAAATTACTGTTTATTTTCAGCAAGAACATTTCTATTCATACATAGAAGTTATTGTGAGAGAAATGAAATTTTTATATTGTAGTATTTTGCTTAAAAAATACTTTTAACATGTCTTGTGTATTCATCTTTAGAATTAATGCATTAAATTTGTGTGGTTTCTCTTTTCAGCTTTGCTTGTTTTATAATTATATTTAACATCGCTAATAGCTTATAGATCAAATATTAGTGTCTGATTATTTTCTAAATATAGATCAAAGTTTATGTTCGTAAGAATTTTGTATGTACTTTAAAATTAAGAAAAACAAGATGACTCAATGCAAAAAAGGTATGTTTTCATTTAAATTATTTTAGCAGTGTAGGATACAAGTTTCTTCCACCCCCAACCTTTTTTTTTCTCTGACACTGTCATATTTTTTAACACTCTCACTAGAATTTATTTTGTTGTAGTAAATAAAAGACAAGTCATTATTAAACAGATTTTGCTGTTAATTCAATGTATGATTACCCTTTGCCATAGGTACTTTTAAGGGCTTTTATCCAAAATAAAATTCATTAAAAATGCAATTAAAAAATCTATTGTTAATGACTGCTTGAGAGACTGGCTCATAATTGGTTCATTATAATAAAAAAGCAACTGTTTAAAAATCATGACAATGAGCTACAGTACAGAGTGAACACTTCATTGTAAGGCCCTATGTGATTATAGGATCCTGAAGGTGAAGCAGAGAAGCATGTAAATTGGAGACTCCAGCACAACTTTCTCTTTTATACCAGTACAGTGAGTTCAGGTCGTGACCTAGCGTGGGCTGTAGAAGTAGGAGCCCCTCTTATTTACAGTGTCCCATGCTGAAGAGTAAACTCAGGTAATATAGTCCACTTAAATGCTGGCACTCAGACTCTTCTTTGTTTCCCTTCCCCAGAAATCTTTACAGTTGACTTAAATTACAAAGTTGTAATCAGGAAATCTTTAGTTCTGTTGGGGCAAAACTAACAAAGACAATATTGTCATACAAGCCATCATTATTACCTGCCCTCTTGTTAATGCAGGAAAGCATGTAAATAGCTCTTTTTCAAGCTCCAGAGTATTTTTAAAAAACATTCCTAGAGATTTGCTTTTGTTCAGCTATTTGGTGATTTAATGTTTGTGATTTTTTAAATTAATTAGTTTTAATTCATTTTATTTTTAGGCCATGGTTCCTAAATAAGATAAAGATATAAACATGATGATGCAGGAAGAAAAGTAAACTTTACATGATAAGTTTTTCCCTTAACAAATCAAAGTTTTGTTTCTCTTTTTGTGTCTTGGACTTGCCAGTGATTTGACATACTGTGTGTGAACTTTGCAGTGTCAAACTTTGCAATGTCAGATGTCAGCTGTTCTCTTTAGAGTATAAAATTTTAAAATACTGACAAGTGTAAATAAAAATGGTCATTAAATCTCTCTGCTTAGAGTTCCACCTATAAGGCAAAAATCTTGAGTTTCAACAGTAGTTTAAAGGGCTTCTTTAATGAGCCCTATATTTCCAAAATGCTTTTCCTGTTTGAGGCTAGAAAAACAGTACAAGTTTTAAAGACTGATGACTCCTGCTTTTGTTTAGTCTACAACAGCAATATTAATGTTGCTTTTGTGTTCTGGTGACTGACTTAGGTGTAATTTTTCATTGCATGTATTAAAAGTTGAATTATTTTCAACTCTGAACTTTAGACCAGCCCATGTGCGAACTTAGTGTATAAGCAAGGCAATAACTTGAGGATCAGAATCACTCAAGGCCACTCACATTATTAAATGCAACCAGAGAATGTTGATATTAGGAGTTTAATATAAATTAGAAAAAAAACTTTCAATGAGACATTTAGCAGTTTTTAAAGAAATAAGACAAATTTAATTGACCTTATTGTAGCTTAAGTAACCAAACTGCTGGGGTATTTCATCATTACCGTCTTCTGTGCTGCTTTGCATTCCTCTCATCACCTTATTTTGTAAAGTGTGTATTTTTTTTTCTCAATAGAATTAAGAGGAAGTGTCTGCAAAGGAAACAACCATTTAAAGCACAGTAGAAATCACACTGCTTTCTGGTTGCATTTTTCTTTACAGATCTAGTTAATCCAGTTTATCTTTACACTTACAAGCAAAACTGAGCAATGCACTTCCCATACTTGAGGCTGAGACAGCTTCAATCCACCTCATACTTACACACCGTTGAACATGCAAGCTGATGCCTTTGTGATTTGGAAATGTAATTTGATAAACCATTTGGTAAATGGCTATGTCATATCAGTGCCAAATATTTTATACATGTAGGAATTAATGTAGCTGGGGAAACTATTCAGATGAACACTTCACTGTTTGTTTCATGTGGATACCTGGTAATATTTATAATTTGATGGCTATTCATGCTTAAGTCTTGTGGCTTGGTTACAGGCCTAATATTTCTGACCCTTTTTTACTTTGATATGTTTTATTATTTCCTCAAAGATTGCTTGTGTAGGATAGAGTTCTTTGTTCACTGGCACTTCAAGAAGAAGGGTCTATACTTGTACTAATATTTAAACAGAAATATCTTTGTATATTGCTAAGTGTTGTGGCATTTCATAGGCAAACAGTGATTAATTAAGATTATGATGTCTCCTGTGATGCATTAATTTATCTTTCCATTTCCAGGGCATATTGATTTTGAATATTAAAGAAAAGCTGCATCCATTCATTCATCAAATGTGTTCCGAGTGACTGCCCTGTTCTGGGTAGGGGATATAACTATCAATAAAAGAATAACCCAGATATATTAGAGCTCATAGTCTAGATTATGAGTAACAGTACAATCTTATATTGTTATGTAGAGGTTTTTTTAAAAAAAAAAAAAACAAATGTTGTGAAAATATAGAAGAGAAAGAGATCAGTTTTACCTGGGGATGGAGCAGGATGGGCAGTTGTAGAAACAGATGAATGATGATTCATCAGGAGTGAGAAGATGACTTTCCAAACTGAGAGAACATTCTGTATGGAATATATTGATGGGACAAAACATGGCACATACCTCTCAATTTGGTGTGACTAGATGATACATATAAGTAATGGCATGAGGTAGGAGTGAGAAGGTAATTTGGGGGCAGATTGTGAAGAGCCTTGTGTGCCTTGTTGAGGAGTTTGGAGACCCCATTCCATAAGTAATGGGGAGTTTTTGAAGGTTTGTAAGTAAAGAAGCAAAATGGATAGATTTGTATTTTGTAGTACTGTATAGGAGGTACAGGGGAGGAGAGATAGGGACTAGGTCTTTTGAGATCTTGAGATTAAGTTATCTCAAAATAGAAGATAGTGACACTAAAAAGGGATAAATCAAAACTGGATAAATTGATGGTAGAGATCATCAGCATATAATTAATAATCAAAGTCATGTGAAAAGTAAGCTTTCCTGTGGATTAAGTATTTCATAGTGGAAAATAACTTGCGTTCTGGTACCTGCTTCCCCAGCTGCTACTTACTAGCTTTGTAACTTTGGACAAGTTACTTTACCACTCTGTGCCTTTGTTTCCTTTTCTATAAAATGAAGATAAAAATAGCCTGCCTCGTGGAATAGCTGTGAGGATTGAATGAGTCAATTTAGTGTTCTTGTCATATAGCGTTTCAAGATGAGAGACATTTAGTTATAAATTAAGAACTAGAAAAAGTTATTGAAGATACAGGTTAGAAAAGGAACAATCGATTGAACAAGATCCAGGAAGATTTGCAAGTGATGGGATGAAGAGCACAGTGGGCCAGCTCTGGATAGAAGAATATGGGTATGTTTAAAAATGAGAAATGAAATGATAAAGGACTGTTCATCTTACAGCTGCTATTTTTCTCTGTGGTCTTTTGCCTCATGTGTTTGAAGGTGAGGGAAGTAATGAAGTACTTTTAGGGGAATCTTAAATATTTGGACTGATCTTTTAAGAGAAAGGAAAAGGGGAGTGAGGATAGTCAAACTCCCCAGAGTCCAGGTGTGGTTAGAAATCAGAAGTGTGAAAAGGGGATGGTCTTTAAAATTTAACTTCAGTTAAATTGAAACGTAAAGTAATGATATTTGGTAGGTGAGATCGCTTTTTAGAAAGCAGATTGCTTATTTACTTATAACAAAGGTATGTAACAATATATTTTATTATGGAATATATAAATAAAGCATTCTAGAAATCGTAGCAGGCAACAGTTGCTAAATTAAATTTCTGTAAGAACTAACCTTCCTTATTTCAGAGGGGAGGATAAAAAATTAATATGAATTTAAATACAGCTGTTCAAGGACTATATTTTCTGGACACTGATGCAGTCACTTTATGATGGTCACTTAAATATATCAGTGAGGCCAGGCATACTGGTGTGTGTGTATGTGTGTATATATATGTGTCTGTGTGTGTGTATATATATGTATATACACACATATGCACACATATAATTTTTATATTACATATAAATATATATAATCAGTGATGAAAAATATCATGCTAGAAAACAATACATAGAATCCAGTAGTCCTCCCAGTCTAGTATTAATAATTGTGCTGAGTAGAAATAAGCATCTAGATTCCTACTTAAATGAATTGAAAACAAAGTGAGATCTTAACAAGTAAGTTAAATAAATGTGTAACATATTGTTGCAATTTTTCTTTATTGCACGTAAGTTGCTTCAAGAATTATTCCAGTTAGCTTTTTGTTAGATTTTTCAAATATTCCTTTTTAAATGTTTTTCTATATGTAATTTAAAAAGCAATTTTCTGTTGTAATAATTAAGAATAATCTTTAAAATGCTACCACTTGATTCATGTTAATATATATTACAAAGGATTAGTAAATGCTCCATTGTTAACTACTTACTATTCTTTAATTGATGAGAAGTAGAATGCTTACAGTTTAGATTCATTGATATAAAACAAACCGAACTCTGAATGGGAGATTATTTGACAGTGGGGCAACAGTGGTTGGCAGTAGTAATATAGTGATTCTTGTGGTATTTTGTTTTGTTTTGTCTCACTTTGCGTAAGTACCCAGAGTCTCATTTAATTTTCTTTCTTTCTTTTTTCTTTTTTTAGCCGTTGTAAAAATTTTAATACTTATAAAAGGAGAATAGCATTGTGAATCCTCGTGTAGCCATCTCCCAACTTCAAACGTTTTCAACTCAGAGTACTTCATTTACAATGTACAAATTCCTGTGACGTCTTGGTGCCGATGTAATAATGGCCACATCTTAATTATAAATATAGAGAAGTCCAGAGTAGCATTTGAAATTAAGGATCAACTTGTATAAACAGATGTTGAAGAAATAAGTTTTATTTTTCCCCATATTCTGAGCATTTTTAAGCCATTGATTTTATTGTTTTCCAGTTAGAAAAATTAAAGCATCATAATTCTGGGTCATTTATCACAGAGATTTGTCAAGTTGCTAACATCTGCTGCCTAGATGATAAAAATTGAACTTCCCTTGGGAATGGTATGTGCTAAACTTAAATTGGGTGAGTTAAGATCAGAGTTGAGAACAGCTCTGATCCATTAAGCAGTCCTTTTTATCCTGCTTAGAAAAACTGTGGGAACCATTTTAAAATATAGCCACACTTAAAAGTACATGAACAAAATGAAAATCAGAATGACCTTCTACATTTTCTCTAGAAAGGTAGTAATTATTAAATATCATATTTTAAGTTTCTGAAATTATTTAATGAACAAAAATATGACCAGATTTTTGTTTTATGGTTTTTAGTAACATATTTGCCCTACTTATAAAAAAACAAAGAAACAGGTAACTGTACTGACTTTCCAATACTCAAACTCAGTAGCTCCTAACATGTTTCTCTAAGTCTTTGTATAACAGAGACCAAGCCTTTATTTTTTACCAGGAAGTTGAAGAAAAGTTGTAATATACAATGAGTTTTTCTGTGATTTTCATCTTTTATGTGAAACATAATGAAGATTCCTAGAAAAAGTTACACTTGTCAGAAATTGACCCCATGTCAGCAGTCTGGGGAACTAATTTAATGTCTGACTAAGCTAAACTAATCTAACAAGAAGACTGCTCTGGTATTCATGAGCATCACTTTGCTAAAGAGGAAAGAAACAAGATATTAATAAGAGAGATTATTTTTAATAGAAAGTGTTATAAATGTGAAAGGAAGCCTCTAATGTTTTTCTGTATCTTATTATTACTGATTGTCATTATGATATTAGTGGAAATATATTGTGAAAAGAGAAAGGGCAATGAGATGGGAAAAAGGGAAGAAATAAATGAACAATCTTCTGAAATGAGAAATTCATAAAATGTATAATCAAACAGTTCCATTCTATTTAATGTTAAAAATTAATTATTGGCCGGGCGCAGTGGCTCATGCCTGTAGTCCCAGCACTTTGGGAGGCTGAGGCGGGTGGATCATCTGGGGTCAGGAGTTCAAGACCAGCCTAGCCAACATGGTGAAACCCCATCTTTACTAAAAATACAAAAATTAGCTGGGCATGGTGGCAGACGCCTGTAATCCCAGCTACTCAGGAGGGAGAACCCAGGAGGCAGAGGTTACAGTGAGCTGAGATCATGCCACTGCACTCCAGCCTGGGTGACAGAGTGAGACTCTGTCTCAAACAACAACAGCAACAACAAAAAACCAGATTAATTATCACAAAAAGAGAGCACATACTAAAATCTGCTGGCTTGTAGTTTATTTCTAATAGAACCAAAATTATGGAAGATACCACATGAGTGGGCATCTTGTCTTGCCCATATTTGGGTAGCCCTGTTATTTGTTAAATGAATAAATAAATGCCAATGAACAAAAAAGTAGTTTAGCTTTCATGTGAACAAGTATGTGGTAAAGTAACCCATACTGCTTATAGAAAAATAGATTGAATTATTATTTAAATCACAAAAAAGGATTCTTGAGTCAATGTATGGTTGTTTTTAAAAATAACCCTAGTGCTCTCATTCTCCTTGATCACCGGGCAGATGCAGTTCTGAGAAAAGGTAGTGAATGTCAAATTAAATTGGCTTGGATCATATTGAGCTCCTTGTTAGTCTGCTGAAAACATTTGCAAGGCGAGAGTATAATCATCAACAACACATTCATTGACTGTATCAGCATGATTCCGCTTGTGAAAAGTATAAGGTTCAAGACTTACAACAGGAAGCTTCTGATCAAAGGAGAGGCCATCACTATTTCCCTGAAGTGAGATGCTATCAATATTATATAGAGTGATTATGATACTGGTTATATTGTGGCATGGACTGATATATTTATTATCTTGGAAGAACGGAGGGCTCACTCAAAGGTTTGGACCAAAATATTCCTCACTCATGATAGGAGTAAACTTAGAAAAATATGACACCACCTTTAAGATGATAAGCTGCACCTCTTATCTCATCAACTTCTTAACCTTTTTGCACTGTGGAAAACCACATCAATACAGTCTGTGTCGACACCTCAAAGACTGATTGGTTTCTTTAGCAAACTGGTTGTTACGGGCATGGTGCTGCCAGGAACCTCATTCTTGCTTCTATTGGCCTGGCTGCGCTATTAGCAAGTTACTTCCTGAGTTAAATGGGAAGTTTGCCAGCATGATACCTCTACCTATTCCCAACTGGCAGACCTGCCAAACACAGTGGCCAGAAAGCAATAAAGTAAGTATCTGATAGATCCATGTATCTTATTTCTCTTTGCTGCTGGAACTAGTGTTTCCCGTAATACTTAAGTTTATTTATTGATATGCTAATGATTTTGTTTATAAGAAGCATGCTGTTGACATTAGGGGCTTGGACCCTCTATAGCAATAGCTAGGGAACCATCTTTTTTAATTCCTCCCTCATTATCTTCCTCCTTTCCCCAAAACACAGTGGAAAAATTCCTATTTCATGCCTATTTCCCCAGATTTCCATAGGGGTGGGATGGGGAATGGAGATATTTCTGTATTCTGTGTGATTAATAAAATTTGTTCTTGGCCCTAATTTGGTAGACTGGGACAGAGGAGGTATAAATACCAGCCCAATAACGCTTTTGTAACCAAAAAGATTAATTAAGTCTCATAATCATCAGAAAAAGAACTTGCGGGGAAAGAAGGAAGGAAGCATCCTTCCTTTCTGAAGCTCCGAAAGTCCTGACCTTAGAGTAATGTATTTGGTTCTAGGCATAACTTCTCAAGTGAAACTTTGTCAAGAGCAAAGGGAATTGGAAAGAAATATAAGTAGTAGGGACAGATTTATTCAATATCTGGTATTCCAGACCTGTCAAGAGACAAATTTAGAAAAATTGAAAAGTATAGACTGGCTTTCTCAAGGAGTAACAACTACTGGAACTCACTATAGGAGGTTGCAGTATGGTGGGAATGGCTAATTATCCCATTAAAAGGAATCTTGTGGAGTCTTCAAGTACATTCTAAAGCCTATATATTAACATATATAATAAGATACTTTTTTTTTTTTTTTTTTTTAAATAGATGGGGCCTTGCTATATTGCTCAGGCTGTTCTCAAAGTCCTGGCATCAAGTAATTCTCCTACCTCAGCCTCCCAGTAGCTGGGATTACAAACTTGAGCCGCTGCACCCGGTTTAAGATACAAAATTATATATACACTTTGACAACATCTACGTAAAAACAACTATATAAATAGAGACTAAAAGGAAATACTTATAACTTGGGCTGCATTATTTGGATTGGTAAAATGTAATTAGACTTGGCATTGTGAAGATGTTACAATATATAAGATCGTGACTGTTGTTTAGAATTATATTTGAATCAGTAAGGATCATATGTCTATTCCCATTCCCATCAACAAGGAAGCATGTACACTTCCCACTGGCGGCCATTTCTTAACTTTTACTTCCTGGGAGGTGTGGGAGGTGTGTGGGATGGGGTGAGGGGAAGAAATAGAAGAATCCTGGATATCCTTAACATTATGCTTTGATAACCACATGATGATCTGTGCAAAAATCTGGTTTTTTTATGGTGATAAAGGAAAAAGAGAATTCTTTATTTTTCTGTCCCAAGAAGTGATTTAATTTTTAAAACTGAAAGTAAGGAGGAAACAGTGAAGGAGAGATAGGGAAGTGAGAACTAGCACCAGTATAAGCTGATGACTTGTTAAAAACAAGAGACCTGGAATATTATACTGTTGTTGTTTTTAAGGATTTTATCATTCTAGATCTGTTTCACGGCAAGCCTTTCTGAGGGCTGACACTCAGGGACATGGTGAGAAACATTTGAGATAGTATTAAGGTTGTGGGTTTTTTAATTTCAGGACTGAGGGAAGTCTCTATACTCAATGGAGAGAAGGTGCTAACTATTAAAATATGAACTTGCATAGTGTGTGCTAATCTGCTCAACCTATTGAAAGTAAAGAGGATGGCTTGCAGATTAACTAATACTACATAATCTTCCTTCTAGTATTGAAAACAGAAGAGTGTAGCTCAATAACAGTCAACAAAAACAGACTATTTTAACAGATGGAATCTTCTGGTTTGTTATCATCAATTCATGTATTTGGTGTTTCTAAACTTTTGTACTTACGTTATTTTTATACTATTGGGTAATGTTAGTAGAATATTGTCTTTTAAGTTTCTGTTACTTTTAGGAGATAGTTTTGGAATGACACTGGATAATAACTAAACAAATTTGAATTAGATTAGTTTTGTGTCTTGGTTTTATTACTTTTAACTATGATTTTGTACCATCCTCTTTTCTCTCCATTTTCCTGAAGGTTGTTTGAAATTTTTATTGATTCACCGAGTTAGTGATCTTTTTCTTTTCCTTTTCTTCCCCAATAATACAGAGACTGATTAAAAGAGGGTATATTTTTACTTGTCGTGAATCAAGCATCTTATAGAACTCTGCTTTCTCAACTTCTGACTATGAATATGGCTATTTTTAAAAACTTACGGGTAACCCTTTTAAGGCATGGAAACTCGTATGAAAAAGGAACACAGTTTAGAGAATAGAGCCAATTCTAACTCTGCTATATAACTTTATATCTTGGTGTTAAAGCTGGTTTCCATAATGGGTAACTAGTTGGAAATTTATTCTTGAGCAATATGACAAATAAAAATTTCACTTTAAAACTAAGTTCACTAATATCCATTTCTCAGTTTCATTTTAGTTTGATTTTCTTATATTTCCCCTTATTAATTTATTTAACAAATATTTGTTGACTACTTACTGTTTGACAGGCCCAGTGACCATTTCTAAGAATGTAATAGGGAGCAAAAAGAGATGCACTGTTTGTGAGCATCTGCTTGGAGTGTAGTAATTAGTCTATGTTAATTTCAAATTAATTATATAATTAGCTATTAGTATGTACAGACATTAATCAAATAAACTATCTAAAACATAAAATTGCAGCTATGAAATATGCTGTAAAGGAAAAGTACAGGAGGTCGTGACAATGAATTTAAACTGATTAAAGATTAGGAAAGACTTTCTTGAAGACAGGCTTCAGTGTACAAGGTTTCTCCAAACAGCCACCATCTGAATAAGTTCCAGAAAGTTTCAGTCTGAGAGATAGTCATAAGCAAAGACCTCTGGCAGGTAGGAGAGCAGCTTGGTGGGTAGTGTTAGGCTGAGAGAAAGCCAGTGTTGCTGCAGTGCCCAGAGTAAAAGTTGAGAGTGATTATGTGAACGGCTGGAGAAGTAGGAAGTAAGTCCTTCTGGTGTTATGTACTGTTATGCCTTATGGTTTTAATTTGCATTTCTCTGATGAGATTGAAAATTTTTTTCATATGTTTACTGACCATTTTGCTATTTTTTTTTGAGTCCTCCCTGGCCAAGTCTGTTGCTTATTTTTCTATTTGGTTCTCTTTCTGTCTCTCATATTCATTTGTAGAGGATATATATTTACATATATATATGGAGCTTTGCTCTTGTTGCCTAGGCTGAAGTGCAGTAGCCCAATTTTGGCTCACTGCAACCTCCGCCTCCTGGATTCTAGTGATTCTCCTGCCTTAACCTCCCAAGTAGCTGGGATTACAGGTGTCCGCCTCCTTGCATGGCTAATTTTTTGTATTTTTAGTAGAAACAGGTTTCACCATGTTGGTCAACTGGCCTCAAACTCCTGACCTCAGGTAATTCACCTGCCTCGGCCTCCCGAAGTGCTGGGATTATAGGTGTGAGCCACTGTGCCTGGCCAGATTTTCATATTTTTAATACAAGTCCTTTGTCAGACACATGATTGCAAATATCTTTTATTTTGGTTAGAAAAATAAATTCAAGTTACCAATTTTTTCTAAGTAATTAGATAAGGCATTTTATGCCTTGTTTAAGGAATCTTTGTATCACAAAGTCATGAAGATATTCTCCTGTACTATCTTTTAGAAGCTATTGTTTACTTACACATTTGATATATACTTGAAATTGATTTGTGTGTGGTGTGAGCTAAGGGTAAGGATTCATTTTTTTCCCCCCTAGGGATATCCATTTGTCTCAGTACCGTATATTGAAAAGATTCCACTATACCATGTTCTCATCTTTGTCATAAATCAAGTGACTATGTATGTGTGGATCATTTCTGAACTCTTTATTCTCTTCCATAAGTTAATGTGTTTCTTCTTGTGCCATTAGAAAACTTTTTGAATTAGTGCAGCTTTATAATAAATCTTGCTGTCTGCTAATGTAATTTCTCCAGTTTAATTCCTTTTTAAGAGTGCCATAACTATTAGGATCAAGTTGCCAGTTTCTACAAAAATAACATGCTGGGATTTTGAGGGAGATTATACTGAATCTGTAGATTCATTTGAGAATTGACAGCATCAGAATATTGAATCTTCTGTGAATCTAGTACATTCCTCCATTTATTTGGGCCTTCTTTATTTCCTTTCTATAATATTTTGGCATTTCCTGTGTAGAAGTCATGCACATGTTTCTTTAAAATTATGTCTGAGTGTTTTCTGATGCTAGTGCCGGTATGTATTAGTTTGCTAGGGCTACCATACAAGTACCACAAGCTGAGTGGCTCAGATAACAAATTTATTTCCTCACACTTCTGGAGGGTCCAAGATCAAGGTTTCTGTAGGATTGGTTTCATTCTGAGGCCTCTCTTCTTAACTTGTAGATAACCCTCTTCTCCCTAAGTCTTTAAACAGCGTTCCTTTGTATCTGTGAACATGTCTGTATTATAATCTCCTCTTCATAATTATAAGGATACCGGACATATTGGATAAGAGCCCACACATATGACTTAATTTTACATAAATACCACTTTAAAGGTCTTATCTCCAAATACAGTCACCATCTGAGGTACTGGAGTTTAGAACTTCAACATATGGATTTTGAGGGGGCACAGTAGAACCCATAATACTATCAAATTATATTGCTGACATATAGGAATACAATTTTAATTCTGAATCTTGACCTTGTATACAGTGGCCTTGCTACTTCACTTATTATTTTTAGAAGTGTATCTACTCGCCAGGTGCGGTGCCTCACGCCTGTAATCCCAGCACTTTAGGAGGCCCAGGCAGGTGGATCACGAGGTCAGGAGATCGAGACCATCCTGGCTAACACGGTGAAACCCCGTCTCTACTAAAAATACAAAAAATTAGCTGAGCGTGGTGGCGGACGCCTGTAGTCCCAGCTAGTCGGGAGGCTGAGGCAGGAGAATGGTGTGAACCCAGGAGGCAGAACTTGCAGTGAGCCAAGATTGCGCCATTGCACTCCAACCTGGGCAACAGAGCAAGACTCTGTCTCAAAAAAAAAAAAACAAAGTTTATCTATTAATTGTTTTGGATTTTCTACACACAAGGATCACATCATCAGTGAATAATGACATTCTTTTTTCCTGATTTTGGGGTGAAAGCCTCTAATATTTTACCAATAAGTATGATACTTGCTGTAGGCTTTTTATAAACCCTTTTTCCAAATTCCAGATTTCCAAAAACAAATTTGTTGTTCATTTGTTAAGCAAGGTTTTTTTTTTTTAAATCATGAATAGACTTTGAAATTCATACGCAGTTTAAATGTTAACCGTGGGGAAAAGTTGATAGGATGTATTGATTGATACTTTTGATATCGTAAATAGTGGAAAATAAAACTCTTGTTCATAGGAAACCGAAGTTTTGTGATGTTTCTTAGTTTCTATGAAATTTGAAAGGAATGATTTAGAGAAAACTGGTGAAATTACTTTGAAGGGTGAATTTCATTGAAAACGTAAAAAATTCAGCCACCTAATAGCCTAAGGATCCAGGTGTTTATAATCATCAGCACTTCTGTAATTTTAATGTAATTTTTATTTCTTTAATTTTTGCCAAGTAGGCAGATTATTGTTATCCAATTTGTTTTCAGTTAATAATAGAAAACTCCTTTGGATACTTTGCTTCAATATTTTGAAGTTTGATACTTGAAAACAGTGAGTATGCACAAAAAGTTAAACTGTGGATTATACAAAGTGTTATTTGGAGCTATTCAGAATCATTAAAAAGTATGTCTCAGATGATAGATGGTTAGGACTAGTCATGTGGTGGTATTAATGGCAGTAATATTAAATAGTAATAACTAAAGATAATTTTTAAGCAATTAAAATATTCTAGGTGCTATTCTAAGTGATTTACATGTGTTAACACAGTCCTTAAAATAATTCTCATAATACTATTTTATCCCCCTCTTACAGATAAGGAGACTAAGTAAGATACAGAAAGAGAACTAGGAAGATAAAGGCCACACAGCTAATAAATGGTGGACTCATGATTTGAATCCGGGCAGTTGGTTCCAGAGTCTACTCTGGAAGGCTATATATTGTATTACGCAGGGATATAAGTCTTTAATTTTAAAATAGAATCTTAAATGAAGAATAGTATGTTTTAATCCCAGACTAAAAAAATACAGCAGGAGCAACAAAAAATTAGTTTTCCACAATATGACTGTTATTTGGCCCTGTTCATATGCTAGGTGCACAGTCGCTCTCCCCGCTGTCATTCCTAAACCATTATTCTAACCCCCATCCCAATAATCCTCTTCCTACACCAAACCTCTTCATATGCTCTTGATAGCAACACATTGTTTGGAAGTGAGATTAGATACAATGAAGAATCATGGCCCTCAGTTTCCATATTAATAAACAGAGTTGAATTCTTTAATCTCTAAAATTATAGAATGGTTGAACCTAATCTTCAAGATTCTTAACAATGCCTGAAATGACCATTCCAGTATCTCTGAATATCCCATTCTACTTCCTCATCTTTCTCCTGTTAAACCTCTTTTTCTTCAAGTATTGTGTATTTGAGATAAAAGCTTTTACTGCTCATTTTAAATATAATTATTTTTGTTATAGTTGTTTCATTACTAAGATTTTAACTACTGCTTTCTACTCTTTTGCATTACAAGCATATGTAAAGGTATCTCACTAGCTCAGTAGTTAGCCTAGGGAATCTAACCATCAATTATAATAGATTTGTGAAGTATAATTCTTTTGTGGGTGGACATTTGCTTACACACTTCATACAATACACTCATTTAATATTTGTGGCAGTTTAACTTAGTTATTTAGAAACAGTAAATGATCCAATCAGCTTTTTTTGTGACTATAAATTCAATTTCTGACCAAGTAGAATAATCTCAAATGTGCTTTATTTTGATTGCAAATGAGAGAATGTTGGTGGATCAGCATGAATGTACTACCCTTGGACAAATAGTTAAAAGGTAGTGGCCTTTTTATGGTAGGAAATGGCACTATCTTTTTAAAATGTAAGAGATAGCAATAAAAATCAAATTAAAGTAATTTGTACATTTGGCTATATATTGGTAACATTCTGTCTTGTGTCTAGTAAACTAAAATAGTGGAACTTATTTTTCATTTTTCTCTATACCTTTGCTCTGATGTTTTCGTGTAGCAGTTAAAAGCCCAGACTCTGGAGCTAACCTGCCAGAGTTCCAGCCCTGGTACCATATGGCACTTAGTAGTTCTGTGTTCTTGAACAAATTATTTAATCTCTCAGTACTCAAGATTTCTTGTTTGTAAATCAAAAATCAAAATAGAAATAAAAAATAGAAAAGCATACCTTATGAAGTAATAGTGAAGATTAAATGAGATAAGCATGTTAAATGCCTGGCAGAGAGCATGCATTTATTTAACAGCACAATCATGGTTATAATGCTTTCAAACTTGAAAAGCTCAGTCCGTGGTGGCCAGTGAGAATAATCCTTTGGAAAAGGAAAATGTTGCTGAATTTTAGACACTCTTATTCCCATGGATTATTATTTCCAATTACCAGTAAAGTTTTATGGATTACCTTCTAGCGCTTATATGATATATAGTTTTCATTTGTTAGCTGGTAGATATTCTCATGGCTGAATGAAAAACATGAATCACATAACAGGTAAATGAATAATCCTCCTTCATTGTCCTCTGTGATAGTGAATTTCATGCCCGTATATCTGGTTAAGCATTATTTCTGGGTGTGTCTGTGAGAGTGTTTCCAGAAGAGATTAGCATTTGAATTTGTAAACATAATAAAGCACATTGCCCTCCCCACAATGTGTTGGAGGCCTTCATAGAACAAAAAGGTGAAAGCACAATTCCTGCCTGTCTGCTTGAGCTGGAACATAAATCTTCTCCTGCCCTCGGCACTCCTAATCCTCAGGCATTGAGACTTGGACTGGAATCTACACCACTGGCTCTCTGGCTCTCAAGCCTTCAAACTAATCCACTTGCTTTCTTGGATCTCCAGCTTGCGCACAGCAGATTATGGGACTTCTCAGCTTTCGTAATTACATGAGCCAATACCTTATAATAAATCTCTTCCTCTCTCTCTTTTTAGAGCTATAAATCTATAGATACATATAAAAGATATATATGTGTGTGCATATATATACACGTGTATATATGTACATATAAATAGATCTATAGTAATATATAAGATATATAGATATATATCTTTATATATACACATAAAAATATATATAAAAATATGTCTATATATAAAGATATTTATATGTATATGCATACATATAAATGGATATCTATATACATATTAACATATATATATTTATATTAAGTATATATTTAATATATATTAACATTTAAATATATCTAGATACATATTTATATATAGCTATATAAAGATATTTATATGTGTGTATATACATAAATCTCTTTTTAGATCTGTAGATCTATGTATGAGATCTGTATCTGTAGACATAAATCTATATATCGATATATATATGGAGAGAGAGAGAGAGAGAGAGAGTGTGTGTGTGTGTGTGTATATATATATACACCTATTGGTTCTGATTCTCTGGAGAACCTGAATAATATAACCTTATATTTGTGTTGACCATGGCAGGTAAGATGATTAACCGACAGTACCACTTAGGAAGTAGTTATGAGAAGAGCTTCACAGAATTTGATTTAGGACAGTAATTTCACTAACAGTCTCCATTGTAGAAAAATTTTCCTTCTATACAAATCCAGTCATTTTACTGTTGACCAAGCCAGGCTGCCAGCTAACCTGATGGTGCTTGTGTTTACTCTGTGCCAGGCACTGTATGTAGGCATTCATTAACTTTCTCGTCCCTATTGTATAGTCTTTTACTTGTCTTTATCCTTCCATCTGTTATTTAACATTATTTATGTTATATGTGTGTGTGTGTGTGTATTTCTCTTTAAATTTCTGCTAGCGTTTCAATGTCCCCTCCAAAACTCATGTTGAAGTTTGATTGCCAATGTAATAATATTGGGAGGTGAGGCCTTTAAGAGGCGATTATATCATGAGGGCTCTGCCCTCAAGAATGGATTAATGCTATTATCATGGGAATAGACTTGTGATAAAAGGGTAAGTTTAGTCCCCATTTTCTCTCTGTTTCTCATGTACTTCCTTGCCACATGGTGTCTTCTGCTGTGAGATGACCCTCACCAGATTCCGGCACCATGCTCTTGGACTTCTCAGCCTCCAGAACCTTGAGCTGAATAAACTTCTGTTCTTTATAAATTACCCAGTCTGTGATATTCTCTTATAGCAGCAGAAAACGGACTAAGACAATTCCCAAAGCAAGCTGAGATGGCACAATGTGTTTAAGCAATGTGGCTTTCGTCAGACATCACATTCTTCCAGATATAATTTTCCAAACGGAAAGATGGCTCAACATTTTCTATTATTATTTTAGATGAAATGTTCTGCAATATGTTGTTGATATTGTACTGAAGTAAATACTGTATGCTCAAGTCTCTCAGGGACCCTCATGAAAATGAGATGCATGTCCCAGGAGGCTATCTCAGAAAAGAGAAATTCTAAGTAAAATAGCATGAATGAATCGCACACATGAATTTACTGCAAGAAAATATTCTTTTGTATAATCATGGACCTAAAGAAATTTGGCACAGCAGATTGCTGTCATTACATGGCTTTATGTGGTCACACACATATGGCTTAAAAACACAGCAATTCATAACTGTTCATTTTTTGGTCAAGTAGACTGAAGGTATTATGTTTTATAGTGATGGAGTATAGTTCATGTATTAGTTACTCACATTCATTTGGTCTACTACAAACCTCTCTTTATGACTGAAAATTCAGCCTGTCTTATTTGTTTTTCTTTCTTTTCTTTTCTTCCTTCCTTTCTTCCTTTAGGAAGAGTAAGAAAGAGCCACAGGAATCTCAGACTTTACTGTATAAGTGAAGTACAGATTAACCCAATGATTGAAGTGCAGTTGAAAAAGAGCTAGTGAGCCTGGAAGAGATTTAGGCCAAGTAAGAAGATAATTGCTCAAATAGTCTTGTAGCCTTGGGGTGTTTTCTTTAAATTTGGGTACCTCTTCTACATAAAGGGTTTTCTTCTGGGCTTATGCATATTAGTTTTGTTTAGCTGTTTGTTAAAAATAGTGTATTTCTTTTTGATACTTTTAAAAAGTAATCATTATCAATTTTTAGTACAGAAAAATGTGTAAAACATTTAAAAATGTATAATCCAGGTAACTCTTGTTAACACTCCTTTTAAAAGTGCATTATTACAAATAAAACGGCACATGAAGGTAGAGAATTTTGTTCTCCATCCTCCTAAAGCAAAATACTTTATAGTTTTTGTATACTGTTCCAGAAAAAAAATGGTTTAATATCTAATCTTTTATTAGACAAAAGAGATCTTATTCTATATACACTGTTGTATGCCTTAGGGTATTTTTTTTACTTAACATTATGTTGCAGAGAACTTTCCAAATATTTGCTCTTGGGCAGGTATTTTTTATGATTATTCAGAAAAATTTAAACATGAGAAAGATGTAGACTCATCCCTGCAAAAGATTGTGAAAATAAGTTCTGGCTATAATTCTAGTTCATATTTATTATATGCCTAATTTTTTTTGAGTAATATATGAGTCTTGGGCTACAAATGACAGAAACAAAGTTAAGCTAGTTTAAGATTCCAAAAGTTTCAAGGACAGAAAAAAATTTAATGAAACTGGGACCGAGGATTGGAACACTTTCAAAAAATTCTTATTTCTCATCACTGCTTCTCTTTGCTTATCCTTTCCATTTTCTTTGAATAGACTGGTTTTCTCAGATCCCCAGATCACATGGTAAAAAAAAAATATGGCTGCTCTGTGGTTTCCAAGATTATATGTCTCTGTTGAAGTGTCCATTTTAGCCCAAAATTGAAATCCTTTAGTTCCAATTTCAAATTTCAGAGAAACAGAATACCCACTATTGAACCAGCTTGGGGCACCTAGTGTTGAACCAATTAGTTATTGACAGAGGGACATCATCTTATAAAAAAAGTCTGTGGGTGCCACATAGATGGTGAGTGGCAAATATATAAGGAGTTACCTGTTCAGCATTTTTTTTTTCCTGGAAAAAAATGTATTTACTACATTCATTGACTGAAAGTGAAAGCTTCTAGGTGACTTTATGGTTTGCTGTGCACAAACTTGCAGTATTAATTGTGTATTTTGGGGGAACTTAATAAAATGTAAGTCTCTTTATCTCTGAATTACAGTGTCTATATCTCTCAGTCATGTTCCATAATTCTTTTTTATTGATTATAATTTCCTTTACCCATCATTTTCATCTCTTTTATAGCCTCACAGAACTTTATTTTACATAATGTACAATTCCTGTTTTCTTTTTCAAAATGATATTTACTGATATGGTTTGTCTCTGTGTCCCCATCCAAATCTCATCTCCAATTGTAATCCCCATATGTCAGAGGAGGGACCTGGTAGGAGGTGATTGGATCATGGGGGCGATTTCCCCCATGCTGTTCTTGTAATACTGAGTGAGTTCTCATGAGATCTGATGGTTTAAAAGTGTGGCACTTCTTGCTCACTTGCTCTCCTGCTGCCATGTAAGACATGCCTTGCTTTTCCTTTGCATACCACCGTGATTGTAAGTTTTGAGACCTCCCAGCCTTGTGGAAATATGAGTCAGTTAAACCTTTTTTCTTCATAATTTACCATGTCTTAGGTTGTTCTTCACAGCAGTGTGAAAACAGACAAATAGTGAAAATTGGTACCAGGAGTTTGGGGCACTGCTAGAAAGATACCTGAAAATGTGGAAGTGGCTTGGAACTGGGTGATGGGCAGAGGTTGGAACAATTTGGAGGGCTCAGAAGACAGGAAAATGTGGGAAAGTTTGGAACTTTCTAGAGACATGTTGAATGGTTTTGATCAAAATGCTGATATGATCAAAATAGTGATATGGACAATGAAGTCCAGGCTGAGGTAGTCTCAGATGGAGATGAGGACCTTACTGGGAACTGGAACAAAGGTCATTCTTTCTATGCTTTACAAAGAGACTAGCAGCATTTTGCCCCTGCCCTAGAAATCTGTGGAACATTGAACTTGAGAGAGATGAATTAAAGCATCTGGCAGAAGAAATTTCTAAACAACAAAGCATTCAAGATGTGTGACCTGGCTGTTTCTAAAATTGTATGCTCGTATGTGTTCACAGAGATAGTCTGAAATTGGAACTTATGTTTAAAAGCGAAGTGCAGTGTAAAGTTTGGGAAAATTTGCAGCCTCACCGTGTGCTAGAAAATAAAAACCCACTTTCTGGGGAGAAATTCAAGCTGCCAGCTGCAGAAATTTACATAAGTAAGGAGAAGCTAAATGTTAATAGCCGAGACAATGGGGAAAATGTCTCCAGGGCATGTCAGAGATCTTCACAGCAGCCCCTCCCATCACAGGCCTGGAGGCCGAGGAGGGAAAAATGGTTTTGTGGACCAGGCCCGCTGCCCCACTGCTCTGTGCAGCCTCGCGACATGGCATCCCGCATCCCTGTTGCTTCAGCTCCAGCCATGGCTAAAAGGGGCCAAGGTACAACTCAGGCCGTTGCTTCAGAGGGTATGAGCCCCAAGCCTTGGTGGCTTCCACATGGTATTGGGCCTGTGGGTGCAAAGAAGACAAGAGTTGAGCTTTGGGAACCTCTGCCTAGATTTCAAAGGCTGTAAGGAAATGCCTGGATGTCCAGGCAGAAGTCTGCTGCATGGGCAGAGCCCTCATGAAGAACCTCTGCTAGGGCAATGCAGAGGGGAAATGTGGGGTTGAAACCCCCACCCAGAGTCCCCACTGGGGCACTGCCTAGTGAAGCTGTCAAAGAGGGCCACCATCATTGAAACCACAGAATGGTAGATCCCCTGAGAGCTTGCACCGTGTGTCTGGAAAAGCCACAGGCACTCAACACCAGCCCATGAAAGCAGCTGCAGGAGCTTTAACCTTGCAGATCCACAGGGATAGAGCTGCCCAAGGCCTTGGGAGCCCATGTCTTGCATCAGCATGCCCTGGATGTGAGACATGGAGGCAAAGGAGATTTGGGAGTTTCAAGATTTAATGGCTGCCCTGCCGGGTTTTGGACTCGCATGGATCCTGTGGGCCCTTAGTTTGGGCCAATTTCTCCCATTCAGAAGGGGAGCATTTACCCAATGCCTGTACCCCCATTGTATCTTGTACAAAACTAATTTGTTCTTTATTTTATAGGCACATAGGCAGAAGGGACTTGCTTTGTCTCAGATGAGACTTTGGACTTGGACTTTTGGGTTAATTCTGGAATGAGTTAAGACTTTGGGGAACTGTTGGGAAGGCATAATTGGTTTTGAAATGTGAGAAGGACATGAGATTCGGGAGGGTCGGGGGCAGAATGATATTGTTTGGCTCTGTGTCCCCACCCAAGTCTCATCTTGAATTATAATCCCCATGTGTCAGGAGAGGGACTTGGTGGGAGATAATTGTATCATGGGGGCAATTTCTCCCATGCTGTTCTCATGATAGTACATGAGTTATCATGAGATCTGATGGTTTGAAAGTGTGGCACTTCCCTTCTTGCTCACTCTCTCTCTCCTGCCACCTTGTAAGACACGCCTTGCTTCCCCTTTGCCTTCTGCCATGATTGTAAGTTTTCTGAGGCCTACCCAGCCTTGCAGAACTGTGAATCAGTTAAACCTTTTTTCTTCATAAATCACCAAGTGATATGGGTTGGCTGTGTCCCCACCCAAAATCTCACCTTGATTTGTAATCTCCATAATCCCCATGTGTCAAGGGTGGGAGCAGGTGGAGATAATTGGATCATGGGGGAGGTTTCCCCCATGCTGTTCTTGTGATAGTGAGTGAGTCTCATGAGATCTGATGGTTTTATAAGCGTCTGGCATTTCCCCTGCTTGCACTCGTTCCATCCTGCCCACTTCTCCTTTGCCTTCTGCCATGATTGTAAGTTTCCTGAGGCTTTCCCAACAATTGGAACTGTTAGTCAAATAAACCTCTTTCCTTTGTAAATTACCCAGTCTCAGGTATTTCTTCATAGCAGCATGAGAACGGACTAATACACCCAATCTCAGGTAGTTTTTTATAGCAGTGTGAAAATGGATTAATACAACTACTTAAGCTAGTTAGCAATGTCTGGCATTCTAAAGTCCAGAACCCATTTGGAGGAAGGTAGTGGGTACAAGGAAGGAAGAGTCCTGGATTAAGAAGCAGAAGTTTGGGTGTGAGCTTTGAGTTTACCACATACTCATCATATCACCATAATCCAAATATCGCATACAATGGTAAACTGTCAAGGCTTGTCACAGGCTCATTGTGAGAAGGAGCAAATGAGGTAATGTATGGGAGAATATAAACTCAAAGTATTATATCCGAACAAGTTATTTTTCAGCATTTGACTTTGACACAGGGAAAATGAAGCATGGGCAAGGAAGTTTTACCTTGCCAACTGATCAGCGACTAATGAAGGCATGTGATTTGGTGGAAGAACAATAGATAATTGAAACAAACCGCTGGCTACATTTATGATACATATAAATGAGAAAATTAGATTAGCTGTGACAGATTGCTCATATCAGAAGATAATCCATGCTGATGTTTTGAGCAAGGGGTGAACCATTGAATAAGCTTGACTTTCTAATGACCGTATCTTGGCAAAGGAAAGTGAGTCCATTTAGTTATTTTGACATGATAACATATCCTCACATACAATTCGTGTAGTAATGATTGAAACATTAATCATTACTGGACATTAATAAAAACACATGGCAACACAAAATCTCAATCACCTTCACCAAGATTTTATCATTCTAAATTTCTGATGTATACCCCATGTGCCTTCTAATTCCCACTTCTGTCTCTACCACCCATAGAACTTTTTGGCTCTACTATTTACTAGCTGTGTGATCCTGGACAATTTTACCTATCTGTGCCTCAGTTTTCTCATTTTTAAAATTAGGATAATAGTGGTACCTACCACAAAGAATTGTTGGAAGAATTAAATTACATTAATTAAAACATGTTAAATGTTTAGAACAGTATCTGGGATGTGGTAAGTAGTCAATAAATGTTAATTGGTTTTTTTTCATTTAACGACATTTTTATTATTTTGCTACTTTCTAAAAAAGCTCCCTAAATTTTGTTAAACATGAGAAATGCTTTCTTGTGTTTAGTTTCTGCAAATAGAATAGTATTTTCTCTTTCTATTTAAATGTTTTATTATGAAAGGTTTCAGACAGACACAAAAGTAGAAGGAATAATATAATCCAATTATGATAGGTGGCTTCTAAGATGGTCCCCAGTGATCTCTGCTTCCTGGTATTAATGCCCTTTTGTAATTTCCCTTTGCATCTGGGCTAGACCTGAGACTTACAGCAGATATGATGAAATGCCACTCTGACATTAGGTTACAAAACAGTATTTCTTTGTCTTGCCTGCATTCTCTCCCGCTGTCTTGCCTACTGACTTTGAGGGAAGTAGCTGCCATATTGTAAGCTTCCTGATGGAGGGGTCCACATGGCAAGAAACTGAGGGAGGCTTCTGGCTAACTGCACTGAGCATCCCATTCCAACAGACCACAAGGAACTGAATTCTGCCAACAGCCATGTAAATGAGATTAGAAGTGCATCTTATCCCAGTTGAATCTTCAGATGAGATCATTGCCCTGGCTGACAGCATGACTGCAACTTCATGAGAGTCTTGCACCAGAGATATCCAGCTACACTGCACTTGGATTCCTAAAGCACAGAATCTGTGAATTAATAAGTGTTTGTTTTAAGCTAATACGTTTTAGGGTAGTTTCTTAGGCAGCAATAGGTTGCTAATATACTCAGATGTAAAAATTATCAATATATTGCTAAACTTGTTCCATCACTATTTCCCTACCTCTTATTCATGGTTATTTATTTTTTATAGATTGACTGAGGCATAATTTGAAGCATGCTCTAAAATTCACCTATTATAAGTGTACAATTCATTAATTTAGTTTTAAGAGTTGTGCCATTGTCTCCACAATCCCCCTCTCACTTTGCCAATTTGCAGTCACTCTTGCTCACATATCTCAATGCCAGGCAGCCACTAATCTGCTTTCTATAGTCTGTAGTTTTGCCTCTTTTGAACATTTCATGTAAATGAAATCATCCAATATGTAGTCTGCTTAACTGGCTGCATTCATTTAACATAATGTTTTTGAGGTTCATTCACGTTGTACACATCAGTATTTCATTTCTTTTTATTGCTGAATAGTATTCTATTATACCAATATATTACATTTTGCTTATTCACAAATTAATGGAAAATTGAATTGTTTCCATTTTTGGCTAGTATATGTAATGCTGCTGTGAATGTTCACATATAAGTTATGTGGACATGTGTTTTCATTTCTCATGAGTAGAGATCAGAAATGAAGTTGCTGGGTTGTATGTTAAATTTGCACTTTTTAAGAAACTACCAAGCTGTTTTCAAACATGACTGTACCATATTAAATTTCCACCTGCAATGGATCAGTGTTTCCTCCCATTCTCTTCACTATTTGTTATTGTCTACCTTTTTGATTATGCACATTCTAGTGAGTTTGTATTGGTATCTCATTATGGTTTTTTTGGTTTCGTTTTTTTGGTTTTTTTTTTTTTGAGACAGAGTCTCGCTCTGTTGCCCAGGCTGGAATGCAATGGTGCAATCTCAGCTCACTGCAACCTGCGCCTCCTGGGTTCAAGCAATTCTCCTGCCTCAGCCTCCTGAGTAGCTGGGATTACAGGTGCACACCACCACACTTGGCTAATTTTTGTATTTTTAGTAGAGACGGGGTTTCACCCTGTTGGCCAGGCTAGTCTCGAACTCATGACCTCATGTTCCATCCACCTCAGCCTCCCAAAGTGCTGGGATTACAGGCATGAACCACCGCATCCAGCCTCATTGTGGTTTTAATTTCCATTTCCTGATTACGAAAGATGCTGAGCATCTTTTTATATACTTACTGGCCATTCATCTGTATTTTTTGGTGGAGTGTCTAGTGAAATCTTTTGCTCATTTTTAGTGATTTATATTCTTGGTATTCAGTTGTTAGAATTTTTAATATACAGTTTAATAGGTAATTTTATAATTTTAAAATTTTAAATACTTAATATTTAATTTTTAATATATTCTGTGTAACAAAGCATTTTATCAGATGTATGATTTGCAAACTGCTTCAGTTCATGGCTTGTCTTCATTTTCTTGATGATGTTTTTTGAACTGCAAAATTTTTAAATTTTGGTGAAGTCTAATTTGTCAGTTTTTTTCTTTTATGGTTTGTGCTTTTGGTGTTTCTAAGCTGGGGCTACTACAGTGTGTTCTTCTAAATATTTTATAGTTTTAGTTCTTACCTTTAAGTCTACAATTTTTTAGTTATTTTTTGTATGTGGTGTGAGGTAAGGGTTTATACTTACCATTTTGCATCTGAATATTCAGTTGTGTCTATACTATTTGTTGAAAAACTATCCTTTCCCCCATTGAATTGCCTTGGAACCTTTGTCAAAATCAATTAGCCATGAATATAAATACTTTATTTCTAGATTTATTTCTAGACTTTAAATTCTGTTTTATTGACTTATATGCCTAGCCTTACTCCAGTCCTACTATTTTTATTATTGTGGTTTTATAGTAAATTTAGAATGTTTATTAATCAAGTAGTACAAGTTTTCCCACTTTACTCTCTCTTGTGTCTTCTCTGCACAGCCTCAGGTCAGCGAGGATTTGAAGCTAGCTTGACCTTTCTGGTGACCAACATAATGTGTATGGAGTTACATAATTATTTTATGCTATCTCATTTTTCAGCCTACCTGTTAAATTCTTGTATAGTCTGAAGACATATTGCTTCACCCAGCTAGTACTGCAGCCTCAGGCTAGCTGAGTCACTGGTTTTTTCAGTGCATTTGCCAGGAGATCACAGTTGTTACAGACAATGCTGCTGGGTGTGGGGATTTTTCTGGTCCCACTTCAAATCTAGTCAACCCTCTCTGGCAGTGAAACTGCTGTTTTTTCACAGCTTGCCCCACCTTGTTATGGGAGTGGCTCCAGGCAAGGATGCCACAGACTCTCAAAGCTCAGTCATTTTTCATTTATAACTTCTTAATTTGGTTTATACCTTTGGTCAGTTTCCAGATCCTTGAGATAGTTGTTTATCCAGGTTTATCATTGCTTTGGGGAATTTAGGATTTGCCAAATAATAAATCTACCATATTGAAATCCTGTCTTATTTTCTTTTTTACCTTTTTATTATTTGATTTTTCTATTTTAAAAAGTTATAAACATTTTTAAAAGAGGGTAAATAATAAAATAGCCCCCATGTACTTATTACCCAGCTACAATTAAGTTATAACCCATCTTATTTCATTTATGTATCCACTTACTTTCCTCCTTCTATTATTCTTTCGAAGCAAATCCCAGGACTTATACTTCATTTGCAAATATTTCAGCATCTTAAGTGATCAGATTTCCTTTTTTAACGTAATAATTATGCCATAATCACGCATTAAAACAGTTCACAGTAATCTCTTCATTACATATCCAGTCAATATTCAAATTTTAAATTGTTTTATAGATATCTTACATTGTTTTGTTTGTTTTTGCTTTTACAGTTTTTTTGTTTAAATCAAGATCCAAAGAAGTTTCATGTATTGCAGTTGGCTAGTATGTCTTTCAGGTCTTTTGTAATCTATATCTTCTGTAATCTTTTCTCTTTCTCTTTCCTTCTTCTGACATCCTTTTTGAATAAAATAGGTTACTTGTCCAGTAGAGTTTTTGACAGACTGTTGAAATCCCCATAGTGCAGGGCAATGTGTTGCTTTGTTCTTTATGATTTCCTGTAACTTGGTATTTGGATCTAAAGCTCTGCTGTGTAATGTGGTAGCCATTAGCCACATACTGTTACATAAATTTAAATTGTAATTTATTAAAATTAAATAACATTTAAAAATTAGTTCCTCAGTCTCACTAGCCACATTTCAAATGTTCAATAGTCACATGTGGGTAGTAGTTATCTTGTTACATAGCTCAGATAGAGCATTTCTATCATTACGAAAAGTTCTGTTGGACAGCACAGATCTGGAAGTTTGATCAAATTCAGGTTTGATTTTTTTTTTTTTTTTAAAGAATACCCCACATATGGTTGTATGTTCTTCCGTCAGGAAACATATACTATTTATATTTCGAATTATCTTTTTCTTTAATGGTGTTATTATGAGTCTGTCATTCCTGCTTCATTTATTAGCTGAAATATTCCATAAAGAGAGATGCTCTTCCTATTATTTGGTTACTCAGTGGTTACTCAAAATAAGTTTATATAAGAATGACAGGATAAATTCTTAATTCTTTTCTTACTTAAAAATTATATTTTTAAAGACTATATGCCCAACCTTAATTGTAAGATGGTTTAATTTCTGTTACTAAATTTTGTTAGTGGAATTATTAAATATTACTATGCTTTATGTAAAATATTATTGAGCTTGTTTTAAACAGCAAACATTTTATTCATGGATAAAAATATTAAACTACTATGTTTAAAGGCCATCCTGTGTAAAAGTCCACAAATCTATTCCCTATTTATATAGTTGGTATGGGATAGAAACCTATATAACCTTAAGATTTAATTGTGGGTGTTTATACTTCATCACTGCATGAGAGCTAACATTAGTTTATTAAATATTGGAAAGCTTGTTTAGGTCAAATTCAGTTTTAAAAGTCATCATCAGATACCTGATGAAGGTCATCCTTCTATAGGATTTTCTTAAAGAATTGTCTGTAGGCAACTGTTTTATAAATATTTGAGCTTGTAAAGTGAGAAACCACAAAATGCTTATATATTTGGCTACAAATAATCATCTACCTAACGTTAGTATTTTTATTTAACTGTTGTGGTTATAAAGTTTTCCTGTGCCTTGAACCCATCCCAGTGGAAAAATTCGATTAGTACTATAAAATCAGAAAGTTTTTCAGTATAAACTTTTATTTTGTTTTTTTTTCAAAGTTTAATATTGATTTACTTCAGTAAATGCATGCCAAAATAAATTTTATTATTACAGTACTTTTTTAAACAAAGCATAATGTTTTCACTATTCAGAAAGATACACTTGAAAATATAGTAAATTGTAACTGTAGTTCAATAATAAATATATTTTTAAATAAATGACTTACATTCTTGTTTTCTTTTTAGTTAACCTAGAGAATGGGTCCTAGTATTGTAATTATATAGTTTAATCGAAATGCTTTTGATAATGTTATTTTCAATTACAATTTTTAATATGTATAAATCATTGTGCTTTTTATTTAAATAATCTGTTAACACTCTTGCATAGATTTGAAGTTGTGAAGAGTTAAGAGAGAGAGTATTGTGATCATTAACATGAGCCATGTAGGGGTCAAAGGGAGCAGCCATTAACAATTAAACCCTGTGATATGAGAGGAGACCAGAAAGCCCTGGGGATTGCAAGAGGCAGCTAGATTAAGTCACCTCTTGGTGACCAGTTTGAATTTCATCCTGTAACCCTGTGATAATTTTTTAGTTGCTCTTTGGTGAACTCTGAAATTTGTAGAAGTCTTGGAGGGGGAGTCTTAACCTAACTTTAACCAGGGTTAGTGCTTGATGGATTCTTATCTAAAAGGTACATGTTGCTGCTTGTAGCAAGCTGGAAAAGCAAAACCACTTCTCTGCACTTCAGATTAATTATTGACTAAAAATAGTTATTTCAGCGGGTCTGCAATACACTTTTCAATGTGTCAAGAATCAAAACTTTAAGATTCAGTGGGATGATCCTGTGCTCATAGGTAGACAGTAAATTTTAAATTGTTGGACTCCTTTAATTTATATGGGTCTGTGATATTTAGCTTATATTTGTATAGAATTGGCCCAGTTCTCCTCCTGCTACAAAGGTCTACTTATTGAAAAGTTGCACTCGGTGAAAACGAATGAGAATCTTGTTACAGTTGAATACATTATCTGGTCACAGTAGAAGAGAAGAATAAAGATGATGGGTGTTAATTTGAAATTTTCTTTGTCAGAAGGTTTGAGACTCCTGTTCTGCTTTGTAAATGGATTTTTCATAGCTACTGCCCATTATGTCTTTCAAAGATAATTTTCTGTTCTTTTCAGATTTAGTTTCTTTCTTGCAGTTGTTACTAATATATCAAGTTTATAAGATAGCCTTCTTCTATAGTTAAAGCAATCTTAATTAGTAATCTGAGAATGCTTTGAAAATCATAATATGCTCTGAAAGTTTAAGGGGTTGCCAGCCTATCTAATAATTGTAGGGGCTTTTAAATCCTCTTATTAAAATAATCAGGCCCTTGATAATATGTATTATTTTAACTGGTAATATTGCAAATGACTATTGGTGCTCATTGTTGCAGGTTAAAAATGATCTCCTTTCTTAATTAATTTAGGATCTTGTTATAGTTTTAGACTACCCCAGATTTTGTTTTAATTGATGAAATTGCATTGAGTCTGAGGCCCTAGGTAGAACTGTGCAGATTAATGAAACTGAATTCACATATGCTTTCTCTTAACAAACCATTAAATATATGGTTTACTTTGTATAATTGTTGAAGTATTCTATTAGAAATCGTGTTGGTAGTATTAAGTTCTTTTCAATAAAACCTCACTGAGAATATAGCTTTAAGAATTCCATTTCCCAAATCCACTGCATATTTTTACCATCTTTATGTGGGGGTGGGTGTGTATGTGTATGTGTGTATGGGTAAAGTATTCCTAGTTTTCTTTACATTTTTTTCTTTAAAATTTTAAAGATAATTTGAATGTTGAACATAGTATTTCTTTCTAGACATTGTTACAGTGGTAAGCAGTTCTGTTTAGTTATAGGCTTATCAGTAACCTTTACACATAATGTGATATTGTCTGAATGTCTTATTTTGTTCAGCTTTCTGTGGCACTGATGAAGCCTAAGGCTGCTGTTTCTTTGAGTTACTGATAATTTTTTATCTGATTAACTGACACATTTAGTTGAAATCAGACACAGCCCTTAGGCTGGGCATGGATTTAATTTTAAAAGTATCAGAGGTTTGCTCTGTGTGCTATTTAATCATCGTGTTTATCAGGCAAAGAAAAATTACCGGAAGGACCATAGGGAGAGGGTTATCTTAAGGAGCAGTAGCTTGGGAAATTGATAATAGCTACAAGGTAATTTACTGCTAACTTTTACATTCATTAATATAACATTTCCCGCTAATAATTACAGTGCATGTAATATACTAATTAAATTGAAAGCATTATCACTAATTTTCTTTTTGCTGAACCCTAAGATGGCTGGATAAGAAGTGAGAATGTGAAATTGAAGAAAATCCATGTAGTCACACCAATTTAAACAATTGGTTAGTTGGCCAGTGAAAACATTTTAGAGATAGAAAGTGAATCACTATGAATGTTTAGAAGAACTAATTTTAGGCTGTGACAAGGAAATGAAATCTCTAAATGAATGAAATCACTGTGTACTGTAGGTTTTTAAAATATTACACTGGTCTGACCTATGAAAGTAATACATCTACCAGTAACCAATGCATCATGCTATCCATGTATATGATGGCACCACTCTAATGAATGAATATGCTGGGTTGATGGAGTACACTGATACCATGCAGGCTTTGCAGTACCTATGTTTGTAGTATAGCTCTTAACACTTTGCATTATAATTCATTTTTTCACTTCAAAAGATATTCCATGTTATATAACAAGGTGCAGCAACTCCAAGTTAATATTTAAGAGAAAATCCACTCCCCTCAAATGTTCATCGAGAAAAAAACAGCAAAAAAATCTAAAAAATGATTTATTTGAAATTTTATGTAAGTCAGATAATAAATATTATACTTTGATATATAGTTATTGTATTAATGGTACATTTTAATCTAGCAGTAAACCTCTAGGGTTTTTTCCCTCCACTTTTATTAATGATATGCATAGGGTATAGTAAAAACTAAAATAATCATTTCAGCTTGTATGAAAAATAAAACCCATAAATAAGATGTCTTGTCTTTGTAGGTATAATAAAGTATGCTACTGCTAAATATCTATTGTCATAATTTGCACATGTATTTGTTTTTGTTTTGTTTTTGAAAGTCTCATGTTGTGTTCATTTTTAGAGCAGAAAATGTTAGTGGTTTCCATGGAAAGAAAATATTATAAAAATGAAAAGAAAAGTCAGTGTTTTACTGCCTATTTTTCATAGATTATTTTTCTTAACATTTACTATTCTATAACTTTGTATTTGACGGATGTTTGACAACTGAATAAATGCATTGTTATTTATAATACACTTTGTTACTGGCAAGTGGAATTCAATCTAAAGTCACTTTGTCTTGCACCTAATTAATCATAGGACCTTGTTTTAAGGAAGTTTCACCTCTAATGTCAGAATACATGTTGATGACTTTGTAATCATGAAGTTTCAGTGTAATTTATTTTTTCTTCTGTACATTGACCATAATGTAATAACAACAAACTAAAATGGGAAGAAAAAAATAGAATCTTTGTGCTTTTGTGTGGATTTTTTTAAAAAAATAAAATCTTTAGATTATGTTTAAATGATAGTTTTCTAATTTTCTGATATTTCAGAATTAAAAGTGATTTCTAGCTTTTATTTATAGTAATTTCTTTAATAACCTACTTTATAAAAAGTGAGACCATGTTTCATTTGGTTTACACAGCAGGATGGAGTCAAACTGAACCTTCTCAGTTATTCTGTTTTTCCATTATCCTAACTTTAGGCACAACCACATTTACTTATCCCAACAGCTCAGTTTTGGAAAAATAGGCATGCAAAGATGTCTCAGTCTCTTATTTACTAATGAGGGAACTGAGATCCAGAGAAATTAGGAATCTTGTTTAAAATACCACAGCTGGTCATTGTTAGAAATACATGCTTAGTAAGATGCATTTTTTATGATGAGATCTCGATGAGCTATGAATATTTCTTACTTGTATAGATCAACAAATGGTTTTTATAATTTGAAATGACCATATATGTTTTAAATTTTTTATAAATTAGCAAGCCTTCTCTTTCCAAAATCTTTTCTTTTCATTTTTACTGTTTGTAGAGCTACTCAGAGTGATGTCTTAATGCTTTTTTCTGTAAAAATAGTTTTTGTTCTTTTCATTTACTGTTTTGTATTATTAATTCTGTATTCATGTATCTTTTCTCCAGCTACATATAAGCTTCTTGAGGGCGGAGACTGTGGCTTATATCACTTTTTAATATTCTTCTCAGTTTAATTTTTTGTTTATATTTACTATTATTATTATTTTTGCTTGGCCACTCTTACCTGTTTGCTTGACTGCTTTTTTTTAATTCATTCTTTTTAACATTAATTTCAGGTCTCTCTGGTGCTTTATGTCTGGAAATTAAGGATAGTAAATTATTAATGTAATACGACTATCAGAATAGGAAATATTTCAGAGTAACATCGTAATTTTCCATTTCTTTAGCAACTACATCAGGAAAGTCTGCTTTTCTGTAATTGACCATAAAATATTAAATCCATGACCAAAGAAATAATATAATTCATCTTAACCAATGTTTCCACAATAGCATAGCAGTTTCTTTAATTGTCACCAGATAGTTGGTCGGTCATCTTATTCCATGCTTTGTCTGAAAAGACTTTGGCAAACTTGGAATCCTGGCTCTGATTAGGTTCTCCAATTTTATGATTTCAGATTTTGATTGTAGAGATAGTTCAGAGAAGCTAAATAAACATTGATGTCTACAGATTTCGAAACCACTTCTGATGTTTGCATTTATTTGTAGATCTGCCTTACAGTTGATATGTGACCATTAAACTAGAAAACCACATCAGCAATTTCTTGGATGCAGTTTAATATATGCAAATAAGTAAGACCTATAAAAGACCATCTCCATGTATTGTTTAACTCTTATCCTGCTTCCTCTATTTAATAAAATATTTAATGTTTATCAACTGGAACCAGGAAAGCTGTGTATTTCAATTAAATATACTTTACTATGTCTGCGGTAGTTCAGTGCTTCATTATTCAGATGCAGGGGTGAAGCCTGAGGAGGGATCAAATCAAGAATAGTGGTAGTTGTTTAAGCTTTTTTTTCAAACTCTTTTTTCTTTTTTTTTTTTTTCCTTAAACCCAAACGTGATTGTATCCAAGTTTTTTATTATTGATTTCTTAAATTAATGACTTTTAAAATTATCTCACAGGTGTGATACTTTGCAGGTAGCACAAGGTACGGTATTCTAACTATTTCCTTCTTAGGACTGGCTTTTATATCCCAACTCTTAATATTAAAGATCTTCTGAATGTACACATTTAATGTATTAACTACTTTTCAGAGCAGTTGTGGGGCTGATGCTTATTAAGTAATGCTGACTTATTGATGACTAATAATAAACATTTTAAAAATTCTTCATTTTAATTGTTTACATTTACATAGTGTTTAAATATGCCATGAGAGACATGCTGTTGGTCAGCAATTTCTTTTTCTCATGGTTCCTAAAATGAATAGCCAAAAGATGATCTACAAAGAAAAATTGGCAGATAGATCTGTTTTTTTAACTTAATTAACCTAACCGTGTGCAGGTTACCCTTAAAATAATTCAGGAAACTAGAGTCTGCCTTTAAACTTTGCTGTTTTGGCTGTTGGTGGTTTTTTTATTTGAGTTTGTCAAGGGCAAAAAAGAGTGAAGAATATAACTGGTCCTCAGTATTTGTTTCTCCTTTGTGTAATTCCATATGTTTATGTGGCAGTATTTTGCTAGAGTTTTGAAACCTCGTGACTCTAGTTATAGCAGCACTTCAGGCAGTAGTATGTAGATCAGGGCTAATTAGAATTTTTCTGTTGTATTTTTCCTCTGTTTAAGAGGGGAAAAATTTGGTTTAGAAAGCAGTTTCCTGCCAAACTTGCTAAGGGCAAAGATTTAGAGGATTTTGCCATTGTTGATGTTGATGTTAATTTTTGTTTATTGAATGGGCAACACAGTCACTTGGTTCAAAATTCACAATGTTCATAGGTATATTCTCTTCCTCCCTACTCAGTTTCCTTCCCCCTTCAACCCAACCAATATTGTTAATTTCTTATGTATCCTTCTAGAAATATTTTATATCTACAAAAGCGCGCACACACACACACACACACACAGTGCACAGTGTTCTATCCCTTGCCTTTTTTGTATAATGTATCCGGAAGGTCATTTCATTTTTAGTAAAGAGTTTTCTCATTTTTAATTGTTGTGTAATATTCCATTATATGTATATATTATTTATTTAACCATTGCCCTACTGAGGAGCATTTAGGTTGTACCCAGTCTTTTGCGATTACCATGAATATCCTGGTACATATTTTGTTTCATGTGTGTGAATTTCTGGGCCTAAAAGAGTAGCATTTGCAATTTTAATAAATATTGCCATAACCCTAGTCCGGGTACACATTGGTATATGTGTACCAATATATATACCTGTTTTTCTACCCTCTTTAGTGTTCTGTGAAAAAGACAGTCTGAGTTTTCATGAAATTAATGAATTTTTTTAAAATTATTGAGATAATCGGGCAATTTTTTTGAAGAGATATGTTTATAAGGAGAATGAAGCTTGATAGGTTTTAACATAGTTATGTTACCTCTGATGTAGCTTTTACTTTCTTTCCCTTAATGAGAGGAACACATAATTGAATGATGTGGATTGGAGTCCTTTTCCTAGTAATGATGCCTCTGATTTATTTGGTAAATGAATGCAAATCACAGTATTTGCTTCATCTTTAAAGCTGGTACCAGGACTTTTTTTATTTCCCGGGATTGTTATGGGCTTTATATAAAAATGTGACAATTCCTATTTATTGAATAATATCCATAGCAGTTGTTAATTAGGTTTATATAAACTTGGATTCTGTTGTTACCCCTGGCTCCTAGCAAAACGTTTCATAGTTTGAAACCGAGCATCTTGGAGATTGCTCCCACTAAGTTTTCGTATTGAGTATAGTCACTGAAGTTGCTTCTATTACTTTCCAGATTTATTCCTAAGAGAATCAAAAGAAACTTTTAAGTAGAGGTGGTAGCCCTCAATTCCTAACCCTTCATGTGGTGATACTGGATACCACTGAATTTTGTGATGTGTTTACTACATCTTGGTTGTTAAGGGTTATGTATTCTGGAACGTCGTTGCTAGATGTTAAGCTCCATGAAGGTAGGGGTGATGTCTTCTATGTTTTGCTCTATCTGCAATGCAGAGCATATAGGAACTCAAATATTTGTTGAATTATTTGCTGAGTGAAAAGAAAATAGTCTGTTGGGACTTGTCTCTTGCTGATTTTTAGACATTTTACCTTGGCTAATTTTGTCTGTTTTATTATATCTTTCAATTTTCCTTAAATGATTATATACTGTTAAAGTTATTATGCTCATCTTGGGCCTTTTTGCCACCTTTTTGCTTTCATACTCATTGTTAGCCCCGTGCGGGTACTGTTTGGTGTCTAGGAGGGCTTAGTCAACTAAATGTCCATACTGCCATTAGCTGGCTAAGGATTTGGCCAGTTGGAGGTACTGGGGAGATTGGAGGGCACAAGGGGGGAAAACTGGTTCTTCCCTCTCTCTCTGTCTGGGTAGAGTTACTGCTGTTGCTGACTTGCTACTTTCTCCAGCTTCTATTGGACAGGTCCACTGAGCTTCCTTCTACAAGGGTACCTGGTTCCTGGGTTCTGGTAAACTCTTTGTCCCAGCAGGCAAAGGATAGTAACTGTTTCTGCTATTGTTAATCCATGTGTTCCTTCACTGTCTCTGTTTGGTTTCTCAGTTCTGTCACCTGTGTAATCAATTCCCTGTCCTTTAAGAAAATATTTAGAGTATTTTATTTTTCTGTTGGACCCTAACTGATACAGTCGTTGAAGTCCTGATCTTACAAAGTTCAACTTTATTTGTTTTTATTTGTCTATTTTTTAGAGATGAGGACTCACTATGTTGCCCAGGCTGGAGTGCAGTGGCTATTCACGGGCGTGATTGTAGCACAATGCAGCTAAAGCACAACATTATTTTCACAAAATGATAAATTAAAATAAATGGTCATTCGTTACATTTATTATTGTGGTTCCCACACAAATGACTGAATTCTTCTCATGCACTTTTTTTTTAATTGAATATAAGGCATTACACTGCATGCTATGTGAATGCTAACAGAATCTAATAGAACTTAGAACACGTATAGAAAATAACATATGTAAAGTACATCAAGAAACGTACAGAGTAAGAGATATAAAGGATTTAAATGAGAGAGAGCTTACTTCTGATCAGTAAGATCAAATGTGGTTTCATGGGTTGTGAAGAAGGAGTAGGATTACAGTAGGTGGAAATTGGTTGTAGAGGATGGAAAGAAAATTCCAAATGAGGAGAAGAGTTAAGAACAAAGGGATGAACAAAGAGTAGGAACAAAGAAAGAAATTAGTGTATTCAGCCAAATAGTAGATGGTAATGAAAAGGATTTAATGAAAATAAAGGTAAATTAGAGAGAAAAATTTATTTGGTAGGTAGGAAGGTGTGGAGGGATTGATTTTAAGAAGATCAATCTAATAGTCGTATCAAATTGGAGGGAGAAATAATTAGAAGTGGGGAGAGCAGTAATAGCTTTGTTGACATTATTCTAGGGAGAGCTGAGGGGATCTGATTTAGGAGCACTGCAGTGAAAATGCTTGATTTTTAGTACTTTGTGACTGGATGTGGGGAATCTGTAGTTCCAACATCTGTCTGGCATCAGATAAGCCCCCAGAGAGAGTGGAGAGAGTCTTATGTTACATCTTAAGCCTGTACATCTTAAGCCTGGGCGATGCTGGTGACAGAAATAGAGAAATGCAGAAGCACAGAAGGGTAAGGGAGAAATAAGTAATATTTTTATCACTCTTTATGATTGAGCACCTTCACATGTTACATTAGTTGCCTCACACAACCCTATGAATTAGATATTATCTGTATTTTATGATGGAACTGAGTTGATAAGAGTTAAGAAACGTGCACAAGATTTTGTTAATGTGTATGTTATAAAGCTGAGCTTTTTAACTCAGGTCTTCTATTTCTCTATTTTTTTTTTAATAATTCACTTTAATTTATGTATTCTTGTGACCACAAATTACATTTCCTATAGTAATTAAGATAAATTTAATTTTGGAGATATTTTTGAAGAAAAGTTATACAGTTTTTTAGAAGTTTTTCTTGGACACAGGATGGGGAACATCACACACCGGGGCCTGTTGTGGCTGGGGGGAGGGGGGAGGGATAGCATTAGGAGATATACCTAATGTAAATGACTAGTTAATGGGTGAGTACGCCAACATGGCACATGTATACATATGTAACAAACCTTGTGCACATGTACCCTAGAACTTAAAGTATAATAATAATAATAATAAAGTTACCTTCAGGGAAAAGTTAAAAAAAATAGTATGTATAATTAAAGATAGTTTTTGTTTTGTTCTAAGTTCACTACATACTTTTAAAGACTATGAAGCTAGATGCATTTTCTCATGGCTTTGTTATTCTTGAACTGGATAATGTTTCTGTTTGTTAGCAGAAGTAACACTGGATTGGGAAATGGCCTATCAAATTCTTTCCATAGTGGTGTGCGCCAACATGTTTTGTGAACCTGTATAAGTCATGCTACTTACTTTTGACTTAGTATCAAACATGTTACCTTTCTTCTTGATCCCACATTCTCTTCTAGCAATTTCACCATCTCTTCACTAGTCTTTTTAAAATATTTATTTTCTTTCTCATCTCCCCTTTTCTTATGCTGTTTCAGTTCAGTTCCCATCAACATCAATTTATTAAAACTTGTCTTGTCAAGGTCAGTAATAACCAAATCCAGTGAACATTTTTTATTCTTGTTTTTAATCCCCATTTTTTTCATTCCTTCACCTCTTTGTTATACTTGGCACTATAGACTCTGCCCTTTAAAACCTCTTTGACTTTGGTGTCTGTGATAGCCCTTTCTTTTAGTTTTTCATCTATCCCCCTGTTCTTAGTTTTTTATTTATTCGTTATTTATTTATTTAATTTTTTTGAGACACAGTCTTGCTGTGTCACCCAGATTGGAGTGCAGTGGTGAGATCTTGGCTCACTGCAACCTCAGCCTCCTAGGTTCAAGCAATTCTCCTGCCTCAACCTCCTGAAGCTGGGATTACAGGTGCACACCACCATGCCTGGCTAGTTTTTGTGTTTTTAGCAGAGACAGGGTTTTGCCATGTTGGCCAGGCTGGTCTCAAACTCCTGACCTCAGGTGATGCACCCTCCTCAGCCTCCCAAAGTGCTGGGATTACAGGCATGAGCCTAGTTTTATGCCTGGCCTAGTTTTCTTTTAAGACTCTTCTTTCCCTGCCCACATTGTAAATGTAGCTTCTCAGGGCTTCATTCTTCACCCTCCTCTTTCAGTCTGTATGTTTTCACTGTTTTATCATATCTCTTCACATGGCTTCAGCTACCACTGGTATATACATTTATATTACTTGATTATACCTGTTTTTTGAACTCCATAACCAGTTGTCTCCTAGATACCTCTCATTGAATGACCTAAGGGCACATAAGATTCAGTGTCCAATTGACACTCAGCATCTTCCCCAGATCTGTGTATTTCCTATCAGTGTGATTGCTCTCTATCAAGTGACCAAGCCAAACACTTGGGAGCATTCTGGGTTTCCTTCTCAGTCATATACCACCAGAATCTATTGATCATTCCTTATAAACTTATCATGAATCTGCCCTCTTCTTGTCATAACTACTGCCTTAGTTTAGACTGTTATCATTTCTTACTTAGATCTCTTTAGGATTCCTTGCTTTTAACTTTAGACTTTTCTGATCAATACTCCTGTATTGCTTTTAACTTTAGACTTTTCTGATCAATACTCCTGTACAACCTTTTAAAAATGTAAATTCAGCTACACAACAATGTCAATATACTTAATGCCACTGAACTTTACACTTAAAAATGGTTACAATTGTAAATATTATGTTACATATATTTTACCAATAAGGAAAATAAATAAGAAAAGTAAATCTAATATTTATGTTATCATGCTTGTCTCAGTAACTCCTCCTTTCCTTCCTTGTCAGAATGTAATCTAAATTCTTTACCGTGGCCTACAATGTATGGTACATAATGCTGTTCATGCTGTGGTTTGTGCCTGGCCTTTTATTGTTTTTGCTTGCTTGTTTGTTTGTTTTTTAAGCGGAGTTTCGCTCTTGTTGCCCAAGCCGGAGTGCAATGGTGCGTTCTTGGCTCACTGCAACCTCCACCTCCTGGGTTAAAGCCATTCTCCTGACTCCGCCTCCCAAGTAGCTGGGATTACAGACACCTGCCATCAAGCCCAGCTAATTTTTGTACTTTTAGTAAAGACAGGGTTTCACTATGTTGGTCAGGCCGGTCTTTAACTCCTAACACCTGTTGACCACCTGCCTCAGCCTCTCAAAGTGTTGGGATTACTGGCGTGAGCCACTGCGCCCAGCCTCTACCTGGACTTTCAGTCTCATCTTTTGCTAATTGTCCCCTTTTCACCAGCCTTAACGTTTCCACCATCCTTACCAGGTATTTTACCCCCTCTTTTGCTTTTTCTGTTACCTGCCCCATAACCTCTGATAATCCTGTCCATTGGGGTTACAGATTTGGTCCCTTAAGTCTCTTTGTTCGTGACTGTGTTCAAGCTTTAGCTCCTTAGTCTTGAACCCCACCCCAGAGATTTCCCTTGCTCCTACCATGAAAGGGAGAATGGTAGATGAGGATAGAGAGATACTGGGGGATCTGTCTTATTTTGAGTGAGATGTGACTATTGGAGCCAAGGTTTTGAGCAGGCAAGACAGTTAGCTTAAGAGCATGGAAGAGGAACTATGAGGCAGAGACTGGGATGGTCTGTGACTCACTTGGGGTGGATAGGCAGCTCAGTGATTGTTCCCTGCAGATATTCACCTGGTGTTTAATTCTACATCTCATTTATTATTGAGAAATCTGGGGCAAGTTATGCAGCTATTCTTGACCTCTTTCTCTTCTGTAAAATGAAGTTAATAAAAGCTCTCTTGAAGGATTGTTACGATTATAAAATGAGACAATGCATAGCGTAAAATGATAAGCACAATGCTTTGCAGATAGTTTCTTGATAAATTCAGTTTGGCTGAGTGAATGTTGAAGCAGATTGAAATTTGAGAAATAGCCTTACTTGTATCCGATGAAGTATTCTTCAAAAAATTGAGTTTTATAAACTATGGAATTTATTTGATATTTATTTTAGACAGCCTGTGCCACTTAACAATGTTTTGGTTAACAAAGGACCACATATACGGTGTTGTTTCCATAAGATTATAATGGAACTAAAAAATTCCTATCTTCTATTGACATCACAGCCATCTTAATGTCATACACAGCACAACATTTTACTCATGTGTTTGTGGTGATACTGGTATAAACAAATCTGCTGCATTGACTGTTTATTGTTATTTTTGAGTGTAGTCCTACTTATAAAAAAAGATTAAGTGTAAAACAGCCTCAGGCTGGTCCTTCCGAGGTATTCCGCAAGAAGGCCTTGTTATAGGAATGACAGCTCCATGCCAGTCATTACTCCTGAAGACCTTCTGGTGGGACATTATATGAAGGAGGAAGACAGTGTTACTGATAACCTTGACTCTGTTAGGCTAATGCATGTGCTTGTTTCTTAGTTTTTTTGTTTGTTTTTGTTTCTTTGTTTGAGATGGAGTCTCACTCCGTCGCCCAGGCTGGAGTGCAGGGGTGCAATCTCAGCTCACTGCAACCTCCCCCTCCTGGGTTCAAGCGATTCTCCTGCCTCAGCCTCCTGTGTAGCTGGGATTACAGGCACGTGCCACCACACCCAGCTAATTTTTGTATTTTCAGTAGAGATGGGGGTTTCACCATGTTGGCAGGCTGGTCTCAAACTCCTGACCTCAAGTGATCTGCCTGCCTTGGCCTCCCAAAGTGCTAGGATTACAGGCGTGAGCCACCACATCTGGCCTTGTGTCTTAATTTTTAACAAAAAAGCTTAAAAAGTGAAAAATACAATGTTTTAAAAATAGAAAAAAGTTTACGGAATAAGGACATAAAGAAAATATTTTGTACAATTTATTTATGTTTTAATCCAAGTGTTATTACAAAGAGTAAAAAAGTTAAACAGATTAAAAAGTTAATTAGCAATAAAGTAAAAAAGTTACAGTAAGCTAAAGTTAATTTATTATTTAAGGAAGAAAATTTTTTTATAAATTTAGTACAGCTAAAGCATACCATATTTATAAAGTCTATAGTAGTGTACAGTAATGTCCTAGGCCTTCGTATTCACTCAACATTGACTCACTGATTCACCCAAAACAGCTTCCAGTCCTGTAAGCTCCAACCATGCTAAGTGCCCTTTCAAGGTGTATCATTTTTATCTTTTTAATTGTATTTTTACTGTACTCTTTCTATGGTTAGATATGTTTAGATACCCAAATATTTACCATTGTTACAATTCCCTACAGTATTCAGCATAGTAATATGCTGTACAGGTTTGTAGCCTAGGAGCGATAGGCTGTACCATATAGCTGAGGTGTGTAGTAGGCTACACCATCGACATGTATATAAATACACTCTATGATGTTCACATGATGAAACAGCATGATGACTCATTCCTTAGAATGTATGCCCATTGTTAAATATCTTATAACTGTATACATTTCAATATGGTCCTATTATTGCAAATGAAATTTTACATAAACAACTTTTTTCTTGGAAGTAGTGATTTGTGTAGATTTTAGAATATTTTACTCCTGTTTATATAGGTTTCATTTTAAAGTTATCTCAAACAAATCAAAGGACATTTCCTTAGCAGCTTAGAATATGAGTTCAGAAAGCAGCTTCTGAACAGATTAAACACTACCAAACTGAAGTGCTTAGAAATGAATACTTCTTGAATGTGTTGTTGTATTCTCCCAATAAGCAGTTAGGAGAATAAAGGATTGAACCATATAATTTTTTCCTTATTTATTTTTGTTGCTTGCTGTTGTTTAGGCATTTCACAGAAGTCCTCAAAATATCACCTTATCTTTTATTTATCTATTTTTAATTAATTTTTTTTTTTTTTTTTGAGACAGAACCTTGTTCTGTTACCCAGGTTGGAGGTCCAGTGGCGGGGTCACTGTACAGCCTCAATCTCCCAGGCTCAGGTGATCCTACCACCACAGCCTCCAGAGTAGCTGGGTGTAAAGATGTGAGCCACTGTGCCTGGCCCTACTTTATCTTTTTAGCAAAAAGACTGCTTTAGAAACTCAAGGAAAATAAACAACTGTAGTGCTACACTTCCATTTAGTTTCACATGTAGGTTATATTTAATCTGGGATGACTTCATACTGTTGCAACTAAGATGGAGACTTAGAAGTAAAATAACACATTGTTTTAAATAGATATAACTGGCAAATTATTGTGCCCTTCTGCAATTTCTTTGTCATTTTATTTTCAGCCTTAACAACTTTTTCCCCTATTTAATGAAAGCCCACAATGGGAGGTAATAATACTACAAATTAGTGACCCAATACTCTGTCATGAGCTCACTGTTTAATGGGGGAGCTCCAGATGGTGATCATTTTCCATCTTAGAAATTTTTTCATATTGATGATTTTAAGAAAAAACAAAAGCTTCTTTAACTAGTCCAGCAATATTTTAGATTCCTGAATATATTACTTGGAATTCTAAGTGTCACTTTCAGAATTATTTTATTTAAGATAATATTCATTTCTGTTATTTTTATTAGCCTAGACTTGTGTAATTCTACCAAAGTGAAAAATTTGAAGTTTAAGGAAAAAGCATCTAATGCTATACTTGCCCTATAAATTTCTCACTTAGTTATCCAGGCCCTAGAACATCGTTGGCATTCACAAATGTTTATTTAATAATGTCGTGTTACCAGAAGTCCAAATATTGCCACTCAGAGCTATAATGCAAGTGTGCTTCTTTTATGAATGGTTCATATTAAAAAATGTTAGAATGCCCTTCAGATGAAAAACACTTTGAATTCAGAAGATCATTTTTTTCCTCCACAGGCAGGAACTCATTAACAGAATAAAACCGGTAACTGAGGCATTTTTCAAAGAAAATTATATCCCTGATAAATGCAAGCTGCTTATCTTCTTATCTTTGTAATAAGTAGGCCTAGTTTTCATTTATAAGAAAGGACAGCTTGTTTTCAATTTACCTCGTTGGCTCTGTGAGCCAACATTTCAGTATTGAGACAAGTGGATATTGAGTCAACAGTCTAATTTGTGTCTAGATTTCTACCTTTAATCCCTTCTGCTAAACTTGTAATCGTCACTATGACCATATGGCTGAATGTCTTCCTCATCTCAAACTCTGTATTGGTTGCCTTTTAGCTGTATGTAATATGGCTGAAATTTGCATATGAATAACACAACATTGAGTACATTTTATAGTAGAAATCCATTTACATCCTCATGTGTGTATGTTCTTGACACTTTAGTGCACTGGTTTTGAGAGTAGTCATTAACAAATCTTTAGGACTAGGTTATAAACTCTTATAGACAGGTCTACATTTTGGTGATTAGAATAGAACTAATGACATATTAGGCCCTTATTGATTGGTTGTTTAATAGAAGATTCAAACACACAATCAGCCACCAAATGGAGACCAACAGTTAGGATTGTGAGGATTTGTTGGCAGATAAATTGTTTATAGTTCTTTTTAGAACCAGATTTGTTTCTTTGAAAAAAATATTTGTCAGATGTTGTACATAAATGCTGTGTTAGGGAAGATGTCAGAAGACATCAGTAGGAGCTGTTATCTGTTATGAATCTATTTTCTTATAATCTAGAAGGACAAAGAATCAACATTTCTGACTGTTTAGTATCTGGAATATAACTTTTTTAAAAGAAGTATTTCCTAATGTTATCCTATAGGTGAGAATTGTCTCCCTTGTGGTCTGTTATAGTTATATAGACTTACGTCACATATTTGACTTATTTCTTTCTTTTTTTTTTTTTTTTTTTTTTTTTTTGAGACAGAGTATTGCTCTGTTGCCAGGCTGGAGTACTGTAACGTGATCTCGGCTCACTGCAACCTCTGACTCCCTGGTTCAAGCGAGTCTTCTGCCTCAGCCTCCCAAGTAGCTGGGATTACAGGCATGTGCCACCACGCCCAGCTAATTTTTGCATTTTTAGTAGAGACAGGGTTTCACTATGTTGGCCAGGATGGTCTCGAACTCCTGACCTCGTGATCGGCCTGCCTTGGCCTCCCAAAGTGCTGGGATTATAGGCGTGAGCCACCGCGCCCGGACATTTGACTTATTTCTTTATGTGTCCATTCCTCTTCATTTCTTATCACTAGATTTTGATTTTTTAAGAACGTCAACTGTGCTGTTTTCTAATGTGTTTTAACTTTCCTAGTATAGGACCTGTCACAAAGTGGGACTTTTAAAATTACTTTTTGATAAATATATGAATGATTGTGTCTGACAGCTTACCAGCACATGGGATAAGAGATGAATGTGTATATATATCCATAGGTATGTTTTTAATATAATTTCACTCTAATTAAGAAAGTAATACATGGGTTGTAAAAATACTTAAAATACGAAGTTGGAAATAAAATAGCAAAAATGAAATACTACTCAAAAATAAGAATTATTACACTTTGGTCTATTTCTGATCCGCTTTCTACACTTAGGGCTATTTCAAAAAATACATATTTTAGTATGTATTTTATGTACATTTGCTTCACTTAGCCTTATATCATTAATAGTTCCTTGTATTACATGTCCTTTGAAAATATGTCTTTTAATGACTGCTTTGTTTTCCCTCTTCCAAATGTACCACAGTTTGTTGTGTTTAGGATTTTAGGATTTTCTAATTTTTGTTTCACTTACATGTAGAATACAAATATGATAAATATTTTTATATATAAACTTGTGCACATTTTCAATTATTTTTATAGACTGCATTTCTGGATATAAATTTGAAATTTCTCGGACTATGAGAATAAACATCATGAAGGTTCATGATACATACTACAAAATTGTTTTCAAGAAAAGATGCACTAATAACAGCCCCATTGGTGGCATATGAGATCACGCAATTCCCCATATACTCATCAACTTTTAATCTGAGTGTTCATCAGATTTTACACACACACACACACACACACACACTCGTATATATCTGTTTGACAAAAAGTATCTACTTTTAGCTTATTTTTTTTGTTTGTTTTTTTAAAAGGTTGAAATTAGTTATTTGTATTTATTCTCTTAAAAATTGCCTATTAGAATTACGATGAGATACCATCTCACACCAGTTAGAATGGCGATCATTAAAAAGTCAAGAAACAACAGGTGCTGAAGAGGATGTGCAGAAATAGGAATACTTTTATACTGTTGGTGGGACTGTAGTTCGACCATTGTGGAAGACAGTGTGGCAATTCCTCAAGGATCTAGAACTAGAAATACCATTTGACCCAGCCATCCCATTACTGGGTATATACCCAAAGGATTATAAATCATGCTGCTATAAAGACACATGCACACATATGTTTATTGTGGCACTATTCACAATAGCAAGGACTTGGAACCAACCCAAATGTCCATCAGTGACAGACTGGATTAAGAAAATGTGGCACATATACACCATGGAACACTATGCAGCCATAAAAAAGGATGGGTTCATGTCCTTTGTAGGGACATGGGTGCAGCTGGAAACCATCATTCTTAGCAAACTATTGCAAGAACAGAAAACCAAACACCGCATGTTCTCACTCATAGGTGGGAATTGAACAATGAGATCACTTGGGCACAGGAAGGGGAACATCACATACCTGGGCCTGCGGTGGGGTGGAGGGAAGTGGGAGGGATAGCATTAGGAGAAATACCTAATGTAAATGATGAGTTAATGGGTGCAGCAAACCAACATGGCACATGTATACATATGTAACAAACCTGCCCATTGTGCACATGTACCCTAGAACTTAAAGTATAATAAAAATTTTTAAAAAGAAAAATATGTATATATATATCTATATATATATATATATACTTTCCTCATTTTTACTACTGGTATGTTAATTCATCCCATATTGATTTGAAAGACAAAGATACCCTTTGTTTTGTGTATTACCAAATGGTAATTTTATTTCTATTTATTGCCTTTGTTTTAGGTGATTGTTTAAGTACAGAAATACTGTAGTTTTATGTAGTCAACATCATTCAGTTATAAATATTTATTTAATATTGTACCAGGTACTTTTCTAGAGCTGAGATTACAGTGGAAACAGGACCAAGTACCATCATGGAGCTGAGACAGACATTTTAAACATAAATATTTAATTTTTTAAAATATGATATAATTTTAGGTAGTACCGTGAAGAAAATAAAGCCAGGGCAAGGACATAGAAAGTGATGGTGAAAGGATAGGAGGGATATTTTAGAAAGAGAAGTCCTCTCTGAGATACTTTCACAGAGACCTGAAAGAAGTGAGGGAACAAGCCACATAAATTCTAGGGAAGGTGTTTTATAGGCACCGGGAAAGGTAAGCCCAGAGACCCTGAGATGGAAACAAACATAGGTGTTTGAGGAGCAGTAAGGACTGCAGTGTGGATCAGTGGAGTATACTTGGGAGTGCAGTAGTTGGTGGTGATGTCAGAGGGGTTGGCAGGGTCCAGGCATATAATACCTTTAAGGCTATCTGCAAGGAGCTTGGATTTTACTCTTAAGTAGAATGGGAAGTCACTGAAGGATTTTGAATTGGGGAAGCTTCATGCCGTGGCTTGTGTTTAGAAAGATCTCTGTTTGTGGAGATAGACTGTAGGGAGGAAGAGCGGACTTAGGGAGGCCGGTTAGGAAGCTATGGTAATAGTCAAATTAAGGGGTGGTGGTCATTAGGACTAGAGTGGTAGTAGTAGAGGTGATGAAAAGTGGTTGGAATCTGGATATTTTTGGAAGGTGAAGCTAACAGAACTACTGATTGATAGGGTGCATGTCATAAAGAAAAGAGAAATCATGAGTGAATCTAAAGTTTTTGGTCTGAATAACAATATATATGTTGTGCCATTTCCTAAAATGAGGACCAGTATAGAAGGATGTCTGTGTGGGATGGATATATGTGCCGGATCAAGAGCTTTGTTGAATCTGCAGCCTAAGTCAGAATTCAAAAGTGTTTTACCTAGGATATCCAAATACTGAAATGTTAGGGGGAAAATATAGCTTTCCTTCTCTATAGAAGAGAATAAGTGGTTCTTTGAAGAATATTACCCTGTTTTTCTTTTTTCAACGTAAATTTTTTAAAGCTTCCTTTTACATATTCTTGGTTTAAAAAAATGTTTAAGAAATACAAGAGTATATAAAGTAAAAAGTGGAAGTCCAGACCCCTTTCCCTCGTTCTCCACCCATTCCCACTCTCCAGGGTATCATCACTATTAGTAGTGTGCCATGTATACTTCCAAAAGACTTGGTCTTCCTTTCCTTAAAAAAAAGAAAAAAAAAAGGTCACAACTAAGAATTTCTTTCATTTTATTTAAAAGATCCAAGACCACTTGACTTATATACATGTACAGCATGTCTGTGCACGTGCACGCACACTCCCGTGCACTCCCAGTTGCAAAAATCAACTGTTTACTACATAGTGCTTCCCAGTCTCAGTGCAGGAACTTGAAGATTGCTGTGGCTTTTCTTTGTACATTAACAAAAATGTATTCTGGCTGGGCGCAGTAGCTCACGCCTGTAATCCCAGCACTTTGGGAGTTTGAGGCAGGCAGATCACGAGGTCTGGAGTTTGAGGCCAGCATGGTGAAACCCCGTCTCTACTAAAAATACAAAAAAATTAGTCAGGCATGGTTACATGTGCCTGTAGTCCCAGCTATTCGAAGGCTGAGGCAGGAGAATTGCTTAAACCCGGGAGGCGGAGCTTTCAGTGAGCCAAGATCGTGCCACTGCATTCCAGCCTGGGCGACAGAGCGAGACTCCGTCTCAATCAATCAATCAATCAATAAAAATAAATGTATTCTGAGAACCATGGTTGATCATCTAGATTCAGCTCTTGGATTCTTAAACATTGTATTGATACATTTATTGGCTTTTTCTGAATAAATTCTTGGAATAACTGTTCTTTTGCCTACAGATAGGTGTGGAAATAGTTCTAGTAATTAACCTATTTTTTTTTTAACCAGTTTGTGAGTATCTGTTTGCTTTAGGAAGTGCCCTCTCTATTGTTAAAATTGTCGACATAGGTCAGACAGCTGCTGGACTAGCTTCCCAGCAATCTTGCAGGTGTGATTCACATTGACAAAGATGGGGGAGGAAAAGTATTCTAAGCAACAAATGGGCCTGTGATGCCTGCTTTTCTAATGTGGTCATAGTTGACTTTGTAAGAATCTGTCGATGTCCCATATTTACAAAGTGAGGAAGATAATGATAATCTACCTCAGAACATTGTTGAGAGCAGTAACTAATATAAATGTTTAATGACATTATGCGCTGCTGTTTCTAATACTCAGTGATGCTATTGCTGACTTTATTTCCTGAGTTGAACTTATATATCATCACTTATAGTGATAATGGCTTAAGCTGAATAGTTTCACTTGTGTCAGAGAGCCCCTGTGGTTTAGCAATGTGCCAGCCTATTTAGGGTCCAGTCTTTGTTTCTGACATCTCAGTTACTAACGTTATTATCTTTAATTTCTATTTTCTTCCCCTTTGGTCTCTACTACTTGATTAGCTTTTGGTTATCTTGATGATAAAGAATGTAATTTAATATGAATTAAAATCTCCAAATTCTATTAAATTTAGTAATAGATATTCATTCACTGATTATACTTTTTTTCTCTGAGGATCTGAAATTCATTCTTTGAAGAACTGGCAGTGTATGTGTCTTTCCTTCAAATGTTTACTCTTTTTTCTGTTAATCATGACTGCAGCTTTCTCCTAAATGGTCATAATCAACCCCCTAATGGTAAAATACAATGGTTTTGTTGAAGTTTCTATGGCATATGGTACTATGTCAGTAAGAAAGAGCACAGCTGTGGTTGGTAGACAGTCCTTAATTTAAAGGCTTGGTGTTTTATTTGTTTATTTTCAGCTTTGTTAACTTGAATGGGTTAATCACCTTGGTTTTTTCACATATAAAATCAGTTTCATAGTATTTTGGATTCTTATGAGGAATAACTGAAATAAGATATACAAAGTACCTAACATAAATCTTAGTCCATACTGGGTACTCGGTAATATTGTTACTTTGTCCTTGCCTTTTCATCAACATTTTCTGTATATTTGTGCACACACCATTACTTTATCCTGATTGTATCTTCTGTCATTATGACCACTCTTTTCCAACGTCTTCACTGGGTTTTCCTTCTCCTGCCTTTCCTTACATGTTGGTGTACCCCCAGGGTCTTCCACTCAGCCTTCTTCTCACCCTGTATCCTATCGTTGAGGTTCTTGTTTGCTCCCGTGGCTTCAGGTATATGCTGACAACACCCACATATATTCCTATGCTCTCTTGAGCACCAGAGTTTTCTTCAGTGTACCTAATAGTCTTATCTATTTGGATAGTGCTATAAACTCATTATGCCCTCCACCCCAAATTCATATATTGAAGCCCTAACCTCACATGTGATTGTATTTGGAAGGTATTTGGATCTCCTTTGGGAGATAATTAGGTTTAGATGAGGTTATGAAAGTGAGGCCCTCATGATAGAATTAGTATCCTTGTAAGAAAAGACACCAGAAAGGAGTTTGCACTTTCTTCCTGCCACCCCTGGAACCATGTGAAGACACAGCAAGATGTCGACCATCTACAAGGCAGGAAGAGAGGCCTTAAGAGAGTCCCAGAGAATTCATGCTGGCATCTTGAGCTTAGACTTCCAGCCTCCAAAACTGTGAGAAAGTAAATTTCTGTTGTTTAAGCAACCCAGTCTACATGGTATTTTGTTATGACAGTATGAGCCACACAAAGATACCTAGCAAACAGATTGAATACAACATATGCAAAACTGAATAAATGGAGTATTTTCTTTTAAAACATGTATATATTTTCTTTCTCAGTTAATAGTAATTTAAGGTAGAAACGTTGGTCCCATTCTTTAGGTTCTCTCCTTGTCTCTCTCCAGGTTTGAAGGGAGAATTGGGCTGCAAAGGGCACAACGAGCTGTTTGGGAATAACTGAAATGATGTCTGTCTTGATTATGGTACCAGTTTCACTGGTTTCCATCCAAAATGATTGAATTATGCATTTTAACTGTATGCAGTTGATTGTACATGATTATAACTCAGTTGAGTTGGTTTAAAAAATTTGTAGGGATAGGGTCCCAGAGTCTATATTACTAATTTCCTATAGCATACTTGGTTTTATTTCAACTATGACACAAGGTGATTCATTTGGCTGTCTTTATGCTGTCTCAGTATATCCTTTATGTTAGTAGCCATTCTCTTTTTTTCTCTGCTGACACTTCCATTGCTATTGTTTATTTACTGACTTTTTCTCCCAAATGATATGGATCAGGGATCAGGGCCTGAACCTAGCTATGTCTTTTCTAAGGCGTAGATTGACTCTGTGGTAGATCTTTATCTTTTAAATATCTATTTTGCCCTTTGTTTGAAGTTTGTAGTTGTGTTCAGAATGATTAAGGAATCAGCAGAAGTCTTTCTTATCCCTGGATTATTCAGGTCTCACTGTGCTGGAAAACTGTGTTGCAACTCTATCTAGAGTTGAGTGTCAAGGGTTAGTAGGCTCGTCTTGAGAGTCATAATGAGAAAGAGTGTTAAAGCCCATTCGAGAAGGGCTTTGTCTGTCAAAATGGAAGAGTTAGGTTTTTAATACAGTAGTAGCAGTACAGTCAGCCCGCTGTATCCACGGATTCACATCCATGGATTCAATCAACTGTAGATAAAAAATATTATGAGGAAAAACCAATAAAAAATAAGAATACAACAATAAAAACACAAATTTTAAAAACAGTATGGCAACTGTTTACATAGCATTTACCTTGTATTGGGGTATTATAAATAATCTGGAGACTAAAGTTTATGCAAAGATATGCATTAGTTATATGCAAATACTACACTATTTTATATAATGGATTTGAGAGTGTGGATTTTGATTTTAGGGGGATTCCTGGAAACAACCCCCCCATTGATAATGAGAGATGACTGTAGTAGTAGTCAGTAGTAGTAATAGTAGAAGTAATAGCACAGGTAGTTATAGAAGTAATAGGAATAGTAAAGATCATAATAATGAAAGAAGAAAATATTTGCTGAATGCTTACTAGGTGCTGGATACTGTGTTATTTACATGAATTATTTTATTCAATCTCCACAATAACCTTGGAAAATAAGAATTGATATTTTTTTCCTTACTTTATAGATGAAGAAACAGACACAGAGAAATTGAGTAACATTCAAAATCACAGAGCTAGTAAGTAATAGGGCCGGATTTCTACCAGGCAGTAGTAATTACAATTATTGGGCCAAGTGTGATACCTCACACCTGTAATCCCAGCACTTTGGGAGGAGGCCAAGGCAGGCAGATCCCTTAAGGTCAGGAGTTCAAGACCAGCCTGGGCAACATGGCAAAACTCTGTCTCTACTAAAATACAAAAATTAGCTGGGCTTGCTGACACAACGCATGCCTGTAATCCCAGCTCCTCAAGAGGCTGAGGCACAAGAATCACTTGAACCCAGGAGGCCTCAAAAAAATTATTGAACAAATAAAACTAATGATCTATATATAGGCTCAGTGTTGAAGAATAGTCAGAATTTACTTAGTGCTGATTAGTTAAGTGTTATCAAATAAAAAATAAAATAGATGGGGCCAGGTGCAGTGACTCAAGCTTATCATCCCAGCACTTTGGGAGGCCAAGACGGGTGGATCAGTTGAGTCCAGGAGTTCAAGACCAGCCTGGGCAACACAGTGAAACCCCATCTCTACTAAAAATAGAAAAAGATAGCTTGGCATGGTGGTACACGTCTGTAGTCCCAGTTACACTGGAAGCTGAGGCAAAAGAATTGCTTGAACCCTGGAGCTGAGATCGCCCCACTGCACTCCAGCTTGGGCAGCAGAGAGAGTGAGACACTGTCTCTAAATAAATAAATAAATAAAAATTTTAAAATACATGAAATAAAATAGATGGGAGTAGAAGAGTATTCCAAAGAATGCATGTATACAAAGAAGAAATTGTTTTAGGGTTGTGGTGAGCATTAAATAAAAATCATAGCACACTAGTGAATGGCAAATGGATAATAAATTCCAATTATTATTTTAATAATAATTTGATGGCCAGGCACAGTGGCTCATACCTGTAATCCCAGCACTTTGGGAGGCTGAGGTGGGTGGATCACCAGGTCAGGAGTTTGAGACCAGCCTAGCCAATATAGTGAAACTCTGTCTCTACTAAAAATACAAAAATTAGCTGGGCATGGTGGCATGTGCCTGTAGTCCCAGCTACTTGGGAGGCTGAGGCAGAAGAATTTCTTGAACCTGGGAGGTGGAGGTTGCAGTGAGCCGAGATCGTGCCACTCTACTACAGCTTGGGCGGCAGAGTGAGACTTTGTCTAAAAAAAAGAAAATAGTAATTTGACTTAGGGAAGGAAGAAAACACCAGTGGCTCTTGTCTTTGTTTCCATGATCTCTGGAGAAATACACACACTCCTGTATGTCTATATTTAGTACTTCATTATTTTTATAGCAGAACTTCAGATAGACATGTATATGATATAGGGATATAACTAAAATTTTGATAATATTATTCAACAACTCCAATCTCTACTGTATTTACATTTAATAAGGAACTCTATGCTATGACTTTTTCTAATGAATACAATGACTTTTATGAAAACAAATATGGCTAGGAAGGTTAGGGAAAGGTTATAAGCAAATGTTCTCACAAAGTTGCTGAAATAGGAAAGTAAAGGAAATAGCTCTTTTCCTGAAACCTTATCTGATAAAAAGAATTGTTTTATTTTGCGGTGATTTGGACAGGTATTTCTCTGTCATTTCGGAGGGCAAATTTTCATTTGACTTTAAAGACATGAAAAATTCCTTTTGCACATTTTTGTTTATTTATTATGACATCCTTTTAGGTACACAGGGTTATTTCAGTATGACTTGAAATATTAACTTTTGTTTTATGTGAAACACTTTTGTTTTTCTTTCTAGATGTCCAAGTTTGGTAAGACCAGAGTATTCATAATGAAGCGATCTCTCTGAAGTAGTTTCTTTTGTATGTCCGTAGGCTAGGATGGATTTTCTTTTACACCTATTCAGAGAATTTCTATTCAGTTTGTTATTAGTAATCACCCCCTAGTCACTTTCTTCAGGTCTGTTTTCTAGATAACAGTTCCCTAGTTTACACCCATATTGTGTATTATTCTTCCCTAAGTGTATTATCTTATACTTCTTTACATTAAATCTCATCTTGGACCTGTCCTTTCAAATCCCCAAGTTGTCCATAATCCATCCATGTACTTGATTGATCTTGTTTTCTTTTCTTTTTAATCCAGTCTGGCTTTGTATCATCTGCAAACTTGATCATACTTGAATGTACATTCTCCTCCAGCTCATTAATGAGTGTGCTAGACAGGATAGTTGTCATTCCCGTGGGACCATGCCGGATATACTGCTGGATGCTCTCACTTGCAACTACGTTGATAATAATTCATTGCTTCCTTCCCATGACAGAATTCTTTATCTACAGTGCTATACTGTTATCCAGGCAATGCCTCTACCATCTCTGCTTTCTGGATACTCCTATTTCAATCATTTTTTCCTAAGATTGACGTAAAAATTATTGTGCTCCCTTATCTATGTAGGCCATTGCTTAATTTTTAAAAGAAGTTACTCAATCTGGGAAAATAGTGTCCTTAAATAGAAATTTCTCAAAAGTTTCCATTGAACATCAGTGAGTCTTTAAAAATACGTTAAGTGTGAAACATTTTGGAAGTGCTGCCTAAGTCTTTGCTTTCTCCATGGAAAGGGATCTCTAGTTATTTAAATTTTAAGAAAAACCATAATTATTTTTCTCACAGCTGAGAGAATGATTTAAATATATGTAAATTTTTTCTGAATGTCGATTATATTTTCAGTAAATTACTCTGCTTTGAGGTAGTTTTCTAGATGAGACGCAGTTCATTTATAATTTTCAGAGCATGATGTGGAGCCATTTGTTACTTTATTTTTAAAGTTATGGTTTTTTCCTTTATTTTCAGGAAAAAGAAGAAGTAGAGGGGATATCAGTAGGTGCTATACTTTCTGACTATCAGCGTATTCGAGTGGAAAATGTGTAAGAAAACATTAATTTGTTAATTTTAAAAGTGTATGTATTTTAAGAATGTGAATAAGTGAAAAATCAATAATTGTATTCAAATTATAAATAGGTGTGGTAGTCTACGTGCTCCATGGAACTAAATGTATGTATTTACCTAAGTAACAAAAGTCATGCTTTTACTTTTTTCTATCCTTATATCACACATGAGGAAATTTAACTTAATTAGTATAAGGAAAAATAATCTATCATAAAAACTGAGATAGATTTTTTAGTGAGAAGTATTGTCTTCATTTTTTTCTTATTTGATTTAGTATATCCTGTTAATCTCTTTTAACTCATCATTTGTAATAAAAATCAAGAGATAATAGAATCAATACAGTAATATTTTAAAGAAAAAAATGCTTGCTAAGGAGTCATCTCTTCTTTGGTTCATATAATTCAGTTCTTGTCCAAAAATATTTATATGATTGAAGTACTTACATATAAAGCCATTCAACTTTCAAGGAATTTTTAGGATGTTCCTCCCCTCCTCCTAGCCCCTCTCTGCTCCCCTAAGGGAGGGAGCACTAGTGAAGCATTTAGTCTGTAGCTGCACATACCAAAACGGTCAATTCTATTGATCTATTCAAAAATCATGAGGTGAAATGATAATATTGGTTATTTAATGTTGGCCTGGCAAGACACGACCTGAATGAATTTACTTTTCATTTTTAATTTATCTAGATAAATATAATATTGTATAGAGATTCTGGGCATAGTTATATTAACAAAAAAAAATTGGACTCCATTATTTTTCTTAAGCACTATTTGACCTACAAATAAGTTATTTTGCTAGTCAAAAGGATAAATAGAATAAAATAATGGCTGTATTTATATAATATTTTTATATTCTTGATAAAGAAACATTCCTATTTACTATCTCATTTAAAACCTACATATTAATAGATTTGAAAATTTAAGTTTCATTTTTATTTTATTTATTTTCTCTCTAATTCCATGGTGGATTTAGGGCAGTTTAAAAAAATACAGAATTTTAAGAGTGAATGAAGGGAAAACAGGGTAAAGCATAGTTAAGTGAAGAGAAATATGATCTTACATTTTAGAAGTGTATCAGAGTCTCTGGACGATGGATGATGATGGTGGAGTGGGGAAGAAGGTCATGTGTATTTTGAGAAAGTTTTCCTTGCATTCTACCTAGATGTAGATCTACCGTTGAGAACAACCGATCTACAGATGGAGATGAATTGCATATCCCTTAAGCCATACTTTAGAAATAATAGTATTGTCATCAAGTTTTAGATTATGTTCTGAGAACTGTTAAAAATTAGTGTTTTTTAATAAGTTCAAACCCACATGCCTTAATGGGCAGCCAAACTGGAGATAGGGATGACATCTATTTATGAAAGTTAAAAAGCCAAATAAAAATGTGCTCCTGATTAGGAGGCTGCCCATTACATATATGTATATATATGGAAGAAGGGCACGCATCATGCCCACGGGTAGAGACTTTCTCAGAACACAGTCTCTGGTACACTTGAACACATGGTTGAACAGATGAGTAGATTTTATGTTATAAAGCATATCTGCAATTATTTTATCCTTGAAATTTCAAAAGTAATGTTACTGGCAGTCTGTTGGTCCACAAACTCAATTTTGAATTAGCCTATGACCAAATTTTAGTTTGTGTTGTATTATCATAATTTCAGAATGTAAAGCGTTTAATAGATGTCACAAGTTCAAATTCAGCAGTGATTTACAGAGTACTTTTATTTGAGCCATGATATTTTGAACTGTTAAAGAACTTAAATAGGAAAAAAATTTTACTTACGTCTATAGTCAAGAGGTTTTGAGGAATTTCAAAGCAACAACCACAAATTTTACAATAAGGACAGGAAAAAAACTTTTTTTTAATAAAAAAGTAAGTCTTAGTTTAAAAAGGTAGAGAGGCTGTTTTGATTAGTCGACCTTAAACATTGGGTGAGAGGACAGCAAGAACTAGTGTTTGTATTACATGGGTAGTTCACATTTTATTATTTTTGTATTTATTAACTGCTTCAACATTGCTTAAATGCTCTGAGACATTTTAAAAGGGAAAATTACATGCAACAGTCTCTGCAATGAGGAAGGTTTTGGCTTTTTGAAAGTCAGGGTGTACGTAATGAAAAGCAATAGTGATATTTTTAAGGCCATGTATGAGTAAATGACCAAACATGGTACATTTAATAAGTATTGGGATCTCTGAGAGAAGAGAGAGAGAGAGATGAGTATAGGCCAGAGTAGTCAGCCAAGCAACCTTACAGATGCTAGGGACGGTGGATTTTACTTATAAACCTTATAGACACTGGGTTTTAGAGCTATATTCTTGGTTTGGAATCTGATCTCAGCCAGTTAGTGTATGACTCGGGCAAGTCACTTGGCTTTGACTATCATTTATTGAATACCTATTTTATCCAGGCATTGTACTACATTATCTATATTACCTTTAATTGATTAAACAATTATAGTCCTTTCTGAGAAAGTGACATTTAAGCAAAGGCATGAAGCAAGTGAGAACACAACTAGTGTAAAGGCAAGACTGAGCAGGCAGGCAGCAGTGGTAGGATGGAGTGAGAAGAGAGTAAGTAGTAGGAAATAAAGTGCATGAACTAAACAGGGTGAGATCCATGGAGTGATGGGGAGCCACTGGAGGGTTTTGAGCAGAGGAATACTATGATCTATTTAATGTCTTAAAAGGATCACATTGGCTGCTGTATGGATTTTAAAAGGGTGAGGGTGGAGCAGGGAAGGAAATTAGGATGTTGACATGAGAGAGAATGGTGGCCCAAACCAAGTTGTTAGCAGTGGTATTGGTGAGGAATAATCACATTCTGCGTTGTGGTAGATTGGATGTGGAATGTGAAGGAAAGGGAAGGATGATTTCATTTCACATTTTTTAATCCTCTTAAGAACTTTGAAAGGAACTATTTTTGCCCCTATTTATGAACTAGGAAACTAAGCACAAGGACTTAGATTTTACTTGACTTCAAAAGCCGTGCAGCTAGAGTACAAAATGAGGTTTTAAATTCAGATGTGTCTTCACTCCAAAACCTATCTTTTTTCTACTTTACCAATAATGGAAAATATCTTGTACAGTGCCTGCAGCATTGTACTTTTTGTTCTTAGTATTTTCTTTTTATTCACAATCAAATTCTTAAAAAAAAAAATCAAAGTTAGTAGTTTAGAATAATTCACATAACTGTAGTTATTGTTAATTTAATCAATATGCGGCTGTTTTATTAGGATAAATTATTTGCCCACTTTACATATGCTTCAAAATTTTGATACCCATGGAAGTTTTAAAACAGAGAGAATACTGGCATTTGTAAACTCTTAATAAATTACTAAATTAAGAGTCTTACTAAAATTAATATTTCTAGTATGCCTAGAAATTTCATTTTTATCAGTTTATGCATAGCCCATGGAAATTAAATATGTTTATGTTGTATATATAAACTTCATTATGCAAAATATGTTTTTAAAAGCATTTTCAATGCTAAAATCCTTGAACGAAGCATTATGTTTCAAATCAAAGTAATTGCTGTGGATCCAAGTATAAAATATTAAGATATCATCTGACTTTCTTTTTCTTTTTCTTTTGTAGGTGTAAAAGGCTTAATCTCCAGCCTTTAGCTTACCTTTGGCAGAGAAACCAGGAAGATTTGCTCAGAGAGATGATATCATCTAACATTCAAGCAATGATCATCAAAGTAGCAGCTTTGGGTATGCAGCCAAACTATCAAGGGAGCTGTTTGTTGCCACATAGATAATCTCAATTCACTAATAAGTAGTTACAATGAACAAAGAAAACTGATTTAGAATATAAAAATGTGGAGTCACAGCTGAAGAAATTGAGTAAGCACCTTCCTTGCATGAAGAAAGGGAAGTTTTAAAATGGGCTTTTGACCATTTGCGAAAGTGATTACTAGTAAGGCTTTTTTTTTTTTTTTTTTAAATATATAACTGGTTCTAAAACTGATATTGTATTATAGTCCTTCAATTTAAGTTTTTTTTTTTTTTTAGGGTTTGGAATTTAGGCTTGTTGGAGACAGGAAATACAAGGGTTATTTTTGTTTTGTTTTGGAGTTTTTTGGAAGCTTCTTGCAATATGTATTTGACACAAAACATGATATATTCCTTGTATTTTTTAACATATTTTGAATAATTCTAAAATAGAATGATGGTTTTGTTTTTGTTATAAAAAATAGATAGGATACTGGTTTTTGTTGGAGGTGGTGAGAAAATCACGTTTGAGAAAATGTTATCTGATTAGTTAGCATAGACGCAGCAGGCAGGTGGTAATCTGATTCAAGTATGGACATTACATATGAACACATTTAATTTATTTGGAATTGCTGTAATTATATTAATTTTTGAGAAACCATAGGGTTTGAGCCCAGTCCGTTCATTTCGTGAACCTGTTATAGAAAATGCCCTGAAGCCTGAGAGTTCCCAAAGCCTAAATCATGTACCTCATTTGAGAGTGTTTACCTTGCTGGTCTCTGAAATAACGAGATCTCGAGCTGTAGAAGATTTTACAGATACATTCACTTTTTAAATAAAATTAAGAGAAAGAGTACAGACCCCATAATGTTTCTCCATGGTAAATACCAAGCTGCTCTATTCTTGCTGAAGTTGAAGTGTTGTCTTCAGTTGAAAGCTTTATTTAGTGAATCTGTAGTTGATCTCCTTAGCTGTTAAAACGAGAAAGATTGAGTGGTGTTATATTATTATTTCTGAGAAAAGGTTGCCGAGCAGCTCTCATGATTAACGATCTCATTATAAATATATTTGTCATATGAATTTCTGGGTGATTCTGTACAGAGTATTCCCTCTTGCTTTTTCTTTGTCTCTCGCTCTCTCTTTGAATTTTCTAAGATTACATAGTTCTGTAATGAAGTTCACATGACATCTCACTGAAAGGTACACATACTATTCCTTTTACTGCCAGATAGATAAAAGACTGGATTAGAACCCAGAGAGACCTCCCTTATTGAAAAGGTAGTCAAAGAATTTGACCTTATTGCCATCTTTTAATAGTATATGACCGATATTGTGTGTTCTTTCATTTCTATGTGTACATCTCTGTAGGGATTAGAGATGGGGAATTAGCTTTATCAAGCCTTTGGGTAAAATGTAAAAACCAAGCAGATTTGTCTTTGGCATCTCAGTAACGAAAATATAGATCTGATTTTAACATTTACAGCACATGGTTTCTACTGACTGCCTATAGGTGTGCAAAGATGAAAGTTATTCTTTAGAATAATATTAAGAAAGACAGTACTTCTGAAGACATAGAAACATATAAATGATGCAATATAGGTTGCTAAGCGTTTTTCCTCCCGTTTAAAATTGTCAGTACAGGATTTAAGCCAAAAAAAAAAAAAAGGGACAATAAGACCTTTCTATGGGGGAGGGGGATCAGTAAAATTTTGTGGACCATTTTTCTATGAAATGGTCTTATAATAGAAAAGGGTCAGTTCTACACGAATGCATACAAATATATTTTTTATAATTATGTTACATAACCTTTATGTCTTATAGGCATCAATGAACTCATAAAATTTCTGGCTTCTTTGTTTCATTATAATGTTTTAAGGGACTCATCCATATTATTGAATGAAGCAATAGTGTGTTCATTTATATTGTAGTATAGTGTTCCCTTGTGGGAGACTCTAATTAACTTATCACACCACAATTTAATTGTCCATTCTATTATTGATGGCATATAGGTGGTATCCAGTTTGGCACTGTGATAAACAATGCTGCCACAAAGTGGTCATCTTACACATTTTCTGTCCCAGAGCTAGAACATCCTTTTTTTCAGGAAGCCCTGGTTTCTTTGAACGTGAAATGATATATGTCTGTATGTGTGTATCTAATGACTCATGAGTTCATGATATTTCAAAATCAAATTCAAGACAACATAAGGATTATAATAATTCTGTATTCTATCTCTGCCTTCTTTCTTCCACAGTAAATCTTGATTATCAAGGTCACAAGAGATATTATTTATTAGAAAATCCCATAATTTGGGGGAACAAAAAGACCAAATAGCAGATCTATTATCCGTTCTTTCCAGTAACTGGGGTAGGCTTCCTGGAAGAAAGAAGGAAGAACTTCTATAATCTTCCTGCAAATATAATTACAGACCTCATGGCAAAAAAACATACAAAGAAACAAAAAAATCACTAAGGGTATTTACTAGAGGGGAAGAGTATCTTTGGACTGCATTTAGCAGGATGTTATCTAGTTGCTAAAAAAGAGATAAATGATAAAGGGAAAATATGAAACCACTTTTACCTATCACTGGAAAAACCTCCTGTTTCTTGAAAGATATATTTGTTTCCAAAGTAACTAAATTGATCACTAGGAAAAACTGTACAGGTTTAAGGGTTAGTTTATTCAGTTAAATGATGGTGTAGTAGCATTGACTGTGAAAGGGAATAATGCTAGGACTCTACTTGTAAGGTTTCTAGGATTGGGAGATAGGAATGAGGTGATGGGGGAGGATGCAAGTTCCCAACTATATATCTTTCCCATTTCATAGATTTTTTTATTAGCTTTCCCTGATCTAATGGTCCTAGGCCCGAGTTTAAAGTTGCACATACCAAAGGAAAGTGTTGTCAGTGCACAAAACACAATATCAATAGCATTACATTTGACAGTGCATATTCTTAAAGGCCTTTAGGGGTGTGAATAACTTCACTCTGTGTAGGCAAATTAAGGCCTATCCATAAACACAAGCCAAGTGTCTTGTGATTCTTATGTGTCAAATCCTGTAATATCTGCCAAGGAGAAGTGCTAACAAGGCTGCTGTTTTACTGTCCCTGTGGGTTTATAATACAACCGTTGAACCAGTTAGCCCAATCGTGGGGAAAAGGGTATGGGTCAAAACAGGTAATAGATGGAAATGGGAGGACGTGTAAGAGATAGAAAGGCACTTATACGTGAATTCAAGTTCTGTGGAGAGATGTAACCATGTGACCTAACATGGCAGAGCCTCAGAGCTAGAAAATAATAAGGTATTTGGTATCTCTCGTTGGTAAATGCCGAGCTACTCTATTCTTGCTGAAGTTGAGTTGTTGTCTTGGATATCTCTCTCAAATTTGATGCTAACCTAACTGATGTTGAGAGAACACTTTGGATGTGTTTTCTGGAGAGAAGGGAAATTGGTGATGTACAGCTCTACTTAAAGATTCCACCTATGGCCTGTAATCCCAGCAGTTTGGGAGGCCGAGGCAGGCATATCATGAAGGTCAGGAGATCGAGACCATCCTGGCTAATACGGTGAAACCCCGTCTCTACTAAAAATACAAAAAAATTAGCCGGGCATGGTGGCGGGCGCCTGTAGTCCCAGCTACTCAGGAGGCTGAGGCAGGAAAATGGCGTGAACCTGGGAGACGGAGCTTGCAGTGAGCCAAGATCACGCCACTGCACTCCAGCCTGGGTGACAGAGCAAGACTCCGTTTCAAAAAAGAAAAGAAAGATTCCACCTATGTAATCTAGAGGAATAAAGTGGCAGAGTGCCCCTTGATTACTCAATGTAGGAGCAGTTCACTACAGTTCCCACTCATGTCTTGGTTTGTAGGCTATCCAGTTGTCCCTTGGACAACAAGGTGGTTAGGAGCACCAACCCCCGGCACAGTTGAAAAGCCACTTATAACTTTTGACATTCCAAAAACTTAACTACTGCTGTAGACCAGAAGCCTTACCAAAAACATAACAGGCAAGTAACACATTTTGCATGTTGTATGTATTACATACTCTTACAATAAAATAAGCTGGAGAAAAGAAAATTTTACTAAGACAATTATAAGGAAGAGAGGCCAGACACAGTGGCTCATGCTTATATTCCCAGGACTTTGGGAGCCCAAAATGAAAGGATCGCTTGAGTCAGGAGTGTGAGACCAGCCTGGGCAACATAAGGAGACCTATCCCTATAAAAAGTTTAAAAATTAGCTGGGCATGGTGGTGTGTGCCTGTAATCCCAGCTACTCAGGAGGCTGAGGCGGGAAAATCGCTTCAGCCTGGGAAGTCAGGGCCTCAGTGAGCTGTCTTTGCACTTTTGCACTCCAACCTGGGTGAAGAGCAAGACCCTGTCTCAAAAAAAAGAAAAAAAAAGTAAGGAAGAGAAAATACACTTATAGTACTGTCCTGTATTTATCAGTACTGCAAATTTATGTCATCTGTTTACAAAATGAATCATCTGTCCAAAATTGCAGGCAACTACAGCTGCAGATCTCAATCTACAGAACGTCAACTTTTTCTTACAATGTCATGACTTTTCTCTGCATCTTGGGAACGCGTCGAGCATCACTAGTGGCAGTTCGTATGGGTCCCATGGTGTCACTCGAGGTTTACAGTATTTACACTAAACCCAATGAAATATATGCAAGAACCACAAGAGATCACTTTTTACTGTAATACACAATTTACTGGAGACAGAAAATGCTCTGCTCATGAGATGATTAGCATCACATAGTATTTTAAGCAGACACTAGCAACACTTGAGCTCACCGCAATGGCAACAGGAGATGGCTACAAAATTAATACAGTAGTAACAATAGATAATAATAGTTAATTTTATGCAGTTATGATTTAATGCTGCATCTTTATGTTTGTTTACCTTTCTCTCACCTGTGAATATGTGTGTGTTTTGGTAAATTTTAACCTTTTATAATAGATTTCTATATATTTTGTGGTAGTGAATGATAAAATACATGAACATCTACATGTATTTCATGCATTTATGACATACCTTTCTCTTAATTTTTTCAGTATTTCTAGGCTACATGGTTCATATGTTGAGTTTTTTCAAATTGTCACAAATCTCTCCAAATATACTTACTGAAAAAAATCCATATATAAGTGAATCCAGGCAGTTCATATTCATGATGTTCAAGGGTCAACTATATTTACCATTCAGATCTCTTTTGCTTTTGTTTTGTTTTGTTTTGTTTTGATGATTTCACCATTACTAATTAAAGTACATAGATGGAGGATTTGGAGCAATAGGGCTTTTGCATTCCTTGTGGACATAAATCAAGACAATATGTTGCTAAGACATCTACCTAGGTATAATGGAGAGCAGATTTCTACTGCCTGTTACAGCTTGATTTCCTTCTAATACAGAATATGTGAACGCGAATGGAATTCATTGAAGGGAATTGGAAGACCACTTTGAGGGAGATGGATTTGGATGTAATGTAATGAATAAATATTACTAACAACTCCTGTCTGGAATTATGCAGAGTATGTTTGTGAAAAGCCTATGACATACCCAAAGAGAGCTGTGTTTGGTACATAATATACCAAATGACAATCTCATGGGACTTTTGTGTGTGTGTGCAAACTATTTTTCTAAATTGTACAAATTTTACTAATGTACCATGGTAATAACCCATGTTGTTGCTTGATAAATATTGTCTCTGCTGTCTTGATGTTCTAAAGGCATTTTTAGTAGTGGTCTTAAGGACCATTGCTAATATCAGACCAAATCAGACCAAAATAATGTTCCTGAAAACTCGTGATGAAAAGGGGTTGCTAGTCCCAATAGAGACACTAGAGGGAGCTCTCTTCCAGGAGACTGGCTGCATCTGGAAATGGCCCTAGAGGGACAAGAAAGCTTTAAATGACTGGACTAATAGAGTATTTAATGGAACATCATATTGGTCAGCAGTGCAAGAAGAGGGCTTCTACTCTTAGCAGGAAAGACTCTTGAATATTCCAATTGCTATGGAAGTTGTTGTTTTTAAAGATCAATGGCCAGCAGTTCTAGTAGCCAAGCTAAGGATGCCCACTTATGGGAACACTATGATTAGCCTAAATTATGGGACATTGCTGAACAGTGTGGCCTTTATATTTGTTCTCCAGTGGCCCAAGTATCACAGATAAAAAGGGAATTTGTCTTTCTCATGCTACACTGACTAGAATTGGAAGGATAAAGGAACGACATTATGTTGTCCTGAAGGGAGCTTGTTGCATAATGATATCTGGAAGCCAATGACTTTTAAAACCTATACTGTGCTATATATAATTATATCCTCAAGCCAAATGGAATCCCGAATTTATTGAACAATAATCTCTAGTGACTAACCTAGTCACTGTGACTGTGAACGTGCATGAGAAAAGTTGTTTTTGTTGGGAAGAGACAGAGAATGGTACTGTAATTCTAATTGACCTCACGTGCTAATCTGGGCCAGCGTATAGCAGTGAAGGACCTGGAGAGCTATTCTGATGGTCTTGGAACTCTACCTTGTTAGGCTGCCTGATTACTTCTCTTCTTGAAATTATCAGAAAAGGTTGAAACTGGGTAAGGTGTCCAGTTTGTTTGAGTCTGATTTAACAAGCTAATATTTTGGTTTAACTCAGTTTCGTATTTATTTTGTATTACACTATAAAATAAATATCACATTGTATATGGGACTGTAGAGAACATATTCTTATGTTTCTGCACAGTTAGGACTTTGAACAAATTTTACAGAAACTAGAGACCTAGGCTAAAAGACAACTTTTAGAAATTAGTTTATGGCTGAACAGATAGTGAAAACTCCAGAGAGACTTACCTTTCTTGAGGTATCTGTTTACATTTCAAAGGAAGGGTTGAGACCAGGACCTTGGAGACACCTCTTGGATTGTAAAGCTGGAGACACTAGTTTTTCCCCCCAGGAAGATTTATTTACATTCCAAAGTGTGAAAGCACATATCCTTCTCTTGACTTTTCCAAGGAAACTCTCTCAGAAGGGAACGGGGAACAGCTGCCTCTTTTTTCCTAAATCAATACTCGGATTTATTTTTCCAGACCCCTTACCTATGGTAGATGGAATTACTTGCAAGATTATATCTCTTTCTCATCACCTTGCTCCTGGAGTAAGAGCTGGGGCAGAGAAAAGTCAGAACAGTATTATTTACTTATTCTTTGTAAGTAATAAAAATAATGTGTTCTGCTCCAACAAGAGTTCTGCAGGGACCTCTTGTTGGGACTCAGCATACCAGTAGATATAGATATTATATTAAAATGTTAACAGTATATGAGACAATTTCAGAATAACAATGCTAATGCCACTACTGATTATGTAATTTCAGAGAACAGTTGAAAAGATTTTTTTGTATGTGCTTTTCTGAATTTCCCCTCTCATTTTTAAGACATCTTTTTATTTGTATTGTCTGAGCATATAGCTACTATGATTATACATTATTTTTTAAGTTTTACAGAAATATAATTAACACACTATGCACATCACCCACTTAAAATGTACAATTCAATTTTTTTAGTGTATTCACAGGTTGTGCAATCATTATCACAGTCTAGTTTTAGAATTTGTGTTTCCCAAAAAGGAATCCCATGCTGATTAGTAATCATTCTCAAGTTACCCCCAACCCCTGCTCCCCTGCTCCCAGTTTTAAGCACCATGAGGACTTTGTATCTTCATATCTTTATAGATTTACCTATTGTGGATATTTCATATAAATGGAATCCTACAATATGTGGTCTCTGTGACTGGCTTCTTTCACTTAGAATGTTTTCAAGAAACATCCAAATTGTAGCATATACAATTGAGTTCTTTTTATTGCCATGTAATATTCTGTTACAAAGATATACCACATTTTATTTAGCCGTTTATCAGTCCATGGACATTTGAGTCATTTCCATTTTTTGTTTATTATGAATAATGCTTCTATGAACATCTGTGTACAATTTTTTCTTTGGACGTATGTATTCATTTCTTTTGGGTATATACCTAGGAGTGGAATTTCTGTGTCATATGATGATTCTATGTTTAACATTTTGAGCAACCACCAAACTGATTTCTAAAGTGGCTATACCACTTTAGATTCCCACTAGCAATGAACAAGGGTTCCAGTTTTTCACATCCTAGCCAACACTTAATTATTTTCCATCTTTCTTATAGCTATCCTGGTGAGTATAAAGTTGTATCTCATTGTGGTTTTATTTTGCATTTCTCTAATGGCTAATGATGTTGACCATCTTCTTATGTATTTATTGGCCATTTGTCTATCTTCTTTAGAGAAATGCCGGTTAAAATCTTTTCCCTATATTTTAATTGAGTTATTTGTCTTTAGTGAGTTGTAGGTTTTCTTTAATATATATTCTGAGTATAAGTCTCTTATCAAATGTGTGATTTTAAATATTTTCTCCCATTTGGTGGGTTTTCTCTTTACTTCTGGGTGGTGTCCTTTGAAGCATAAACATTTTTAGTTTTGACGTAGTCCAATTTATCATTTTTTGTTTTGATTACATGTTCTTTTGATGTTACTTCTAAGAAATCATTGCTAACTTGATGTCATGAGATTTACTCCTATGTTTTCTTCTAAGAGTTTTATACTTTTAGCTCTTACATTAGGTATATGATTTCCTGGTTCTGTCCTTCTCCCACTGTATGTATGTATGTGTGTATGTATGTATGAGTTCATTTTTTTTTATTATTATTATTATACTTTCAAGTTCTGGGATTCACATGCAGAACATGCAGGTTTGTTAAATAGGTATATATGTGCCATGGTGGTTTGCTGCACCCATCAACCCGTCATCTATATTAGATATTTCTCCTAATGCTATCCCTCCCCTAGCCCTCCACCCCCCACAACAGGGCCTGGTGTGTGATGTTCCCCTCCCTGTATCCAAGTGTTCTCATTGTTCAACTCCCACTTATGAGTGAGAACATGCGATGTATGGTTTTCTGTTCCTGTGTTAGTTTGCTCAGAATTATGGCTTCCAGCTTCATCCATGTCCCTGCAAAGGCCATGAACCCATCCTTTTTTATGGCTGCATAGTACTCCATGCTGTATATATGCCACATTTTCTTTATCTAGTCTATCATTGGTAGGAATTTGGGTTGGTTCCAAGTCTTTGTTATCGTGAATAGTGCTGTAATAAACATACATGTGCATGTGTCTTTATAGCAGCATGATTTATAATCCTTTGGGTATATACCCAGTAATGGGATTGCTGGGTCAAATGGTATTTCTGGTTCTAGATCCTTGAGGAATTGCCACATTGTCTTCCACAATGGTTGAACTAATTTACATTCCCACCAACAGTGTAAAAGCGTTCCTATTTCTCCACATCCTCTCCAGCATCTGTTGATTCCTGACTTTTTAATGATCGCCATTCTAACTGGCATGAGATGGTATCTCATTGTGGTTTTGATTTGCATTTCTGTAATGACCAGTGATGATGAGCTTTTTTTCATACATTTGTGGGCCACATAAATGTCTTCTTTTGAGAAGTGTCTGTTCATATCTTTCATCCACTTTTTGATTGGGTTGTTTGTTTTTTTCTTGTAAATTTGTTTAAGTTCCTTGTAGATTCTGGATATTTGCCCTTTGTCAGATGGATAGATTGCAAAAATTTTCTCCCATTCTGTAGGTTGCCTGTTCACTCTGATGATAGTTTCTTTTCCTGTGCAGAAGCTCTTTAGTTTAATTAGATCCCATCTGTCAATGTTGTATTTTGTTGCCGTTGCTTTTGGTGCATAAGGCACATATTCCTGGCGGCTCCTCCCCGTTCTCCCAGTGCACATGCAGACCCCCTGTCTGTTGCAGGCATGCCCAGGCAGGACCTTGTGCGGGTTCCCTTATCTGCCTCCTGCCTCTATCATTCCCTCCCTAAAGAAGGACATATAACTTCCATTAGGATAAAGATAGGGATAAGGATAAAAAAACTGACCACTTCGTACTGCTGACAGGAGCACTGTTTTGGGAAGACGGAGTCAGATCTCCCTCAGAGGCCTATCTAAGGTTCCGCAGTTAAAGGGGCCATTGTTTGAGGCTCCAGTTGCATGAATGTTTGGAGTTGATGACCTGAAGGCGAGAGGAGACAAACCTGGTTATTAGAAAGCGTGTCAAAATGAAACAAAAAGGGGTGGGTAAGGACAGTTTTTAAATTCCAAGGCTGTTGACATGCCTGGATAACTGGTGGCTGTAGTTAGCGTTGCTAAGATTTGGGTGCATGGGGCTTGGCTTTGGTTAGACCTCTTTGTCTTATTTTCCCAAAAAGGAAACCTCCAGGTTATAGGCACCCTATTTACTCCCATCACCTGGCAGGATTTTCAGGATAATTGCTCAGAATTAAAATATTGAACCAGATTTTTACAGGACCCATCCCTTTTGTTCCTTCTGAGCTGCAGCCAGAGATTGCTGGTTGGCTCACAGGAATAAGCAGTGTAAGCCTAAAATGTAGGCAAGAACTTAAAAAACAACAAACAAGTCTGGAATTTAATGACAAATGTGTAAGTTTTGAAACATACTTTCTCTCCAGTCCTCATTTTTATTAAAAACAAAGCATAACAGGACTGAGTTGTTTGCAAAATAACTTTAGTCTCATACCTGGCCCAATTATTTGCGTAAGGTGGAGCAAGAATAATTATTTCTACATGGGCTTTTTAAATTGGATTTGATGGAATTCTATTCCACAAGGAATCTGAGATAGGACTTTTATTTTCCTTTTTTAGAGCCAAGCTCTGCCATGGGTTTGTGTACTCTAATGACTGTGAGTTGGGTGAACTCCTCTCTTCTTGAGTTCCCAAGAACATGGGGCTCCTGGACCTGTTAGAAAGTGACATTCTTTACTCGCCACAGGTTAGGAACTTTGTACAGGGACTATATAGACAAGGTATCTACTATAGACAGTTTTCCCAAGGGGTTTTTATTGAATCTGCAAGTTGAGCTTGATTCCTTAAAAGGAAGCATACCCTTCCAGTCAAAGCCTTGATAAAACAACCAGTTTCTCCAATTACATCCTGTTGCAAGAGAAAATGGATTATTATTGCACTGATGCAAATAACCATATTGCCATAAGCTAAGAATGCTGACAGTTTCCCAATACTGGAGAAGCCAGGCAGAGAGAAACAAATATGCTCCAAATTTTGTTCACAGGAGTATGCCTCACTCTGTTAAAGGCCATAAATAGCTCCAAATAAGTTTCCTTGACTCTGAAAAACAAAATAAGTATCAGCAATGTTTTAAACAAAAGTTTAAAAAGCTTACTCAGTTTTTCATTAGTTCAGTCCATTCATTTAACTCTTGTTCTGTTTGATATTTATCAACATTTCAGCTATTAATATCAACCCCAAGTTTCTAATGAAATCTTATAGACAATTCTATCCAATCTTAACCAGTTTGACCACGAGGTGAGACCGTTATGAACCTTTTATAACTCTTTATAAATTTTGCTAAAAAGCAAAATTATAAAGTGCCTTAGGAAAACCTTGTTTTGCTTTTATTTCAATGCTCAATTTACAGAAAAACCATATAATACCCTTTTGAATCTAGTCAGTGTTCACACACAGAATTTCTTTTGCAAGATTAATTTTTAGAAACCTTCCACAACTTGTTTAAACCTTTGGCTTTATCTTACCTAATTTAAAATGATCCTATAAACCTAGGTAAAAAATTACATTTTGATGGCATTTGCATTTTACCAGTAATCTCCAAGGCTGTTTCCATTTCTCAAAGACTGAAGTCACATGAACCAAAAGGTACCACAGCTTTTATCTTCCCTTTAAAAGATATTTGATCTAGATGCTTATTTTCCTTTAGATCAATTAATAAGAGCTCTCTTTTTTGTAGATATCACACACAACACGTATATAACCACACAGACAAGTAGAAGCAGATCCAGTAGTTATAGGATTTTCTGTTTACCAGTCTCCTAATTGGGCTATTGACCTCTGAATGAGGCCCTTTAAGTGTAGGGCTAGGAAAGCATGCAGTTTCTAGGGCCTAATAAACAGGTATAGCTGGAAGACAAAAACAAATTTTGAGAAAGATCCATCCGCCTCTAATTCCTGGGGCTCCATGAGGAAAACAGAGACTCCTCCCAAAATGGAATCCAATGACCTTTTCTGTTTTTCTCAAGGAATCACAGGCCATCGCTTGAACCCAGGATGCGGAGGTTGCAGTAAGTCAAGATTGCACCAGTGCACTCCAGCCTGGACGAAAGAGAGAGACTTGTCTCAAAAAAAAAAAAAAAGGAAATTATCTTAGGGCCTCTGATGTGTGCATTAAGGGTGGCAAGACAAAATGGAGAAAAATAATTCAGTCAACTGAGAAAAAAACTTTTTCCAGAAAAACAAGATACAAGAAGAGAAAAATATAAACACCTTTAAATATACCTATAACTTGGGTATCCTTTTTTAATTTAGCTCAGTGCTCTATGAAAATCCATTTAAATCCCTTATTATCCAACTTTAACCATGCCAAGTGACCAGTATTTTGGCTTTCAAACTTTACCAATGGTAACCTCCCAGGGACTCAGAGAAAGGAAAATTCAAGGTGATTTGTGGAGGGGAAGAGAATCAACAAATGGTAAAGGTCATGCAAATATCAAACCAGAAAGGACTCATTCCCTAAGCCAGGTATGAACCTAGGCTGCCATTGTAAAACGACAGAGGCTAGAACAAAGCACTGCCACGTGGTTACAGGTCATGCTTTCAAGGACGTAAAACAAGATAGAGGCCTGCAGCAAAGTTTGCCACTGACTGGTTTGCTGGCCTGGGTTGAACAACAGGCCTGTGGAGTCCTGGGCCTGTATCCCATCCTAAGGTACCCCTCTTTCTGACAGAACCATGCAGAGTGACATGCAAAGCACACCAGTTTGGCTATAGCTTAAGACCAGCCTCACAAATCCTTTTTTATAATTCAGACTTTACAGAGAATATAAACAGTGATCCTTACCATTCCCTTTACCAGTTTGCACCAGGAGAGGGAGGCCAAAAGCCCAACTGGTAAAAAAAAGTTTACTCTTTTGCCTGCATGTCAGGCTTCCGGGTTCCCTTCCTCCAAGCTCAGTCCCAAGCCAACCAGTTTAAGGTTTGGGAAATTAACTTTTCCCAGTTTGGAGCATACATCCAAGAGGACTGTCCCGTAGGGGAACACAATACTCATCTGTGAAGAGAGGACAGAGGAGGAAAAGGAAAAAAGAAGACTTTTTTTTTCAAAGGAGCCCCAGGACTCAGGATGCATTCAAGAGGTTCACAATGAAGATGAATGGCTACTCATCTAGAAAGAGGGGAGCGAGGTGTTCCTGGTTCCCTTTTCTTCCTAGTGAATACTATGGATATGTGAGGGAGAGAAATTGAGGCGTCCCTCTTTCTTTCTTTCGTCCAAATATCCCTGAGGCCCAGCAACTGCAACAGGGTGCCGCCCGTGGGCGTCCAAGTGGCTCTTACCCATGTAAACATGGGATCCTAGGGGATAGGATTGTCCACTCTTACCCATGTACACCCTGTCTCCCCTGCTGTTAGTAGCTTTTGAGTTCTGAAACTTGGAATTGAGTTTGGGACAAAAATGTGTCTCGGGGGTTGCATGGACTCCATATCGTAAGCCAAATGCTAAGGAGAAGCTGTGGAATTGAGTTCTCCTCCAACAAGGGAGAGAAAAGGGTGTCCTGGCCTAGTAAAACGTCCTCCAAAAGGAGGGGAGAAAGCCTCTTGCATAAAAGTTAACTCCTGACCTGGTGGAGAAAAGGAAAAAAAAAAAACTTAAATACAGGGCTGTGTTAACTGCTGACAGGATGGAGAAAAGAAAAAAACTTAAATGCAAAGCTGTATTCACTGCTGACAGGATAGAGGAAAGAAAAAGATGCCTGGGCAAGAAACCTCTTATTCTTACGTAAATGCATCTTTTATGAGATGGAGTCTCTCTCTGTTACCCAGGCTGGAGTGCAGTGACGAACAGAGAGAGAACCTTTTTTTGTTTTTTTTTTTTTGAGACGGAATCTCGCTCTGGTGCCCAGGCTAGAGTGCAGTGGCACGATCTCAGCTTACTGCAAGCTCCACCTCCTGGGTTCACGCCATTCTCCTGCCTCAGCCTCCGAGTAGCTGGGACTACAGGCACCCACCACTACGCCCGGCTAATTTTTTTTAATTTTTAGTAGAGATGGGGTTTCACTGTGTTAGCCAGGATGGTCTCAATCTCCTGACCTCGTGATCCACCTGTCTCGGCTTCCCAAAGTGCTGGGATTACCGACGTGAGCCACTATGCCCGGCCACAGAGAAGCTTTCAATTGCTGTCGGACTGAGCTAGACCCCTCGGCCAGGGAATGGGGAGACTCCATGGAGGTGTCGCAAGCAATGCTGCCCAGCTGGACATGCACGCCTCTGGGCCGTGAGTCTGCCCTGGGGCCAGGGCAGCAGCCGTGGCCATACATGCACCTGCAACCATTGGGGTAGGGGTGGAACACCACTGTTACAGTAAAAGAAAAGATAGGTGCCATTACAGTCCCAGAAAAAGGAAGGAAAATGCCATAGAAAGGACTGGTTTGGACCAAGGCTGACATTCCCAAACCCCGAGAGCAACGAAAGGGACCACAGTTTCCTCTGCCCTCAGAAGAAGTGCAAGGACAAGAAGGCTCAGAAACAAAAGGAAAAGAGATTTTTTGGTCCACATTTTACTCACCCCTCCTCATGTCCCCATATGGATCACCAAAATGATGCAGGATTTTTTGCTCTGTAGTTCAGCTAAAATCTGGGTTCTTGTCTCACAACCAAGAAAAATTAGGCACACAGACACATGGAAGGGTGAAGAGGGCAGATTTATTAGGCAAAAAGAATGCTCTCAGGAAAGAAAGAAGGAGTCCTGCCAACATGCATCCACATCACAGATTGAACACCAGGCCACCACACATAAGCTGAAGAGGCCTGGCTCCTCCCGCTGCATAAGGCACCAGGGAAGTGGGAGTGCTCATGCAGACCCCCAGTCTGTTGCAGGCATGCCTAGACAAGACCCTGTGCAGGTTCCCTTTTCTGCCTCCTGCATCTGTCAGTTACAGCTCAACGTTTGCCTTTTTTGAACCCAGTTCAAACAGTTGTCTACATTTGATTGTCCAAAACTCAATAATCGTCACTGCACTCCAGCCTGGGGTGTTACACCTCTACTTGTTGTATTTCACGATGTACAGAGAAACCTTTAGGTCAAACTTAAAATATGTAAGGAGGCAGCTTTAGGCTAAACTTGATTTAATGTTATGCACCACTCAGGTGTATTTTTGTGGAAGGGTCATGTAGATAATCAACCATTCTACTCGGAAAGGACTTTTTTTACTTGATTTCTAACAATACAGTATTACTTAACTCACCACAGCTCATTAGTGACTAGGCACAGTGGTTCACACCTGTAATTCTAGCTCTTTGGGAGGCTCAGGTGGGCAAATGGCTTGAGCTTAGGAGTTCAAGACCAGCTTGGGCAACATGGTAAAACCCTGTCTGTACAAAAAAAAAAAAAAAAATTAGCTGGGCATGGTGACATATACCTGTAGTCCCAGCTGTTTGGGAGACTGCAGTTAGAGGATCACTTGAGCCTGGGAGCCAGAGGTTGCAGTGAGCCGAGATCACACCACTGCACTCCAGCCTGGGCAACAGAGTGAGACCCTGTCTCAAAAAGAAAGAAAGAAAACAAAAAAAACCTTAGTAGTAATTTATGTTTCTTAATTATATCTTTTTTCATCTTTATTGCTTTGAATTTTGTTTTGATATTAATGATAGGACCCCTGCAACCTTTCTTTACATTGCCTGATACGTTGTTGCCTGTTCTTTCATTTTAGCCTTTCTCTGTGTGTGTGTGTGTGTGTGTGTGTGCATATGCTTTTAGATGAGTTTTATAATTGGCATAATGTTGGATGTTATTACTGACCCAATCTTTGTCTTAAAAAGTTTAATCTACTGTTTTTACTGATATAATCAATTAATTATTTCTTAATTTTTCTACTTATTTTATTCATTTTATGTCATCAGTTTTTTGTTTTACTGCTTTTCCTTTTATTTTCTACCTTTTGCTGTATGGAATATTTTAGTGCCCTCTGTTGTTTTGGCAGTAATGCATTCTATTAATAATTAGCTTTAATCTTTTCAAAGGTATTCTTTAAATTATAATTTTTAAAATATCAACATCAAAGTTACAATAGTCCCTTTTTATCACTTCCTAATCAATATAAGGAATTGAAGAGACTAGGCCTATAAGTAGACCAGAGACCTAGTCCTATTAGGTATCGTTACCTCCCACAGATAGAAACAACGGACCTTTGACTCAAACTGGCCTGCTGTATTTTTTTCAGAAATACATCTGCTGTTTTGGGTCTGATTTGTCCTAGTTTATAAGCTGATAATAGAGATGGATATAAACATTTTCATGGCAAGATGCTTTGGTACCCTGGCAGTTGATTTGTGTATCGCACAGGGCAGCCTTGCACAGTACATTTGGGAATGTCACAACCACAGAAAGACATCTTTACCTCCCTTCTGTTTTCTCTTCTACAGACACACCTATTAAGGGCCCAAATCAAGTTCTTAGAACAATGTTAGAACAATGGTTTTCAACCGTGGCTGCACCTCGTTGTCGCCTGTTGAGCTTTTAAACATCCCAGTGACCAAACTGCACTCCAGACCAGTTAAATCAGAATATCTGGTGATGGGACCCAGGTACATGTAATTTTTTAGAGCTTCAGTATTAATTGATTTTAATATGAATCCAAGGAAGAGAACTACTGATCTAGTGCAAAAGTCATCAAACTAGGGTTAAATCTGATTCACTGCCTATATATGGAAATAGAGTTTTATAGGAACACAGCATGTGTTACTTATTGTCTATGGCTGTTTTCATGCTACAGTGGAAGATTTAGTAATTGTGAAAGGACCAGTTTTGCCCACAAAACCTAAAATATTTACCTTTTAGGGAACCTACTTGCCAACCCCAGTGTAGAGGGACTCAACGGGATTTTTACTATAACCCTGCAGTTTTATTATTAGCCAGATGTCTTCAAGGGAATCTTAAGGCCTGCAGTCTTGCCTTTCTGCTGAGAGAATGCCACTACTTCTCCTGCTTTGAAAAACTATCTTCATAAGGTTAAGTTTGTGTTTATTCTAACAAACAAAAGCAAGTTTGTATCCTTGCCTATACTTGTTGGTGTGTATGTCAATTGCTATCATCCTTTAATTTTTCCAGTCTATTTTTCTACCTTTACTGGTTTGTCAAATTTGAACCCATATTGTTACTGACTTTACAGTTAATTATTATTAGTTATATATATTGTTTGTCTTTAAACAATGAATCTGGCATTTGTATTGAATAGTCCAATTTGCAAAACTGCTTTGACACAATTATATATGTGACTGAGTTTTGGCATTTGCCACTATGTCACAACTTCCCTATTCTTTTTTTTTTCTTTTTCAACTTTTATTTTAGGTTTAATGAGTACATGTGCAGGTTTGTTACATGGGTAAATTTTATGTCACTTGGGTTTGGTGTTTAAATGATTTAGTCATTAGTCAATTATGCCCAAATAGTGAGCTCAATATCTGACAGTTTTTTGACCCTCACCCTCCTCCTAACCTCCAGCCTCAAGTAGGCCTCAGTTTCTATTGTTCCTCTCTTTGTGTCCATGTGTACTCAATATGTCTTCCCTATTCTTGAACCCTTTATTTTCTTCTTAATTCATTCAGGTAGAATATGTCTTCAGTACCTTTCTCAAGAATTGTATATATTTTCATTTCTTCCCTTCAGCCCCAATTATCTTCCTTTTGTGTTAACATAAGAAAGCTAACACACTGATGGATAATTTGAGTTTTCTCCTTTTATAAGTAATTTGCCTGAAAACTTCTTTGTCTTGTGTGTGTATTTTTTTGTTATTGATAATTCTGTTTTCTGTGAATATACCTGGTTCTGCCCTCCCTGGGATGTAGAAAATACTTTTGATACAACAATTTCTGCCATCCCAACTGCCATAATAAGGCTCTTTTTTCTTGTTCCGGTTGTGCTCATTGGGTTAATTTCTGGTAGGAACTGTGCATGGCTAAGAACTCTATTACAGATGTGAGTCTAAAAAACTTATCCAGGAGGATAGTGAATGATGACAGAAAACCCCACTGCAGCTGCCTCTCTCAGGAGTGAAAAGCTGTAATGTAGTCTTCCATGAAATAGTTCACATTTTTACCCATTGCAAACATCATATAATTTTTTTCTTCTTTTATAGTCCTCTAACTTTCATATACCTCTCTGCTTTATGTTTATCTGGAAGACTCTTACCCATATTTTCCTCATCCACCTTTATAGCATTACATCAGTGGTTCTCTACCGTGGCCGCACCTTAGAATCTCCTGAGGAGCCTTTGAATACATATTTATTATATGCAGCCCCCAATCCCACGTAGTTGGATTTGGTTATTCTGGGATGAGTCATAGTAAGTATTGATTGATATTTGTTAAAAGTTTGCCAAGTGATTGGTTCTAAGGGGCAGCCAAGATTTAGGACTACTCTCTGCTTTTTATAATTAACTGTGGTTCCTCCTTACACTTTTCAATTTATGTCTAACATCCACATGCTTGTCCTCATTATATTTCTTTCTTATGGATTCCTTTCTTATGGATTTTTTTCCCTAATTCTTTTAACAAAATTGTTGTTCCAGGAAAGTATACCTAGTTAATTTGGGCGTTTATAGCCTCTGGCACCCTGCTGTTTATGTGCCTTAGCTTAAGGAGCCCTTCTTTATTTCATTATGGCTTTACTTAATTTTCAGGAAAGAGTACTGGACTCAAAGTCAAAATCTGTACATTTTTTTCCTGATTTAATCACTCCTTAACCTTGCAACCTGGATAATTCACTTCATCCCAGAGCCTCCATTTTCATAATCTCCCTTTTATCAGTAAAACAATTGTTTTACCACTTATCCTAAACGTTTACTACTAAAATGGGGCCATATGTACAAAAGTTTCTTGAACAGTTTAACATATTAACACACATTATTACTGCTAGATAGGTATGGGGTAATTATGAGTGACTTTTGACATATGTGAACAAGTGAACTCATTGGTTAAGCTTTTTTCATATCCTTCGTTTGCTGCTTTGTTTTTCTGTTTGGCAAAGAAGAATCTTGGGTGTTATATAACTGTGCTGCAATATAAATTCGTTTACCTCTCTTTCTTTTCTCCACCTTTAAAAATTATTGAGAGTTTTTCACACAACAAATGGAATATAGGCAAGAAAAGTAAAGTCTATGGTTTTCAATGGAACTGGAACTAGGAGGTTTTGTTTTTGTTTTTATTTTTTGACAGGCTCATAAAAATCACTGTCTAAACTGGGTAAATGTTGGGGCTTTTGGCTTCCTATACTGTACTTATAATCTCACATTTTTATTTGCTTTGTTAAAGATATTTCAGATCAGATATAGCTATGGATTTTAGGAAACTGGAGCAGTATCACAATTTCTAAATAATAATTTTTTTAACTGACCTTAAAACATTTAATTTGAAAGTTACAGGAAATGCATTTACAGTTGACATTGATGATGACTTACACTAATTTTTCTGGAAGGAAATGTTTGTATTAAGCAGTTGAAAACATAATTATAATGGTTATTGCACAAAGCCCAGCCTTATTGGGTCTTAAAGTACAAATACCACAAATAGTTTTAGATAGTGATTAGATTGAAAATCACTGATTTTATTTCATTTTATTTTTTTGGCTACAAGATAAAGAAAAGATCTTATCAGAATAAATTTCTCACCTGCCTTGGGCAGGAGTCATTAGATGTAAGCAAATTTAATGGAGCCTGTGTGCTCTGGGGCCATTCAGCTGTGCTTCAATAATTGCTTTTTTTTTTTTTTTTTTTGTCAGTATGAAGGTTGTTTAACGTATCAAGTGGCAAAACAAAAAAGTTAAAGTACAAGTTGCCTATTTATCTTTTAGGTAAATAACCATAGGTGCTTTATAAACCGAGTAGCAGTGAATGTATTAACAAATAATAAACTCCAGGCAGGAGAGGAAAATGCTGCTGATGGTGTGCAATTATTATTTCTGTGTCCCTCCTTCATTAGCATTCACATGACTTCAAACTGCTTCTGTCCTTTTTCCCCTTCATTCAATTTGCTTTCACTGGAAAACTTTAAGGTTCACTTAACATATATTTGAACAGGTCAATATCATTTTTGATTATTTCTTTTTAAATCCAGCCTTTACAGATAAATCAGCAAGGTTAACTTACTCCAAGATCCAGATCTACCTTAACAAATGAATTTTTTTCTTGTTTTTTATCCCCCCACAGACTGGATTTCGGTCTTGTATCCACAATCTCCTAGGATCCAGCTTCTGTTCAATCAGTGTTTTGATTTTGCAACTCTAACTCATAAATATTACACACCAAAGTAACAGTGAAGTTAAACCGTGTTAGCAAAATATTATTCATATTAGGAACAGATTTTTTTCATTACAGATATCCTTTCACTATTTAATTCTGTTTGATATTTAAAATGTGATTTAATTTACTGATATAGTTTTTCAGAGACACATCTCTTGAGGAAAGATACCATATTCTGTGTATCTATAAAAATGTGTGTGTGTAAGGGCGGTAAGATAAAACAAATGACTTAATAATTAACCCATAATTACTTAAACAAATGGACCTAATATGAAGTTGGTAATAGGTCAGTATCAATATGGAAGAAGGACCCTATTGATGTATGATATCATTATTTCTTTTTTCAACACTTTCACTCTTTTAAACAGCTGTTTGAATGAGCACTTGAAGGGCATGCTGATAAAATTTGCAGGTGACACCATTGTTATTGAAATAGCTAATACTTTGAATAATAGAATCAGAATTCAGATTCATATTAAATGATTGGAATTAGGGACTAAAAATGACCAGGTAAAACAAAATAGGGGTAAATATAAACTTCTGAATTTCAGTCCCTAAAACCAACATCGTAAAATCAGATGGGAGAGATATTACTAAACAATAGCACTGAAGAGAAAAGTCTTAGGTTTTATGACAGTGTGCTTAGTATGTGTCAGTGGTACATTGTGGCTGCCAAAGCAACTAAGGAGATCTAAGGGGTTCTATTAAGGGAGTTAATGTGGAACATTGTGTTTTGTTATAGGCACCTTCATTTAAGAAGGTTGTGGCTGTAGTAATATAAGGAAAAGGCAGTATTCTATAAACAATTGGATCTCAATTCTATGCAAAAGGCATTCATAGAAAAAACCCTGACAACTAAAATGACAATGTATTAACAACATATCTTCAGAAACTTTTTAATATGAAAAACTGAAATTTTCTTTTTTATGTCTTTCTATATTTCGTACAATAAACAGAAATTGCTTTTTGTAAAAGGGAAAGATTGCATAAAAGTGGGACACAGAAACAAATGTAATTCAGTGAATAGAGAGTGACCAGAACAATGAAAGGACAAACAGTGGTGCCATATGAGGACTATTTAAAGGAGCTATATATTTAGCCTGAAGTAAAGGCAGCAGGTTACTGGGCCAAGGAGAGTAAGGATTTTTATAGCAATTCGCAGTGTTTGAAAGTCCACTGGTACTTTCTTTGGCTTCAGAGGACAATTCAAAGAGCAAGTGGAAGTTATGCAATGAAACAGGTCTTAGTGTGTGTGGCATAGGAACATTCTAACATTTGGAGCTCCCAAATAGTGGCCCAGGATATTGCTCCAGGCCCATGGGTAGATTTCTTCAAGATTCTACTTCATGTCCCTTGCTGTTTCCTGTTTAATACTGCTTCTTTGTCAGAAGAGATAATTGGAGTGTGTAGAACTGTTTTAGCTGCAGACTAAGTTTGCTTTTTGGAGAGAAATTCCATTCTTCCTTGATGGCTTCTGGCTCTTCCCTTAAAGGATGAAGATTTGCCTCCATTAGATAATTGCAACTGGCTCTGAAGACAGTTTTATAGAAAAATTTTTAGAAGTAGTTTGATCCAGAGCATCAAACTATTGGATAAGCTATATCCTATTGGATAAGCGTATAGTATTCAAAGGTAACAACTTCGAAGGAGACAGCCCTCATTTGAATATATTAAAAAATCTGTCTTACTACTTTGTCACTTACTAGTTTTCATTAAAATTTGATGCTTACACAGACACAGTGATGAGAAACTTAAACTCATGTGTGGCTTTGAGATTCTATTTGATACATAAAAATCTTGCTGCATGCTTATTATGCCATTGCTTCCTGGTCTGTTTTCCTTCTTGGTTTGGGAGCTCATCTTCCCTTCCATATTCTTAGGCTGCCTGTTGTCTGTAATGAAATTCCTTTTTTGTGTGTTTCTTCTTTTTTGTAATTTGAAGGTGATCTGTACTTCTGGAAGAGGTAACCCCATTTTAGGGAAGAAAAGAAAGAGAAATTGTCCCTGAAACTTTGTTTTCATTACTTAGCAAGTTTTACAATTAATGACAGAAGTTTCTCTTGTGGCCTTTCCTTCCAAAGGCTGTGCTTATTTATTTTCCCCAGTAGCCTCATGTGACCTTGTTAAAAGCTTCATGTAATTCCCAAATAAATTACATTAACTGGTTTACTTCTATCTAGTATTTTATTGACATTTCCAGATAAGTTTAATAGGATGGAGAGAAACAGTGTTCTCTTTATAGACTCAGTGGGCGATTTGACCTTAGCAGGTTAACCTTATCCTGATGTTGAAGGAAGCTATTCTTAATTAGACTCTATCAGTTTCTCCATTATCACCAAGAAAGCCTCTGTTCTGTAATTCCATAAATCTTAATTCAATTATTTTTCTTTCTGAAAGAAAAGCTTCATATTAGCAAAATCGCAATATTTGGAAATAGTTGTTTGTTTTCCAAATACATTGCATATCCTCATCTGTAGCTCAGCCATTTCACACTTTATTTCCTTCAGAAACTCTCAGTTGAATACCATCTGGCCATGGTGATTTATTGCTGTGGAATTTCTCAAGTTGCTCTATTATTTTCTCCTAGGAGATTGCTCCCTACTACTACCCCACTGTTTTTCTGAAAAAGTGCCCTTGGAATAGTCGTTTCCTCACTCTCCTGTACAGCAGAGGTCAATGCAAAATAAAACTAAACTAAACTTCTCTGCTTCTTATATCCTCTAGACTTCACGTCCTCTTTACTTGCTGTCCTCATTACCAGAGAGAAACTCAACCGTTAGTCCTACCACTCACGGTGGCTATTTAGTCCTTGTGTTACCTTTTGTCTTTTTAGATTCTTTCTTCCCCTGACAGTACATTTTTGGTATTTATTTCAGGGGGAAAAATGTCATGTTATAAGATGTTTTAGATATTTTCAATGTGTTCATAAATGTCTCTATGGGATTGTTTCCAGGTTTGTTTGTTTTTTTAAACTATCCACAAATTCATCTTTTGACCTTTGAGATAATGTCACAGTACATATATCTCTCATGGCCGGTGTCCTTATATGTCTTCCTAGAAACCTGGATGGTTTTTAAACTTTTTAAAACCTCTCAGAGAGCTACTAACCAGATTTTTTCTTCAGATTTTTAACATATACTTTTTGAAGACTCACCTTTTGGGTTAACATTAAGAGATGCCCATACTAATTAGAACATGAGCTTTAATTGTGCAGTCTTCCCAATTTCTGAGTTCTACTCCTACACATACTCACCTGTGGTAATTTCTATATGTTACATTAATCTTATTCCTCTTTCATACCTGCCCAAATAACCAAGATAAAGTATATTAATTAATGCTTCTACACATCGTGTTCTTCTGTCATTTATTTGGCTAATAATGGACAAAATTAAAATCATTCATTGCAATAACCTTCTTAGAAAAGAATGCTGAGCAGTAAAGGTTAAAAGCAATTTGTATTATTCTTTTATATTCTATAGTTAACATAACATTTTTACACCTGAACTTTGTTCAAATAATTATTTTGTTTAAAAAAGGTTACTCAGTGTGCTTTCAAGTAGACTTAATTGTGATTTGAATATATTTCTACCTTTATGCAAACTACTTTAGCACAGAATTTTTGAATTTTATAACTGAAGTATTAAAACATCAAAAGTTGAAACTTTCAAAACTTCCAAAATGTGTTGTAAATTATCTACCATTTTCAATTTAAGAAAAAAAGTTAAATACCAAATTTCGAGTACTGTATGTGTGATACAGTCTTTCCTTAAGTTTCAAATACAAATACCACCAGTCACACAGCCACTTGAAGAGAGTCTCTATTTGCTCAGCTTATAAAGGGGAGTAACATATTATAACAGCAGAGGAAGGAAATGCTGATTTTGCTTATTTTATCGCTAGCATATCATTTTCTTCACTAGGTAAGGCAGGCTGTTCTAAAAATAACTTAGGCATATAACTTTTTGGTGCTGGTTTGGATATGTTTCTTGAATTTTGGAATAGATTGAGTCTATCCATCCCAAAGCTACTTTGTACACACACACACATACACCCATAAACACACACACACATACACACACTTCCATATATATCCTATATATGGATATATACACACATTAGATATGTATATAGGTATGTTTTATGCATGTATATTGCCTGCCAAGAAATATGTGCTATATTGTAGTTCTAAAACTTGTCTTTCCACCTATATCTCAACCAATGCCTCCAATTTCTTCTAATCTTTAAAAATAAAAAAGATGTTAATTGTAATATTTACAAATAAATAGGAGAAGATCCTATTTTAATGAATGCTAGTATGAAAGTTAACTCTCTGTAGTAAAACATATGGCTCTGTCAGGCAGCTTACACTATAATAGCTTTCATGATGCTATGTAACAATTAATTAAAAACTCCTTCTGAAAAGGTAAGCCAGCAAGTGTTTTTCTGTTTCTCTGTGTAGTAGTCAGATTATTTAATGACTGTACTGTCCAGGAGGCTATTTGTGCCTTAATACAAATACCATTTCTTATTTGGTATAATTGGAAAGTGAGACATACTATGTTAGCTGAGAGCCCAACACAATTATTAATGTAACACACAGTAATTACCACAGGTGAGTATGTGTAGAAGTAGAACTCAGTAACCCAAAATTTCTTGGAGTAAGTGTATGTTATAACATTTGCAGGGCTTGTCCTCCAGTGAATTTTCTTATAGAAAGTACTACTTGTATTGATTGCTATCTCAACTGCATCTGAGTAAATTTGCAGAAATGTACATAGGTGACATTCGGTTTAATCTTTCATGAGAACCAGTTAAGGAATTCTATCTCACCAACGCAAGGCCTGAAGGAGGTTGTAATCAGGTTTCTCCAAAGTTTCCTGTACTTTCTTTTCTAGCAAGTTATTCTTGTACTGGAGAAGTTATAGGACAACTTTTTCTATTAATTTGATTCCGTCTTCATTCAAGCAGAATTAAGTTCAAGTCCTAGATATATGAATAGTATTCTTTCCCAGTTTTTCAGTCCTGATATATTCTCCTTTTTTCAGTCATCTTTTCAGTGGTGTTTTCAATGGGGAAGAGAAGAAAAGGAAAGAATTAGATGCCAGTGCTTATATAACCGTCTTGCCCAGAAGTATTATTGAAGGATTTTGAAATAGAAAATTATCAAATTACAAGGCAAGGATGTCAACTCTTGCCACTTATATTACACATTGTAGTAGAAATCCTAACTAGAGAAATTAAGAAAGAAAAAGAAATAAAAGACGTTCACATTAGAAAGAAGAAAGCAAAATTGTTTCTACTTACAGATAATATCATACATATTGAAAATCCTAAAGACTTGGCAAAAAAAAGAAAATTCTGTTAGAACTAATACATAAATTAAGTAAAGTTGCAGGATATAAAATCGGCATACAAAAATCAGTAGCATTTCTATATGTAAATAACAAACTATCTGAAAAGGAAATCAAGAAAATCACATTCACAATAGCAACAAGAAGAATAAAATAATTAGGAATAATCTTAACCAAGAAGTGAAAGTCTTGCACACTGAAAATTGTAAATATTGCCAAAGAAAATTTTAAAAGTCAAAGATTAATGGAAATACAGCCATGTTCTTGGATTGAAAGAATTAAGTTCATATTATCCCAAGTGATCTACAGATTCAACATAATCCTTATCAAATTTTCAATGGCATTCTTTATAGAAAGAGAAAAAAAATTCCAAAATTCATATGGAACCACAAATAGCCAAATTAATCTTCAGGAAGAAGAACAAAGGAATCACAGTTTCTGATTTCTAAACATATTATAAAGCTACAGTAATGAAAACAGAATGGTACTGGCATAAAAACAAGTATAGAGACCAATGGAATAGAATAGAGAGCCTAGAAAGAAATTTACACATCTATGATTAACTGATCTTCCACGGGGTGCCAAAACATACAAATGGATAGTCTTAATAAATGGTTCCAGGAAAACTATCCATATCTACATGTGAAAGAAGTGGACCCTTATCTCACACCATATACAACTCAAAATAGTTTTAAAACCCTTATCTCACACCATAATCAACTCAAAATGGATTTAAAACTTCAATACAAGACCCAAAAATGTAAAACTACTTGAAGAAAACAAAGGAAAAAATCTTGTCGTTTTACTGGACAATGATTTTTTTTTTAGATGACACCGAAAACATAGGCAAGAAAAGCAAAAATAGACATATAGAATTGCATCAAACTAAAAAGCTTCTGCACAGCAAAGGAAAGAGCAGAGTGAAAAGGCAACCTGGGGAGTGCAAAACAATATTTGCAAATCCTGTATCTGTTAAGGAATTAAAAAGACAAATAATTTTGTTTAAAAAAGAGCAAAGGATTTCAATGGACATTTCTCCAAATGAGACATACAAATGACAAACGGATATAAGAAAAAGTACTAAATTTCACTGATCATCAGGGAAATGCCAATCAAAACCACAATGAGGTATCACGTCACACCTGTTAGAATGAGTATCAGAAAAGTGAAAGATAAGTGTGGGAGAAAAGGGAGCCCTTGTATACCGTTGGTGGGAATGTAAATTGGTACAGCCATTATGGAAAACAGTATGGAGATTCCTCAAAATTTTAAAAATGTAACTACTGTATGATCTGGCAATCACACTTCTGAGTATATATCCAAAGGAAATAAAATCAATATCTCCAAGAGATATCTGCACTCCCATGTTTATTTTAGCATTATTCACAATTACTAAGATACGAAAACAGCCTAAATGTATGTCAGTAGATGAATGGCTAAAGAAAATGTGCTATATTTATACAATGGAGTATTAGTCAACCTTTAAAAAGAAAATCTAACCATTTGCAACAACATGGATGAACCTAGAGGACCTTATACTATGTAAAATAAGCCAGATACAAAAAGACAAATACTGCATCGTATTACTTATATATGTGATCTAAAAATGTCAAACTTAAAGAAATAAAGAATAGAATGGTAGTTACCAGAGAATAGAGAGGAGAAGGATTTGGGAAGATGGTGATTAAAGGGTACAGAGTTAGTAATGCAAGATAAACAAGTTCTGGAGATCTAATGTACAACAGTGTGTCTATAGTTAACAATATTGTGTTGCATACTTGAAATTTGCAAAGAGGATATAAGTGTTAAGTGTTCTCAAAACACACACAAATGATAACTGTGTGAGGAGATGAGTATGTTAATTCACTTGATTGTGGTGAATATTTTACAGTGTTTACATATATAAAGTCATCAAGTTGTACAACTTAAATATATATAATTTTAAATTGTCAACTATATCTCAATAAAGCTGATAGGGGAAAGAAAATGACTAGACCAGATTTGCATTTTGAACATTTCATTACTACTGTAAGTTCATTAGAATTTGGTATTCCTCAAGGCTTTTTTCTGTATCTTCTCTTCTCACTCAAATATTCTCCTTGAGATTTCACTTCATGGCTTCTGTTTCTATAGACCAAAATCTAGTTAGGTAACTCTTCTCTGATGATTCGTGGGAAACTTAAATACATGTCAATTTTAACACAATTAATATTGAATTCACCCTTTATTGTCCTTCCCAAACCTTCATCTATTTGATTTATATATATATTTGAAGGAATAACACCTGGTGCCACCATCTTTTAATTTGCTCAAAGTCAAAAACCTGAGACTCATTCTTCCCTTTTCTGTCTCCTGTATTCCCCACATCCAATTCACTGGTATTATATATCTTACCTACCATATGCTGCTCTCAATTCTGTTCTCCTCTATTCTAATGCTTTGTCTATTACATCCTCTCTCATCTGGTCTGTTGCAGCACCTTGTTTATTTGCCTTCTTACCTCCAGTCTTATTTTCTACCAAGGAACTTGACTGAAGCTGGAATGATCTTTCAAAAGTCAAATTGGATCGTATCATTGTTTTGTTTGAATTTCTCAGTATTCATTATGACCTTACTTTCAAGCATAAACTCCTTAAAATGAAACAGAAGGCCATATAGGACCTGGCTTTTGTCTACATTTTTAGCTTCAACTCTTCCACCTTCAGACACTCTCTACTCAAGCTTCTTTCAGTTTCCAGTACTCATCATCTTGAAAACTGATAAGAACGATTAGGAAAATGTTTCAAGAATAAATATTTCAGATCCCTTCTTTAAAAAAAAAATTCTCTGTGTTCCACACATCTTTCACTTATTATTTGTTCTGTACACCCCAAAAGCTTTATAGTAATTTTTAATGTACAAAAAGGGGTATTTGAGCTATCACCAGCAGTTATTGATTATCATTAACTGCATAACTATACTTAATATTATTTATTGGTCATTTATTTCATATATGCCATTGATTCTAAAAGTGAGTCTATAAAATATCTAAGTCTACTTTATGTTACACAGAAGTAAAATTATCAGTTCATAGATTTTAGAATATTTCTGGCCTTGTAAAATTAGTTTAGAAGTATTCCCTCTTCTTCAATATTAGTTTTCTTGAAAGAGTTTAAGAAAGATTGCTATTAGCTCTTTAAATTTTTGGTAGAATTCAGCCATGAAGCTATCTGGTCCTGGGCATTTGTTTGATGGGAGACTTTTAATGACTGATTCAATCTCCATAGTTATTATTGGTCTGTTCAGATTTCCAACTTCTTTGTGATTCAGTCTTGGTAGGTTATAGGTTTCTGTTAATGTATCCATTTTGTCTAGATTGCCCAATTTGTTGGTACGTAGTTGTTTAGAGTAGTGTCTTATGATCCTTTGTATTTCCATGTTACCTGTTGTAATGTCTCCCCTTCTATTTCTGATTTTATTTGAGTCCTGTCCCTGTTTTTCTTAGTCTGGCTAAGGGTTTGTCAGTTTTGTTTAGCTTTTCAAGACAACTCAGTTTTAGGCCAGGTACAGTGGCTCACGCCTGTAATCCCAGCACTTTGGGAGGCCGATGCTGGAAGATCACAAGGTCGGGAGTTTGAGACCAGCCTGGCCAATATGGTAAAACCCTGTCTCTACTAAAAAAATACAAAAATTAGCCAGGCGTGGTGACACATGCCTGTAGTCGCGGGTACTCAGGATGCTGAGGCAGGAGAATCACTTGATCCCAGGAGGCGGAGGTTGCAGTGGGCTGAGATCGTGCCACTGCACTCCAGCCTGGGCAACAGAGCAAGACTCTGTCTAATAATAAAATAAAATAATTAAAATATAATAAAATAAAATTCTGTTTTATTGGTTTTTGCATTGTTTTTCCAGGCTCGATTTTCATTTATTTATACCCTAATCTTTGTTATGTTCTTTGTTCTGCTATCTTTGGGCTTGTCTTCTTTTTCTAATCCTTTGAGCTATAATGTTAGGTTGTTCATTTGAGATCCTTCTTCCTTTTGGATGTAGGCATTTATTGCTACAAACTTTCCTCCTAGAACTGCTTTTGCTGCATCCCATAAATTTTGGGATATTGTGTTTCCACTTTGTTTTTTGTCTCAAGATGTTTTTTAATTTCTCCTTTAATTTATTCTTTGACCCAGGAAGATAGGGCCATATGCTCCTTCAGGAACATATTGTTTAATTTTCACGCACTTCTTAATTTTCCGTGATTCTTTCTTTTATTGATTTCTAGTTTCATAGCATTGTGGTTGAAAAAGATACTTGACATGATTTTAACCTTAAATGTGTTAAGACTTTTTTGTGGCCAAACATATGATCTATCCTGGAGAATGTTTCATGTGCACTTGAGAAGAATTTCTATGCTTTTGCTGTTGAAAGGAATGTTCTGTAAATATCTATTAGGTTCCTTTGGCCTAAAGTAGTTCAAGCCCAATGTTTCCTTATTGATTTTCTGTCTGGAAGTTTTATCCGATGTTGATAGTGGAGTACTGAATCTCCTGCTATTATTGTGTTGTAGTCTATGCCTCTTCAGACTTGTTTACTTTATATATTTATGTGCTCCAATTTGGGTGCATATATGTTTGCCATTGTTACATCCTCTTGATGAATTGGCTCTTTAATCACTATATGATGACCTTTATTGTCTTTTTTACAGTTTTCGACCTAAAACCTTTTCGGTCTAAGATTAGTATAGCTATCTTTGCTCTTTTTGTTTCTATTTGCATGGAAGATCTTTTTTTCCATTCCTTTAGTCTATGAGGGTGTTTTAAGGTGAAAACTGAGTCTCTTGTAGGCAGCATATAGTTGGTGCTCACTTTTTCATCCATTCTGCCTCTCTGTATGTTTGACTGGAGAATTTAAAACATTTACATTCAAAGCAAAGAAGTCACATGTTGAGACAACTCGTAGCACAACCTCTAAGAGCTGTAAGCATTTAAGTCTAACTGTAGAAATGGAAAATCTGAAAAATTGAAATAAGATCCTTCCTGAGATAGTCACTTTCATATATGTAAGCTCATTTTTTTAGAGATTATATGACCAGTCTTCTTATCTGTTCTTTTAAATAAAAATTCTGTTATTTTATTTCTAAAAATAATTATAGAATAATGGTGTGTTCATCAGGAGTCTGGAAACAAATAAAAATTATATTTACCCACAAAACAGTTCGAGTTTTAAAAATGGTATCTACTTGTTCAGTTAGCCAGTAAGCCTGGTAGAGATAGGAAGAGATTTCAGGAGTGTGTGTGTGTGTGTGTGTGTGTGTGTTTTAGTTTGAAAGATACGTGAGGTATTCAGTTCTTGTATTCAGTGGATTTATCAAGAATTATAGACAGACTAGAAATTGCTTCTCAGAATGATTATACCTTTTCTAATATCACCTACTGATTTTACAGTAAAACTCTAGGCTACAAAGGTTGAGATGAGAAGACAATTCACTTTACTTGACTCTTAAAAATAGCATTGTCAACCATTTTGTGATGTCTCTCTCTTCATATATTGGGCTGTACTGAAAAGATAAACCTCCACTTGCTTTCATGACAGTAGATAATAAATTGATACAATTCAGCTGAGAAGTTGAAAAATGAATTGAAAATAATGGGGCATAACATTGTAGGGTTAACATTTATTCATAGATGATGCAATTAAATAAAACAGGCATTAACTTCAAGGTCAGTAAGTAAAGTAATAAAATTGAATATTTTAATTGAATTGTAATTGCTTCCCATTGATACATGCAAGTAAAGTAAAATAGATGTCAGCTCTGCAAATTATGGTTCTTCCTCCTAATTAATTTCTTAATTCTGCATGGAGTTATCAGTGCCTAGGTCTTGTTGTGGGTTTATTCATCCACCCAGCTTCCATCAAGGAATGTCTGTATGACATGATGAAATGGCTAGGTGTCAGGGTTTACAGTAAATTTTTTCTGTACTTTGGCAAAAATATTGTTGGTAACTCAAAGTAACATATTCGTGTATTAGAGTTAAAATGTACTTTAACATCGTCCTGGATCCTATGGATCATAATCTGCATTAATATTGATATTTCTTGATATTGATATTTATGTTAACATTAACTAATGTAATTGTCTCAGTGATTATAAAGGTTTTTATAGGGAGATATATACATAAAGACTCACATTCCATAATTAACTGGCTCAAGAAGTAAATTGTACTGACTGCTAGGATTTTGATGAAGCACAATTTGTGTCTGTTCACAACCCAAGCTTTACTAGAAAAGAGACACCTAAATTGAATAAATTTTAAAAAGAAAAATCTTTTCAAGGACTGAGGTAAATTGAAGCTTTTAGATAAAGTTGAATCGCATTGAAAAAGCCAATGAACTGTTGTGGCTTTTTCAGAGGCTTTTAATAGCTCCTTCAAAGGTTTTAATGTAATGCAGTTTTATGTAAAATAAAATAAGAATGATGATGTTACAAAGATTAACAGAGAGATTTTTAAAGTATACTAAAATTGTGTAGGATCTAGATACTAGGGTTTATTTAAAGAAAAAGAAAATTGTGCCTTTTGGACCAGCTGCATTTACCAGTTGAGTGGCTACTAATTAGAAATTGAAAATGGAATGGATGTGTAAGATGGATTTTAAATTTACTGAGATATTGTTATATATTCATATACTTTAAAATGATTTTATAGGATAGAATTATTTGAGTGCAAATATATTGGTATATTAGCATCATTCTTTAGTTGTGCTTAGAAACATAAGTGGGTTCTTCTTGTTGGTAAAGTAGAGATGCTGTGATGTCTATCTTTTGTGTTAAAATTTAACTCAGACATTGACTTTTTTAAAATGTTTCTCTCTGAGCCATTTAAAACAAAAATTTAAAAATAAGTCTATTGAGAAATATATTTTATTAATGCTAATATGACCCTGACCTTCCTTTCTCAATTAAGAAGGATCGTTCAGAAATCTTTGTGTATATCATCTAATTAGAAAATACCAAAACCAAAATACATAAAATGTAAAACTAAAATCTTAGAGCTTCATAATTATAGATAAGCTAACAATTTTTCACACTAAAGAGATCTGTTTTTTCAGATCTTTGTTTTAAAATTATTTTAATAATCATCTTATATTTAGGGAAATGAAAGTAAATATTATAAACACTGTGCATACAATGCTTAGATGTTGATAGATGAGGAAACTTGTGGAATATGGGGAAGTGTAAGAAAATTAAGTATTCATCTTTAATTATACTTATAAAAACAATTACTATGAGTTTTTGTTTTCATGTATTAATAGTTTGATATTTATGGAATCATTGGTGTGCTAAGCATTAAACAATTTCTTGAGGAAACTTCTGTATCCAAATATATTCTGGGGTAGGATGAATAATCTTCCTACAACATCCCTAACATCCCTAATATCATCTGATGCTTAGTAGTTTCAGATGATTTAGAAAAGATCTCAAAGATCAGGGTGGCTTCAGGCCATTGCTTTTGCAAGGACAGTAACTGGAATTGCTAGGAATCTCTGGATTTTATCCAAGAAAATATGTTCTGTAAACAATCTGCAGTACATGGCATATGGACAGTGATCATGAGGTCCCCAATGACTTGTCACTTTCTAATGAACAGAAAAATTGAAGCAAAGGCAGACTGTGCTCAGGTAAAGTATTCAGATATTCAGATAAAGTAACCAGCAAGGCATCAGGAGAAAAAGACCTTTGTAGTTATTATAATCAAGTACAGTGGAACATGTTAGCCTGATAGAAGTAAATATTATAAGCTGTGTTGAATTAAAGTATAAAAATCCATTCAGAAGAGTATGCAGGCTATTATATTCAATTTAAACAAGTAGTTTCATTACTAAAACCTAGACATTTTATGGAAAAGAATTATAGTCTGTTTAAATAGTATCACATCATGATATAGGAACACCTAAATCATTGTTCGTGCCAAAAAAGCCTACCTAAATCACTTGGCATAACCTCTGAAAAATATATTTTAAAATTGTTTGTTTCTTACATCCTGCTAATTCCTTGGTTTTAGATGTCCTTTGAAACCATCTTTCATGTGTGTGAAATGCTTCTGCCCTGTGTAAAATATCTAAAACAAGCTTATTCAACCCATGGCCCAGGACGGCTTTGAGTGCAGCCCAACGCAAATTTGTAAATTCTTTAACACTATGAGATTTTTTTTTTTTCCAGCTAATCAGCTATCATTAGTGTGAGTATATTTCATATGTGGACCAAGACAATTCTTCTTCCACTGTGGCCCAGGGGAGCCAAAAGATTGGATACCCGTGGTCTAAAACCTCAGGCCCATGAATCATAGCAGCATATACACCCTCACTAAACTTTACCCAGTCCCGATTACCAAACCTGTAGATACGCATGAAGCTTATTTTATTATTAGCTCTGAGAGAAAAGAAATCTGGCTCTTAAATATTTTAGATAGTTTCTAGTTGTACAATAATCTCCTTTTGTAGTGAAATTATCTCTAATATGTCTCAGGAAAATATTTGAAAATTTTTCTCTAATGTTTTAAATGTTATTTATTTCAATGATTTTAGCTTCCTGGAATTTTTAGTGCTTAGCCCAAGCTAATGTATTGAAAATATTTTCATGAATACAGAAAAGTGTTTAAATGACCAACTAATTTTTACCAAGCTGTAACTGTGTGAAGACCACAGGTTCATGTGGAAAGTGTGTTCAGGGTGTTTTACATTATTTACTGACTCATATTTAAAGGCAAGCCAAATGACTTTATCCACTGTGGAATACAGCCATCTCTGAAATGAGATATAACTGCTGTTTCTATACTTTAACAGTTCTGAACTGGGGCTTGATACTCTACGATGAATTAAAAGACTGCAAGAAAAATGAGATCTTATGGTGCCTACCTGTGTAAAACTGTATGCTCTTAAATTCCCTTTTATGCCTTACAGGCATATATTTGCATATATTTACTTCCAGGCTCATGCATAGAATGCAAAACACAAATTCTCAGATTCAATCATGGGAGACTTTTTAAATGATGCCCTAATGCTCACTGTGATATATGTATGTGTTGTTACACACACACACACACCACACACACAGAGTTGGAGGGAAAGCTAAAAAGTGACTTCCAGCCATGCTGACCTTGTATATTCATGCTTTGGATTTTAACAAATTTCCCAAACCCATGGCAGTCATAGATAAATATAAGAAGGAAAAATGTGAAAAACATAATTATGCTGGAAAACATTGTAAACATCTCTGTTAGCTAGAAATGAAAAGACAGAAAGTAGTGAACAGGACTGAAGTTGTGCGCTGTAACGTAGGGATCCAGGAAGCAGGCAGAAGCAGTTGGGCGGTCATGTCCTATGGGGAAACAGAAATGGGAAGTGCCCTACATGAGGGAGAACCTCAGAGAGATCAAGAAAAATATAAAATCCATTTGTTTAAAAAAGTAGTTATTAGAAAAATAAATCGCCCAGAATGAAGAATGAAGCAGTAACAGAGTGATATGAAAACCAATTAGAAATTTTAGAAATGAAACATAAACATAGTCATGAAAAAAACCCTCAGTGGGTGGAATAAATGCTAGTCACGTCAAAGAGAGAATGAGTGCAGCGGAAAAAAAGAGAAAAAGTAATTCACCAAGAAGGCATAGAGAGAGCAAAAAAATAGAAAAAGCCACAGAGAGAGGAAAAAAATAGAAAATGCAATTAAAAAATATGGAAGCTAGATTGGGAAATTGTAGTATTTGTATAATATGTGTTTCAAGGAAAAAATAGAAGGCAGAAAAGCAGATATAACTGAAAATACTCCAGATTTGAAGAAAGACATGAGTTTTTGAATTGAAAGTACACATTAGGTGCTGTCCAGTACTAATTAAAATAAACATATGCCTGGACACCTTGAATTAAGATTGCAAACTGTAGTAGGTATGTTGAAAATTGTGTCATAGGTATGTTGAAAATTGCACAATCTAGCATATAGAAAATAAAGATTCCTTATATGGGAGCCGCTATCAGACTGACATCGTAATTTTCATTAGGAACCGCAAATGCCAAAAGTCACATATTGCAACTAAACTATTGTGAGAGAAACATAGAGACATTATGAGACCTGTAAAAACTAGGAGAATATACCACTCACAGATCTTCAGTGAAAGAATAAAGAACAAACTTCAGTTAGAAATAGATTGATTCAAGGAGAAATGAATGACAAACAATAGTGAGCATAAACATTGTAAACTATGTTGATAACCTTAATTTTTCTTGCTAAAAATAATGGAAAAAAATTCAACACAATAATAACTGAAATGGTGAAGCCTGTGTAGTGTCTAGTTAAAACATACTAAGTTCTGGTCTAAAGGATGCTGAAGAGAGTTAATATATTAAGACTTTAAAACTATGGTTTTGAATGTATGCAAAAATTCACAGATGATTATCTGAAAAGTAGAAATTCACTCTATAGCATTCTAATTAGCAGAGTAAAACATTAAAATAATTTTCAACTCAGTATGAGGCAGAAAAAAAAGAAAAAGATATAAAGCTTAATGTAACAGAAAATTTATACTAAGATGCTAGAAGCAGGTCCAGCCATATAACATAAAATTATTAAACTTGGTTCTTTAGGGTCATATTTATAAGATTGGGTGAAACAAAAGAAACCCAATTATATGTGGGCGTCTACAACAATACAAAAAATTTGAGAACAAATAATGGAAAAAATATATATGGAAGATTAACAAAAGAAAGCTGGTGTCGCAATGTTCATAGAAGACATATAGATTACAAGATAAAAATCTGATGGAGATGAAAAAGTCACTAGTTCTTAATAAGCAGAGTAATTCTTTCAAAAAGTTTTAGAAATTATGAGTTTGTGCACATATAACAACATAGCTCTCAAATATATTAAGGAAAAATGACAGAATTATAAGAAGACATTATTTTTTAAAACCAAAATCATAATGGGAGTTTTTTTTTACCTTATTAGTAGAAACTGATGGTTCATGGATATCAAAAATTTTTAAGGCCATAAAAGATTTGAAGAGCAAAATTAACAGGTATGGTCATGATTTTATGTGTTTGGGTACAGAATCTTGCTTTCAACAGATAGAAAACACACTTTCATTCAAGCACAGATGGAGCATTTATAAAATCTGATCATGTTCTAGACCACAAGGAAACTTTACCAAATTTTTTAATTTTATTTTGTTAAAGCAGTTGTGGGTTCACAGCAAATTAAGAGAAATGTACAGAGATTTTCCACATACCCTGACCCCATACCGCATGAGCTCCCCCATTATCAACCTCCCCTGCTAGAGTGGTACATTTGTTAAAATTGTTGAACTTACAATGACACATCATAATCACCCAAAGTTCATAGTTTACATTAAGGTTCACTGCTGGGATGTACGTTCTATGGGTTTTGACAAATGTATAATAACGTATTCATCATTACAGTATCATACAGAGTATTTTTCTACCCTACAAATCCTCTGTGCTCTGCCTGTTTAACCTTGACTGCCCCCTGCCCAAAACCCCTGGCAATCACTGACCTTTCTACTATCTTCATAGTTTTTTCTTTTCCGGAATGTCATATAGTTGGAATTATACAGTATGTAGCTTTTTCAGATTGGTTTTTTTCACTTAGTAATACACATTTACATTTCCTCCATGTATTTTCATGGCTTGATAGCTGCTTTTTTTTTTTTTTTTTTTAGCACTGAGTAATATTTATTTCATTGTCTGGATGTACACAATTTACTTAGTCATTCACCTACTGAAAGACATTTTGGTTGCTCCAGATTTTCACGATTGTGAATAAACCTGCTATAAACATCCATGGGCAGGTTTTTGTGAAGACAAAAGTTTTGATACCTTTGGGTAAACACCAAGGAACACCATAGTTGGATCATCTAGTAAGAATATGTTCAGTTTTGTAAGAAACTGCCCAACTGTCTTACATGTATTCCCATTACAAAGTGACTGTACCGTTTTGCATTCCAATCAGCAATAGTATTGCTTTACATCCTTGCCAGCCTTTGGTGTTATAAGTTTTCCAGATTTTGGCCTCTATAATAGGTGTGTAGTGGTATCTTCTTGTTTTATTTGCATTTCTCTGGTGACATATGATGTGGAGGATCTTTTCATATGCTTATTTACCATCGATATATCTTTAGTGAGGTGTCTGTTAAGGTCTTTTTGCCTGTTTTTAAATTGGATTGTTGTTTGCTTATTGTTGAGTTTTAAGAGTTCTTTGTGTATATTAGATACTAGTCCTTTATCAGATGTTCTTTTCTCTCAGTCTATGGCTTTTCTTCTTATTCTTCTTACATTGTCTTTCACAGAGCAGAGGTTTTTAATTTTAATGAAGTCAGCTTATTGTTTCCTTAATGGATAATGCTTCTGGTGGGGTGTATTAAAATACCCCATAACCAAGGCCGTCTAGATTTTTTTCCTGTGATAGGAATGTTATAATTTTGCATTTTACCTTTATGTCTACAATCAATTTTTTTTTTTTTTTTTTTTTTTTTTTGAGAGTAGCTGGGACTACAGGCGCCCGCCACCTCGCCGGGCTAGTTTTTTGTATTTTTTTTTAGTAGAGACGGGGTTTCACCATGTTAGCCAGGATGGTCTCGATCTCCTGACCTCGTGATCCGCCCGTCTCGGCCTCCCAAAGTGCTGGGATTACAGGCTTGAGCCACCGCGCCCGGCCCTACAATCTATTTTAAGTTAATTTTGTGAAGAGTGTAAAGTCTGTGTCTAGATCCATTTTTTTTTTGCCTGTGGATATCCAGTTATTTCACACCATTTGTTGACAAAACTGTCTTTGCACTATAGTATTGCCTTTCATTACATTAACTTTTGTAAATGAAGCTAGGCCAATATATGTAAATATGAATGTAAATATCCAAAATGAATTCATTTATTTCATGGCCGACTTGTGACGTGTGATTTTTTTCCTGGCTGATTAGTCTTGGTGTATAGAAAGCATTCATGTAGCTCACACTTGTCTCCCGCACTCCATCACCTATGTAAACGCTACTGTTATGTCAGTTTAATATCTTTATTAAAGGTTATGCACATGCTGTTGGCACAGTGATGATTTTTCAGAGTTGTCTGTATCTTTACTTGAAAAATACATTGTTGCAAAGGAGTCATTGAAATGAAATCTCATTTAATTTAATAATGCAATTATTTGTGCCCATATGCTACTATTAAGTGAATTAATACTTAAGCATAACAGTCTACTGCTATTTTCTACTCTTATTGTCTAAGTAAGAAGTTTGAAGTTTAAATAAAATAGGGATAAATCAGAAAGTTAATGCTGTTGTCCATCAATAAAATAAACCATAACCATTAAAATATAAAGAATTAAAAGTTTAGGTATTTGAAATGATACTCTTTTTTTCTATCCTAAAATTCCAGACATTTTTCTATCCTCAAAATGAATAAAGGAATTGAAACAATGCATCTGGTAGTTGACACAGTGCAATTGAAATAAATGGAAACTTACTTTTCAGAAGCAATAAAACCAGTTACCCAAGGGGAATAGAATAGTAAATACTAGCAAAGTACATTTTACTTTATGATCAAAGCAATTAAAATATATACACACTGCTTTCCTAGGCAAGGAGGGGCCAAGGGAAAGGGAATGGGTCTTTAAAGTTCCTATCTGAGAGTTATCTTTAAAAAATTTAACCTTTCTTGGCAGGCTTAGATCCTGATAAACATCTTGGGAAAACCCTGGATCAAATGGAGCCATATCTCATAGAGGTAAGAATTTATACTAGATCTCAAAATACAGTCATCTAAAGGAGAAAACAAAATAATGCCATGATATAATGATTACAAAATGTATTTTATTTTAGAAAAAATCAAATACATTTATAGTATATTTATGAAAAAAATAAACTTCAAATGGAAATGAAAATGTTTAAATTATAAAAATTAATTACCAACTTGTTAACCCAAATATAAGACACAGTTATACCTAAAAAGAAATTGCTCTGTCAGAAAGTCTATTTTTATTAAAATGAACACTGTATTCTATATAAAATGTGCTATACTATTAAAGTATCTGATAGTTTGTGTGATCACATGCTTTGTCATCAGAAACAGGAGTAGAAACTTTCTTTAGAGATTAATGTAACCCCTTCTCTTTTACCAATTAAGAAATTGACTTGCAGCATAGTAAAAAAAAAAATTATCCCAAGATTTCAAATTACTCTACTTAACTTCTTATTGTGAAACCCTAAACATGTTTTAAACATTAAATATTCAGTTGTTTTCATTTACTCTTTCTATTCAATGTACTATATTTTATTAGAGTTTTAGAGCAAATGTTATGTTTAGTATGGCAATGCATCATTAACTAGAATGTTTAATTATTACACTATGTGGGGTATTTATATTCTATCATGATGATGGAAAAAAGAAAATCTCTCTCCTGTGAAAGAACCTATCTCTTTTAACAAGTTATCATTTTCTTGTCCCATGCTCTTAATTCATCAATATTGTCTCTGGGCTGTTTTAATACCATTGCTGTGATATGAACTGTTAGCAGTTACACTTTTCAATACCTTCATGGGTTTTACCTTTTTGGGGGAGTTATTTGTAATTGATTATTTTATGGTTTATCAATCAATATGTACCAAATGCCTAGAAATCTCTGCAATGTTATTTTTTATAGTGTTAATTCCTTAATAATTATTATTAAGCATCTAGTATATTCCAGGCAGATAGTAAAGATTAAAAGAAAAATGAAATGATTATATAATTGTGACAAATTGTATTTGGTTTCTAGATAGTTTGGTGTCATTTATTTAAGTCAATTTATGGAACATGGTTGCTTTCTATGCTTATCTGATAGGACGTTTCTCACAGCAATTTGTTCTGTAGCTCCATTGTATCATGTTTACATCTGTTCACTGCCATCAGACTAAATTTAGCTTCTACCAAAACATTGTACAGATTTATGGAAATGAAAGAAAAATTCAGAAGTGAGAGACTGGCATTAGCCAAAGTATTGGCCAAAAGAGCTATTTCCAAAATTTGAAGTCGTAAGTTTAGATTTTAAGTGTGTTGATATTCTTTGTAGAAAAGGGAAACAAGGTTTTGAGAAGCACCATGATGTTGATTATGAGTTAACCTTCGTATTACCATAGGATGTTTAAACACAAAATGCAAAATTCATTTTATTCAATGATTCTTTAGCAAGTTCCTCAACTTGCTCTGACAATCTTAAATTTCCCTAGAATTATTTTCTACCCATTCTCCATAATGGCTATTTTATTCCTTCTCCACTGTCCTAAAATTTAAAATCCCTTCACCTTACCCCTTACTTTAAGTGGATGACACATCTTCCTTCACAGAGGAAATAGGAGCCATGATATAAGAAATCGCACTGCCTCCCTCCCAACTCCAGCACCACCCCTACTAATTTCCCTGTACCTACACCTATCCTTGCTTACTGTAACTGGGAGAAGTGTTCTTTCTTCCTTATATGGCTAAGGCCCTACCTGTGCTTGGATCCCATTCACACCTGCCTTCTCAGAGACATTGCAGTCAACCCACCCCCTAGACTGTCTTCATTCTCAGTCTCTTTGTCTCCTTCACATCAATATTGGAACATAATACAGACTGTCCAATCCTAAAGACCCCCTTTCTCCACCCTAGTTTTTCTCTGACTACCTCTCTTTCTTCTTTGCTTCAAAACCAAAATATATAGAAGTGTTATCTGTATTCATTGTCAGTACTTCTTCATGTCTGAGATGCCTCAAGTACCTGGAATCTGTCTTCTCATTCTGCCTCTAAACGGATACAGCTGTGACCGAAATCACTCACGATACCCATTTTGCCAAACACAATAGATACTTCTTAGTCCGTATTTCCCAGTTACAGACGCATCTTGAAATGCTTCTAGTTACATTGATGGAACCACACTTTCCTCGTTTTTCTACTTTCATTCTGGATAGTCCTGTTCTTTTACTGATTCCTAGTTTAGGCTCCATTTTCCCTTTAGAAACTTTTTCTAGGTAATCTCAATCGCTCTCTTGACTTTATTAGCTATATTCTGATGACTCCCAAGTCTTTGTGGTCCATATTTATCAGCGAAACTTCAGTGCCCACAGATACCACAAATTCAATCTCTACATACTCGATGGTAGCCTTGATATCCATCGTTTTTTTGCCATTCCTTTTGTCATCACCTTAATTCAGATGCCTGTTACTTCAGGCCTAGAATAATACTAACACCTCCAAATTTGCCTCTACCTTCTATTTTATTTTCCAAAGAATTCTGTTTGCTTCTTGCCCCAAGATAATCGTTCTAATATATTCTACTGTATTTGTGTCACTCAATCAAAACTTTAAATGAGTCCTCATTGCCTACAGGCAAAAATCCAAATTGTTTAGACTCCTTTTTCCCTCACCTGCTATATCTGACTCATTAACATGATCTTGTCTGCTCTATTTCCAGAATATATTCTATTATAACTCCAAACTCTTCTCACTGTCTCTACTACTACCACCATACCATAATCACCTTTTGTCTGGAATACTACCTCAACCTCTAACTGGTCTGCTTACTTCCACCATTGCCCTGCCGTGATCCGTTATTTATATAGATATCAGAATGATATTTTTCAAGTGTAAATCAAATCATATCCCTACTTTGTTTAAAATGTAAGTGGGTTCTTATTGGAATTAGAATAACATCCAAACAGCGATAGATCACAACTTGTGAGAGCCTATATGATCAGCATCCTATCCATCTTTTCAGGCTCATCTTCCACGGTTCTCCCGTTCTCTGTCTCATTCCCTTAGCTGTAGCCGCATAGGTCTCTTTATTACTTAAACACACTTTATTCACCCTTTTTCTCATTAGGACCTTCCCCTACCTGAAATGTTTTGTCCACAGACTATCACTGGTTAATACCTTCTCATTATTTAAATGATAATTTAAATGCCACCTCCTCAAAGCAGCTTTCCCTGACTACTCTAGCTAAAGCAGATCTCTGCAAATTATTTTATGTGTTCATCTGTTCACATGTATATTATCTGCCCTGTACCATTAGAATGTAAGCTCCAATAATCTTGCCAAGATTTTGGCAGACATTAGTTCTTTAGTTCTTTCATTCAGTAGCTTTTCATCTCTCCGTCTATTCATTCATTCATCTCATTTTTAAATTACTGAATATTTGTTGAGGATCTATATATGACAGATGCTATGGTGAACACTAAGTATACATGAGGAGTTAAACAAACAAGAATCTTCTTCTTGAAGAGTTTACAATTTGCTATAGTTGTTTTCAGACCTGAGGGTGTAATTCACTGGAAACCTTCTTAAAAATGCATAAATTCTTTTTCCATCCCCACAAATTTCTGCTCAGAGGGACCAGGGACCAGAAATCTGACCTTCAAACAAGCACTAGGTAATTCTGTCACATTAATACAGTATGTAATCTAGTTTCTCAATACCACTGACACATTTCAGCTCCTGTGTTTCTAGATTTCTCTGAAAGAGTATGTTCCTTCTTGAAACTGTCATCCATTGGCTTCTGTGAGGCTACTCACTCCTGAAATCTTCCTGAGTACTTCCTTAGCTTTCCTTTGGGGCTTTCTTTGTATACTCCACCTTTTATATATTGTGGTTCCCTTCATAGCCTTCCTCCTGTGGTGATCTGAAATAGTCCCAACTACGAGTTTTATTCTTGTAATAACTAAGTCTGTTTCTTCAACATTGTCCTGTGTTCCAGACATGTATATGTATTCAGCTGTACCCCCACACTGTCATCTATTAAACGTCCCCAAGCCCCTCAACCTCAACAGCAGAACTAAACATTTCTTTCTTATCTATGCCATTTTTATGTTTCCTGACACTGAAGGGCTGGCCCCATTGTCAAAGAAAATTGTAATAAGTAACTTCATATACTCCTTTGTTCCTAAGAACCTAAGTTCTTTTAATTCTACCCTTCTTAATATCTTACTATTTCCTCCCTTTTATCCTCACAATCACACATTGGCATCTCCTGTAGATTATTGCAGCAGTCGTCTAGCACAAGTATCTCCTCCCTGTCTTGCACCTTGTCAGTCAGTAGTCCACAGTACCATCATGATATATATGAAATGCAAAGCTAATCATATATTACACTTTCCTTATAGACTTTGGAGTTGCTCCCTATGCTTCAAAATAAAATTTCAACTCCTTACCCTGACACAATCTGTCCTTGGTGGAAAATGAGGCTTGTAAGATAGGTAGTCAATGGAATAACTCCCTATGCTTCATCAATTTTGAACTATCTGTGGTTTCCCTACAGTGAATATCTCTTCCTACCTCCATGTTATCCTTCCCTGTCTGCATGTGTTATCCCTCCACCACTCTGCTAAATCTCTCTTTAAAATCTCAATTCAAAGCTCACTACTGTGAGGTTTTCTTGCTTAAATAAGCTTTCTTTGAGCTGCTATTTTTCTCTTGTCTCATGGCATGTAATATTTATCACACTATTTTTTCTTTTAAATAGTGTGTATTAAATATAAAATTAAAACGTAATATGTGAAAAATAAATTCAACACAATAAAATAATGAAAAGTCTTCCAGTGACACCAAGCCCCTAGTTTTTCTGTTCTTTCCCAGAACAATCACTCTCTTCTGTTCTAATATATCTCTTTAGAAACATTCTTTTGCATATAAAAATATATATGCATGTGTTTATTCATTTTTATCTAAATTGGTATGTGCTATACATATTACTTTTCACATACATATGATTTTGTTTGTTCCATATAGATATCATTTACATTTTACCACATACAAACCTAGGCCATTTGATTTCACAATATATTGTGTTTCATTACATAGCTATGCTATCATGTATTGAACCTATTCTTTATTGATGTACTTTGTTGATTTTTTTCATGTCTTTTTCTCTTATAGATAATACTGGAATGAACATTGTTGTACATATATTTTGGGCCCATGTATTAATTAATCTGTAGGATAAAATACTAAAAGTCAAAATGCTGGATCAGAGCAGGTTTTATGTTTTAAAAATTAATAGATATTTGAAGATATTCATTTCCACTGGAGGAATAACTTATATCAAATGAACTCTCTAAATACAAACAACCAGAAAAGGCATATGAAATTGGAACAAAACTAATTGAAAGCATTAGAAAATTATAAAAATTGCAATAAGTTGAGGGACCAGAATTCCAGAGAGAATAAAAGCCCTAAGCATTGCCTCTTTAAGGTATTTTCTGATTCAAAAAATGATGCAGAGATGCCAAAAGCTGAAGAGAACACTGTAGCTGAGAAGCTGATTAGGGCTTTCAGTAGTTTCACAGGGCTAGGGAGACAACAGCTGTCATTCAGGGAAAACCAAACTGGAGTGGACCTGGTTAACCCTCCAAGTTTTTAGCTGGGACCCCTGAATGGACAATACCTCCTTAGGAGTAAAGGTAAACTAGAAATAGTCCAGATCTTGCAAATACTTATATCCAGTTTTGAGTTGTATTAATGCTAGACTGAATTAAAGTGATCTGATTCTACTCTTACATCTGTTTTTCTCTGGAGAAGGATAGCATGATTCAGAGCCTCAAATTATGTCTAAAATAGTTTGCTTACAATTTACCCCAGCAATCACTAGTTGCCAGGCATATCAGGAGACCAATGAAATAACTGAAAACTGAGAGAAAGGCAGATAATAAAAATAGTCCCAGGGAATAAATCGGATGAGAAGATGAAGTATTTTAGGGCAGAATTAGAACCTATATGACATAATCCAATGGAATTCTAGAACTTAAAAATACAATACCTGAAATTTAGAATATAATACGTGGATTTACTAGTAGATTAGATACAGCTGTTTAGACAGTTAATGAACAGTTAAGATAGGATGATATAAAATATCCAGACTGAAGCACAGAGACAACAGGAATATAAGAGATGTAAAGGAGAGGTGTTTATTGTACAGAATGGAGGAGAGAGAGGATAGAACAGAAGCAGTGTCTGAACAGATATTACTACAGAATCTACTTGTGAGTATCATTGCTGATTTTGACAAGTAGTCTTCTCAGGATGATAAAAATTGCCCTAAATGAGAGGGAAGGATATTAATAGATAATTATATATTTTGAACAGGAATTTTTTCTTGATAGTTACAGAAAATTATGCAAAGCAATATGAGTCTTTCTTTTCTAACTTCTATGTGACTTCTGCATAGACAAATTCTGCATAAAATTTGTGTGTACATGAGGTCTCCATAACATGAGTGCTTAATAAATGTTTACACATGTATCAATTTTGTTTTTCATCTCATTCATAACACCTATCTCACACAGCCTAGGTTTTAATTCAAACTCCCTAGGCTTTTCACTTCTTTTTTTTGTTTCATTTTTGCATATGCACATAAAGGAGCCTCAGTCAATTTTCTGATATACCTGGAGCACAATGATTCTAATATGAAAGCAGAATAATTCATCTGTAAAACTTTATCTCCCTTCTGCATTAGGGAGTATTATTTGTTTAGCTTACTACCTCTGACTCCATCTTTTGCATCACTATCTAAGACAAATCATATAGTAAAGAATGCCTGTATCTCCTTTTCTTTATGAGTAATGTGATTAATCTCATTAAGTGAAATGAATAATAAACTGCATACTTATTTTTCAACTGGTTGAAACAATTCTCATGAATAGTTAAGGAATCCAAAAGAAGGATAGAAAACAACCTTTAAACTTGGAGGGTTTAGAGAGAAAGGAGTTGGTAGAGGAGAACCCATTTTATTCACCTGCCTCAATACATCAATGCATCTGAGACACCTCTTGTGTACCCCTTGTGTAATATGGGTGGACATGACTTGTTGGCTATATCAATGTTTTAATATATTACTATATCCAAGAATTACTATTTCTTAATTAAGGGAAGTTTTACATGTTATAATGGTTTCCCTGACACAAATTGCTCTTTAATTGTGAGAAGTGCAGACAGGTTTGATAGAGACAAGATGACACTTTGGGGCAAGAGTCCTTTTCATAGTTCATTCAGATCACATGGAGCAAGAGGCAGTATGGGACACTGATCAGCAAGACACCACTCTACCCAGGTGCCCAGGTATGAATTTCAGTTCTCTTGCTTACCTGAAATGTTAATCTAGTTAGCTTCCCATATGTAAAATGGAAGTAATAACAGTGAAATAGCCTATAAGGTACTTAGCTCAGTATCTGGTACATTCTAGGTGCTCAACAAATGTTAGTAACATTTACTATTGTAAGATATTTTCAAGCCTCATGGTAACCTCAAATTGAAAAACTTACAATGAATACACAAAAAAATAGAAAGCAAGAAATTAAAGCATACCACCAGCAAAAGTCAGTTTCACTAAAAGGAGGACAAGAAAGAAGAGAAGACCACAAAGCACCCAGAAAACAAATAACAATATGGCAGAAGTCTGCCCCAACTTATCAATAATAACATTGAATGTAAATAGACTATACTGTCCAATCAAAAGACATAGAGTGGCTGAATGGATGAAAAAAGAAGACCCAATGATATGTTGCCTACAAGAAACACACTTCTCTATATTTAAAGACATACTTTTAGGTACGTCTATAAATATACACATACACTGAAAATAAAGGGATAGAAAAAGACTTTCCATGCCAATGGAAACCAAAACAGAGCAGGAATAGCTATACTCATACCAGACAACGTAGATTTCAAGATGAAAACTGTAAGAAGAGACAAAGAAGGTTATTATATAATGACAAAGGGGTCAATTCAGCAAGAGGATATAACAATTGTAAATATATACGCACCCAACCCTGGAGCACCCAGATATATAAAGTAAATGTTATTAGAGCTGAAGAGAGAGATAGGCCCCAATACAATAATAACTGGAGATGTCAACACCCCATTTTCAGCATGAGAAATGAAGAAACATCACACTTCATCTGCGCTATAGATAAAACGGATCTAGTAGATATTTACAGAACATTTTATCTAATGGTTGCAGAATCCACATTCTTTTCCTCAGCACATGGATCATTCTCAAGGATATACCATATGTTAGGTCACAAAATCAGTCTGAAAACATTCAAAAATAATTGGAGTAATACCACATACCTTATCTGACTAAATGGAATAAAACTACAAATCGACAACAAGAGGAATTTTGGAAACCATACACACACGAAAATTAAACAATGTGATCCTGAGTGACTAGTGGGTCAATGAGGAAATTAAGAAGGAAATTGAAAATTTCCTTGAAACACATGCTAAAGGAAACACAACCCACCAAAACTTATGGGATAAAAAAAAGCAATATGAAGAGAGAAATTTATAGCTATAAATGCCTACATCTAAAAAAGAAGAAAAACTTTAAATGACAACCTGTGTATCTTAAAGAACTAGAAAAGCAAGAGCAAACTGAACCAAAATTTAGTAGAAGAAAAGAAATAATAAAGATCAGTGCAGAAATAAATGAATTTGAAATGAAGAAAACAATACGAGATCAATGAAACAAAAAGTTGGCTATTTGAAGATTTTTTAAAATGACAAACCTTTGGCCAGACTTTGAAAACAAAGAAAGATAAAACCCAAATAAATAAACTCAGATATGAAAAACATGAAATATTACAACTGATACTACAGAAATTCAAAGGACCATTAGTGACTACTATGAGTAGCTATAAGCCGGTAAATTGGAAAATCTAGAGGAAATGGATAAGTTCCTAATGCAGACAATTTACCAAGATTGACCCATGAAGAAATCCAAAACCTGAGCAGACCAATAACAAGAAATGAGATCAAAGCTGTAACAAAAAGTCTACCAGTAAAGAAAAGCCCAAGACCCAAGGGCTTCACTGCTAAATTCTACCAGACATTTAAAGAAGAGCTAATACCAGTCCTAATCAAAGTATCCCAAAAATAGAGGAAGAGCAAATATTTTCAAACTAATCCTATTAGGTAATTATTACCCCTATACCAAAACCAGACAAAGAAACGTCCAAAAAAAAAAAAAGGAGCACTACAGGCTAATATTTCTGATAAATATTGGTGCAAGAATCCTCAACAAAATACCAGCAAACTGAGTTCAACAATACACTTAAAAGATTATTCATCTGAGCAAGTGGAATTTATCCCAGCAATGCAAGGATGGTTCAGTATACACAGATCAATCAGTGTAATACATCGTATCAGCAGAATGAAAGACAAAAACTTACTATCATTTCAATTGATGCTGAAAAAGCATTTGACAAAATTTAACATCCCTTCATGATAAAAACCCTCAAAAAACTGGGTATAGAAAGAACATACCCCAACATAATAAAAACCTTATATGACAGATCCACAGCAAGTATCATACTGAATGGGGAAAAACTGAAAACTTTTCCTGTTAGATCTGGAACATGACAAAGATGCCCACTTTCACCACTGTTATTCAACATAGTACTGGAAGTTTTAGCTAGAGCAATCAGACAAGAGAAAGATATAGAGCATCCAAATTGGAAAAAGTCAAATTATCCTTGCTTGCATAGGATATGACTTTATATTTCAAAAAACTTAAAGAGTCCAACAAAAAAATATTAGAACTGATAAACAAGTTCAGAAAAGTTGTGGGACAGAAACCAACATACAAAAATCAATAACATTTCTATATGCCAACAGTGAACAATCTGAAAAAGAAACCACAAAAGTAATCCTATTTACAATAGTCACAAATAAAATTAAATACCTAGGTATTGACCAAAGAAATGAAAGATATCTACAATGAAAACTATAAAACACTGATGAAAAACTTGAAGCGGACATTAAAAAATGAAGACATACCATGTTCATGGATTGGAAGAATCAATTTTATTAAAATGTCCATACTACCTAAAGCAATCTGCAGATTCACTGCAAAATACCAATGACATTTTTCACAAAAGTAGTAAAAAAAAAAAATCCTAAAATTTATCTGGAATCCCAGAAGACCCAGAATAGCAAAAAGAACAAAACTGGAGGAATCACATTACCTGACTTCAAACTCTGCTGCAGAGCTATAGTAACCAAAATAGCATGGTACTGGCATAAAAACAGACACACAGACCAATGGAACAGGATAGAGAACCCAGAAACAAGTCCACACACCTGTAGCAAATTCATTTTTGACAAAGATGCCGGGAACATACATTGGGAGAAAACAATCTCTTCAATAAATTATGTAGGGAAAACTAGACATTTATATGCAGAAAAACAAAACTTGATCCCTCTCTCTCACCTTATACAACAGTCAAATCAAAATGGATTAAAGACTTAAATCTAACACCTCAAATTATGAAACTACTACAAGAAAACATTGGGGAACTTTTCCAGGACACAGGTCTGGGCAAAGACTTATTGAGTAATACCACCCCCCAACCAGGCAACCAAAGCAAAAGTGGATAGATGGGATTGCATCAAGTTAAAAAGCTGCACAGTGAAGGAAACAGTCAACAAAGTGCAGAGACGACCCACAGAATGGGACAAAATATTTGCAGACTACACATCTGACAAAAGATTTATAGCTAGAATATAGAAGGAGCTTATACTCTATAGGAAAAAAAATCTAATCATCCAATTCAAAAATGGGTGAAAGAATTGAATGGAGATTTCTCAAAAGAAGACATACAAATGTCAAACAGACATAGGAAAAGGTGTTCAACATCATTGATCACCAGAGAAATCCAACTCAAAACTACAATGAGTTATCATCTCACACCAGTTAAATGGCTTTTATCCAAAAGATAGGCAATAAATATTGGTGAGGATGTGGAGAAAAGTGAACCCTCATATGCTGTCTGTGGGAATGTAAATTAGTAAAACCACTCTGGAGAAGTGCTTGGAGGCTCCTCAAAAAACTAAAAAATAGAGATACTATATGATCCAGCAATCCCACTGCTAGATATATACCCAAAAGAAAGGAAATCAGTGTATCAAAGGTATATCTGCACTCCCATGTTTGTTGCAACACTGTTCACAGTAGCCAAGATTTGGAAGCAACCAGTGTCCATCAGCATATGAATGGATAAAGAAAATGTGCTACTTATACACAATGGAGTACTGTTCAGCCATTAAAAAGAATGAGATTCTGTCATTTGCAACAACATGGATGGACCTGGAGGTCATTATGTTAAGTGAAATAAGCCAGGCACAGAAATACAAACATCACATGTTCTCACTTATTAGTGGGATCTAAAAATCAAAACAATTGAATTCATGGAGATGGAAACTAAAAGGATGGTTACCAGAGGCCGGAAATGGGAGTGGGGGACCACCAGGGAGGTGGAGATGGTTAATGGGAACAAAAAAAAAAAAAAAAAATGAATAAGCTGAGCATGATGGCTTATGCCTTTAATCTCAGCACTTTTGAGAGGCCAAGGTGAGTGAATCACTTCAGTCCAGGAGTTCAGGACCAGCCTGGGCAATGTGACAAACTATTGACTCTACAAAAAATATGAAAAAACTAGCCACGCATGGTGGCGCATGCCTATGCCAGCTACTTAGGAGACTGAGGTGGGAGGATCACCTGAGTCCAGGAAGTCAAGGCTGCCATGAGCCATGATTGTGTCACCATACTCCACCCTGGGTGACAGAGTAAGACTCTGTCTCAAAAACATAAAAATAAAAATAAAGATAAAGGATGAATAAGACCTAGTGTTTGATAGCACAACAGGGGGCCTATAGTCAATAATAATTTAATTTTACATTTTTAAATAACTAAAAAAGTGTAATTGTATTGATTCTAACATAAAGGATAAATACTTGAGCAGATGGATACCCATACTCCATAAATATATATATACCTACTATGTACCCATAAAATTAAACAATTTTTAACAGAAAATTTAAAAGCAAAACAGCAGAAAAATAAAAATAGCTATTGCTGAAAATTCAAAATATAATACAGTGTAGGAAAGCAAAAATCATACCTTTCTTGCCCCATGGTGTACATAATGCACATATTGGTGTATTCTCTCATGATTTATTTCCTGAGAATTTGTTTTATATACAAGGTTATATAGTTACACACTTGTATATATTTTATTTACATAATGGGATTCAACTATACATACAATTTTGCCTCCTTTTTCTTCTAACATGCCATGTTCATTTTCCCGCATAACTAAATATGCTTTTTTTTTTCTTTCCAATAGCCTGAAATTGAACTCTCCCTCTCTCTGATTTATTTATTTTTTTTCACTTATACTTACTTTTTTTTTTTTTTTCCTGAGACAGTGTCTCGCTCTCTGGCCCAGGTTGGAGTGCAGTGGCACAATCGTGGCTCACTGCAAGCTCTGCCTCCTGAATTCATGCCATTCTCCTGCCTCAGCCTCCCGAGTAGCTGAGACTACAGGCACCCACCACCATGCCCAGCTATTTTTTTGTATTTTTAGTAGAGACGAGGTTTCACCTTGTTAGCCAGGATGGTCTCGATCTCCTGACCTCGTGATCCGCCTGCCTTGGCCTCCCAAAGTGCTGGGATTACAGGCGTGAGCCACTGCACCCGGCCTTTTTTTTTTTTTTTGTACTTTAAGTTCTAGGGTACATGTGCACAACGTGCAGGTTTGTTACATATATATACATGTGCCATGTTGGTGTGCTGTACCCATTAACTCATCATTTACATTAGGTGTATCTCCTAATGCTATCCCTCCCCCCCCCCGTCCCCTCCCCAAAATAGGCCCCAGTGTGTGATGTTCCCCTTCCTGTGTCCAAGTGATCTAATTGTTCAGTTCCCACCTATGAGTGAGAACATGTGGTGTTTGGTTTTCTGTTCTTGCAATAGTTTGCTGAGAATGATGGTTTCCAGCTGCATCCATGTCCCTACAAAGGACACAAATTCATCCTTTTTTGTGGCTGCATAGTATTCCATGGTGTATATGTGCCACATTTTCTTAATCCAGTCTGTCACTGATGGACATTTGAGTTGATTCCAAGTCTTTGCTATTGTGAATAGTGCTGCAATAAACATACATGTGCATGTGTCTTTATAGCAGCATGATTTATAATCCTTTGGGTATATACCCAGTAATGGGATGGCTGGGTCAAGTGGTATTTCTAGTTACAGATCCTTGAGGAATTGCCACACTGTTTTCCACAATGGTTGAACTAATTTACAGTGCCACCAACAGTGTAAAAGTGTTCCTATTTCTCCACATCCTCTCCAGCACCTGTTGTGTCCTGATTTTTTAATGATTGCCATTCTAACTGGTGTGAGATGGTATCTCATTGTGGTTTTGATTTGCATTTCTCTGATGGCAAGTGATGATGAGCATTTTTTCATGTATCTGTTGGCTGTATGAATGTCTTCTTTTGAGAAGTGTCTGTTCATATCCTTTGCCCACTTTTTGATGGGGTTGTTTCCTTTTTTCTTGTAAATTTGTTTGAGTTCTCTGTAGGTTCTGGATATTAGCCCTTTGTCAGATGAGTAGATTGCAAAAATTTTCTCCCATTCTGTAGGTTGCCTGTTCACTCTGATGGTAGTTTCTTTTGCTGTGCAGAAGCTCTTTAGTTTAATGAGATCCCATTTGTCAATTTTCGCTTTTGTTGCCGTTGCTTTTGGTGTTTTAGACATGAAGTCCTTGCCCATGCCTATGTCCTGAATGGTATTGCAAAGGTTTTCTTCTAGGGTTTTTATGGTTTTAGGTCTAACATTTAAGTCTCTAATCCATAATTTTCGTATAAGGAGTAAGGAAAGGATCCAGTTTCAGCTTTCAACTTGTGGCTAGCCAATTTTCCCAGCACCATTTATTAAATAGGGAATCCTTTCCCCATTTCTTGTTTTTGTCGGGTTTGTCAAAGATCAGATGGCTGTAGATGTGTGGTATTATTTCTGAGGGCTCTGTTCTGTTCCATTGGTCTATATCTCTGTTTTGGTACCAGTGCCATGCTGTTTTGGTTACTATAGCCTTGTAGTATAGTTTGAAGTCAGGTAGTGTGATGCCTTCACCTTTTTCTTTTGGCTTAGGATTGTCTTGGCAATGCGGGGTCTGTTTTGGTTCCATGTGAACTTTAAAGCAGTTTTTTCCAATTCTGTGAAGAAAGTCATTGGTAGCTTCATGGGGATGGCATTGAATCTATAAGTTACTTTGGGCAGTATGGCCATTTTCACAATATTGATTCTTCCTATCCAAGAACATGATATGTTCTTCCATTTGTTTGTGTCCTCTTTTATTTCACTGAGCAGTGATTTGTAGTTCTCCTAGAAGAGGTGCTTTACATCCCTTGTAAGTTGGATTCCTAGGTATTTTATTCTCTTTGAAGCTATTGTGAATGGGAGTTCATTCATGATTTGGCTGTTTGTCTGTTACTGGTGTATAAGAATGCTTGTGATTTTTGAACATTAATTTTGTATCCTGAGACTTTGCTGAAGTTGCTTATCAGCTTAAGGAGATTTTGGGCTGAGACGATGGGGTTTTCTAAATATACAATCATGTCATCTGCAAACACGGACAATTTGACTTCTTCTTTTCCTAACTGAATACCTTTATTTCTTTCTCTTGCCTGATTGCCCTGGCCAGAACTTCCAACACTATGTTGAATAGGAGTGGTGAGAGAGAGCATCCCTGTCTTGTGCCAGTTTTCAAAGGGAATGCTTCCAGTTTTTGCCCATTCAGTATGATATTGGCTGTGGGTTTGTCATAAATAGCTCTTATTATTTTGAGATACGTTCCATCAATACCGAATTTATTGAGAGTTTTTAGCATGAAGGGCTGTTGAATTTTGTCAAAGGCCTTTTCTGCATCTATTGAGATAATCATGTGGTTTTTGTCTTTGGTTCTGTTTATATGCTGGATTATGTTTATCGATTTGTGTATGTTGAACCAGCCTTGCATCCCAGGGATGAAGCCCACTTGATCATGGTGGATAAGCTTTTTGATGTGCTGCTGGATTTGGTTTGCCAGTATTTTATTGAGGATTTTTATATCGATGTTCATCAGGGATATTGGTCTAAAATTCTCTTTTTTTGTTTTGTCTCTGCCAGGCTTTGGTATCAGGAAGATGTTGGCCTCATAAAATGAATTAGGGAGGATTCCCTCTTTTTCTGTTGATTGGGATAGTTTCAGAAGGAATGGTACCAACTCCTCCTTGTACCTCTGGTAGAATTCGGCTGTGAATCCATCTGGTCCTGGACTTTTTTTGGTTGGTAGGCTATTAATTATTGCCTCAATTTCAGAGCCTGCTATTGGTCTATTCAGGGATTCAACTTCTTTCTGGTTTAGTCTTGGGAGAGTGTAAATGTCCACGAAATTATCCATTTCTTCTAGGTTTTCTAGTTTATTTGCCTAGAGGTGTTTATAGTATTCTTTGATGGTAGTTTGTATTTCTGTGGGGTTGGTGGTGATATCCCCTTTATCATTTTTTATTGCATCTATTTGATTCTTCTCTCTTTTCTTCTTTATTAGTCTTGCTAGCAGTCTATCAATTTTGTTGATCTTTTCAAAAAACCAGCTCCTGGATTCATTGATTTTTTTTGGAGGGTTTTTTGTGTCTCTATCTCCTTCAGTTCTGCTCTGATCTGAGTTATTTCTTGCCTTCTGCTAGCTTTTGAATGTGTTTGCTCTTGCTTCTCTAGTTCTTTTAATTGTGATGTTAGAGTGTCCATTTTAGATCTCTTCTGCTTTCTCTTGTGGGCATTTAGTGCTAAAAATTTTCCTCTACACACTGCTTTAAATGTGTCCCAGAGATTCTGGTATGTTGTATCTTTGTTCTCGTTGGTTTCAAGGAACATCTTTATTTCTGCCTTCATTTCGTTATGTACCCAGTAGTCGTTCAGGAGCGGATTGTTCAGTTTCCATGTAGTTGAGCGGTTTTGATTGAGTTTCTTAGTCCTGAGTTCTAGTTTGATTGCACTGTGGTCTGAGAGACAGTTTGTTATAATTTCTGTTCTTTTCCATTTGCTGAGGAGTGCTTTACTTCCAACTATGTGGTCAATTTTGGAATAAGTGCAATGTGGTGCTGAGAAGAATGTATGTGCTGTTGATTTGGGGTGGAGAGTTCTGTATATATGTCTATTAGGTCCACTTGGTGCAGAGTTGAGTTCAATTCCTGGATATCCTTATTAACTTTCTGTCTCATTTCTGTCTAATGTTGACAGTGGGATGTTAAAGTCTCCTGTTATTATTGTATGCGAGTCTAAGTCTCTTTGTAAGTCTCTAAGGACTTGCTTTATGAATCTGGGTGCTCTTGTATTGGGTGCATATATATTTAGGATAGTTAGCTCTTCCTGATGAATTGATCTCTTTACCATTATGTAATGGCCTTCTTTGTCTCTTTTGATCTTTGATGGTTTAAAGTCTGTTTTATCAGAGACTAGGATTGCAACCCCTACTTTTTTTTTGTTTTCCATTTGCTTGGTAGATCTTCCTCCATCCCTTTATTTTGAGCCTATGTGTGTCTCTGCATGTGAGATGGGTCTCCTGAATACAGCAAACTGATGGGTCTTGACTCTTTATCCAATTTGTCCGTCTGTGTCTTTTAATTGGACCATTTAGTCCATTTACATTTAAGGTTAATATTGTTATGTGTGAACTTGATCCTGTCATTATGATATTAGCTGGTTATTTTGCTCATTAGTTGATGCAGTTTCTTCCTAGCATCGATGAACTTTACATTTTGGCATGTTTTTGCAATGGCTGGTACTGATTGTTCCTTTCCATGTTTAGTGCTTCCTTCAGGATCTCTTGTAGGGCAGGCCTGGTAGTGACAAAATCTCTAAGCATTTGCTTGTTTGTAAAGGATATTATTTCTCCTTCACTTATGAAACTTAGTTTGGCTGGATATGAAATTCTGGGTTGAAAATTCTTTTCTTTAAGGATGTTGAATATTGGCCCCCACTCTCTTCTGGCTTGTAGAGTTTCTGCCGAGAGGTCTGCTGTTAGAATGATTGGCTTCCCTTTGTGGGTATCCCGACCTTTCTCTCTGGCTGCCCTTAACATTTTTTCCTTCATTTCAACTTTGGTGAATCTAACAATTATGTGTCTTGGAGTTGCTCTTCTCAAGGAGTATCTTTGTGGCGTTCTCTGTATTACCTGAATTTGAATGTTGGCCTGTGTTAGTAGGTTGGGGAAGTTCTCCTGGATACTATCCTGCAGAGTGTTTTCCAACTTGGTTCCATTTTCCCCGTCACTTTCAGGCACACCAATCAGATGTAGATTTGGTCTTTTCACATAATCCCATATTTCTTGAAGGCTTTGTTCATTTCTTTTTACTCTTTTTTCTCTACATTTCTCTTCTCACTTCATTTCATTCATTTGATCTTCAATCACTGATAATCTTTCTTCCAGTTGATCGAGTCGGTTACTGAAGTTTGTGCATTTGTCACGTGGTTCTCATGTCATGGTTTTCATCTCTATCAGTTCTTTTAAGGTCTTCTCTGCATTGATTATTCTAGTTATCCATTCATCCATTGTTTTTTCAAGGTTTTTAGTTTCTTTGCGCTGGTTACATAGTTCCTCCTTTAGCTCTGAGAAGTTTTGATCGACTGAAGCCTTCTCAGCTCATCAAAGTCATTCTCCGTCCAGCTTTGTTCCGTTGCTGGTGATGAGCTGCATTCCTTTGGAGGGGGAGATGCACTCTGATTTATTGAATTTCCAGCTTTTCTGCACTGCTTTTTCCCCATCTTTGTGGTTTTATCTGCCTTTGGTCTTCGATGATGGTGACATACTGCTGGGGTTTTGGTGTGGGTGTCCTTTCTGTTTGTTAGTTTTCCTTCCAACAGTCAGCACCCTTGGCTGCAAGTCTGTTGGAGTTTGCTTGAGGTCCACTCCAGACCCTGTTTGCCTGGGTATCAGCAGCGGAGGCTGCAGAAGATAGAATATTGCTGAACAGCGAGTATTGCTGTCTGATTCTTGCTCTGGAAGCTTCATCTCAGGGTGTACCCAGCCATGTGAGGTGTGATGTGTCAGTCTGCACCTCAGTTGAAAATGCAGAAATCACCCGTCTTCTGTGTCGCTCATGCTGGGAGCTGGAGGCTGGAGCTGTTCCTATTCGGCCATCTTGGGCGCCACTCCCCTACTTTGAAAAGACATTAATTAATGGCTGGGTAGATTTTAATGATATTTGTGTTTTACATATGAATATATAATTACTTATTTACTTATGACATCTGCATAATGAAGTAATTATATAAGATATAAGTAATCTGTTGTTAGAAAGATTGGTTTTTCTAAATCATTAAAAATAACATTATGATTTTCATATTTTCTAATAAATCTTCATGCACATTTCTGGTTATTGTTTTCTTAAGTTCCTAGGAATGTAATTTCTGGATTAAAGAATACAAAAGCTTTAAGGCTTATATACTAACTACTCCATGAAATAATTTTAGCCATTGTTTCTTAAACCTCTGTAGAATTTTTAAATTATCATCTTATAAGTGAATAATGGATTATGTAATAGTTTTATGTTTTGTGGGGCTTTGTATCCTAAGATCATTTTCTCATTTTCCATAAAGAAGGTGAATTTTAATACAAATTGCACTATTAAATATTTAGAACTATTCTTTGAACAGCTTCCTTGTTTATTAATAGTATTCTAATTTTGTAATTTTTTTCAAGAGAATTAGTTTATTGATTACACATGATAATGGATGATATACAAGCTTCAATCCCATCAATAATTTTATCTGGTACCATTATTCAATTTAGATATATTACATAGGATGTGTCAACACTCATTTTTATAATCAATAATTCCATGATTTTGCTTGGGTAATCCCTTTTTATGGTGAACTTCAGGTCACAGCAGTAACTATCGGTTCAGCTACACAAAGGTTTCTGAAGACAATGGCTTCTCCATCTAAGCAGGTTGTATATAAATTCCAAATAGAACCTAGCATCACCCTGAAGGAATTCTAACGTCACACTGTTGGGGAAATTTACCAAGATGGCTTCAGAGTAGACTAACTACACAGCACATTTTTTAAAAAGGCATATTTATTTAGCATCACGATCAGACTATTACATTTAGCAATCAACAGCATGGGCACACAAAAAAAATCTACAATAATACCCTTTGTTGGAATGCTTTACACTTTCCACAGAAGAAACACTAAAGTGACCTGTTATAAAACTCGTCACAAATACAGTCCTTGAGTTTTTTGCCCATACACGTGAGTATTTGTCTAAAGCATGTCTTCTTTGTAGCAGCTAGGCCCTGCCACCACTGTGCTTGACTGAGTTCACATATCTGTTGTAACCTGTAGTTTCCCTGTCAACTTCTCTGGCTCTCCTCTCCTGTTAAGTTTTGTTTCCTGGCAGTAATTAAAATCTTCTGCCACTGTTGTAGCTACTGCCACTACTGGAACCACCATAGTCACCTTGGTGTCGTGGTTTAGCAAAGTATTGGCCTCCACCACCATAGGAGCCAGAGTTTCTGCCTCCAAAGTTTCCTACCTTCATGGTTCCAAAATTTGAAGATTGATTGTTGTAATTGCCAAAATCATTGTAGCTTTCACCACCTCCAAAATTGCTTCCACTACCACCACCAAAGCCACCTCCTCCTCCATTGTTATAGCTGTTATAGCTGCTATTCCTGCCATAACCACTGCCCTGGTTTCCATAATGCTGTCCACCACTTTCATAGCCCCTGCTTCCTCCAGAGTAACCAGGGCCACCTCCTCCATAACCACCATCATTACCAAATCCATTAGAGCCATTCCCACTGCCACCATACCCACCAGCACCACAGCTGCCACCAAAGCCACCATGACCACTGAAGTTTCCTCCACTACCAAAGTTGTCATTCCCACTAAAACTTATCTCCACGACCACCACCAAAGTTTCCAGAACCACTTTGTCCTCTTTGGCTGGACGAAGCACTAGCCATCTCTTGCTTTGACAGGGCCTTCCTAACTTCACAGTTGTAGCCATTCACGTATGGTGTTTCTGAATGACAGTCTTATCCACGAAGTCATGGTCATCAAAGGTTACAAAGGCAAAGCCCCTTTTCTTCAATTTTTCCATCATGTTGAAAATAATCTCTTAGGTGATGTTCTTCCGTGTCTTCTTTAATGCCACCAACAAATATCTTTTTCACAGTTAAGTGGGCATCTGGTCTTTGAGCATTTTGTCTTGAGACAGCTCTCTTTGGTTCCACAACTCTTCCATCCACCTTGTGTGGCCTTGCATTCATGGCTGCATCCACCTCCTCCACAGTGGCATCTGAGACAAACCCAAAGCCCCGACATTCTTGGTGTTTGGATCTCTCATTACCACACAGTCTGTGAGCCTTCCCCATTGCTCAAAATGGCTCCTTGGGCTCTCATCGGTTGTTTCAAAGCTCAACCCTCCAGTAAGAGCTTCCTCAGCTGTTCAGGCCCTTTTGGAGACTCTGACTTAGACATGATGGCAGGGGGAAGAGAGACTTTAATGATGCTTCCTCAGTGGCATCCACTGGCAGAAAGGCTGATTTTGTAATATTTTTAAATGTTAGTCAAGGTTTATATTCTCAAATGGTTCTTCAGTCTTTGATACAGAAACAACCTTCTGTGTTGTTTTCGATATTTACCTCTATGTCTCTGAATTGTATGTTTGCATTACTACTTCATGATTCACTGCCACCACCACTAATATTAGCATTATTTATTGACTTTCCAGTCTGAAATATGCAGATTTCACTGTGTTTACTCCCTTTCCCTCCATTACATATGTGTTCTCTTTCCCTCCTTCCATCTTCCTATGTGGTTATATTGCAATTCCGATTGGATCAATATCCAGTGTTTATATTATAATAACTGTAAAAACCCAATACACAGCTGAGTCAGATCATAAACTCTGGTAATAAACCTTTCTTTTCCTGTACAACTTTTATTTTTTCTCGAGTAAATAATTTTCTTGTTTCATTTATTTAGTAGTCTCTGTACTTACCACAAATTCAGCACTACACTCATTGCCAGTTTTCTAATCTCTTAACCAGATGTTCAGACCTATGAAGTGTTTTGTCAGTTTATTCCTGGAGAAGTCTTTTCCAGAGCCTTCTGACTTGATCTAATCTGAACCAGGTTCTCGCTATGCCTATTGTAAGGCTAACATTCGAACATGTCCTCATAATACTGGGGTTTCCTTTACCTTATTTCTGTGTTGAGAGTCCTTGTTGCCTAGATCCAGTGTTTTCCTTTGTTTACTCTTATTTTTGTGAAGCACATTCTCCAAGAGATTTCTAAGAAAGAACCCATGGGAGTAAATTTTTGAAGACTGTGCATACCTGAAAATGTCTCCAGTCTTTCCTCACATTTGATTGATTCTGTAACTGGTCGTAGAATTCTGAATTGGGATTGATTTTCCTTCTGGATGTTGATAGTATTGCTTCATTGCCTTGTAGCTTGGTGTACTGTTGAAAAGCCCAAAGCCATTCTGATTCCTGGCTAAGCGTATGTGATGACTTTCTCCATCTCTTTCCATTTCTTCTTTGGAAGTGTATAGGATGTTCCTTTTGCCCCTAGAATTGTGACTCTTAGGTATATCTTGGGTGTGTATGTTTTTATCCACTATGCTGGAACAAGAATAATACTCAGTTTTGAAATTTGAGCTGTGGGAAGTTTACTTGAATTATTTCATTGGTGTACCTCCCCTCTGGCTTTGCTTTTAGAATTTCTATTATTCTGTAAATTCTTCTTTATTTCTGTTATTTAAATGTTCCTTAACTTTTAACTTTGGTCTCCTAATTTTGATCTAATTCATTTTGTTCTTTCTAGAATTTCTAAATGTTGCTTCCAATCTTGTTTTATGTCATTTTTAATTTTTAAAAGCTAATTTTTTGTTCTTTAAATGTTCGTTTTATTTAAATCTATAATACCCCATCGTTAGTGTAATATATTCTCTAATCTCCCTAAGAATATTGATAGCTTTTGTTTGTTTTCATTTTCTTCTCCCATGCATAGTCTATTTTCCTCACTGTTTGTTTTGGTCTCTAACTTTCATTTTAGAAATGTTCCTCAGATTTCTTGTAATCTGTGTTAATATGCTAATATTTAAGAGCAGGGAACCTAAGAATTTGATTGTAAGCCCTAGGTATGTAGATGGAGCTTTTTGATCCTGAGTTTTACTATAGGAGAATCTGAAGAAAAAATAAATTTTTTTTTTTTCTCTATGCTTGCACACCACTCAGCACAACACTTGTGACACCAGATGTGTGAGGTTTTTCCCGCTCACCAAGCAATTCTCCAGCAGACACCAACTGTCTGTCTTACTATTCAATTCAATTCTGATACCACAGGTTAAAGGCTCAGTCCCACAAGACTGCCACCACTTCAGATGCCAACCACAAGGAGTAGGTTGTTACCTATACTTCTGACTAACTGGCCATAAATCAGGCATTCCAATGACCTTTTCCTTGAGTTCCATTAATTTGTTTGAACAGCTCACAGACTCTGGGAAAAACTTTACTTACATTTACTGGTTTGTTCATAAAGGATATAGTTTAGGATACAGAGGAACTGCCAGCTGCAGAGATCAACGTATGTAGGAAGGCGGCACGGAGCTTCCAGGCTATCTCTCAGTGTACCATCCTCCAGGCAACTGCATGTGAGCAGCAATCTGGAAGCTCTCTGAACCCTGTCCTTTCGGATTTTCATGGAGGCTTCATTATGTAGGTGTGATTGATTACGTCATTGGCCATTGGTGAGCAACTAAACTTTGAGCACTTTTCCATTTCCAGGTAGCTAGGGGATAGGGCTGTAAGTTCCAACCATCTAATCATAAGGTTGGTTTCCCTGGCAACCATTGCCCATCCCGAGGCTATCCAGGAGCCCACCAAGGGTCACCTCATTAGAACAAAAGATGTTTCTATCACTCAGGAAATTACAAAGGTCTTAGGAGCTCTGTCTCCGGAACTGGGGTCAAAGACCAAATGTTAGAACAAAAGATTCTCCTGGCACTCTATCTACAAGAGTATTAGGAGCTCCATCTTGGGAACCAGGGGCAGAGAACAGATATTCATTTCTTACTATTTCACAGTATCACAGAAAGTATAGCAAGACTACTTAATCTGAGTTGTTCATATTCCAAAGCAAAGGATTCTCCATTCCCCTGTCTTGAAGGTGATAGCGTGCTCTAATTTGCTTTTTTCTAGGAGTTGATTGGGAAAAATAGCTAGAGGTCTCAGAATCGTGTGTGTGTGTGTGTGTGTGTGTGCGTGTGTGTGTAATATGTATAATATAATATATATATAATATATAATATATATAATATATATATTATATATATATATAATTTGATTCCATCTATTTTTATTTTATACCTCTGTCCTTAACTATGTCTCATTTCTCCCAGGCCAGTTCCTCTGTTTATCTGCTGCAGGGAATAAACCTCCAGCATTCTGCCACGGTAGAAGAGAAGCAGTAGCCTAGAGAGGGACCTAAGAATCTGACTGCTTGTTAATTAGTGCCCTTTTTCTTTCCTTCTCACTTCCAGAGGTACCTGGTGTCACTAGCTCCTTACCCTTTTGATTATTCTAGTGTGTAAATCAGATTGGTCCTCAGCATTCCCCATTGTTGGCCACAGGCTCAGTGTTCTTGGTTCTGATAAACTGGTTAATGCTGTCACCTCCTCTCCTGTGTTCTCCATCTCTGTGGGTTTATGCCATTTTATGAAATATTTTCCAGTAACATTTTAAAAGGGAGTGAGAGTAGATGCATAGATTCAATCTACCATCTTTACCAATAGCAGTTATTCTTTGAGATTTCTTATGATCATCTAAGTCATGTGCTAGATGGAAGAGCAAAATTATATTTATATTTTTAAAAATTGTGAATATGTAGGTTTAGTTGCTTTTTCTAAGCCAACTCTCAAAAAATCGGGAAATCTGGCCTCCAGCCTTGTGTCAAAGATAAACAGAAATGTATTGACTATACTTAAGAAGCATACCACTCTGCTGGGTGCTGCAAGAGCTAAACCTGGATAAATGCAACTTAGATTTCAAGCTTAAAGCTTGTTAGGGCATGTATTCATTTTTAACTCAAGAAAGGCACATATTTTAAAATACAGACTTCCTTTCGTAAATGATTCCCCACCTCATAAAAGATTAGATCCAGTTATTGTTAATTCACACATTTTCTTCTCACTCTTCTGTAGAAGTTAACCGGTCTTCCTTATAGGCTGGACAAAAGCACAGTTTGCAATCCCCAGCCACCTATTACTTAAAAACAAAAGGGAAAGCAAAGTTCACAAAAATTGACTTGATGTTGTGGATGAGAAAGACAGAATTTTAAGACTTGTTCCCTGCAGTGGTGACTTTATGGGAAAAAAATGCCTTTAACTGACCTTGGAAGTCTAAAGGGTTTAGAACATCTTTGAAAGAAGATTTTGAATTTTGAACATAACCAAGTTGGAAGGATATATAGAACTTTATGATTGAGACATCCAATGGCTATTATAAATAAAAATTATAAGGGGTATTAAAATGTACTTTAAGAGAGTAAAAATCATGTATCACAGAATTTCAAGGAAAAATGTTACATGTTGTGAGTGAATTCAGAGTAACTTCAGAGATAAATTGATAGCCCTGATGAGCTTGAAGGATAGGTAGGATTTTTGACTGGTTGGGTTGTTTTAGGTTAGAGAACAGTTTGTACCAACACATGAGGAAGGAGAAACACAATGTGTTTTCAGAAGTTAGTCTCATTTATTTGGAATACACTTTGAGTATTGAAGGGCAAATGGGCCTACGACTTATTTGACATTAAAGCCCAAGACTAACTAACTCTGATTCCCCTTCTGTTAGGTTGAATGGGGCTCGGTTAGTTTCTGCTAGATTGGAGATAAATCGTATTTTGGCTAGAGGTCATGATGGTAGGAACAGCCAGAGGAATTCTTGCGTTGTGATAAGTATATATAAATTGATAAAGCTGACAAAGGAATTTGAACCCATATCGTGAGAGATTTTGAATACTGGAGGAGGATGTAAACAATGAGGAGTAACTGAAGGTTTTAAAGGAAAACAGAGGGATTCTCAAAGGTGTATTTTGGGTAGTGTAACTGACAGTGGTGTCTATTGATTGTAGTATTTAACAAAAAGAGGTGCATGTCCTCGGCAGTTAGTGGCTATTCCAATATGAGCCTCACATTTATCTGAATGCATGTTGTAGATGAGCTGTTAGTTGATAATGTCATGTGGTACTGATAGAATTGAATAAATGTGTAAGAACTTCTATACCGAATTTTATGCTAGCTGCTACATGTAAGGACTTCTGTGTCTAGTTCTATGCTAACTGCTATAAGAACTACAAAATAAATCAAAGACTTGGCATTTTCCATGGAATGTAGAGTATAGAAAGTGAGGGAGGGAAATCCCTAATAAATTTAACTAGGTAGAGTCACTTGGGAGTTAAAAGATGGAAGACGCCCACATGACCTCGAATAACTGATGAAAGGGTTAGGACTGGTTTGAAAGATGAGTGAAATCTACATGGGTGGTGGCAACAAAGTAAATCAATATGAATGAAGACTCTTTGGCAAGAAGGCATTCAAGAACAGCAAAGAAATTTGGTCAAAATGAAACTAAGAGCTGGTGTTGGTAGATCAGTAAGAATAGGTTAGGTGGGAATGTAAGGCCCATTTGTGAAAAGCCTTGAGAGATGGGCCAAGTGATTTGGGGTAAGAAATAAATTTTAGAAGTCTCTCCAACTGAGATTTATATTATTGAAGGAAATCTCAGGAGATTTAATCTGGCAGCAGTATTCATGGATTAGGAGTAGAAGATGGAAATGAAAAGGAGTGTAAGATGCTGTTATGGGAAACAGGTGTGAGGGCTCGTAGTATGTAACCACTGACAGTAGGAATGGAGAGATGGAACAAAGCTGAAAGAAAGATTTTTATGGAAGATTGAAAAAGAAATTAGCATCAAATTCCCTGGAGCTAGAAAAGAAAGAATTGAAGATTAGTCCACAGATAATGATTGGGAAAACTGGAAGCATTTATTTGCTTCCAGTTTATATGCAGAGGAGAACAGGGTTGAGAAAGAACATGATAAGCTTGATCTTACACATATTTAATTTTAGATTATATAAACCAAAGGCATATGTTTTTTAACCTATGAGATTGCAGCACAATTGACATGTTCAGGCTAAAGACTAAGGTTTGTTATCTATCAGGATATTATGAAGAGTCAAACATGACTTTAAATTCTGGTTTTGTTTGGTTCTAAGCTGATAACTTTTGCAAATCAAACTAGTTTTTACCTCTGGAAAAGAGTAAAAAATGAAATTAGCAGCCCCTTTATTGAGTGTATGTTATGTGCTGGATGGCACTTTCATTATTCCATTCATGGGATTTTATTCCTGAAAACAATGAGGTAGGTACTATTGTCATCTCCATTTTACAGATCACAAGTTCAAGCCTCAGAGAAAGCACTTACGTAACCTAAGATCATGTAGCTAGAAAGTGAATAAATGAAGAACTGTCTGTCTCCAAAGCCAGTGCTTTTAACCGATTATGCAATGCTGCTTTCACTGTGCCTCACTACAACATGCACTTTGCCCACTCTTAGAATTAAGTTGTGTTTTTATTAAGTGCTTACTAAGTGCTGTACATTGTGCTAAGTGCTTTTTATGCATTAATTTGTTTAATCATCTATGAGATCGGTACTATTATTTACGACGACGAATCACTAATGGGGTGAGTATTTCCATTGCCCAGCTGGGAAGTAGCAAAACTGGAATTTATGGTTAAGTTTATCTGATTTCAAGCCTGTGCTCTTTTTTTATTTTTTAAAGTCATTTTGAGTATTAAATAAGATGATAATATCATTATCTTAACTTTAAGGCATAAACCAAATAGTCTTTAATTAGTAGTGATAGTATTAGCAGCAGCAGAATAGCATAAAGGTGATGGTTGAAGCCATGGAGTGCATGGTGCTGTTATAGGGAACGCATTAAGAGAGAAGAACATATTCTAGAGCAAACAGTGATGGATATTTATAACTTAGGAACAGCAGGAGGGAAATGAGTCAGAGAGGCATAACAATAACTTAGAAAATATAGTCATGTGGAAGCCTGAGGAAGATAATCGAAAAGATTTGAGACATAAGTGGTATTATATGCCACATAAATTGGAAAAGGATAAGGCCATTGGACTCTCCCAGAAAACTACTACTCATACTGAGTTCTCTATATCAGTAAACAGAACTACCATCTATCCACTTTCCAAATGCAGAAAGCTGGGAATTTTCCTAAATTTCTTTTTTAACTTTCCTCAATCCTCCCTTCAATTAATCGTTAATTTTAATGGAGTTCAGGACACACTACCCCAAAATATGCCACCTTGACATTCGAGAAAACAGCAGAAGCAGGAAGGTCACTTTCTGACCTCCTTCCATTCATTTTATGGCCCTGAAGTGGGCCATAAAAGAATCCTTTGACTTTTCCTTAAAGTCTTAAGACCTTCATTCCGGAGCCATCCTCTCTATGCCCAGAGGAAAGGAATGTCACACAGGGATACAGAAAAAAATCGGAACAAATTGACCTTGCTGAGTTCCACCCCAGTTTATTACCATGAGATCATTTCCTGTTTCTTTGGATCTTCATTCCATTATGAAGTCTTCCCATGTCACATAAAACTTATTAGATAAATTTGTATGCTTTTCTGCTTTTCTCTTCTGATTCATCTTTTGTCATAAAGTCCTCAACCATGAACGTTGTGATGGAAGAGGAAGAGATATTACATTTACTCTCCTACAGTTTCAGCCTCCGAAGAAAATCTCTCAAAATATCTACTCTCTCCTCTCCATCCCCACTGCTACTTGCCAGTTTGGGAAACCTTCACCTCCTGCTTAGGTTCCTCCAGCAACTGCTCAGTTCTTTTTGCTTCTAGACTTACATCTGGGCCCATTCTCCATCATTCATCCAAAATGATGTTTCTAAAATACAGATGCAGTAAGGTCAGTTTTTTGCTTAAAACCTCTCCAAGGGTTATCTCTGACCTTAGGATAATGACTTAGCATGGCTTATGAAGCCGTGTAAGACCTGTCCTCTGTCTAGCCTTTCAGCCTTGTCTCACTGCCATTACTCATCCAGTTATGCTCAGCTATGCCAAACTCATTTAAATTTCTAGTACCTACCATGTGCTCTGGGATTTAACATGTACAGTTTCTTCTGGAATATTCGTTCCTTCTCTCTTGCCTTCTCTATTCCCCCTTCCATCTTTCAGGGTTAACTTAATCCTTTAGAACGCAGCTTAAGTTTTGTTTACTTTGAGAAGCCTTTTAAGTTCCTTTTAGTTAGGTACCCTGCTTTATACTGCCACAGCATTTCATGCACCTGCCAAAATAATCACTACCCTATATTGTAATTGCTCATTTAACTTTCTGTCTGTACAAGACAATAAGCTATTTTATGCAAGATACATGGCTGCTCCCATTTTTATCCCTAGTACCTAAAACACTACTAAAGCTGTAGTAGATATTCAAGAAATACATCCTTAATAAGTGTTATGAATGAATTATCTTCTGTATTGAGAATACCATTTATAAAATGAAATTGTGATTTTTGTAAACCTCATTGTTTCCTCTCGGTGAGGGTGGAGGTAAGGAGTATGAGTTTGGCTTCTTTTTTTCCATTTTAAAATGACTAACAGATAAATGAGACTGATTTAAAAGAAGAAAAAGTTTGATTTAATAAGAAATTCAACAGTTGTGATTATTACAATGTTGGGGAAATCATGATACTCTTAGCCATTCAGTTAATAATCAGCAGTATTCCATTGAAAGTATTATGAATACGAATATTTATCTATATAAATAAGTGTGCCAGAAAAAAAATAGATTCATGTAAGTAATTTCTTTTTAATTTACTTGGAATTCATTTTTAAAATGCTGAGACTTCAAGGCATTCTTACAAACCATGAAATCACCCAAGTTAGCCACATCTGTTCAAATGTTTTCAAAGCTTACCCTAACATTAGATGGCAACCCAATTTTCACCTTCTCTAAAAGAGAACACAGCACAATTTAGATATGTGTGAAACAATAAACACACTTTTATACAAATGAAAATTATTAAATAAGTTTTTAAAGAAATCGTATTGCCTTATTTTTTTTATTATTATTATACTTTAAGTTCTGGGATACATGTGCAGAATGTGCAGGTTTGTTACATAGGTATACACGTGCCATGGTGGTTTGCTGCAACCATCAACCTGTTATCTACATTAGGTATTTCTCCTAATGCTATCCCTCCCCTAGACCCCGACCCCCCGACAGGCCCTGGTGTGTGATGTTGCCCTCCCTGTATCCATGTGTTCTCATCTCACTTATGAGTGAGAAGATGCAGTGTTTGGTTTTCTGTTCCTGTGTTAGTTTACTGAGAATGATGGTTTCCAACTTCATCCACGTCCCTGCAAAGGCCATGAACTCATCCTTTTTTTATGGCTGCATAGTACTCCATGGTATATATGTGCCACATTTTCTTTATCCAGTCTATTATTGATGGGCATTTGGGTTGGTTCCAAGTCTTTGCTATTGTGAACGTGCTGCAGTAAACATACGTATGCATGTGTCTTTATAGTAGAATGATTTATAATCCTTTGGGTATATACCCAGTAATGGGATTGCCGGGTCAAGTGGTATTTCTAGTTCTAGATCCTTAAGGAATCGCCACACTGTCTTCCACAATGGTTGAACTAATTTATACTCCCACCAACAGTGTAAAAGCATTCCTAATTCTCCACATCCTCTCCAGCATCTGTTGTTTCCTGACTTTTTCATGATCACCAATCTAACAGATGTGAGATGGTATCTCATTGTGGTTTTGATTGGCATTTCTCTAATGACCAATGATGAGCTTTTTTTCATCTGTTTCTTGGCCACATAAATGTCTTCTTTTGAGAAGTGTCTGTTCATATTCTTCACCTTTTTGGTGGGGTTGTTTTTTTCTTGTAAATTTGTTTAAGTTCCTTGTAGATTCTGGATATTGCCCTTTGTCAGATGGGTAGATTGCAAAAATTTTCTCCCATTCTGTAGGTTGCCTGTTCACTCTGATGATAGTTTCTTTTGCTATGTGGAAGCGCTCTAGTTTAATTAGATCCCATTTGTAGATGTTCCTTCTGTTCATCCCTGCAGGTATAGGGGTGGTAACAGCTATGCCGGTGGTTCTCAATGAGGGGTGATTTTTTATTTTTATTTTTATTTTTTTGAGACGGAGTTTCACTCTTGACCCTCAGTCTGGAGTGCAATGGTGTGATCTCGGCTCACTGCAACCTCCGCCTCCTAAGTTCAAGTGATTCTCCAGCCTCAGCCTCCTGAGTAGCTGGGATTTTTTTTTTCCACCAATGACACCTGGCAATGTCTGCAGACATCTTTGATTGTCATGACTTTGAAGGCTATTAGCATCTAATTCCTGGCCTCGGCCTTAAAGTTCTCTCTGTACTTTTCTTAATGAACTTATCAAATGTCATAGCTTTAAATACATCCATATAACAATAACTTAAAGAATAGATGGCATGAAAACATGTATTTTTCAATGTAGTTTGTTATTTTATGTACTTAAATTATGAAATGAATCATGAAAATTCATTGAGAAATTAAACTTTTCAAAAATCTGTTAGTGACTTAGTATTTTTCATTACAATGATACTGATAGAGAAACTTATCAAAGAGAATGGCAAAAATTGCATTTGGAATGATTAAGTGCTAGGATACAATAATCCAAATTTTCAGTCGAAGGCAGAGACAGACCTGAGATAGATTAGGAATAAAGTTGCTGTTTTCTATGAACAGTGTAAATATTAGTAACACTAACTTTTAGAAAGGTAAATAGAAAGGTTGTACACCATAAATAAGTCTCTGGAATGTGCACATCTGGATGCTTCATGTACCTAAACTGACCTTTCTGTCACATGCATACATCATGCTTCTGTGCTACAAAGATTCTGCTTTTTCATAAGGTGCTGTGTCTTAGCAGATTCATTAAAGAAAGTGGCTGGCATAGGCTTTACTTCTTGAGGAGGTTCTCTCAAGACATCAAAGGGCCTTCGAGCTGGCTAAAAGTAATCCAACAAAGATGAATTTTTATCTGAGTACTTATGTCTGTTAGAGCTTGAAGCTAGTGGAGTTTAGAGAGGCCACAAAAGATATTGTAAGGATTTCATCATACTATTTCTTGGTTCTTCAGCCATAGAAACCACTGGGTTCTTTATCCCAATTTCTTGACTTGGAACCTATGTGTCAATACTAGTGAATCAGTAATAGAAAGGGAGAAGAGATTGTGCATTTTCATTTTTAGAGGCAACGTCGCTGTTGCATCATTAGTGTGTTATGTTAAAATATAGAGTACAGTATATTTGGTAAGCTTCAAGAGACTAAGGAGATTGTCTCATTATCTTGTTTACTTTTGCGGCTTCATCATCTAGCAAGGCCTGGCTAATAATTATTGTTCAAAAAGTGTTTGTTGAAGAACTGACTGAACAAATGAATGTGATAGAAATATTTTATGTGAATTGAAAATATCACTGGGTACATCCAGATTTTAATAAGTCACCTCTTGGATATATGAGTATTTTATAATGGTAATATTTTGGTTTAACATAGCAGCTTACATTATTTTACTAGGGACTAAGAGAACCACTTCTATGGGATAATAACTATACTAAATTTAGTTTAAAAACTCTAGTTATTCCTTGGTGGTGGATTACAGAAATTATGTAGAACTTCAGTAAAACATTTTCTAATGAAAGAATGCTAATAAATGATAAGGTATACTCCCCACATAAAGAGAGTGGTCATAAGTCATTAAGATGCGACTAGAAGGTTCGTTTGGTGGAAAGTTGTTAGAAAGGGTCATTAGCACAGAGTAGAAAGGAGAGTGCTCCCCAGCACTGATGCCAGACGTATGCCAAACAGATAGGAGATTTTTTTACTCTCAATATCAAGACTATTTAAATAGTATGGCTTGTATTTAATGCAAATCATAGGTTTTTTTGTTTTGCTGCTTGGTTTCTTTTGTTTGTTTGTTTGTTTTAATTTCAGGTTTGATTAGACAAATTTGTAAGTTACTCGACCTTTCTTGGAGTTGGACCTTCTTAAGGCTTGTCTGCAGCTTTGGAATTTTACTAGTTCTCAGTGCCCTTGGAACTTTCCTAATAATAACTGCAAGCATAATAAACCTATATGTGACTTCTTTTTGTTCATGGGCCTAAGGAAAAGCCTTATATTGCTTTTTCTGTATTCTTGAGAAATTCTCTAAACACAGCGTTTTTATTCCTTCCACTTAAAGGCAAAGAGTTGGGGGAGGCCAATTTGGCTGCATACATTTTTGTTTACTACTTTATGACTGAATCTAGCTTTGAATCTAAAGCTAGTGTCATTCCCCAAATTTACAATAATCTTAATGTTATTTTTTTGTAAGAGTTTTGGCATTCTTAGAGATCCTATGCCTTATGATAACATTTTTCAAATGACTTTAAACATGTTTTAAGCAGAAATGTAATTAGTTTTCCTTACCTTGCAAACTATTTTGGAATTAAAGTTTTTTGTATGGATTTTTTAAGACCAAATAAGATAGCATTTATGCTGTCTAATTTCAAACTTCTTTCTTGTTTTTTGTGTTTTCCTTTTTCAGCTTTCTAAGAAGTATGGAGTACATGTTTGTGGAGAAGGTGGAGAGTATGAAACTTTCACTTTGGATTGCCCTTTATTTAAGAAGAAAATAATTGTGTAAGATATCATTTCAGCATTTTCTTTTTTTTCCCATAAATTTAAGTGATGGAAGCAACTTAACATTAAGCTTGAGGCAACTTTTGTTGGGAAAAATAGAACATGTCCTCTAAGTTCACAAACACTCAATTTGTTTAATACCAGTGAAGTCGTCTGAAAACCTAAATCAATACCTGACAAGACGAGGCCTTCATAGAAGACTATAAACTTTTTAGACATTGCACTTTCGTTTACTTGCTGATTATGGCCTGCAGTAAAACTGGTACCTACACACTGACACTTTTATCCTTTCATGAAGTGTGAATTGCCTGTATTATTTATCTTTCATTACAGCTACATTTGATAAACTGCCACATCAGTAGCCTGTGGGTTCCATTAACTCCATCCTCTTTTTTCTTTTTCCTGGCTTTAACAACTTAGAATGGTAATGCTAAACGTTTCTCATCAGTTATTTGGGGTTATTTTTACAAATAAACTTTGTTTTTAAATGAATTTAGTTGATGGTGAGTAGTATGATTTGTTTGCCATAAATTGTTAAAGTTAGTGTAGTGAAAAACAGAAACTTTCTTCAGTTTGTTACCTTATTATCCATGCTCTAATTTATGCTGCTCTTTTTATATGCTAAGAGAACACTTTATCTGCTTTTCTTAAGCCTGTATGCATCGTGGAAAAGATTGTCAGAGTTAGGCTTGATTGAATGGAAGGCTTCAATATTTCTAACACTAAGACTTAACCTCTTTGTACATATTAATAATGACGGAAGGCGTGATCTAAGAAAAGACAACAACTCTAGGTGGATTTTCTTAAAAAATGCATTTATTTTGTATAATATGACAAGACATTTTCATTACCATATGCAGTATTCATGCACTCTTGCTTCTTTCATATTATTCTAATTTCTTTTCCATTAATAATCACCATAATCATTATTTATTTGACAAATACTCATCAAGTACCTATTACCTCCAAAGTGTTTTCCTGGGCACCACTGATGTTGAAATAGTTTCTGCCTTCAAAGCGGTGGAAAAAGACATCTGTGTGTAATTATAATACAAGGTGGTAAAAAATAAGTCATAAGTTTATTCATGGGAGAGCACATATTTTTTTTGCCCATGATGATCACAAAACAATTAATGAATCAACTATTGATAAGTTATTACTTCTGTGAAATAATACTGTTATATTATTCAAGAAAAACATTTGCATGCTAGGGTGAAATTGTAGTAGAAAATTTGGGATATATTTACTTATTAATATGGGACTAACCAAATTAGAAAAAAAAAAAGCACAGCAATAAGAGGAAAACATGCCAAAGAATAATACTTTCTCCATTTGCCAGGCAAATTGAGGCCCCAGAGCACCTGGAAGTCTTTATGGGCAACGTGGAATTACAAGACATGTACTGCTTTACTCTACATAACCAGAAGATCTGTTTATCATAGTACTTTAGACCTAGAATATGAATCCTTTTCAACCTCCTCATTTTGTAGACAAGGAAACCTAAGCCTGATAGAGACAGTGGCATGAAGGGAATTACTCATGCTGTTAAAGAGAAGTTGTCAGGGAAGGTGGTTAGAACCCTCTAGTGCTAAAATGAGCTGTTCACTGCAAAGCGTGAGTAGAACTCCGCAAGTTGCTGCCCTGCTCTGTAGGAGTTCTTCCTGTAACCGAGGAGATGGACAGGCAAATCGACAATAAGTGATAGGTGCTACCATGCAGGTGTGTACCTTGTAAACACAAAGGAGACCCTGTCTTTTCATTCTTACTCATTTGTGAGTTAATCACCAATCTCATTCTGATACTTACGCATATTCTTTGCTTATTTTTTTCTTCATAAGCTATGCCTCACTTCAGCTTCATACTTTTCTTTTGTGATACCTTTTCTCTAGATTGCCTTCTCATTTCTTATCACTTTGCTAAATCCTTTCATTTTTATATGCTTTGGCTGCCATTGCCTCCAGTGCTTGTTCCCATACTTGTCAGAGCATACGTTAGGCTATGTGCTAAATATTGTTGGACTAATTTGTAATTTGTTGTTGTTTATTTTTGTTTATATATGCTGTTTTACATACTTATATATATTCCTTTCTTAGGTTATAACTTGAAGTTATAGGTTGGGAAATATCCTCAATTGGCAGAAAAACAATATCACTTAATGTAAACAAAATCTCCCCTCCTCTTTAAAATTGAAATGTCCTAAGCATACCTGCCTGATATACAATAAATGCAAAGATGTGAGTGAACATGTTTTGTGCATTCTAAAACTGTATGTGAATGAAAGTTATATTATTTAGATACCATCTTCCATATAATACAATTAAAAGATGAGCTTGGTTCCTATAACTGTGTTTTAACAATTGAGTATTAATAATTTTGGATCCAATCATTTAGAATTCATTTTGGGGACAAATTTAATAACTTTTGTTACATTTGATGTAATAGTGGTCTGCCACAATTAGCATGCAACTAATCATTTATTAGGAATCCCATTTCAAACATCTGATTCAAATGACATTTTATTTTTTATAAAAAAAGACTACCTCTAAGGTGAGAAAAAATAAATTTTTGCGTGCAGATTTCTTTGATTATTATTAGATATCTTTTTTTGGTGGGGAGGGGCCAGGTGGGCCAATGCGATCATGAGGATCCTTAGAAGACAGAGGCAGGAGGGTCCAAGTCAGAGAAGGGGATGTAACAACAAAAGTAGAATAGAGAGACATGGAGCCATGAGCCAAGAAATGTGGGAAGCTTGTAAAAGCTAGAAAAAGCAAGGAACAGATTCTCCTTTAAAGTCCCAAGAGAGTATGCAGTTGTACCAACACCTCAGGGTTTTGTTTGTTTGTTTTTAAATTATACTTTTAAGTTCTGGAGTACATGTGCAGAACGTGCAGGTTTGTTACCATAGGTATACACATGCCGTGGTGGTTTGCTGCACCCATCAACCCATCACCTACATTAGGTATTTCTCCTAATGTTATCCTTCCCCTAGCCTCCCACCCCCGACAGGCGCCGGTGTGTGATGTTCCCCTCCCTGTGTCCATGTGTTCTCATTGTTCAACTCCCACTTATGAGTGAGAACATGCAGTGTTTGGTTTTCTGTTTTTGTGATAGTTTGCTGAGAATGATGGCTTCCAGCTTCATCCACGTCCCTGAAAGGACATGAACTCATCCTTCTTTCTGGCTGCATGGTATTCCATGGTGTATATGTGCCACATTTTCTTTATCCAGTCTGTTGTTCATGGACATTTGGGTTGGTTCCAAGTCTTTGCTATTGTGAATAGTGCCGCAGTAAACATACGTGTGCATGTGTCTTTATAGTAGAATGATTTATAATCATTTGGGTATATACCTAGTAATGAGATTGCTGGGTCAAATCGTATTTCTAGTTCTAGATCCTTGAGGAATGGCCACACTGTCTTCCACAATGGTTGGACTAATTTATACTCCCACCAACAGTGTAAAAGTGTTCCTGTTTCTCCACATCCTCTCCAACATCTGTTGTTTCCCGACTTTTCAGTGATTGCCAGTCTTAACTGGCGTGAGATGGTATCTCATTGTGGTTTTGATTGGCATTTCTCACCAGTGATGATGAGCATTTTTTCATATGTCTGTTGACTGCATAGATGTCTTCTTTTGAGAAGTGTCTGTTTATATCCTTTGCCCACTTTTTGAAGGAGTTGTTTTTTTCTTGTGAATTTGTTTAAGTTCTTTGTAGATTCCACGATTGAAACTGTTTTCTATAATAAAGTAATTTAGAGACATCAATTTGGTTCTATAAGTTTATTATGCCAGGTTCAGTGGCTCACGCTTGTAATCACAACCCTTTAGGCAGGGCAAGAAGATCACTTGAGGCCAGGAGTTTGAGGCTGCAGTCGTCTATAATTGCACCACAGAACTCCAACCTGGGCAACATTGCAAGACCCTGTCTCTAAAAAAAAAAAATACAATGTGAATAACAATAATAAAAATAATAAATAAATTGAAGTTTATTATGAGATGCTTTTTGCCCAAATTCCAATTAACATTTTAAAATGTTTTTAGGAAAGACTAGTATAACAGCCTTTGTCTGGAAATAATTTTTTATATTTTTACCTAGAACAATTTACAAGTCACTTTTTGTGTCCATTAATATATGAAGTCATTCACCTCTAGATACAAATTATGAGATGAGAAAATGAGCTTTTTCCCTGGGAAGCCCTCCTGAGAAGAATTATAGCCTAACTTTTAAGAGAAAAGGATAATTGTAGGTCCTCAAATTAGAAACCTGCTCTCTTATTACTTAGTTTACATATATATGTATATTAATAACTAAAGTCTTAAGGTTCTGTTAATGAAAGTAATCATTTTCTTCTCTTGGTTTGTGTATATGTTTTTATGTCAGTATTTGAGACAATTCTATAGTTCTATTTTATTCATCAATATCACTGTATTACTGCTGCAAAGTTGCCACATAAATGGGATGGATAGATGATGGATGGATGGATGGATGGATGGATGGATGGATGGATGGATGGATGGAAGAATAAGAATGAAAAAAGAAGAAAGGAAGAAACAAATCCTATGGTTAAAACACTTTATCCTCATTTTCATCTCCATCTACTCGTATTTTCTGCCCCTCAAGGCGTAACTCAGTACAGAACACAGTAATGCAGTGTTTCAAAATGAGAATAAAGCAAGTACTTTATCTTATTTGCTTTCTTACACTGATTCTGTATCATCTGAGAATTTATTTACATTTATGAGCTATTTTCCTTATATTTAAATTTTCAGTCCTACTAATCTTTATTTTTATTATGGTAGAGATATCATATAGTGTTATTGGTATATATATGTATATATGTGCATACATGAATATGTTTATATATGCAGTATGCATGTATGAGAAAGTGTGTACAGTCATGAGACACTTAACAATGTGGAAACATTCTGATAAATGCATTGTTAGGCAATTTTGTCATTTCACAAGCACCAGAGTGTACTTACACAAATATAGATGGTATAGCCTACTAGACACCTAGGCTATATGCTCCTAGACTACAAACCTGGACACCATATTACTGTACTGGAGACTGAATAACTGTAACACAGTGGTAAATATTTGTATATTTAAATGTATCTAAGCATAGAAAAGGTATAGTAAAAATATCATATGAAAACATTTTTAAATGGTACAGCTGTATAGGGCAGTTAACATGAATGGAGCTTACAGGACTGGAAGTTGCTCTGGGTAAGTCAGTGAGTGAGTGGTGAGTGACTGTGAAGACCTAGGACATTACTGTACACTACTGTAGACTTGAAAAGCACTGTACACTTAGGCTACACTAAATTCTTTTTAAAAATAAAATTGTACTACAACATTATGACAGCTATGATGTCACTAGGTGATAGGAATTTTTCCACTCCATTATAATCTTATGGCACCACCGTAACACCCAGTCGGCCTTTAACCAAAAATAGCATTATGTGGTGCATGACTATATTCACATGAAGATAGATAATTGAAAAATCATCGTGAGTTTCTGATAGTTTCACTAATTAGTGTGCAATTGTGAGGATAGTTAACAAAGTTTAACTGTACGTTCATTTGTTCAACAAATATCTAATGAATATTAGACAGTGTACTTTATACAGAGCTCCGGGTGGGGTAGAACAGGATCAGGCAGACAAAGATGAACAAAACTGGTTCCTCTCTCAGAAGAAAGGCACACACACACGTAATTATAATGTAGTGGATGTGTTATGAAAGGGCTATAAATGGGATACTAAGCACATAAAGGAGAAAACTAGCAGTGTCTGAGGATGTCAGGGAAGGCTTCATGGAAATAACATTTGAGATGTCTGAGGATAAGTGTGAGTCCGTCGGATATATCTGTATACCTTTTAGTGAATACAGAAACCATATGTTTGAGCAAGAGAGGTAAACAGTGGTTCAGTCCCAGCCTAGCATAGTTGTCCTTTGAGAGGAGAGGTGGGGACAAAGACCATGGCTGAGTCTCAAGAGGGAATACCATTTTTTTTGTTTTTGAGGTCAGAGGCAGGGCCCGACCCCACACCTCAGGAGGCTGGTATCAAGGAAGAGAGGCCCAAGTCAAACCCAGCTGCCCATTTAATGTTGTTAAGTATGGGTGAGCCTAGTGTAGTGATGAAAGAGAACATGGGCCTGCTCTTGGCTGTGGAAAAGACCTACCTATATGACAGGTGGTAACTGCTGCACTGACTAATGGAGAAAGGAAAGGAGGACAGCCAGCTGGGAAGCATTTTTGCTGTGGCACAATTGTCTTAGTTTTCTGGATTAATCTGAGGATATTCTGACAGATTCTGCTTTCAGGATTCAGAGAAATCCATGAAGCAAAGACCAGAGTTCCTTGAAGTTTGAGTATCATTGAGAGCAATTGTGAGTGGTATTATTCTGCTTGAAACTAAAAGCTGTTCATTTGAAATCTAGTCTCTCCTGGTTGACTCTTGCTTTGTATAAGTGAATGAAATGATGTTAGTCAATTAGAGATTATGAATTTAATAGAATTTATAAAAACCACAGTCGTCTTCATTTAGTGCTCAGAATGTCATATATTCTCTCTGGATAATAATCCTGCTTCAGATCATTTAAGCTATTTGCTGTCATCCCTCTGTTTCTAGTGGGGATAACTGACGTGAGAAGGGAGGACCTAAAACCCTTTCTACTGAGATAGTATTAGTTCAGATTAATTATAGGTTTGGCACACCCCATTGTCAAGAATATCAGAACCAAGCTGCCTGAATTAGACATGGATTTAAGGCTCAGGGTCAATGTCCAAGGCTAAGGTCTGGAACAGATATATTGGCATTTAATTTAAGAGTAAGATTGTATAATAGGAATTGAGGTTTGATTCAAGAGCCAAGATAGGACCAGAGCAGGCAACTGTGGAGGAAATGGAAAAATGGTAAGACTAGGGCTAACAAACCAAGCTGGGGTCAAGCCAGAGGGGCAGGTGGTAGCAAGCAGGAGGGCCTTGTCTGTACTTCCTCTTTGTGCTGCTCCTCCTCATCATACCTGGAGGCATCTTTGGTTGATTTAGACTGTGAAGGCAAATTATATGTTTCCATCAGGATGCTGAATCTTTAATGATTCTATGTCTGTTATAAGTTGCTTTCCTTTTAATGTCATGGAAACCTTTTTAATGTTATTTTTTCTAAGCAGTAGAAAGATACGTATTTTGATACTAAAGGTTCATGACTGATAATTGGGGTTTCTTATCATCAAATGTACTTTTTTCTTGATCTTTCAAGTGGAAAGTAAACATTTTGCTTATGAAAGTTTAATAATTTGGATCCAAATATTTTGAGATTTCTTCTATTGCCACCGAGTAACTTTACATGACACAAGTCGATTCAAAAATATTTTTACATTAGCGACAAAAAGTCAATGTCAGGATTTATTTTGCTGTACTATAATGATCAAAAGGCTAACTATTAAAATAAACAACAGAAGTACTTCCCAAGGCATTAAAGTGATATGAGGAATTTCTATTTTTAAATTTTCAGTTGAAGTTCAAAACATTATTACTCTCAATAAATAATAAAAAATAATTAGTTATTAGAACTTTACACGTAATCTTAGTTATTCATATGTGCTTTACAGGGTATCTTTGATAAAAATCAAGTTAATTTGCATGTATCCATATGGTGCCAGCATGCAGTTCATACCATTTTACCTGAATGTGGTAATTACTATGTCAGACAATCAATTTTAATAGCAATGATACTGCAGTGTGAAGAGTTCATCTAGAGCTTAAAACCATCACCAGTACTGCTTTTGTGAAGGATAATTGAGACTTTGTGTGAAACACTGAATGAATTACCTCTTGAAAATGAAAAGAATAATGAAGATAAAGCACTAATGTTTAATGCTTAGCCTATGCCAAGCAAATATGTGAAAATGAAATTGAACAGGAATTTAAGTCTTAAAATTGTTCAGAGAGCTTTGAGTGAACCTGAAAGTTGAACTCTTATGTTCTTATGAAGATAGAAAGCCTCATTGTTTTTTCTTAAAAGCTTAGTGTACTTGAACCTTTTCCCAGTGAAATATTGGATTATTAAAAATATTTATTAATGACTACATGTTGTATACCAATGGAAATAAATATATAACAAGAATGTTCAGTCTCTTCTAGTCAGTAGGAGTGATTTGTCACAATTTTTGTAGCAGATAAATGTATTATAAAATTCTTGTATTTCAGGGATTCGTCAGAAGTAGTCATGCATTCAGCTGATGCATTTGCACCTGTGGCCTATCTACGCTTCTTAGAATTGCACTTGGAGGACAAGGCAAGTAAATCTAAGACTCACAGTGATTTCGATAGAAAATTGAGATATACGCATTGGCTTTGCATATAATTCTGTAACAACAGATGACAGGAAAAAGAAAATTGATTTTTATCATTAGTGTTTTTTTTTTCAGCTCCTCAGTCAATAACTAAGAATTTTACAAATGCTTATAGTTTTGAGAGTTATATATGATACAAAAGATATTACACTTATGAAAAGTTTGCAGGTCAGTTAAAAAGGGAATAGTATATACATTAAACAATGAGAGGACAATATAAAACCAAATATTAAATCATCTAGCAGGATCACATTTAAGTTACCGTACATAAGCATTAGGGTAAGGGTTTGAGGCTAAATTGGATCATCATTATTCAAAGATTAAGAGAGGAAAAGGAGAAATGAAACCTTTACAAAAATATCCAGGAAAAGAGAAGTACAAATGGAAGATGAAAGTGAAGCACAATTACAATAAAGAGTTTTATTTTAAATATGCGATCAAGATAACAGTAAAATTTTAATTTAAAGATATCTTGTGGAATAAAGTTCTGGATTATATTTCTTGATTGAGAGGTCTGATCCTTCAGATGTTGCTTTATATTAATTACCATAAAAATGATAGCTGAAATTATGTGAAGAAATGAGTGTAGTGACAGAAAAGGATTAGAAAATGTCTTATGTATAATTAGTGTTCTTTCCCCCAAGTCTTGAGGCACACCCACAGTTACATATTTTACATCATAGGAAATCTGAAGGAGTAAGAGGATTAACAAGAATTCGGCAAAAGTAGGAAAAGAATGGTAATGCCAAAAATCTCAAGATGAGAGGGTTTCTACAGGAGAGGATAATTGTTGGTGCCAGTTCTTCAGAAGAATGACAATGGGCAGGATTGAAAATAGGTTGTGGAATTGGGCTAGATGATGACTATTGGTGACCTTTTATCAAAAAGCTGGTAACCCCCACAAGAATAAAGTTACACTATCCAAATGTTTTTCAGGTTTACTTGAACCCCTAACTTGTAGTTTTCTGCTACTTTTGCTACCATGTACACATACACAAAGTCAAAAGCACTGAATTCATGTGTAGACACTCCAGCCATTCTATGTTCCACTCTACCCGAATAGCTCACTGTTCACCTTGTTGTTTTGATATTTCATTAGTCTTCGGTATGATACCTCAAAGAAGTAATACTGTTATCTGAAATAGGCTGCGAAGATAACAGTATTTTAGATAACAGTATTACATCATTGAAGTGTCATATTCACTGACACTGAATAAATATGGTGCATTTTCCTTCTTTTTTTTTTCAGGTGTCCTCAGTGCCTGACAACTACAGAACATCTAATTATATATATAATTTTTGAAAAGTGTTTCAGAACATTGTTCATTAAACCACCATTTCTGTACAAAAAAATTGCACAGTGTTTTCTCAGTTACTATGACAGTTTTTTTTTTTTTTTCTTACGACTCCTTTTTTTTAGAAAAACATACTTTCATTAGAAGAAGTTAATGGAACCATTTATTAATTGGGAAAATGTCAATGGCGTGTTCATTAATAGTGCCAACTTTTTTGGGGTTCACTCTCTCTTGTTAACACATCTTCCCTATGACCTTTTTTTTCTTTTATTTCATCTATAAACCCCATTTCTGTAGCATTTCTTTTTTTATCACACTAGTTTCTTTCCCTCCTCTCTTTCTTGCTGCATTCCCTACCAATAATGTCATGATGGAGAGGCATTTGAAAATGATGAAAAGATGGTCACTTTATTTAGCCAGTCAAGCTTATTCTACTGGGTGTCGCCAAAGTGATTTATCATTTTTGTTTTAAATGTATTCATGATTGAAGGGTTTCAACATTATTGGACAATTATGAGGCGTGTCCTTAACTCTTACAAGTTATTTTATAACTGATTTTTAAAATGCTGTTTTTCTGTATTGCCTATGTTGACCTTAGGAAACTTTTACTAAAAAATAAAATTTATGTTTTAGAACAGTTTTAAGTTCACAGCGAAAACAGAGCAGAAGATGTGGAGATTTCCTATATACCCTCTACCTCCACACATTCACAGCCTCCCCTACTGTCAATGTCCTATAATAGAGTGGTACATTTGTTACAGCTGATGAACCTACATTGACACGTTATTATCACCCAAAGTCCATAGTTTACATGAGGGTTCATTCTTGGTGTTGTACATAATATGGGTTTTGACAAATGTGTGATGACATTTGTCAACCAGTGTAGTATTATACAGAATAATTTCACTGCCTTAAAAAGTCCTCTGTGTTTTACTTATTCATCCCTCCCTCTCCTTTAACCCTTAGCAACTGATCTTTTTACTGTGTACATAGTTTTGCTTTTACCAGAATGTTATGTAGTTGAAATCATACAGTATATAGCTTTTTAGATTGGCTTCTTTCATGTATTAAGATGCATTTAGGTTTCTCTATATCTTGTCATGTATATGTAGCTCTTTTTTTTTTTTTTTTTTAGTGTAGAATAAAATTTTATTGTCTGGTTCTACCACATTTCATTTGTCCATGCACCTACTGAAGAACATCTGAGTCGCTTCCATGTTTTGGCGATTATGAATAAAGCGACTATAAACATCCATGAACAGGTTTTTGTGTGAAGATAGGTTTTTAAGTTTTCAGGTGTGTAAATACCAAGGAGCACAATTACTGGATCATATGGTAAGATTATGTTTAGCTTTGTAAAAAACTGCCACACTGTTTTCCAAAGTAGTTGTACTATTTTGTATTCCCACCAACAATGAATAAGAGATTCTGCTGTTCCACCTCCCAACCAGCATTGAGCATTGTAGGTATTTTGGACTTTTGCCATTCTGGTAGGTCTGAAGTGTTCTGTCGTTGTTGTTTTAGTTTGCAACTCCCTAAAGATATATAATGTTGAGCATCTTGTCATGTTTATTTGCCATCTGTGTATCTCCTTTGGTGAAGTGTCTCTTCAAATCTTTTTACTATTTTTAATTGGGGTTTTTTTCTTATTATTGAGTTTTAAGAGTTCTTTGTATATTTTGGATAACAGTTCTTTATCAAATATGTATTTGCAAATATGTTCTGCCATTCTATGTTGTGTGTCTTTTCATTCTCTTAGCAGTGTCTTTTACAAAGCACAAGTTTTTAATTTTAAGGAACTCCAGCTTATCAATTCTTTTTTTCTAGTATTACACTTTTAATATTATATCTAAAAAATCATTGCAAAATCCAAAGTCATCTGGATTTTCTCCTAAATTTCCTTGTTGAAGTTTGATAGCTTTGTGCTTTACGTTTATGTTTGCGATACATTCTGAATTCATTTTTGTAAAGGACATAACGTCTATGTATAGATTCATTTTTTAAAACATAGTTATTCAATTGTTCCAGCACCATTTCTAGAAAAGACTATCTTTTCTCCTTTTTGCCTTGTTCTTTTGTATATTTGTGTGGTCTATTTCTGAGCTCTCTAGTCTGTTCCACTGATGGATTTGTCTCTTTTGCAAATACCACAGTCTTGATAACTGTAGCTTTGCAGTAAATATTCAAGTCAGATAGTGTTAATCTTCCAACTTTTTTCTTCTTCCATATTGTATTGACCATTCTGGATTTTTTGTCTCTTCATAAAAACTTTACAGTCAGTTTTTCCATATCCGCAAAAAAAAACTTGCTTGGATTTTGACTGAAATTGAAGATCAATTTGGGAAGAATTGACCTCACAACAATATTGAGTCTTTATCCATGAACATGGAATATCACTTTGTTTAGTTCTTTGATTTCATTCATTGGAATTTTGTTTCTGCACCTTTTTTCTCTTCATTGTTACAGCTTAATATGTTACAGGTTGGCTCAATTAGGACTATTTGGAATTTTTCTAATTTTTTTTTTCATATAACAGGCTTGAAGGTGGTATTCTTGGTGTGAATTCAGAGTTAGTTGATATGCCTATCTCTCAGTCACAGGGTCCAGGGCTAAACTTTCACAAGTCACCAGCTTTACTCCTAAACTAACCCACGTGGTAGAGAAGGAATTCTTTAGACAGAAAATGAAGTATGATTACCGAAAGAAAGATGAATAAATGCTGGAGAACAAAAGTGTCAGGTACTCTTCTACATGTTTTATCAAAATCACATTGTATTTCAGACACATCTTAAATTTAACATTCCACCCTAAATATTAGTAATATCTAAAATGCAGTACCCTGAATACCACTCTGAAAATCAGTCTGTTTTCTAAATTGCATCAGTTTTCATTCGCTTTGTAACACATTTGCAATCTAGCTTGACCTTAATTACTTTGATGAACTGCTATTGGCCTTTTTTCATTCTTCATAATCCTTAATGCCTTTGCTTGATAATATGGGCCACCATCTCTTTGAAAATTTCCCCTATAATGGTCATATGCCTCTGTACTAGTCTGACTTTTTTTCTGCCTGTCTTGAGATTTCTCCTGTCTTCTTCAGTAGCTTCTCTTCTTTTTACCACCAGCATGCACATATGCTGCAAGTTCTTTTTATAGGTCCATTCTTTTCTTTTTCAATATTTTCTTTTTCTGGAATTATGTATTTTTTACAAGTTTAATTTTCACCTCTTTTTCCAGATGATTCTCAAGTCACTCTCTTTCTAGTCTTTCTACTAATATCTACTTTCTCCTTAACTCAAGGTTCTTATTTCTGACTGGCTGCTGCACATGGCTACCAATACATGTCATTCTCATTATATACAAAACTTGAACTCATTTTCCCCTCTAAGTGTCTTTATTCCCTATTTTTGTTATTTAACACAACTCTTCTCCTCACAGTAACTCAAGCACAGAATGTTGGAATCATCTCTTAAGCTATCCTCTCATTTACTGTGAATATTCAACAGATTATCTAATCTTTTATATTCTAGTCCTAATATGTATCTTACATATTTCTATCCCCATGCTTATCGCTCATTAAATTTGTGTGTTGCCCAACTCTTGGACAAGATACAACTAATTCAAATCCTTGCTTTCATAGTCTCTATATTCAGTTTCACTGCCATACAGGTTTTCTTTTTAGTGTATGACTCCCTGCGCAAAATTCCACAATAGTGCTTCATTATTTTCTAAGTGAATAAGATGATTAGCCATGAATGGAAGGCTATCTGACATATGGCCATAGCATCCTTTTTCAGTCCTGCTCCCAGATTTCCCCTACATGTCCACTTTGCTCTAGTAATACTGAACCAATGGCCACTCCCTGATTATGCCTTTGCTTCTCTCCTTCCTTGCTTTATTCTGTCCTACCAGCTTTCCTTTCTCCTTCCTTGCTTTATTCTGTCCTACCAGCTTTCCTTTCTTCTTCTCTCCTTAACTACTTAATCCTACAGACTATGCAAGATTGAACTCAAATACTCTTATACCTTTAGTCACAAGAGATGAACTGCCCTGTCAATTTGTTTCTCTTCCTTTCTTGTTGCAAATAACCTTATTTATTCTGCTTTATGTTAGTTATAGTTGTTTAAGGACTTATTCTTTCTACTAGGTCACATACAGATGTCTTGACTACTGTTCCATTTTCATCTTCATAACCTCTGTAACAGCTATTAGTTCTACAATAAGAACTTTTTAATTTATTTGGTTGTTATTTTCATACTTTATTTTTTTATTCATAAAGAATCTTACAGGTGTGTCTCCATTTCACATTATATGACATTTAATTAGTTCCTTTTTTTTCATTTATCTTGTTAGAGAAAAATGCTTTAAGCAAACTAGAATGTAAAATAAAACATTTAAAATATTGTTAGTGTAAATTTTGATTTATCATTTAGACTTTCACTTTACATATGATGACCCTTCAACTTTTCTATTAAATAATTAATCTACTTAAATTTTACCTTTAAGTTAAAATCTTAAATTATTTATATGAATGTAAAAATGATATCAACTAAACTGGGATTCTAAACAAAATAACTGAATAATAGAAAGCTGTGGGATAAAAATGGAGAAATATATTAAAATTTCTTTGGGGCCCCGACTTTATTGCTTATGGCAAACTTGGTAGTAAAATGTACCGTACATCACTGCAGTGACAGGCTTGAGAAAATGAAAAATCCAAAGCTTTACATAAATCAATCAGAATATCATATTAAAACGTATAACCTTTAACAGAAAAATCAGACTTTTACTTGCAACTACCCAGAAGGCTTTTTCTTCCTTATGAGGTTGTTTTAGATTTTCAGACAGCTTTGTGGAAAATAGTATTTTAAATTAATTATTGGCAAAGCAATTGTGTATATAGAAAGACAAAGTTCACAGGAATTTAACCTCAATTTTATTAATGTTCCCTACTTTCACTTAGTATTTAATTGTGCTTTTGTTGAAATAATTTCCTAAGTACTAATGTATCCTATAATCAGCACTTAAGTTCGTTTTTTGTTGAAATAATTTCATGGGACAATTACGTATTTTATATAATAATAAAAGCACACACTTTTAAAAGTTGTAACTTTTAAAAACATCATCAGTCTTACAGCCCATTCTTGGCTCTTTCATTTTATTTTGCTTTATTTGAGATATATCATCAAAGGTCTTGAAAAACTTTATAATGTTTAGCCATCTCTGTATTTTTATTCTTCTCTTCAATCCAGCATATATCTTGAATACCTACTCTGTTTAAAAAAACTACTAGGTCTACATGGAATCTACTATAAATGTAGGTAAATTACATAGTAATTCTAGTCTTAACATTAAAATGAAGTTACCACGGTAATCATTATTCCCAATGTTATGATTACAGTGACAGATAACACTAGTTTTGCTAATCTAAACTGACATTGTGGCCATAATATGTTGATTCATGGTAAACAGTGATGTGTGAGTTATGATCCTGTTTTTCTAAAAATGTTGGTGGAGGCCAGGAGCTTATATGTTTATTTATGTATGAATGAGCATAGTAAGAGATGGGCATATAATCACCAGACTGATAGTATTGGATTCGTTGAGGAAGTGAGCAGGAAGGGAGTAAACAGAGAAGCTTAATTCTTTATATATCTGTAATCTGTGACTTCTTACAAAGAGCATATGTTTTTAATTTTTTTAATATCTGATTAAGAAAATTAAGAGAGAGCAGTATAGTGAGTTCCAGTGTTAAATAAACACTTAAATGTTATTCTTCAACATTTCACTGGTCTTGGTAGAAAGACAGTAGGGCCCTTTAAAACTTTCCGTTGAACTCAGGTAAGAACATTACTCACAATGGAGGATTGAAATCTAAAGTGTAAAAAAAGACCCCTTCAGAAAATTATACACACACACACACACACACATGCACGCAAGATGATTAAAAGTGTTGGTATGGTAGACCTCTTGAGTATGTTGTGCATGGAAATTTGCTTTCATCACTCATAGCAACGTGTATAAACTCAAGGATCCCATCCGTGGAGGTATGCTGCAACTGCCTCTCTACAACCTACAAAATATTTCCTTACAGATAGGACAAAGAAAGTAAGAAGATAAAGGATGACTTTTATTTGCCAACATTTGGTTCAGCACAACTTTCCTACCCTGTCTCTCCCCACCCTTGCCCTTAGGCTGAGGAGCAGAAAAGTGATTTGGCAAGATGGAGCAAGGTATTTACCAGTCTGAAACCTAATGCTATAAAACTAAATGATACAACTTGGGGCTTGAATGGGTGCTGGGCTGTAGGTACTACTGGGTCACTGTTGTTATAAATGGTCACTGGAGCAGATTAATAAATCAAGGTTTATTAATCAGTTTCACCCATAGAGGACTACTTGACTCATTTCTGTCTCTAGTAAATGGACTTTGGTAGTAGCAACACCATACCGTGATGATATCATTTGTGTCGGGAATCAAACTGGGCGACGCAAGTATGGTTTCGGTTTTTGAAGCCTAAATCTATGGAAGACTTATCAGTTTGGGAGAGGATAATAATAAAAGTAACAATCAATGCTTCCAAACTCCAATTGAGTCTCTTTTTTAGCTTTTATATTTACTTAGTTGTTATGCTAACCAATTCAGCTTTTTACTGTTGCTGTTGTTAAGAAATAAAATTTCTGATTGCTGTTTTCATAAAGTTCCAGTTTGGTGATTTCTTATAAAATATAATCCTCATATGATTTATTCATTCAGAACATATTTATTGAGTGCTTATTCTTATATGCATGGCACTGTTTAGACATTTGGTGTACAGTAGTGAACTGAACAGCTAAAAAATACTGCTTTCATGGAGCTTGTATTCTTTGGAGTGAGACAGATAGAAAAGTAAATAAAATACATTAGAGGTGTTGGTGAGAAAGTTGCCTCACTGCCCATAGATTTGGTGATTGGGTTTTAGGGAATAAGCATAATCTAGGAATCCTGAAGTATTTATAATGACAGATTTAAGCCCAGGTTGAGGGTCATATTACTAGTCTTTTTGGTCACATTGGCAGATGTTAGTTGTGAGTTGTGTTTGAGTTGTGTTTGAGAAAAGGGGTTAAGGTCTTTCCAGTCGCCTGTAGATATAGCCAAAGAGCAATTCAGTGAACTGGAAAAGAGATCAGAAGAAAATATTCAGAATGAAACATGAAGAGAAACAAAGATAGAAAATACACATAAAAGAAGAGGCATGGAAATAGAAGGTCAAAAATATATGTAATTAAAGTGTCAGAAAGACTAGAGGGAGAATGGGGAAGGTGCAATGTTCAAAAACATAGTAGCTAAGAGCCTTCCAAAATTAACAAAACACACAAAAGTATAGATTCAAGAAGCCTTATGAACCTCAAACAAAATAAAAATAGATATTTAGACACATAATGGTAAAACTGCTGGAAACAAAAGAAGAAAAAAAATTGAAAACAGCCAAAGTGGGTTAAAAACAGGCTACTTTCAAAGAAGCAACAATTAGAATAGAAATAGTGAAGACAGTAGTCAATGAAATCAAATTTTGATAGTGCTAAATGAAAATAATTGCCATCCTAGAATTCTGTACCCAGCAATAATATCCTTCAAGAATAAGAGTGGAGGAATTTCCAGGATGACGGTAATCTGTTTGTAAAACTTTATTTCATAGTTCACTTGTGGTTTATCCATTTTGCTGTATGTAATTTTTCTCTCAAGATATAAATACTTAACTCTAGTTAGTAACACGCATGACACAGTCTAAATAAAGAGTAATGTCTGCAGCTTACTGGGAAATGCATTAAAAATATAAGATGGATTGATGGCAAATGATAGGTATGTGATAAATACAACAAAGTGCTAATTGTAGAGTGTAGGTAGTGGATATATACGTGGTCTTGTAAAATCCTTTAGGCTTTTCCATATATATACATTTTATCCTCAAAAAATGTTGGGAAAAAACATGAAGCTAAAAATTTTTTGAACAAAAACTAAGAAAATTTGTTTCCAGAAAATATCCACACCAAAGGACAGTAAAGGCTGTTAAGGAAGAAGGAAATTATTCCAGATAGAATATCAGAGATGCAGGAAAGATCAATGAGAAATGAAAAGAGTAAACATGAGAAAATATAAGCAGATATTAACTATATGTAACAATAACATGATGTCTGAGTTTAAAATCTACATAGAATTAAATAAAAAGCAGTGCACATAACTGAGGGTGTTAGGGAAGTGGAGTTAAATGGTTAAAGTTTTTGCATTGTATATAAAAAAAGGCAAATGTTGAGATTAATAATAAACCTCATAGATGTAGATAACATGTCATAAACTAGGATAACCACTAAAATAATATAAATGAATATAATGTAATCTAATGAAGAAGGAAAAAATAGAATAATGAAAAATAATTTTTAAAAGGCAAAACAATAAAGTAAAATAAGCATAGAGCAACTAGCAGAAGCAAATCAAGGGTAAGATTATATATTTAAGTGCAAATATATCAATAATTACAATAAATATAAATGCACCACTGTTTCACTTAAAGACAAAAAATAATAGATTGCCTAGAAGGCAAACCCCAAATCTATGCTCTTTGAAAGAGACACTACTAAAAATAATGGCACAGAAAGAATGAAAGTAAGAGTGCGAAAACATGTGCCATGCGGAAGCTAGGCAAAAGAGAGTTTATATAGATGTCTTTTAACAGAAGACAAAATGAATGAAAAGCATTATTGTAAAGTACACTGCAATATGTTAAAAGGCTCAAGTCTTCAGGAAGATATAACAATTCTTAATTTGTATATATATAATTACCACCTCAAAATGTGTAACAGAAATTGACAGTAGGGGATCTCCTTATGACAAATTTGTAGTCATAATTCGAGATTTTTGCATGCTTCTTTCAAGTATTGATTTTAAAAACAGACAAAATCATCAAGGATATAGAAAATTAAAATAGCGCAATTAGCAAACTTGACCCTACAAACATAGAAACACAATACCCAACAACTGCAGTACACATATTATTTTCAAGGAAACTAGAAATTATACAAAAGTTATACCCAGGGCCATAATGCAAGTCTACAAATGTCATAGGAATGAAATTATACAGGGAATGTTATCTTACAATAAGATTATGCTAAAAATCAGTAATAAAAAAATGGCTAGAAAGAAATACACTAGTAAGATAGCAGAGTGGGAAGTCACCGACTGTATTTCCCCATGGGGACAACAGTATATCCTTCAAAGAGCCTTTATGAGAACTCTAGAAGCTAGTTAAGTCACACTACCCCAGACAAGCTCAGAGTGAAAAACAACCACATTGGGTAAGAAAAGCCATCCTGTGTCAACTGTGATGCCCCCTCCCCAAAAACAGCACAACTCGGTGTGATCAGAAAGATCATGGATTCTCCCTTGGGAGACCCGTGGAATGTTAAAGGTACATTCCAACTCTTTGGGGCAATGACTAAAGCGACTGGTTTCTGTCTCATCAGATTTGGAGTGCAGACAGGGTCCTGGCATACTTTGGATACCTACAATTTACAAAGCAAAAAAGAGAGTTTAGAAGCATATTACAATGCCAGAAAACTGGCAATAATAAAGATGGAGGCCAGCAGAGCTTGCCGATTTAGAGGAAAGTGACCAACTCATGGTTTCTCCCACAGGAGGGAAGGAGAAGGGCAGAACGTGTGTCCAGTATTCCAGATTTTCAGAGAGCTTCCCAAATGTGTGGTTACTGTCTCTCCTGACTTGGAGTGCTGACAGAACTGACATGTTTTGGATTCCTGAGGGCCACAGAGAACAGAAGAGAAAGCTGCAAAGAGAGCTCAGTGGCTTTGAATGGTTCCAGAGAGTCTGTAGCACTGCAGACAGACACTCTGCAGAGTAAGAGATTACAAGCTTCTGAAAAGGAAACTGGCAAACCTCTCTCCTTGTGAAATTACATGCACAAACCCAGGGAAGAAATATCCCCAGAAAAGATTCAAGAGGACCCAAAATTTCTAACTGGGTTGACTGGTGAAGGTCTTCCCCTGTGTTAAGCCACTTAATAAAGACTGGAGGAGACATTTGCTTTTTCAAATGCAAAAAATGTAACAATAAGACTCATAAAGAAACAGGGAAACATGACCCAATCAGAGGCCCAAAATAGATCTTCAGAAACTGGCCCTAAAATGAAAACCTATTAATATGAATTACTTGACAAAGATTCAAAGTAATCATTTCAAAGCTCAATGTGCTATAAGAAAGCATAGATAAACAACTAAATGAAATCAGGAAAATGATGCATTAACAAAATGAGAAAATCAACAAAGGAATAGAAACTGAAAAAAATAGAAAATCTGGAACCAAAGAATTTAATAACTGAACCAAAAAATTTACTGGAGAGGTTCAACAGCAGACTTGATCAAGCAGAAGAAGGAATCAGGAAATTTGAAGTCAGGTCATTTGAATTTTTTGAGTCAGAGTATAAAAAAGGGAGTAAAAAAGAAAGAACAGTGAAGAACGCCTAAAGAACTTATGGGACATGATCAAGCAGACCAAGCTATACAGTATGAGAGTACAAGAAGGATAAGAGAGGGAAAAAAAAGAGATGTTATTTAAAGAATGGCTGAAAATTTCCCAAATCTGAGAAATGATGTAGATATCCAAATTCAAGATCAAAGGACTCAATATAAGACAAACTGGCCAGGCGCGGTGGCTCACACCTGTAATCCCAGCACTTTGGGAGGCCGAGACAGGCAGATCACGAGGTCGGGAGATCAAGACCATCCTGGCTAACACGGTGAAACCCCGTCTCTACTAAAAATACAAAAAAAAAAAATTAGCCGGGCGTGGTGGCGGGCGCCTGTGGTCCCAGCTACATGGGAGACTGAGGCAGGAGAATGGTGTGAACCCGGGAGGCAGAGCTTGCAGTGAGCTGAGATCCGGCCACTGCACTCCAGCCTGGGTGACACAGCAAGACTCCGTCTCAAAAAAAAAAAAAAAAAGACAAACCTAAAAAGGCCTGCGCTGAGATACATTACAATCAAACTGTTGAAAGTTAGAGATTGACATAGGCAAGAGGGTGGAAAATGAGGTTTCCCAGCTCATATCCCTCAATACTAACAATAAGGTGGCAAACATTCACAGACAAAAATGCCCTTGTGGGAGCATTGGGATCCAGGTAGGATGATGCAGAACCCCAGTGATGCCCAAGTCTTTGGAGGGCCACTTTGAGAAGACTAGCCTATGCCCCAGTGACAGGCTAGCTGACAGTGGCCTCAGCTGCATGTCAGTAACAGCCCTATTCTCCCGTAGTCTCAGTTCCAGATGCACTTGGTCTCTGTCCTGCCCATGATCCCATTTGCCAGGGGACATGGGAGGAATCAGGTTGGCTTATACCTTCATTAGAAGGCCCACAAACTTAGTCCTGGCTGTGGATCCTGAGACTTGTGACTCAGCTGCATCCCTGCTTTGCTGTAGGGAGAAGTCCTGCCTACCCAAGGACCTGGTAGGAGATATGCCTGTTCATTCCTCCAGTGGCAGGCCTGCTGACCTCACACCCAATTGTGTACAATAAAGTGGCCCTTAACTGGGCTCTAGCCCCAATCTACCATAGCCCAGAGACAGTCCTGCCAACCCAGGGACCCTCTGGGAGACACACCCATATATGCCCCCAGTAACAGGCACACTATTGAGGTATCTGGCTATAGACCTTAAACTGGTCCTGTGACTTATTTCCATTTCCACTCTGCTATGGCCTGGGGGCAGTGCTACCCACATATGTTACCTTTAAAAGACGTCTATTTAGAACCCTGGTAACAGGCCTGCTGAACTCGTACCCTACTGCAATGCTGAAGCAGCCCTGTGACTTGACTCTATCTGCCATCTATTGTGGTTAATAGGCAGTCTAGTAGGAGCCAAGCCTATTAAGACCCTGCTAATGGACCTGCCATCTGCAGACCCAGAAGTCTTCTTGTGACCCAGCTCCAACCTTGCTTGACCATGGTTCCAGAAGTAGTCCCATCTGATGCGTACCAGGCAGGAATTGTGCCCACCTGTGCCTGCAGTAACAGGCCCTCCAACTGTGTACCTGACTGCTGACCCAGCAGCATCCATGTGACCCAGCTCTAGCCCCAGTTAATCATGATCTTGGAGGCAACCCTATCAATCTGGGGACCCAGCAGGAGGAGTTTTTTACCTGCAAAAACCAGTCTGTAAAGACTGGTAAAGGTGTTTGCTCTTTCGGACGCATAGACAACAATGCAAAGCTACATGGATTGCAAAAAATCAAGCAAACATAACCAAAGGAAATGAATAAAGCTCCAATAACCAGCCCTAAAGACATGGAAATGCATGAACTGCTTGACAAAGGATTCAGAATAACCATTTTAAAGAAGTTTAATAAGCTATAAGAGAACAAAGATAGACAACTAAATGAAGCCAGGAAAACAATACATGAATAAAATGGGAAGTTTAATTTTGAAAAAAATATAGAAACTTTAAAAAAAGAACCAGATGGAAATCCTGGAACTGAAGAATACAATGACTGAACTGAAAAACTTAGAAGATGACTTCAAAAACAGACACAATGAGACTCTCTGAAGGAAGCGGACTGCTCCTGCAGGACCCAGGAGTCCCCCCTCCCCGCCGAAGAAAAAAAAAACAACTGTGAGTGCCCCAACTGCAGAAGTAACAAAGGGAGAGCTTCCTCTCCCAAACATGCACCTCCACTGGATAAACTGAAGGTCTGTTTATGGGAGAAGTTTCTGACTTTAGCTGGAGCTGAGTCAATTTGGAGAGCCAAGTGAAATACAGGGGTGGAGGAAGCAGCAGAAAGCCCCTGGGAGCTCAATGGGTCCCCTAGCAGGCCATTCCTGCCTGGCACCACAGGGATCCAATGGGAGAGGAGCAAGGAGTAAAACTACACAGGGAGAAGCAAATTTCTAGCTGAACTTTGTAACAATTTGAACAGGGTGAGAAACCTTCTGGACAGAACATGGGGAATGGCCCCAATCTGGTGTGCAGACTCCACAAGCAGGAGAAGAACCAAGCCCTTTTCTTTCACAGCTGGGAGGCAGACAGCCTGAAGTAGATTTTCAAGCCTGTATTGCTCTCTGCCTGGAAACGCTTTGGGGGGTGTTCAGGGGGGCACGGTGGGAGTGAGACCTGCCCTTGGGTTTGCTAGGAGCTGGGTGAGGCCTGTGACTGCCAGCTTTCCCCCAACTGTCTAATGACCTGCATGACTCAGCAGAGGCAGCCATAATCCTCCTAGGCACACAACTCCAATGACCTGAGAATCTCACCCCCATCCACCACAGCAGCCACAGCAAGACCCGCCCAAGGAGAGTCTGAGCTCATACATGCCTAGCCCCACCCCCACCTGATGGTCCTTCCCTACCCAACCTGGTAGCAGAAGACAAAGGGTATATAATCTTGGGAGTTCTAGGGCCCCGCCCACCATCACTTCCTCCTCATAATAACACAGCTGATGCTCTCTGGAAAGTGCCACCTACTGGCAGGAGGCCAACCAACACAAAAATAGAACGTTAAACCACCAAAGCTAAGAATCTCATGGAGTCCATTGCACCCCCCACCACCTCCACCAGAATAGGTGTTGGTATCCCTGGCTGAGAGACCCATAGATGGTTCACATCACAGGACTCTGTGCAGACAACTCCCAATACCAGCCCAGAGCCAGGTAGACTTGCTGTGTGGCTAGACCCAGAAGACAGATAACAATCATTGCAGTTTGGCTCACAGGAATCCACATCCATAAGAAAAGGGGAAGAGTACTACATCAAAGGAACATTCCATGGGACAAAAGAATCTGAACAACAGCCTTCAGCCCTAGACTTTCCCTCTGACAGAGCTTACCCAAATGAGAAGCAACCAGAAAACCAACCCTGGTAATATGACAAAACAAGGCTCTTCAGTGCCTCCAAAAAAATCATACTAGGTCACCAGTAATGGCTCCAAACGAAGAAGAAATCCCTGATTTACCTGAAAAAGAATTCAGGAGGTTAGCTACTAAGCTAATCAGAGAGGGACCAGAGAAAGGCAAAGCCCAATGCAAGGAAATCCAAAATATGATACAAGAAGTGAAAGGAGAAATATTCAAGGAAATAGATAGCTTAAAAAAAAATCAAAACTTCTGAAAACATTGGACACACTGTTAGAAATGTGAAATACTCTGGAAAGTCTCAGCAATAGAATTGAACAAGTAGAAGAAAGAAATTCAGAGCTCAAAGACAAGGTCTTCAAATTAAACCAATCCAACAAAGACAAAGCAAAAAGAATAAGAAAATATGAACAAAGCCTCCAGGAAGCCTGGGATTCTGTTAAACAACCAAACCTAAGAATAATTCGTGTTCCTGAGGCAGAAGAGAATTCTAAAAGCTTGGAAAACATTTGGGGGAACAATCAAGGAAAGCTTCCCCAACCTTGCTAGAGACCCAGACATCCAAATACAAGAAGCACAAAGAACACCTAGGACATCCATCACAAAGAGATCTTCACCTATGCACATTGTCATCAGGTCATCCAAAGTTAAGACAAAGGAAAGAATCTTAAGAACTGTGAGACAGAAGCACCAGGTAACGTATAAATCTATAAACCTATCAGATTAACAGCAGATATCTCAGCAGAAACTCTACAAGCTAGAAGGGATTGGGGCCCTATCTTTAGTCTCCTCAAACAAAACAATTATCAGCCAAGAATTTTGTATCCAGCAAAACTAAGCATCATATATCAAGGAAAGATACAGTCGTTTTCAGACAAACAAATGCTGAGAGAATTCACCATTACCAAGCCACCACTACAAGAACCAAAAGGTGCTTTCAATCTTGAAATAAATCCTGAAAATACATCAAGACAGAATCTCTTTAATGCATAAATGCACAAAAAAAATACATGTTAAAAAGCAAAAACAAAAACAAACAAAATAAAATACACAAGCAACAGAGAGCACAATGAATGCAATGGTACCTCACATTTCTATACTAACATTGAATGTAAATGGCCTAAATGCTCCACTTAAAAATACAGAACCACAGAGTGGATAAGAACTCAACAACCAACTATCTGCTCTCTTCAGGAGACTCACCTAGCACATACTCACATAAACTTAAAGTACAGTGGTGGAAAAGGGCATTTTATGCAAATAGTCACCAAAGCAAGCAGGGGTAGCTATTCCTATATCAGACAAAATAAATGTTAAAGCAACAGCAGTTAAAAGAGACAAAGAGGGACATTATATAATGGTCAAATTCCTTGTCCAACAGGAAAAGATCACAATCCTAAACATGTATGCACCTAACACTGGAGCTCCCAAATTTATAAAACAATTACTAATAGACCTAAGGAATGAGACAGACAGCAACACAATAATTGTGAGGGACTTCAATACTCCACTGACAGCACTAGACAGGTCATCAAGACAGAAAGTCAACAAAGAAACAATGGATTTAAACTATACCTTGCAACAAATGGACTTAACAGATATATACAGAACATTTCATCCAGAAACTACAGAATACACATTCTATTCAATAGTGCATGGAACTTCCCCAGGATAGACCATATGATAGGCCATAAAACGAGCCTCAGTAAATTTAAGAAAACTGAAATTATATCAAGCAGTCTCTCAGACCACAGTGGAATAAAACTAGAAATCAACTCCAAAAAGAACCTTCAAAATCATGCAAATACATGGAAATTTAAAAACCTGCTCCTGAATGAGCATTAGGTCAAACATGAAATCAAGATGGAAATTTAAAAATTCTTTGAACTGAACAACAATAATGACACAACCTATCAAAACCTCTGGGATACAGCAAAAGGTGATGCTCAGAGGAAAGGTCATAGCCCTAAGACTGAAAGAGCACAAACTGACATTCTAAGGTCACACCTCAAGGAACTAGAGAAACAAGAACAAACCCAAACCCAGCAGAAGAAAGGAAAACAAGATCAGAGCAGAACTAAATGAAATTTAAACAAACAACAAAAAAAGATAAGTGAAACAAAAAGATAGTTATTTGAAAAAGATAAATAAAATTGATAGACCATTGACAAGGTCAACCAAGAAAAGAAGAGAGAAAATCCAGATAACCTCACTAAGAAATGAAACAGGAGATATTACAACTGACACCACTAAAATACAAAAGATCATTCAAGGCAGCTATGAACACCTTTATGCACATAAATTAGAAAACCTAGAAGAGATGGAAAATTCATGGGAAAATACCACCCTCGTAGCTTAAATCAAGAAGAATTTGATACCCTGACAGACCAGTAACAAGCTGTGAGACGGAAATGATTATTTTTAAATTACCAACAAAAAAATGTCCAGGACCAGATGGATTCACAGCAGAATTCTACCAGATGTTCAAAGAAGAATTGGTACCAATCCTTTTCACACTATCCCACAAGATGGAGAAAGAAGAAGCCCTCCTTAATTCATTCTGTGAAGCCAGCATCACCCTAATACCAAAACCAGGGAAAGACATAACCAAAAAAGAAAACTACAGACCGATATCCTTGATGAACATAGATGCTAAAATCCTTAACAAAGTACTTGCTAACTGAATCCAACAACATGTCAAAAAGTTAATCCATCATTATCAAGTGGGTTTCACACCAGCAATGCTGGGATGGTTTAACATATGCAAGTCAGTAAGTGTGATAGGCCACATAAACAGAATTAAAAACAAAAATCACATGATCATTTCAATAGATGTAGAAAAAGCATTCAACAAAATCCAGCATCACTTTATGATTAAAATTTTCAGCAAAATCAGCATACAAGGGGCATATCTTAATGTAATAAAAGCCATCTATGACAAACACACAGCAGACATAATATTGAATGGGGAAAAATTGAAAGCATTCCCTCTGAGAACTGGAACATGACAAGGATGCCCACTATCACTATTCTTCTTCAACATAGTATTGGAAGTCCTAGCCAGAGCAATCAGACAAGAGAAAGAAATAAAGGGCATCCAAATCAGTAAAGAGGAAGTCAAACTGTCACTGTTTCCTGATGATATGATTGTTTACCTTGAAAATTTTAAGGACTCCTCCATAAAACTCCTAGAACTGATAAAAGAATTCAGTGAAGTTTCTGAATACAAGATTTATGTACACAAACCAGTGCAATTGTATACACCAACAGCAACCAAGTGGAGAATCAAATCAAGAACTCAACCTCTTTTACAATAGCTGCAAAAAAAAAAAAAAAAAAAAAAAAAAAAAAAAGGTAGAGTACACCTAACCGAAGAGTCGAAAGACCTCTACAAGGAAAACTACCAAACGCTACTGAAATAAATCATAGATAACATGAACACATGGAAACAAGTCCCGTGCTCGTGGATGGTAGAATCAATATTGTGAAGATGACCATACTGCCAAAAGCAATCTACAAATTCAATGCAATCCCCATCAAAATACCACCATCATTCTTCACAGAATTAGAAAAACAATTCTAAAATTCGTATGAAACCAAAAAAGAGCCCACATCATCAAAGCGAGGCTAAGCAAAAAGAACAAATCTGGAGGAATCACTCTACCTGATTTCAAACTATACTATAAGGCCATAGTCACCAAAATAGCATGGTACTGGTATAAAAATAGACACATAGACCAATAGAACAGAAAAGAGCACCCAGAAATAAACCCAAATACTTAACAGCCAATTGATCTTTGACAGAGCAAACAAAAACAAAGTGGGGAAAGGACATCCTATTCAGCAAATGGTGCTGGGATAATTGGCGAGGCACATGTAGGAGAATGAAACTGGATCCTCATCTTTCACCTTATGCAAAAATCAACTCCAGATGGATTATGGACTTAAACCTAAGAACTGAAACTATAAAAATTCTAGAAGATAACCTTGGAAAAACCCTTCTAGACGTTGACTTAGGCAAGGATTTCTTGACCAAGAAAGCAAATGCAATAAAGTCAGACATAAATGGCTGGGACCTAATTAAAGAACTTTTGCACAGCAAAAGGAACAGTCAGCAGAATAAACAGACAATCCACAGAGTGGGAGAAAATCTTCACAATCTATACATCTGACAAGGATTAATATCCAGAATTTACAACGAACTCAAACAAGTCAGTTAAAAAAAAAAAAAAAAAATCTCATGAAAAAGTGGGCTAAGGACATGAATAGATAATTCTCAAAAGAAGATATACAAATGGCCAACAAACATGAAAAAATGCTCAACATCACTAATGATCAAGGAAATGCAAATCAAAACCACAATGCAATACCACCTCACTCCTGCAAGAATGGCCATAATTTAAAAAATCGAAAAACAGTAGATGCTGGCATGGATTTAGTGAACAGGAAACACTTCTACACTGCTGGTGGCATTGTAAACTAGGACAGCTACTGTGGAAAACTGTGGAGATTCCTTAACAAACTAAAAGTAGAGCTACCATTTGATACAGCAATCCCACTACTGGGTATCTACCCAGAGGAAAAGAAATCGTTATTCGAAAAAGATACGTGCACATGCATGGTAATAGCAGCACAATTCACAATTGCAAAATCGTGGAACCAACCCAAATGCCCATCAATCAATGAGTGGATAAAGAAACTGATAAATATCAAACATTGTATGTTTTCACTGATAAGTGAGAGTTAAGCTATGAGCATGCAAAGCAATAAGAATGATGCAGTGGACTTTGGGGACTTCAGGGGAAGAGTGGGAAGGAGGCAAGAGATAGAAGAATACAAATTGGGTGCATGTATACTGCTTGGGTGATGGTTGCACCAAAACCTCACAAATCACCACTAAAGAACATACTCATGTGGCTCACGCCTGTAACCCCAGCACTTTGGGAGGTCATGGCAGGTGGATCACCTGAGGTTGGGAGTTCGAGACCAGCCTGACCAACGTGGAGAAATCCTGTCTCTGCTAAAAATACTAAAATTAACTGGGTGTAGTGGCACATGCCTGTAATCCCAGCTACTCAAGAGACTGAGGCAGGAGAATCACTTGAACCCGGAAGACGGGAGGTTGCGGTGAGCCCAGATCACGCCATTGTACTACAGCCTGGGCAACAAGAGTGAAACTCCATCTCAAAAAAAATAAAATAAAAGAATTTACTCATGTAACCAAATACCACCTGTACCCGAATAACTTATTGGAAAAAAAAAGACACAATTATGCAGATCAAACAATCAGTAAAAATTTTTTTAAACTCCTTTGAATTTAGCCAGTTAGATGAACAAATGAAAGAATGAAAAGGGTTAAAACAGCATGTACAACTTATAAATCTGTACAACCTATGGAGTAACAGAAGGAGAAGAGAGAAATGTCAGAAATCTTATTTATAATAAGACATAGTAGTGGCTAACTCCTGTAATCCCAGCACTTTGGGAGACCAGGGTCGACGGATCACTTGAGGTCAGGAGTTTGAGATCAGCCTGACCAACATGGCGAAAAACTATCCATACTAAAGATACAAAAATTAGCTGGGCATGGTGGTGGGCACCTGTAATCCCAGCTACTCGGGAGGCTGAGGCATGAAGATCACTGTAACCCAGGAGGCGGAAGTTCCAGTGAGTTGAGATCACACCACTGCACTCCAGCCTGGGTGACAAGAGTGAGACCCTATGTCAAAAAAAAAGACATAATGGCTGTAAGCTTGCCAAATCTAGGTAGGGAATTTGTATTAGTCTGTTCTCATGTTGCTATAAAGGACTACCCAAGATTGGGTCATTTATAAAGGAAAGAAGTTCAATTAACTCAGTTCTGCATGGCCGATGAGGCCTCAAGAAACTTACAATCATGGCAGAAGGGGAAGCAAACACATGATTCTTCACATGATAGCAGGAAGAAGTGCCAAGCAGGGGGAAAGCCCTCTTATAAAATCATCAGATCTCATGAGAACTCACTCACTATCACTAGAACAGCATCATCAGGGTACTGCCCCCACAATTTACTTACCTCCCACTGAGTCCCGCCCATGACACGTGAGGATTATAGGAACCACAATTCAAAATTAGATTTGGGTGAGGATACAGCCAAACCACCCCTGGCCCCTTTCATGAACTCACATTTCAAAACACAATCATGCCTTACCAACAGTCCCCCAAAGCCTTAACTCATTCCAGCATCAACCCAAAAGTCCAAGTCCAAAGTCTCATCTGAGGCAAGGCAATTCCCTTCTGCCTACAAGCGAGTAAAACCAAAAGCAAATTAGTTACTTCCTAGATACAATGGAGGTACAGGCATTGGGTAAATACACCCATTCCCAGTGGAAGAAATTGACCAATACAAAGGGGATACAGGCCCCATACAAGTCCAAAATCCAGTGGGGCAGTCAAATCTTAAAGGTCCAAAATGATCTCCTCTGACTCCATGTCTCACATTCAGACCACACTGATGCAAGAGGTGGGCTCCCAGGCCACTGGGGAGTTATGCCTCTGTGACTTTGCAATGTACACCCCCCTGCAGACTGGCTTCACAGGCAAATGTTGAGTATCTGTGACTTTTCCAGGTGCACTGTGCAAGCTGTGGGTGGACCTACCATTCTGGGGTCTGGAGGAAAGTGGCCCTCTTTTCACAGCTTCACTAGGCAGTTCCCAAGTGGGAACTCTGTGTGGGGGCCCTAAGCCCACATTCCCCTTCCACACTGCCCTAGCAGAGGTTCTCCATGAGGACCTTCCCCTGCAGAAAACTTCTGCCTGGACATCCAGGCATTTCCATCTGTCCTCTGAAATCTAGGTAGAGGTTTCCAAACCTCAGTTCTTGACTACTGCACACGCGTAGGCTCAACACCATGTGGAAGCTGCCAAAGCTCGGGGCTTGCAACCTCTGAAGCCACAGCCCCAGCTGTACCATGTCCTGTTTTAGCCACAGCTGGAGCAGCTGGGACACAGGGCACCAAGACCCTAGGCTGCAAACAGCAGGGGGGCCCTGGACTTGGCCCATGAAACCATTTTTTCCCTCCTATGCCTCTAGGCTTATGATGGGAGGGCTGCCATGAAGGTTTCTGACATCCCCTGGAGACATTTTCCCTATCATCTTGCTGATTAAAATTTAGCTCCTCATTACTTATGCAAACTTCTGCAGCAGGCTTGAATTTCTCCTCAGAAAATGGGTTTTTTTCTTTTCTGTCACATTGTCAGCCTGCAAGTTTTTCAAACTTTTATGCTCTGCTTCCCTTTTCAACATATTCCAATTCCAAACCACATCTTTGTGAATACATAAAACTGAATGTGTCTAACAGCGCCCAAGTCTCCTCTTGAATACTTTGCTGCTTAGACATTTCTTCCATCAGAAAGCCTAAGTTATCACTCTCAAGTTCAAAATTCCGTAGATCTCTAGGGCAGGGGCAAAATGCTGCCATTCTCTTTGCTAAAACATGGCAAGAGTCACTTTTCTTCCAGTTCCCAACAAGTTCCTCATCTCCATCTGACACCACTTCAGACTGGACTTCATTGTTAATATCACTGTCAGCATTTTGGCCAAAGCCATTCAACAAGTCTCTAGGAAGTTCCAAACTTTCCCACATTGTAAGTACTTTTCCTGTCTTCTGAGCCCTCCAAACTGTTCCTCCCTCTGCTTGTTACCCAGTTCCAAAGTCACTTCCACATTTTCACATATCTTTACAGTAGGACCCTACTACCCAGTACCAATGTACTGTATTAGTCTATTCTCATGCTGTTATAAAGGACTGCCTGAGAGTAGGTAATTTATAAAGGAAAGAGGTTTAACTGACTCACAGTTCTACATGGCTGGGGAGGCCTCAGGAAACATACAATCATGGTGGAAGAGGAAACAAATATGTCCTTCTTCACATGATGTCAGGAAAGAGAAGTGCCGAGCCAAAGGGGGGAAACCCCCTTATAAAATATTCTGATCTCATGAGAACTCACTATCATGAGAAAATCTTTGTGGGGGTCACTGCCCCTGCAATTCACTTACCTCCCAACCAGGTCCCTCCCACGACATGGGGATTATGGGAACTACAATTAAAGACGAGATTTGGGTGGCTACACAACCAAACCGTATCAGAAATGACATCGTTCATAAAGCCCAATGGTTCCCAAATAGATTGAATCCAAAGAGTCTACCCTGAGACAAATTATAATTAAATTGTTAAAAGTCAAAGTGAATTTTTAAAGCAGCAAGATAAAAGCAAATTGCCACATATAAGGGTATCTCTATAAGAATCCCAGTGGATTTCTCAGCAGAAACCTTGCAAGCAAGGGGAAGACAATATTCAAAGTACTAAAATAGACTAGATGTCAAGATGACTGATTAGAAGCAGCTACTGAGATAAAGTGACCAATAAACACTAACTGTTGACTGGATCATCTAGGAGGATATGTTGGAATTCATCAAGGAAGCAACACCTCCCATAGAGAGCAGAGAGGAGCAAGGCAGGACAATGACCCACCTAGGATTGTTGCAGAGTGCCAAGGGAGAGTCCCCACTGCAGGGAAATTGTGAGTGAACCAGAGCCCCCAGGGACTCACACTTTTGTCACAGACCTTTGCAATCCTAAGCACAGGAGATTCTTCCAACCACCTCCCTCGGGAGCCTCCAGACTAACATGGAGAGTTGCATAGCGTCTGGGCAGAGCTACTGCCCAGTCACACATGGAGCCCCAAGGGTCTTGAATCCCTGAGCACCATGGTGCCAGTTGCTGTAATTCCACCAAGAGAGATCAGGCTATCTTGCACAGCCCCAAGATAGGGGCCACATCAGCAGTGCTGAGGAACAGATGGACTGTAGGCCTCCCTTCCACTACACCTTCCATGGCAAAGTCCACTGGCCTGGGGCTGCAGTGCAGCCAGCCCACCCCTGCCTGAGCACTCAGGCCAGTAGCAGATCTGCATTTCTCTGGGAGAGAGCTCTCAGAGTTAGCTGAAAGGCCTGCCCCTTTTGCCACTACTTCAGCCTCTGCGCCTACTGCCCTCATGCTGGGGAGGGAGCAGAGCCCAAGAACTACTGTAGGTATTCAGTACACTGCAGCCAACTTACGGGAAAGCAGCCAGACTATTTTTCCACACAAGTCCCTACTCCTGCTACTTTTCACTGGGCAGGGTCCAACCTGGGCCCCCAGCACAACTGCTTTGCCCTTGCCTGATTACTTCAATTGGTGACAGCTCTGCATTTCTCTGGGGAGGAAATTCCAGACACAATCCATTGCCACTGCAGTAGTACCACCCTTGCTGCTCTCAAGCTGGAAAAAGAATAAAGACCCTGATTGTATTGCTGGTACTTCCAGCATGCCATAACTACCATATAGAGAAGAATTCAGTCTCTCTTTTCTGTAAGCCCTCAACTCCCTGCTCTTCACCAGGCAGTGTCCCTGTCTTGGGCCCACAGTTCAGCCACCCCACCCCCAGCAGAACTTTCCCACTGGCAGCAGATCTGTGTCTCTCTGGGGTGGAGTTCTCAGAGGCAACTGACAGCCACTTTCCACTGCTGCTGCAGCTGTACAGCTCTTGCTGCCCTTGGGCTGAGGAAGGAATAAAAGAACCTGAGTGCTTTACTCCCCTCCAGCATACCACAGCCACCATACAGACAGGAGCCTAGTCTCTTTCCTGTGAGCCCCATCTCCTTCTGTTCACCAGGCAGCCCCAGGTTTGGGCCAACAACATAGTTTCCCCACCCCCAGCTGAGCTTTCTTATTGGCAATGGATCTGTGTTTCTTTGGGGTGGAGCTCCCAGAGGCACCTGAGAACCGTACTGCCACTGCTGTGAAGTTTCACCTGCCCTTGCTGACACCATGCTGGAGAAGGAATAAAGAGCCTGAGGGCTTTACTTGCATCTCCAGCACACAGAAGCCACCCTACAAAGAAGAGGCCAAAGTGCCAACCACACACTCAGCCATAAAGCCATTCTCAATAAATTCCAAAATACTGAATTCATGCCACCACACTGTTGGACCACAGTGCAATAAAAATAGAAATCAGTACTAAGAAAATCACTCAAAACTACAATTACGTGGAAATTGTACAACCTACTCCTGAATGACTTTTGGGTAAACAATCAAATTAAGGCAGAAATCAAGGAATTCTGTGAAACTAATAAAAACACAGATGCAACATACCAGATTCTCTGGGACACTGCTACAATAATGTTAAGAGGAAAGTTTATAGAGCTAAACGCCCTCATTAAAAAGTTAGATCTCAATTTAGCAACCTAACTTCATACATAGAGGAACTAGAAAAACAAACGTAAACCAACCCCAAAGCTAGCAGAAGATAAGAAATCAGAGCTGAACTGAATAAAATAGAGATGAGAAAAACTGTACAAAAGAACAATAAAACCAACAATTTGTTTAAATGTGATTGATATACTGCTAGCTAAACTAATAAAGGAAAAAAGAGAGACAATCCAAATAAACACAATCAGAAATGACAAAAGGGGGACATTACCACTGACCCTACAGAAATACAAAAAACCCTCAGAGACTTACAAACACATCTATGCACACAAACTAGAAAACCTAGATAAAATGGATATATTCCTGGAAACAAAACCTCCCAAGATTGAACTCAAAGGAATGTAACCCCTGACAGACCAATAATAAGTTCTGAAATTGAAGCAGTGATTTTAAAATCTACCAACTGGAAAAAACCCTGGGCCAAATGGATTCATAGCTACATTCTACCAGATGTATAAGGAAGAGCTGATACCAATCCTCCTGGAACTATTCCAAAAAATCAAGGAGGAAGGACTCCTCCCTAACTAATTCCATGAGGCCATCATCATTCTGATACCAAATCCTGCCAGAGACACAACAAACAAAGCAAACTTGAGGCCAATATCCCAGATGAACATAGATGCAAAAATATTCAACAAAATACTAGCAAACCAAATCCAGCAGTTTATCAGGAAGCTAATCCACCATGATCAAGTAGGCTTTATTTCTGAGACGCAAGGTTGGTTCAACATACACAAATCAACAAATGTGATTTATCATATAAGCAGAACTAAAAACAAAAACCACATGATCATCTCAAGAGACAGAAAAATCTTTCCACAATATTTAGTATCCTTTCATATTAAAAACCATCAAGAAACCAGCTATTGAATGTACATAGCTGAAAATAATAAGAGCCATCTATGACAAACACACACACAACATCATCCTGAATGGGCAAAAGCTGCAAGTATTCCCTTTGAAAACCAAAACAAGACAAAGATGCCCACTTTCACCACTCCTATTCAACATATTACTAAAAATTATAGCCAGAGCATTCAGGCAATTCAGCATTCAGAAATTCAGAGCATTCAAACTTAAAACTACAAAAGTCCCTTAAGAAAACCTAAGAAATACCCTTCTAGACATTGGCCCTGGCAAAGACTTCATGAAAAAGGCTCCAAAAGCAACAAAAACAAAAATTGATAAGTAGGACCTAATTAAACTAAAGAGCTTCTGCACAGAAAAAGAAACTATCAACAGAGTAAATAGACAACCTACAGAATGGGAGAAAACTTTAATATCCAGAATCTATAAGGAATTACAACAAATTTACAAGCAAAAAACAAAAAACCTCATTAAAAAAATGGGATAAATACATGAACAGACATTTTTCAAAAGAAGACATACATGCTGCCAACAAGCATATGAAAAAATGGTCAATATCACTAATCATTAGGGAAATGCATATCAAAACCACAATGAGATATTATCTCACACCAATCAGAATGAGTATTATTACAAGGAAATAAAAATAACAGATGCTGGTGAGATGATAGAGAAAAGGGAATGGTTCTACACTATTGATGAGAATGTAAAATAATCCAACCACTGTGAAAAGCAATCTGAAGATTTCTCAAAGACCTTAAAATATAACTACCATTCAACCTAACGATCCCCTTACTGGGTATATACCCAAAGGAATATAAATCATTCTACCATAAATACACATGCATGTGTATCTTCAATACAGTACTATTCATAATGGCAAAGATACAGAATCAACCTGGATGGGGGACTGTATTAAGAAAATGTGGTACATATACACCATGGAATACTGTGCCGCCAAATGAAAGAATGAAATCATGTCCTTCACCGCAACATGGATGAAGCTGGAGGCCATAATCCTAAGCAGGAAATCCTAAGCAGAAATTAATGCAGGAAAACAAAAAACCACATTTTCTCCTGTATAAATGGCAGCTAACCATTGAGTACACATGTACATAAAAAAGGAAACAATAGATACCAAGACCTGCTTGAGGGTGGAAGGTGGGAGGAAGGTGAGGATTGAAAAACTGTCAGCTATTATGCTGATTACCTGAGTAACAAAATTATCTGTATACCAAACCCTCACCACATACACTTTACACATGTAACAAACCTTCGCATGTACTCCTTGAACCTAAAATAAAGGTTGAAAAGAAAAAAGTAAACTAAATACTAAAAGAAAACTGTCAACCAAGAATACTTTACCCAGCAAAACTATTCTTTAAGAATGAAGGAAAGATAAAACTTGCTCAGACAAAACTTGAAGGAGTTCATTACCACTAGGACTGCTTTACAAGAGTTTTAAAGTTGAAACAAAAGAAAAGCTAAGCAATAACACAAATGCATATGAAAGTATAAATTGTAGTATGAAAGCTAAATGTAAAGACAAACTCAGAAAATTGTAATACTGTAATGGTGCGCCTTAATATTTAATACTTATATATAAATTAGAGAACAGAAGTAGTCAGAATAACTGTATCCACAAATATTCGTCAATTTAAACATAATATAGAAAGAAGCTGTATCTGGCTGGGTGAGGTGACTCACAGCTATAATACCAGCACTTTGGGAGGCTGAGATGGGAGGATTGCTTGAGCCCAGGAGTTTGAGACCAGTATGGGCAACATAGGGAAAGTTCATCTCTATTAATTTTTTTTTAATTAGCCAAGTGTGGTGGTGAGCACCAGTGGTCCTAGCTATTCAGGAGGCTAAGTTGAGAGGATCCCTTGATCCCAGGAGTTCAGGGCTGCAGTGAGCCATAATTGCACCACTGCACTCCAACCTGGGTGACAGAGTGACACCCTGTCTCTCAAAAAAAAAAACAAAAAAAGTAAAATCTGACATCAATTACATAAAATGTGTGTTGGGGAGGAGTAACGTATAGAGTAACTTGTGTAATCTAAGATAAGTGGTTATTAGCTTAAAATAGACTGATATAACCATAAAATATTTTATGTGATCTCCATGGTAACCACAAAAATAATGTACAGTAGATACACAAAAGATAGAAATGATAAAAGCACATCACCACGAAAAATCATCAAATCACAAAGTCAACATGAGAAGAAGAGAGGAGCAAGAGAACAAAACAGAAAGAAAAAATTAACCAAATGGCAAGAATAAGTAACCTATCAGTAATTACTTTAAATATAACTGGACTAATTTCCCAAGTCAAATATATACAGCGGCTAAATGGAAAAATGAAAAAAACAACAATATCCAACTATATGCTATCCATGAGAGACTCACTTTAAATTTAACAACACACATAGACTGAAAGTGAAAGGATAGGAAATAAAAGTCACACTAATGGTAACCAAATAAGAGCAGGGGTTGCTATACCAGTCAAAATAAACTTTAAGTCAAAAACTGTTAGAAGAGGCAAAGAAGGACATATAAGGATTTAAAAAGTCAGTTCCCAGAAAGATGTAATTTTATATATATTAGGTGAATATATGCAGCAAGAATAAAGAATTGAAAGAATTGCAGGGAGAAGCATATAGTAACACAATAATGATAGAGATTTTAATATTCCAATTTCAATAATAAATAGAACAACCAGAGAAAAGATAAGTAAAGAAACAGAAGACTTGAACAACACTCTGGACAAATTGGTCTTTATAGATAAATGCAGAGCATTCCACCCAACAACAGCAGAATACACATTCTTCTAAAATGCCCACAGAATGTTTCTAAAGATTACATGTTAGGCCTTAGCAAATTTAAGAAAATTGAAATCATACCATCTATCTTCTCTAACCATGGTGGAATGAAACTGTAAATCAACAGCAAAAGGAACACTTGAAAATTTCTAAATATATGGAAATTAATACACTCTTGAATGATGAATGAGTCAAAGAAGAAATCACAAGAGAAGTAAGAAAGTATCTTAGGTCGAGTGAAAATGAAAACAGAACATAGACAAACTTACTGGATGCAACAAAAGCAGTTCTAAGAGGGAAATTTGGAGTAATAAATGCCTACCTTTAGAAAGAGAAAAGATGTCAAATAAAAATTCTGACATTACATCTCAAAGAACTACAAAAGTAAGAACAAACTAAACTCAAAGTTAATAGAAGGAAGAAAATAACAAATATTAGAGCAGAAATTAATGAAACAGAGAATAAAAACAATTTTAAAAATCAACAAAACTAAGTTGGTTTTTGGAAAAGATCAATAAAAGCAACAAACCCTTAGCTAGACTAAGAAAAAAAAGAAACCAGACTCCAATAATAAAAATCAGAAATGAAAGAAGACATTGCAACTGATGACACAGAAATACAAATGATCACAAGAGATTTCTAGAAACAACTATGTAGTAATAAAATTTGACAACCTCAAAGCAATGGATAAATTCCTAGAAATTTACCAAGCCTGACTCGTGAAAAAATAAAAATTCTTTGCAGACCAATAACTAGTAAGGAAACGTAATCTGCAATCAAAAAGCTCCCAACAAAGAAAAGCTTAGGACCAATGGCTTCACTGAAGAATTCTTCCAACCATTTAAAGAAGAACTAACAAATATCCTTCTCAAACTCTTGAAAAAAATTTAGAACAAACCTCCAAATTCATTTCAGAAGTCCAACATTACCCTGATACCAAAATCAGGCAGATACTTTAAGAAACAAAAACTGCAAACCAATATCCCCGATGAATGCCGATGCAAAAATCTTCAGCAAAACACTAGCACACTTAATTCAGCAACACATTAAGAGTTACACAAATTACTTTTAGAATGCAAGAAGATGGTTCAATATATGAAAATCAAATTAAGACATCGTATTAACAAAATGATGGACAAAAGCCACATAGATCGGGGCAGTGGCTCACACCTTTAATCCCGGTACTTTGGGAGCCAGAGGTGGGTGGATCACTTGAGGTCAGGAATTCAAGACCAGCTTGGCCAACTTGTTGAAATCCTGTTATTTTGTTATTTTGAAAATAACAAAAATTAGCCAGGTGTGGTGGCACACTCCAGTAATCTCAGCTACTCCAGTGGCTGAGGCACAAGAATTGCTTGAACCCAGAAGGCAGAAGTTGCAGTAAGCCGAAATCACTCTACTGCACTCCAGCCTGGGTGACAGAGGGAGACCCTTTCTCAAAAAAACAAAACAAACAGACAAAAAAATACACACAGTCATGTCAATTGATGCCAAGGAAGACATTTGACAAAATTTAATACCTTTTCATGATGAAACTACTAAGCAAACTAGAAATAGTAGGAAATTACCTCAATATGGTAAAGGCCATACATGAAAAGCTTACAGCTATTATTTTTCTCAGTAACAAGTGAAAAACTGTAAGCTTTTCCTCTAAGTTTGGTAACAAGGGAAGGATGCCTTCTCTCACCACTTCTATTCAACGTAGTATTGGAATTCCACATTAATTAGGCAAGAAAAAGAAATAAAAGGGATCTAAATCAGAAAGGAAGACGTAAAATTATCTCTGTTCACAATTGACATCATCTTATGTATAAAAAACCCTAGAGATTTAATACACAAAACCCAAAAGCTGTTAAAACTAATAAATGAATTCAGTAAAGTTTCAGGATATAAAATTGACACACAAAAATTAGTTGCATTTCTGTGCATTAACAGCAAAATACCCAAAAAGGAAATTATTAAGAAAACAAATATAATTTACTATGGTATCAAAAAGAATAGTGTACTTATAGATAAAGTTACCCCAGGAGGCAAAAACTTATACACTGAGAACTCTGAAACATTGCTGAAAAAAAATTAAACAAGACACCAATAAAGGGAAAGACATCCCGTGATCATGGATTGAAAGACTTAATAGTGTTAAAATATTGGTACTATAATCTACAGATTCCTTGAAATCTCTATTAAAATTCCAAAGTATTTTTTTCAGAAATAAAAAAGACTATCCTAAAGTTCGTATGGTATTTCAAAAGACCATGAATAGCCAAAAAACCTCAACTTTCTATTTCAAGAAAGAAAACAAAGCTGTAGATGTCACACTTGCTGATTTCAAAACATATTACAAATATACAATAGTCAAAACAGTATGATACTGACATAAAAACAGACCTATAGACTCATGTAACAGAACTAGAGCTCAGAGAAATTGTTATGTATATGGTCAAATGATTTTCAACAAAGATGTCAAAACTACACAATTGGAAATAGTCTCTTCAACAAAAGATGTTGGGAAAGCTGGATATCCATATGCAAAAGAATGAAGTTGGACCCACTCTTATACCATATACAAAAAGTAATTAAAAATGGATTAAATACCTAAATGTAAGACCTTAAACTACAAAACTCCTAGTAGAAAACATAGAAGGAAATGTTCATTACATTGGATTTGGCTGTGATTTATTGGACATGACAACAAAGGCACAGACAACAAAAGCAAACATAGATGAATGGGACTAAATCCAACTTTAAAACTTTAGTGCAGCAAATGCAATAATCAACAGAATGAAAAGCTTGAGAAACCAAATACAGAAAGTATTTGCAAACTATGTGTTGGTAAAGGGATTAATATCCAGAATATATCAAGAATTTCTATAACTCAATACCAAAGAAAATAATAATTAATTTTAAAATGGTCAAAGGACTTGAACAGACATTTTTCCAAAGATGAAATACAATGGCTTACAAATATATAAAAAGATGCTCAACATCACTAATCATCAGGGAAATGCAAATCAAAACAACAATGAGATATTACCTCATACCTACTGGGATGGTAACGAACAAAAACACAGAAAAATAACAGTGTTCTTGAAGATGAGGAGAAATTGGAACCCTCATGCACTTTGGTGAGAATGTAAAATAGTATAGCCAATATGAAAAATAGTATGGAGCTTTCTCAACAAATTACAGCTACCACATTATACCACAATCCCACTTCTGGGTATGTATCCAAAAGAATTGAAATCAGATACTGAAGACTTTTGGACTCCAAGTTTATTGCAGTATTATTCACAATAGCCAAGATGTGGAAGCAACCTAAAAGTGTATCAACAGATGAATGGTTAAAGAAAGTATAATATATCTATACAGTGGAATGTTATTCAGTCTTTACTAAAAAAAAAAAAAAAAGAAGAAGAAGAAGGAGGAGGAGGAGGAGGAGGAGGAGGAGGCTGGGTGTGTTGGCTAACACTTCTAATTCCAGCACTTTGGGAGGCCTAGACAGGAGGACCACTTAAGCCTGGGAGTTTGAGCCAGCCTGAGCAACAAAGTGAGACCCCATCTCTACAAACAAACAAACAAGCAATTCTGTCATGTATGACAACATGAATAAACCTTGAGGACATTATGCTAAGTGAAAAGCCAGTTACAAAAAGACAAATATGGAATTATTCCAATTATATGTGGTATCTATAGTAGTCAAAATCTTAGAACTATATAGTAGAATAGTGTTTGTCAGGGCTGTGTGGAAGGGGAAAAGGAGAGTTTAATGGATTTAGAGTTTCATTTTTGCAAAAGGAAGTTTTAGAGATTTGTTGCACAACGAGATGCCTGTAAGTAATAGTACTGTACTGTACACTTAAAAATAGTCAAGATTGTCAATTTTACGCTATAACAAGATACCTGAGAGGGGAAAGTAACAAAAAAAAATTTTTTAAGGGTAAATTTTATTATGCGTTTTTTACCACAATAAGAAAGCTAGCTAGAAAATCTTAAAATATGTGGGAATTAAAAGCAATAAATGTCTAAATCTATGGAACAAGGAATAAATATAAAGAGAAATTAATAATTTTTGAACCATAAGCTAATGAAAAAGTTCACGTATCAAAATTGTGAAGTAATGTTAAAACACTAGATATTTATAGCCTCAAATGTATGTATTGAATAAAGGGAAAGGCTGAATATCAATGACCTGAGCATTCCTCTTAAGAAGCTAGATAAACAATAACAATTTAACAATAAGAAACTGATAAGGAAATTAAAAGGTTAAAGTAAGAAATTAAGTCGAATATAAACACACAACAGAGAAGTCATCGAAGTCCACATTCAGTACCTGAAAATACCTAAACTTCATCAATCTCTGGCAATACTGATTGAGATATAAAGAGAGAAGGCAAAAATAATCAGCACCAGAAATACTAAAGACATCAAGTAATTCCATCTGATAGTAATACTGCCAACTACTGTCTGCCAATAAACTTGAAAACTTAGGTGAAATGGAAAAATTTCTAAAATACAGTAATATCAAAAAATCTGATAAATCTGAATAGTCCTATATTTATTAAAGAAATTAAATCTATTACTAAATACCTTCACACACTTCCAAGAGTAGATGGCTTCACTTACGCATTTTACCAAGCATTTAAGGGGCAAATTGCTGGTTTTATGGACATTTTCCCAGAAAACAGAAGGGAGACTCATTTCATGAGGTCCCTATATAATCTAGATTCTGTTAAGTATAACCAACAAGATGACTGCCTGTCCTTTCAATGTTATTCTAAAGTACTGTCAAACAGGGCCACTCAAAGAATATTTAATTCTCTAGGAGATGCACTTTCATTTCACTTACTATTTACTGATTATAGCCTACACTCTGTGAAGTTACTTATGAATATATAGATTTTGTCAAGTAGGGATGTAAATATTTTCTGTCAAGTAAAAAAGGTAACCCCAAAAGTTATAATTTTATTGACCCGTAGGCCATTAATTCATCAATCTTATTCTAGAGTTATTTCATTACATATATATCTTCTCTCACATTGTCTTGGACCAGCTCTACTCAGTGGGTGAGATCAATCTTTACTGATATCGAATATATGTTCAATCTGTATTTGCATTAGAGTCATGTTTCTAGCTTTAAAAATATACTTGGAAATAATAAAACCTGATCATGCCAGGAAAAATGGGAACATTATAAATTAGCCTCATTCATGAACATAGATTTTAAAACCTTAAAAAATTATCGAGCAGTATCTGGTGATATATAACATGAATAATACATCAAATCCAAATTAGGTTATTCTAGGGATGCAAGATTAACTTAACACATGAAAATTAGTCAATTTAACTTACCATATTAACAGAATAATACAACCACACGTAATCGTGGACAATAGATAACAAACATGCTCTCGTGGAAAACGATTAAAGCTTTTCATTTGAGTTTAGAGACAAGATAAAGATGATGGAAATGACCACTTGTATTCAACCAGTGGAATGGGCAAGAAAAATAAATAAATGTATAAATTAGGGAAAGGAAGAAATAAAACTATCATTATTTGCAGTTATGACTCTATAAATAGTGCAAAACAAATCTGCATAGATGTTCTTAGAATTAATACTGAGATTGATAAGGTTTCTGGATACAAGGTTAATTTACAAATTAATTTTATCTGTGTATACCAAGAAATAGAAAGTGAATGAGGCTGCCTTCCACTTTCATGTCAAGTGACTTTGGACATACCTTCTAACTTCTGTTGTCTTCGTTCACTTATCTATAAAATATGGATGATAATACTATATTCTACTGATTTTATTTTTTCCATATTTTAACATCTTTGATTAATTGTATTCCTTATTTTAACATATATGCCATATTTTTTCCCAGCCAACCATAAAAATCATTTTCCTCCCCAAAATGGCTGTCTTCTCTAATAGTTTCCCAAAGGCAAAGAGGATTAAAGTCATTTTAGAAATATGATTCCCCACTGTTTTAAAAGTAATTCCCCAGGGTTAGATCCAAAGGTAGTTCACTTTCAGTTTCAGATAGGAACTAGTATTTGCTTATAGTTTTGCACATTCTTTAACTGTGGCCTAATATATAAATGAAGAATATTCTACCTTCATTGTAACTGAATAAAGTTATTCAGTTGGACAGAGTATGGAGTCCAGTTACCTACTTTTTATTTTACTTATAATTTAGACTGTGGTCCACAAATATGGAAATACAATGTATTATATCATATGCTACTTTATTTTTTTATTCAATTTTATATCTGTCATTTGGTCATTTAACTGAAGATCTAATGAGAGAATATAAAATCCTTTTGGAATCTAGCATTTTTTGTAACATCCTTTTAAGCCTCTCCTGAATGGTTTCCTAAAAGAACGGGGGATGGTAATTGAGTCTTTCCTGAGAGCTTTTTAAACACAGCTTGCACTTAACTGGAGACTTTCCTTATTCGGGTCATATATTTATGTATATTTTGAATTTTTGGTTAAGACTTTTGACCCAAGCCTAATTATAAGCTAAGGGTCAGTTCTATTGTGTATAATGGGGCTTTCAGCATGGAACAAATATTTTTCTAAAGACAGAGAACATTTTTAAATGGATTTAGGATCAGCAATTCACATTTCCTCTTTGAACTTAATGTATGTTCTGCCAATCCTTTTTCTTTCCAGTCTGGCTTCTCTTTATCATCAGTGGTAATCATAAACTTCTGGAAAAGAAAGACATTTTATAATAAAACATAGACTGGATGTTTCAAACTTATCTTAATTGACTACTTCAGGTTTAATTACAAGTTGTTTAACCTGCCTTAAACACAGATAACTGTTATTAAACATGAAGAGTAATGAATGCTTATCCAGAGAAAACCTATGTCAATCACTTAGTCCCACTGATGTTAGTTGAGTGGCCTTCTATGTGCAAAGCTACCTGCCTTCCTCATTATTTTCCTAGTGAAATCATATTTTCACATGTGAAACAAATGTTAGATAGTGCTTTAAATATTATATTTCCTGATTTTTTAATTAGATTTACTTGGGCCTTGTTTGGCATATTTTTACTGTCTTTCTATAAGACTACAGCATAAAGTTGATGAGAAATTATTTTTCTCTTACTGACTGCTAACAGTACAGTATATACAATGTCACAGAATCCAACATTTAGTAGGCACTCAATAAATATTTATTAAAGTTAGCCTTTAAACTCGTTAAAGAATACATTATTTATCTAAGAACCATCTTTTAAAGTAGTCTAGAGTCTTACCTATTCATTGCCACATTGATAAAGTAGTTACAGAACCGTGAGGCAATATATAATAGGAAATAAGACAATGATATACCTAGAAAGACATCATGGACTTTTGTGTGGTATTCATAGAAGCAGCAGCATCTTTTTATTTTGTGTGTATATGTAAATATGCACCCTAACTACACATTAGGGTGATTATTCAAAAATAAAATGAACATACTAGAGATAACTCATTGGTGAATATGGAATCATAAAGTCAAAACCATTCTGAATTGCTTAGTAGGATTTTAAATTAAATAATATTGGTATTTAAGAACTTTACCTGGTACTAATTTAAATGAAAACAATATTCATTTCATTACAAAATGTATTTTAAGAATTAAGGCACAAGTACAGATTAGATATGAGTTTTGCCTTGACATTGTATTATTTGTTAAGGTATATTTTGTTGTATTTCATCTAATACTGATGTGAACATAGACTCGATAGTTGATAATATTAAGGAATTATTATTTTTAAGTGTGACAGTGGTATTCTAGGTATATTCAAAAAGAAAAAGAGTTCCCTACCTTTACTTACTGAAATGTATATGGATGAAATGCTATTAAATCTGGAATTTGCTTCAGTACAATCACAGTGAGGGTAAGAAGAAGTGGGTGAAAGTATAGACGAGAAAGAATAGCTTTTTTCTTTTTTTTTTTTTTTTTTTTTTTTTGAGACGGAGTCTTGCTCTGTCGCCCGGGCTGGAGTGCTGTGGCCGGATCTCAGCTCACTGCAACCTCTGCCTCCCGGGTTTACGCCATTCTCCTGCCTCAGCCTCCTAAGTGACTGGGACTGCAGGCGCCCGCCACCACGCCCGGCTGACTTTTTGTATTTTTTAGTAGAGACAGGGTTTCACCGTGTTAGCCAGGATGGTCTCTATCTCCTGACCTCGTGATCTGCCCGTCTCGGCCTCCCAAAGGGCTGGGATTACAGGCTTGAGCCACTGCGCCCGGCCGAGAAAGAATAACTTTGAACTGATCATTGCTAAAGCTAGGTGTCAGGACTACTACAGAGAGCTGAGTTCTCATTTGACTATATCTGAAAGAATAAAATTAGATAACCCATGAACTAATGAACCTCCTCTTAAAATTCTAAAGAAAAACAGACCTGATGAAGATGAATTAATTACCATAGTTTTCTAAATTCTCTAAATTATTGGCTAGTTTTACAGGAAAATACTGAACATTTTTTCTAATCTTCATATTATGAAAACTCATATAATAACAACACTATGTTTTGATATGAAAATCCAGTTTAAAACCCCACTTAGAAACCACTTTGGAGGGGCCAACATGGCCAGTTAGAAGCAGCTCCGGTCCACGGCACTATCAGAGAGGAATGAAAGCTTCGAGTGAATTTAGCACCTTCAACTGAAATATCCAGGTTCTTGCACTGGGACTGACTAAGCAAACAACTCAACCCATGGAGAAGGAAGAAAAAGCAAGGTAGGACAAGAGCCCACCCAGGAGCAGTACGGAGCCAAAGAAACCCCCACCCCTAGCCAAGGGAAGTGGTGAGTGAGTGTGTGGCCCTGCCCAGGAAACCACACTTCTCCCATGGATCTTTGCAACTCATGGATCAGGAGATCCCCTTGCAAGCCCACACTACAAGAGACTTGGATCTGATACACAGAGCTGTGTGAAGTCTTGGCACAGCAGCCACTCAGGCACATACAGAGAACCAGGGGTTATACATATTCTGGTCCCAGGATCTCCAGCAAGGCAAGAGATCCATCCATACATATCCCTAGGAAGAGGGCGAATCCAGGGAGCCAAGCAGCATCATTCTGAGGGCCCCACTTCCACAGCACCTCACAAGTTAAGACTCACTGCTTGGAATTCCATCCAGTCAACAGCAACAGGCTGCAGTCTGCCTGAGATGGGACTGAGTTCCCGGGGGGAGGGGCAACTATCATCTCTGCAGTTTGGTCCACTCAACCATTCCAGCCTGCTGGCTTTAGAGAATACAAATGGTCCAGATGAGGAAGGGTCCCCCACAATGCAGCACACCTGCTCTACCAAAAAGCAGCCAGACTGCTTCTTTAAGCAGGTCCCTGATCCTGTTCCTACTGACTGGGTGAGACCTCCCAACAGGGATCTCCACCTCCTACAGGCGTGTTTGGAACAGCAACATGTCAGTAACCCCCTGGGACGGAGCTTTCAGAGGAAGGAACAGGCTGTCATCTTTCCTGTTTCTCAGCCTTTACTGGTGATGCCTCCAGGCACAAAAAAAATAGGCAACTAGGGTCTGGAGCAGACCCCCAGCAAACCACAGCAGTCCTCTGGAAGAGTAGCCTGACTGTTGAAAGAAAAACAAACAGAAAAAACAACATCAGGAAAAAAGACCTAACAAAAACCCCATTCAAACATCAGCAACCTCAAAGATCAAAGGAAAATAAGCCCACAAAGATGAGAAAGAATCAATGCAAAAACACTGAATACTAAAAATGCCAGAGGGCCTCTTTTCCAAATGACTGCAACACCTCTCCAGCAAGGGCACAGAACTGGGCTGAGGCTGAGATAGCTGACTTAATAGAAGTAGGCTTCAGAAAGTGGGTAATAATGAACTTAACTGAGCTAAAAGAGCATGAAATATTCTTTCATTTCTAAGAATAATGAAAAAACAATACAGGAGCTGATAGCCAGAATAGCCATTCTGGAGAGGAACACAGCCAACCTGTTGGAGCTGAAAACCAATGTGAGAACTACACCATGAAATCACAAGTATCAATAGCAGGATAGACTGAGTGGAGGAAAGAATCTCAGAGTTTGAAGATGATGTTTCTGAAATGACACACACAGACAAGAATAGAGACAAAAGAATAAAAAGGAATGAAAAAACCTCCAAGAATTATGGAATTATGTTAAGAGACCAAACTTACGACTGATCAGGGGTATCCAAAAAAGACAGGGAGAATGGAAACAAGTTGGAAAATATACTTCAGGATATCCTCCAGGAAAACTTCCCCAACCTAGTAAGACAAGCCAACATTCAAATTCGGGAAATGCAGAGAACCACAGTAAGATACTCCATGAGTGGTCAATCCCAAGACACATAATCATCAGATTCTCCGAGGTCAAAATGAAAGAAAAAATGTCAAGGGTAGCTGGAGAGAAAGGCCAGGTCACCCACAAAGGGAAGCCCATCAAATTAACAGCAGACCTCTCAGTGGAAACCTTACAAGCCAGAAGAGATTGGGGTAAATATTCAACATTCTTAAAGAAAACAACTTCTAACCCAGAATTTTATATCCAGCCAAACTAAGCTTCTTAAGCAAAGGAGAAATAAGATTCTTTTCAGACAACCACATGCTGAGAGAATTTGTCACTACCAGGTTTGCCTTGCAAGAGCTCCTGAAGGATGCACTAAATACACAAAGAAAAAACTGTTACTAGCTGCTACAAAAACACACTGAAGTACACAGACTAGTGACACTGTGAAGCAACCACATAAGCCTGCAAAATAACCAATTAGCATCATGATGACAGGATCAAATTCACACATAACAACACTAACTTTAAATGTAAATGGGCTAAATACCCTAAGTAAAAGACACAGAATGACAAGCTGTACAAACAGCCAAGACCCATCAATATGCTGTCTTCAAGAGATCCAGCTCACCTACAAAAACACAAATAGGCTCAAAATAAAGGAATGGAGGAAAATTTACCAAGCAAATGGAAAACCATAAAACTCAGGGGTTGCAATCCTAGTTTCTAACAAAACAGACTTTAAACCAACAAAGATCAAAAAAGACAAAGAAGGGCATCACATAATAGTAAAGGGTTTGATCCAACAATAAAATCTAACTGACCTAAATATATATGCACCCAACAAAGGGGCATCCAGATTCATAAAGCAAGTTATTAGAGACCTTCAAAGAGACAGACTCCCACACAATAATAGTGGGAGACTTTAACACCCCACTGACAATATTACACAGATCATTGAGAGAGAAAATTAACAATGATATTCAGGACCTGAACTCAGCTCTGGACTAAGTGGACTTGATAGATATCCACAGAACTCTTCACCTAAAAACAACAGAATATACATCTTGTCACCACACAACACTTACTCTAAAGTTAATCACATAATCGGAAGTAAAACACTCCTCAGCAAATTCAAAAGAACTGAAGTCATAATGAACAATCTCTCTGACCACAGCACAATCAAATTAGAACTTAGGATTAAGAAATGTACTCAGAACCACACAACTACATGGAAATTGAACAACCCGCTCCTGAATGACTCTTGGATAAGTAATGAAATTAGGCTGGGCATGGTGGCTCACACCTGTAATCCTAGCACTTTGGGAGGTCAAGGCAGGAGATCACCAGAGGTTAGGAGTCCGAGACCAGCCTGGCCCACATGAGGAAACCCCATCTCTACTAAAAATACAAAAATTAGGCAGGCATGGTGGCGCGTGCCTATAATCCCAGCTACTCAGAAGGCTTAGGCAGGAGAATTGCTTGAATCCAGGAGGCAGAGGTTGCAGTGAGTAGAGATCATCCCACTGCACTCCAGCCTGGGTGACAGAGTGAAACTCCATCTCAAATAATAATAATAATAACAATAATAATAATAATGAAATTAAGGCAGAAATGAAGTTCTTTGAAACTAATGAGAACAGATAGATAATGTGTCAGTATCTCTGGGATGCAGCTAAAACAGTGTTAAGAGGGAAATTTATATTATAGCACTAAATGCCTACATCAGAAAGCTAGAAAGATCTCAAGTTAACAACCTAACATCACAACAGAAAGAACAAGAGAATCAAGTGCAAACAAACCCCAAAGCTAGCAGAAGACAAGAAATAACTAAAATCAGACCTTAACTGAAGGAGATAGAGACACAAAACCCTTCAAAAAAAAAAAAATCAGTGAATCTAGAAGGTGTGTTTTTTTTAATTAATAAAATAGATCACTAGTTATACTAATAAAGATGAAAAGAAAGAAGAATGAAATAAACAACATCAGAAATGATAAGGGAGATACTGCCACTCACCCCACAGAAATACAAACAGCCATCAGAGAATAATATAAATACATCTATGAACATAAACTAGAAAATCTAGAAGAAATGGATAAATTCCTGGACACATACACCCTTCCAAAACTGAACCAGAAAAAAATTGAATCTCTGAATAGACCAATAATGAGTTTTGAAATTAAGGCAGTAATAATTAGCCTACCAACCAAAAAAAACCCAGGTCCAGATGAATTCACAGAGGCACAAAGAAGAGCTGGTACCATTTCTGCTGAAACTATTCCAAAAAATTGAAAAGGAGGTCTCCTTTATAACTCATTCTGTGAGGTCAGCATCATCCTGATACCAAAACCTGGCTGAGATAACAACAACAACAACAACAAAAACCTCAGGCCAATTTCCTTGATGAACATCAATGCAAAAATCCTCAGTGAAATACTGGCAACCCAAATCCGGCAGCACATCGAAAGTTCATCCACCATGATCAAGTTGGCTTCATCCCAGGATGCAAGTTTGATTCAACATGTACAAATCAATAAATGTGATTCATCACATAAACACAACTAAAGACAAAACCACATGATTATCTCAATAGGTGCAAAAAGGGCCTTCAATAAAATTCAACATCTCTTCATGTTAAAAACTCAATAAACTAGGTATAGAAGGAACATGCCTCGAAATAATAATAAGAGCCATAGATGATAAATTCACAACCAATATCATGTTGAATGGCAAAAGCTGGAAACATTCTCTACAAAACCCAGCATAACACAAGGATGCCCTCTCTCCCCACTCCTGTTCAACATAGTATTGAAAGTTCTGGCCAGGGAAATCAGGTAAGAGAAATAAATAGAGTATTCAGATAGGAAGAGAAGAAGTCAAATTATCTTTGTTTGCAGATGACATAATCCTATCTCTAGAAAACCTCATCATCTCAGCCCAAAAGCTTCTTAAGCTGATAAGCAACTTCAGCAAAGTCTTAGAATATAAAATCAGTGTGCAAAAATTACTGACATTCCTATACACCAACAGCAGGCAAGCAGAGAGCTAAATTATGAATGAACTCCCATTCACAATTGCTTCAAAAAGAATAAAATACCTAGGAATACAGCTAGCAAGGGAAGTGAAGAATCTCTTCAAGAAGAACTAAAACTACTGCTCGAAGAAATTAGAGAGGACACAAATGGATAAACATTCAATGCTCATGGATAGGAAGAATCAATATCGTGAACTGGTCATACTACCCAAACTAATTTATAGATTCAATGCTATTCCCATTAAACTACCACTGACATTCTTCACAGAATTAGAAGAAACTATTTAAAAATTAATATGGAACCAAAAAAATAGGATAAATAGCCAAGACAATCATAAGCAAAAAGAACAAAGCTGGAGGCACTGTGCTATACAACTTCCAACTATACTACAAGACTATAGTAACCAAAACAGCATGGGACTGGTACAAGAACAGACACATAACTCGGGTGGCTGAGGCAGGAGAATGGCGTAAACACGGGAGGCGGAGCTTGCAGTGAGCTGGGATCTGGCCACTGCAGAGCGAGACTCCGTCTCAAAAAAAAAAAAAAAAAAAAAAAAAAGGAACAGACACATGGACCAAAGGAATTGAACAAAGAACTCAGAAATAAGACTGTACATCTACAACCATCTGATCTTTGGCAAAAACAAACAATGGGGAAAGCATTCCCTATTTAATAAATGATGCTGGGAGAACTGGCTAGCCATATGCAGAAAATTGAAACTGGACCCTTTCCTTATACCATGTGCAAAAACTAAAGATGGATTAACAACTTAAATGCAAAACCCAAAACTGTAAAAGCCCTTGGAGAAAATCTAGGCAGTATCATTCAGGACATAGGCATGGGCAGAGATTTTATGACAAAGATGCCAAAAGCAAAAATTGACAAATGGGATCTAATTAAACTAAAGAGCACAGAAAAAAAAAAAAAAAAAAAAACTATCAACAAAGTAAACAGACAACCTACAGAATGGGAGAAAATTTTTGCAATCTATTCATCTGACAAAAGTCTAATATCCAGAGTCTACAAGGAACTTAAACAAATTTACAGGAAATAACCCCATTAAAAAGTGGGCAAAGGACATGAACAGACACTTCTCAAAAGAAGGCATACATGCAGCCAACAAATATATGTAAAAAAATGCAACATCATTGATCATTAGAGAAATGCAAATCAAAACCACAATGAAATACCATCTCATGCCATTCAGAATGGTTATTACTTAAAAGTCGAAAAACAAGAGATACTGGCAAGGTTGCAGAGTAAAAGGAATGCTTTTACACTGTTGGTGAGAGTGTAAATTAGTTCAACCATTGTTGAATACGGTGTGGCAATTTCTCAAAGACCTAGAGGCAGAAATACCATTTGACCCAACAATCTCATTACTGAGTATATGCCCAAAGGAATATAAATTATTCTTTTATAAAGATACATGTGCACATAGGTTCATTGCAGCACTATTCACAATAGCAAAGACATAGAATGAGCCTAAATGCCCATCAGTGATAGACTGGATAAAGAAAATCTGGTACATACACACCGTGGAATACTGTGCAGCCATAAAACAAAGAACAAAATCTTGTCCTTTGCAGGGACATGGATGGTGTTGGAAGCCATTATCCTTAGCAAACTAATGTAGGAACAGAAAACCAAACACCGCATGTTCTCACTTGTTAGTGGGAGCTGGATGATGAGAACGCATGGACACATGATGGGGAACAACACACACAGGGGCCTATTGGGGGCATGGGGTGGGGGTAGGGAAAACATTAGGAGGAATACCTTAATGGATGCTGCACTTAATACCTAGGTGATGGGATGATCTGTGCAGCAAACCACCATGGCACACATTTACCTATGTTATCTTTAGATCATTTTTACCTTTTTTAAAAAATGTTTCTTTTTGACCTGAAATTACAGAATCTTGTGTAAGTATCCTTCCCTATTCCATTTTTAAATACAAATTTAGAAGACTTTGAAAAATTAAAAATGGACATCCATGGCCTGTTTGATGCCCATTAGATCCCTATAGTACTTAGATCCATGTTTGGTTCTCTGTTCCTATGTTAGTTTGCTGGATAATAGCTTCCAACTCCATCCATGTCCCTGCAAAGGACAAGATCTTGTTCTTTATGGCTGCATAGTATTCCATGGGGGTATATGTACCACAGTTTCTTTATCTAGTCTATCATTGATGGGCATTTAGGCTGAATCCATGTCTTTGCTATTGTGAATAGTGCTGCAGTGAACCTATGGGTGCATATATCTTTATAATAGAATAATTTATATTCCTTTGGGTATATACTCAGTAATGGGATTGCTGGGTCAAATGCTATTTCTGCCTCTAGGTCTTTCAGGAATCACCACACTGTATTCCACAATGGTTCACCTAATTTACACTCTCACCCACAGTGTAATATGCAATATACAAATTTTACCCAGAATGAATATAAGTTTAATTTCTTACAGGTATGCTCAGTGCTTTAAGTTTCATGTGTATTACTTTGGCCAGTTTTGGACAAGGTTATTAATTTATGTATTAACTAATTTATGTAATTAGAATCATTTATTAATGGTGCTAGCCTATTACTTTCTAATGATGGCTTGACATTGCATGATCAACCTTTTTCCTACTGGAGTATTTTAATTGATGCTTTTTTACTTTGTCTTTTCTTCCTATAATAGCTATCTGATATTTTTCCCTTTTCTTTGAGCAATTCATAGCCTAACTCTATGCCTTTTGTAGTATAATACTTTTGTTCCTTTGCATGATTGCAAGATACCAAGTATTCGTATCATTGCTGTGTGACTTCTGTTATTTTACATGGTCATTGGCCACATTGCATCACCAATATTGATCTGTTTGCCATTCTCAGATATTGGTCTTTTTCATTAATAGATAAACTGCTCACTTTTTTTTTTTTTTTTTTTTTTTTTTGAGATGGAGTGTCACTGTGTCGCCCAGGCTGAAGTGCAGTGGCCGGATCTCAGCTCACTGCAAGCTCCGCCTCCCGGGTTTATGCCATTCTCCTGCCTCAGCCTCCCAAGTAGCTGGGACTACAGGCGCCCGCCACCACGCCCGGCTAGATTTTTGTATTTTTTTAGTAGAGACGGGGTTTCACCGTGTTAGCCAGGATGGTCTCGATCTCCTGACCTCGTGATCCGCCTGCCTCAGCCTCCCAAAGTGCTGGGATTACAGGCTTGAGCCACCGCGCCCGGCCACTGCTCACTTTTTAATGTTTTAGTTTCACTAAATTTAAATTGCACTTAACTTATTCAATTTCAGCTTTTTTTTTTTTTTTAGCTTCCTGATTCCCCATTTCTTACTCTGCTCACTAATCTTTTTCCTTCTTATTTGACATCCTCACACAAGCTGTGTATGGATAACTGTACATTTGAAGTGAACTGTGTGAGGATAACATCCTTTCTTTAACAAAGGAAGAGGACCAAAATGAAACTTCACCTCCCGTCTGAAAATCATTGACTCCCCTTCTACAAAATAGTGTATATTTGAATCAGTTATATTTTCTTTTTCTCCTTTATTGCTTTGTAGTGTTAATTGTACGTGCATGCATGCACATACAATTACAAACATGTTATGACTTCTTACTTCCTAATTTAACAATAACATTAACAATAATTATCGTCACTAATAGTACTGAGCATCTACATTGAGATAGACACTCTTTCGAGGGCTCCATATGTCTTATATAATTTAATTCTAAATTACCAATTATTGAATATTACTAAGTACTATCCTTGTCACCATTTTGCACACCTGGTAAGTTGTAGAGTGGGAATTCAAACATAGGCATCTCACCCCAAGGCCTCAGCAATTTTAACTGCAATAATATATGGCCTTTTAAAAAGTACGATTAAGACAATGTGTTCATGATGCCAAAACAACCAGTTGAAAAAGGTGAAACTAGTCCAAGCCAGATTGTTCTTTATTGAGATAAAAAGGATTACAACTGATCAAATTATATTACTTTCCTTTTAATTCATTTTGTAGTGCAGATGCAATGTGAAAATTGGTTGTCATAAATATTTTTTCTTTCTCTCTTTTAGTGTCATTGGCTCCTTTTTTCTTTTAACTTTCAAATTTATCCTCTTGCCTAATTTTTTCATTAATTTCTTCGGAAAACCCACATATACTCACGCACCAAAAATATGTTAATTGGAAATGATATTGGATTGGTTATATGAACATGTGAATTATTTTTATAAATTATTTTCTGATATTTTAAAATTTAGGAATAGAATACAAAAACTTTATGTTTATGAAGAGTCTTATCAATTTCCATCCTAGGAGCTGATTCGAAGTAACGTAGGGAGTTTTTGTAGCTGACTTGGCATCTGGAGCACAGGATTTTGGTACTCCCATTATGTGCCGTTGTCCTATCTATGGTCGCAGCTACAGTGGTGTCAAACAGTTTTGGACACAGTGACAATGGTCTACCAAAAGCTCCGGGCATGCATTCCTCCATTCTTCTGCCTCAGAGCTTTCTCTGAAGCCAAAGGCTCTCCCTCAGCTCTTGTGCAGGGAAGACTGGAAGGGTGAGGGACTTGCCACCACCTGCAGCAACCCTCAATAATGAAGACAAGAAAGGATATTGAGAATAAAGGCAGCAACCTGACATCTTTCAGATGAACAATTTTGGGGCACATTCTACAGAATTCCTCAGAAAATCCCCAGTAGAATTGATCCTTGGCTGCCCAGATCATTAAACAACTCAATAGCATTATTGACTTTTCCTTCCCTGTCTCATTCTCCTCACTCTGCTTTCTGGGATTCATCTTCCAAAAAAATTACCAACATCCAAGTTCGAATGTTAGACTCTCTTTTGGGACAACCCAAACAAAGATAGGCATTTAAGATTAAATCTTCCAATAACTTATAGCACCCAGTGTTCTTTTGAATCCTGCATTTTCATTTCAAATTTTCAATGGTACTCTAAAAACCTTTTTAGCCCTATGTACATGTTATGTAGTAGCATGATTTATCTGTTTCAGGGAGATGATAGATTTATATATACCTGAAATGTACATTTAAATGCTTCAAATCTATATTTTAAAGTAAAAACTCTTGAATTTTGAGATCATTTAAAGAGCATTTGTTACTGTATGTTTACCTTCTCTAACTATGCATAGTTCACTTGTTAAAACCCAGTGATAAAGGAAGGGACATATTTCCTTAACTTGACATTTCATTCTGTAGGATGTTATTTTTTCCAAGAATTCTGTTTTATGGGACTGTATTAGGAAAGTGTTTATTTGACATCTGTCATGATAGGTTTCATTTACTGTTTTCTTTATTTTATCTTACTCTTGAAGGTCAAAAACCAGTGTATTCAAGAAAACCTCCCACCAGGTACCAGCGGACTAGCAACATCTGAGCCACGTTTCTCTCATTCAGTGGAGAAAGCATGTTACATGCAGCTGCTTAAGCCTTTTCTTTTCTCCAAGGTGCTAATTTAGTTAGTATTTAGTGAGTAACAAAATTACCTTTAAAAACAGAAAATAAATTAACAGGTTTATTTATTTTTCTTTATTTTTATCCTTCCCAAAACCTGAATCTATACATGTCTGGTATTAAATGATGTTTAATGATTAACATTGACTGTCTGGTGATATGTAATTATTTAGAAATTCAAAAACATCGAGGTTGTAGAGAGAAAAAGTAAAACCTGTGGATTTGAAGTGTGTCAGAAATGTATTCTAAAGCTTTATGCAAATAACCAAGCCTCCTTTCTATAGTCAGGTCTCAGATGCATATGTGTATGTATGCTGGGTAGGTTTTCTGCTTCCTAAAGTGCTTTTGTTAACACCATAATTTTAAATTAAGTTTTTCAGAAAGCTGTTCCTGCTGTACATTTTGGCATCTAAGATTAGGTCAGTGGCCATAAATCTCATTTATGTACTTAATGCAAAGGAGATATTGCTGTCTTGGGAATCACGTGAGACAGATTCCTTACTTTGCCCCTCTTACAAGATATTGACATATAAAACAAAATGCTTCCATTTTGTTTTGCATCTTTCTTCATTTAAAACTTTAAATAAAGAATGTTTATGCAGGGTTCTTTTTCATTCATAAAAATGGAAATCACCCTTAGTGTCTGCATGAGTAGGCTTGTATTCTTGTTCACGTATTCGCATGATAGATTGGCCCATAAAATCTTTACATTTGGCTTGTGCAGCTGAGTTCATGGCTGAATACGGAATGATAAAGAAGCTTTAGCATTTTGTAGAAAGCGAAGAAATCATGCCTTCTAGATGGCCCTTAAGCTAGCTTTTAACTGCCTGGAAATCAAGTAGAAATGTATAATCAAACTTGTCGTTAAAACACATGTTTAGTGTAAATCTTTGGAGCATAATCTGTAAATTAATGCAAAAAGGTTCTCTAATATTTGTTTGGTTGTCATTATATTTGCATGGAAATCTGCCAATCCAAACATATATTTTTTTTAACCTTTCTATCCATCAGAAGTTAAAATAGAAATGATGGATTGTGTCACTGACCAGTCCAACAGCCTATTTCTTTCAACACATTACTGTGTATTTACTGTTTTAGCTATATTGTTTTCAATTTCTGGCAAATAGTCAGTTTTTGATCCTGAGTAAAAAATGTCAGTGCTCACATTTCCTGTGGGGTTTTGGCCTTTTTGTGAAAAAGGTAGGGGAGAGCTAAGTGAATTATGATGCTGTCATCTGAAGAAACCACAATGTATTTCTTTGCCAAATTTTAGCAAGAACAGAACTGATCATCTGCTTGTACAAGCCTTTCCTTGAACCCTACCAGCAGTTCACTCAGGCTTCTCTGCCTGTTCTCTTTCATGCTGTGAGAATGTAGCATACAGAAGTCCCTTTAACCTTCCCTTTGCAAGGTTAATTGATTTAGTTAACCACGAGGAAGATAAATTTTGTCAAAGGAATTTAGAAGTCTAAATTTAGAAATTCAGGTATTTAGAATTTCACAACTAAGCTAAATAATAGTAAAATTAAAATAAGTTGCCTCAATGCAAATAGTTTATGGAGAATCCTTGTCTTTTATTTTATTTTATTTATTGAAAACTGACACCTCTCTCAATCACAACTCTATTTCCCTGCATTCTATATATACACAAATGCTATCTGCTACTACTAGATACATTTGTGTATAATAATCTTAGAAATCAATACATTCTGAGTGTTAATAATGGCTAATACACATTGTAATTATCTGGTATTATAGATTATCATGCTTATGTGGACCTCAATCACCATGAGTCTGTATCTTCTAATATCTTCTACTGACTGATATGGTTTGGCTCTGTGTCTCCACCCAAATCTCATCTTGAATTGTACTCCCGTAATTCCCATATGGGAGGGACCCAGTGGGAGGTAATTGAATCATGGGGGCAGTTTCCCCCATACTGTTCTTGCAGTAGTGAATAAGTCTTATGAGATCTGATGGCTTTATCAGGGGTTTCCGCTTTTGCATCTTCCTCATTCTCTCTCTGCCTGCTGCCATCCACGTAAGATGGGAGTTACTCCTCCTTGCCTTCCACCATGATTGTTGAGGCTTCCCCAGCCATGTGGAACTGTAAGTCCAATTAAACCTCTTTCTTTAGCAAATTGCCCAGTCTCGGGCAATTTATCAGCAGCATGAAAATGGACTAATACACCGACCCACAAGGAAGTGTCTGTTTGAACTAATGACATTATTTTCCTACCTATTTGGAACAATTCATTTAAAAATTCTCAATGTTAAGAATTGTGACAAAGATTCTTCTTTAGTTTTACATAACTTCACATTATCTTCCTTGATAAATAATTTGAGTCTTTATTTCCTCTTAGTACCTTGTTCTCTTATCACCTTTTCTTCTTTTGGTCAGTCATATCCAGTCTTTCCATAACATTCATTTAGCAATACCTTTTTTTTTTTTTTTTTTTTTTTTTTTGAGACAGAGTCTTGCTCTGTCACCCAGGCTGGAGTGCAGTGGCGGGATCTCGGCTCACTGCAAGCTCTGCCTCCTGGGTTCACTTAGCAATACTTTTTAAGCACCTAGTCTGTGTCAAGTACTATGCTAGTTGCTGGATTTATTACAGAGAATAAAATAGACATTTTCTGTACTCACAACGTTTAGAGTCTAGTGGGGAAAATACATGTAATTATACAAAGTAGAGGAGAGAGAGAGAGACAAAAAAGGGAAAGAGAAAGAAATGCACCTAAATCAGATTTTTGCATTCCAGGTGTCAAAGGGGTTACCAGGTGAAGATGCAGAAAGAAGGAGAAAAATGGTGCCTGTCAGGGATAATTAATAGCATTTTAAAGCCTAGGAGCAAGAGAGAGTATGATGACACAGAGGACCTGAAAATAGTGGTAGAGGCTATGATGGACTCTACCTTTTCACAATGAGGAAATATGGAGCTCATTAATTTTTATATTTATATATATATATATATATATATATATACACACACACACACACACATACACATATAAGTTTGCCTAACTTCGTCCAAGTGCATTGAGGTCTTGATGGTTCATGTTGCAGTGAAGATGAGTGAACTAAACAGAGAAGCTCTCATGTTGTAGAGGATTTTAAATAAACAAGATACAGTAGTCATAGCATTATGCTGTTGTAGCTGGAGGGTTTGCAATGTATTTGATCAGGAGTTAAGCAAATAACTGAGTAGCCAAGTGGTCATGGCATAAGTTGGTAAGGTTTGATATGGTAAGGTAGAGAGTCAAACTAGAGAGGGGCTGCTCAGTCTAAAGTTACTCAAAATACTCTATTTTTCTAATAAAGCACGGGCTTAAAACCTCTGAATCAACCCAGCCGTCTTATTTCCTAGATGAGGAAACCAAGGCCTAGGGAAGTTAGAGACCAAAGTCTCACAACAAGTGAGCAGCAAAGATGGCACTGGAACACATCTCCTGACTTTCACTTCGCTCACTCACCACTGTTTAAAGAACCTTTTCTAGAAATTTTTGTCAGTACTTTTGGAACAGAAAAATTATATTTGATTTCAGTAAGTTGATTTTAGGAAGCATTTACAAACTAGACTACAACTGCTAAGCAAGAACTACAATGTTTTATATGCTGCAAAAGCTTGCAGCATTACACATAATGTAACCAGTGTAGATTGCAGAATACAAGATTTGAATGATTAAGGCAATTTCCTTATATTGAAATTTGTACATTTTATAGGGGCTTTGCACTTGTAGTTCTTCTCCCAAATACTGGCATGGCTCACTTCTTCATGCCTCTTACATGCCACCTTCTCAGCAAGGTCTTTCCTGGCTACTCTGAATGCCACACTCCCACTCTAATATTTCCTCTGCTGGTTCCTTGCCTTAAATGTCTGTTTAACACTCATCCCTGTCTAACATGGGATATATTTTACTTCTTCAGTTTTTCATACTGTCTGTGATCCTCAGCTAGAATGTAGGTTCTTAGTGAGGTAGGGATGGGGAGGTAAAAATTCTGACATCCTGAAGGAACTTAGTAAATATTTATTGAATACTACATAAAGCACAATTATTCTGTCACTTATAAGACTACTTGCATGCCAGACATGGTGGCTTATGCCTGTAATCACAGAACTTTGGGAGGCTGAGGTGAGAAGGTTGCTTGAACCCAAGAGTTTGAGACCAGCTTGGGCAATATAGCAAGACCCCATCTCTAAAAAAATTTTTTTTTTTAATTAGCTGGGCATGGTGGTGCATGTCTGTAGTCCCTGCTACTCAGGAGGCTGAGGTAGGAGGATCGCTTGAACCTAAGAGGTTGAGGCTGCAGTAAATCACGTTTGCACCACTGCACCCAGCCCAGGCAACGGAAAGACCCTCTCTCTTAAAAAAAATTATTTTTAAATTTTAAAAGATTATTTGGCTAATTTTAAAAGAAACTAAAAGTAAAAACTGATTTATTAATTATGTATGTAACTTAGTATTTCCATATACAAAATTTGCAAATACAATTGAGCTTTAATAGGTAGTTATATTTTGTATTTGACAAATCGAAATCAGTTTTGACTGTTTTCAAGAAAAATGATAATAGGTTTATGCTATTTTTATCTGTGGACGTGAAAAAATTCAATGTTGGAGGAGAGAATACAATAAAAGTAAAGGTGAGACAGAGTAAGTTTACACATGTTCGAGTTCAGAAAACACTGACAATTTTCTAAACTCATGGTGCCAATTCCCACTTCCATCAGCAATGTATTGTTTTTGTTCCGTATCTTTGTCAACAGTTAGGACTGTCAGGGTTTTTAAAATTTTTTCTATTCTGATTTGTATATTGTGGTATCTTGTGTTGGTTTTAGTTTACATTTACCTAATTACTACTGAGATTGAACTTCTCTCCATGTATTTATCAGCCATTTTGTGTCTTGTCTATTTTTCTATTGTGTTATCTGTCCTTTTTATTGATTTACATTATTTCTTTATATATTCTAGATATATATAAAAATATTTGACAAATATTTTTGTTGGAGATATCTTTTCCCATTCTGTTGTTTGACTTTTCAGTGTTTTAATGGTATCTTGTATGAGCAGAATTTGTCAATTTAGTGCAGTACAGTTTATTATTTTTCCCTTATGGTTAGTGCTTTCAGTGTCCTCTTTAAGAAAACATTTACAAGTTCAAGGCCATGAAGAAATGTTATGATATCTTCTAGAAAGTTTATTGTTTACCTTCCAGATTTAGATCTACAGTATCCTCCCTCCTCCACCCCCAGCTGATTTTTGTGGATAGCGTGAGGTTAGGTATTAGATTTTATGTTTTCTACATGTGCATACAATGGAATCAGCCCCATTGATGAAAAGGATAATTCTTTCTCCAGGGCTATGCAGTGTTACCTTTCTCATAAATTAAGTATTCATACAACTGTGTCCCTTTTTCCAAACTCTTTTATCTGTTCTCTTGGTCTAATTGTCTACTTTTGTTCTAATACCACAATGTCTGAATTATAGTAGCCTTTAAGTAAGTCTTGATATTTAATAGCATAAGTCCTCCAGCTTTGTTCGTTAGAATTATCTTGGTATTTTTTAACCGTTTGCATTTCCATGAACATTTTAGATTCAGTTTGTCAATTTGAACAACAACAACAACAAAAACCCAGCTGGAATTCAGATTAGGAACGTATTAAACATATAAACTAATTCGGGGAAAATGTCAAACTTCAAAATCTGAACAGCAAATGCGCAATCACATGTGATGCTAAGGAACCTTCAAATCCAAAAAGGAGAAATCAAGGGCACCAAATGTAACAAACTCCTGTACTTTTTCCATCTTTTTGTGATTTTTTGCACTGGGCTATGTAAAAATTCTTAGCTCAATCTTCCAGCTCAATAAGCTGATGATTCTGTCTGTTCTTTCTGCTATTCATCCCAAGTACTAAGATTTTGTTTTATTTAAACTTATCATTGTTTCACTTTCATAGCAGCCAGTTTTGTTAAGACAGACACATCTTTCCTAATTTATCTGATACTAATTATAATAATTTTATTTTGTTTCCCATATTATTCAGTTTCCTAAAAGGTAAAATTCTTTTGTTTGTTGAGTTCAATGCCTCATGCCTCTTTTTCGTGCCCGTATTGGTTTTGCTTCAATTTTGGTAATTATTGACTATCAGTTTATATTTATGGACAAGCATCTTGATTCCTGATTACTGCTATCTGCAATGCATGTTCTCAGTTTCAGTGACAATCTTTTATCTCCTGGTCCTGAGTGCAGGTTTCAAATATAAGAGCTGTCTTTGGGAGATAGAGGAGAGGAAATGTTAGAAGTTGTAAAAGGAACTGCTAGAAAGAACTGAGAACAACTTAAGTAACAACATTATAAGGCACAGTAGAAGGAAGGAACAGTTTTGTATCTACGTAACTGATGCACTTATCTGTATTATATTCTTCGTCTTATTTTTGTTGAGTTTAAGAAAAATAGCGTTCTGGCTAATACGGTGAAACCCCGTCTCTACTAAAAAAAAACAAAAACACTAGCCGGGCGAGATGGCGGGCGCCTGTAGTCCCAGCTACTCGGGAGGCTGAGGTAGGAGAATGGCATAAACCCGGGAGGCGGAGCTTGCAGTGAGCTGAGATCCGGCCACTGCACTCCAGCCTGGGCGACAGAGCGAGACTCCGTCTCAAAAAAAAAAAAAAGAAAAATAGCGTTTATTTTTCCCTCCCATTCCTCCTACTTCTCCAGTTAGCAATTTCTAACTATTTTGAAAGATGCCTTATAACTTTATGCAACACATTATCTCTCTACTAATATGGCATCTTCAGACATTCTCTATTGCTCTATTGTCCCCTACTATAAAGGGTGAGGAGTTAGCTAAATTTTATTTGATGTTTACCATATGCTGGGCACTGTATTACCTCATTTATCCTCACAACAACCTGAATTATGTACTGTTATTATCCTCATTTTACAGATGATGAAGCTGAGGCATCTAGAAGTTCATGAGGTCAAATTTACATAGCAAGCCAGTGGTGGGATACACTCAAGCACACCGGCTTTGACGCCTCTGCTTTAACCTCTTTGCAATATGGCTTCTCCATAGGTCAGCAAAATACCTATATTATAACTCTGTTATTGAAGGATTATATAAGAATATTTGGTACTTTTCTCAAGGTATTTAGCTATGAAATTTTAAATGAGAAATTTAAGTGTAGAAATTTGTCATATGTTATAAAACTATTTCCCACAGAATTCTGATAGCAATGGTTCCTCAGTACTGATGCTTAGCAAATACGTATTGGATGAATTCTTCTGCTACATTTAGTTGTTTTATTAGTAATTGTGAAAATAATTCCCCTGTACTGTTAAAGCAATTTGATGATAGAATAACTTTAGAGCATTAATCCTTACTTTTAAGTGAATTCTCCTTGGGCAAACAATACATAAAGATGAAGTGATCCAGCATAAAGTGAACAATAGCCTTTTATTAAAATGTCTAAATATGGCAGTAACTAAAGAGGTCAGCTGGCAACTGCACTGTTTTGGAAAGCTACTGACTTTGGGAGCAAAGTGATGTTGACAGAGTCACCTCTACTGTTCAGATTTTGAAGTCTGATGACATCCTGTGTTCACTCTGTAAATAAAAATACCTTAAGAAAAAAAAAGGAAACAAAATGTTTTCCCTCCTTCCCCAAATGGCACACTCTCTTGGCTGTAGTCCCATAAATATGTTCATTGAAACAAAACCAAAAATGTGTAAAGCCAGACATAAAACCAAAATTCTCTATGAGAAAGCTGACTTGAAGACATTCACAGAAAAGTGACACATCTAAAGCCTCTTATACCTTAATAACATCATCCTTAAATAGATTTTTTAATGCCATGTTCAGAATTTGACCTTGTTTTTAAAAATCCAATTTAATTACTTTATGTCACCACTAATACAAGATTTGAGAAGAAAAGGATTAAAATCCATCTCGAAGTCATCCGTGAACGTTGTCTTCATTATTTTTTCTTTTATTCTTTTATTTGTTGTTTAAATAACATAATATTTGAATGAAAATGTTAAAAATTCTGTTCAAAGGCGTTGTTAAACTCCTTCTGAAAACTGAAGAGAATTTTCCTATTTTTTTTATTCCTTCAATCAAGTAGGTACAACCTGAGATAAACATGATGTTCAGAGGCATATAATAGAGTTCAGAGTATAAGAACAAGCTGATAATCAAGTAGTTTCCTACTAATCCAGGAAATGTCCCACAATACAGAACAGTTTGGAAAATATGGGAGAAAAATTAAGAGATATAGAGGAGAATTTGAGGAGGTCACACTTTCAAATAAATAGGAATAAATAGGTAGTGGTAGAAAAATAATTTTTGAAAATAGAATAAAATTGTCCTTAGTTTTAAAAACGTATAATTATTCAGATTAAAGCTCCCACCCAAAGAGAGCACCTGGTAGATGCTCTCAGGGTTCTACTCTCCAACTCCAAAGCAAAACAGAAATGTAGCGATACAGAAAAGACAAGGAAAGGAAATTTTAAATCATATAGGTTTGACATGACCAAAAATTATTAGAAAATGGTTGTGAAACTGCCTTTGCAGAATTATGATAGTAAAAGAAATCTGACATAGTTGACTCCATTTTGCTTCTGACCTCCAAGCCATCCTTGGTCATTCCTAGGCGAAGGCCAAGCTAACCTTGGGAGGAATTTACTTTATAGTTTAAGGCAAGTATGACAATAGTCCCTCCCTAATCTAACCCTCTCCTTGCTTAGAGACCAAAAACCTCCTTTGTAAGAATAGGATTATGGGAAGGGCTTCAGTGTGGCTAAAATGTAGGCATAGTGTCTATAATCCCTTACTGCTCAAGATTCATGGGGCCAGAGGTCACAAGATTTGTGACTTTTCCAATTATTCCTGTAGATAACATCACTATGTAGAAGCTAAGATTGGTTCTCAAGATATTTTTTCAGACTGACCCCACGTCCCCACATGGACCCATGACTCATGACTCAACTGGTCCTGCAGCCCCACCGGAGGTAGACTCAGTGCATGAGGGCTGTTTTCCACACCCTTGTGATTTTATCCCCAACCAATCAGCAACACCCATTTCCTGGCCCCCTGCCCACTAAATTCTCCATAAAAACCCTAACCCCTGAGTCTTTGGAGAGACATTTGAGTGATAACTTCAGTTCTCCTGTGTGGGCCGGGTTCCCGTCAGTTAAACTCTTTCTCTACTGCAATGCCAGAATCTCAGTGAATTGATTTTGTCTGTGAAGTGGTCAGGATGAACCCATCAGGAAATTACAGTGGCAGTACAAATTGAGAAGTGGGAAGAAGCGTGTCTATTCAGAGTCACCTCTAGATGAGTGAAATAGTATTAGGAAGACCTTTTTTAGAAAATCCATAAAACTGCCTTTTTTCTTACCTTCTTATTGAAGTATTCCCACAGAGAAAAGAGCACAAATCAAGAATACAACTTAATGAATGTTTACAAAGTGATCACACCTGTATAACTATTACCCAAGTCAAGAAATAAAACGTTATCAAAACCACAGAAGTTCTCCCTTCTTTGTGCCCTTCGCAGTCACTGTTGCTCCCCTCTTTCCGGAAAGTAACCACAGTTCTCACAATTAATACATAGATGATTAGTTTTGCTTGTTTTTGAACTCTATAGATGAAAGTATTTGGTATTTACTCCTGTGTATTCTGTTGCGCCTGGCCTCTTTTGAAACCACCTTTACAAACTTATGACAGTAGGAGAAATATGACATAGTTGACTCCATCTTGCTTCGAGCCTTATAAGCTGGCTGTCTTCACTCTGTCCTTGGCATAGGCCAAGCTAACCATGGGAGGAATTTAGTTTATAGTTTAACCTTAAAGCAAGGGTGATGATAGCGCTCTCCAAAGTTAAATTGCCTTTGTAAAACTATTGAAAGACCACAAGATTAGGATTACAGAAGGAAACTGAACTCTGCTAAAATGTAGGCATAGTTTCTATAATCCCTTACTGCTCAGAGGTCATCATGGGATCAGAGGTCACAAGATTTGTGACTTCCCTAGTTGTTCCTGTAGATAACATCACAATTGAAGAACCTAAGATTGGCCTTTTGAGGGTTTTTTTCAGACTTTTCCATTTCTGATGACCAGCTGACTCCACTCATACCCATGGAATTTAGGGAGACCCTTCAGAGAGGTCAGGGTTCAGAAAACTGACTGAATATTTTGAGAGCTTTTATTTTTTTCTCCCTCCCAAAATTACATTGAAATGACAGAAGAAATGTAAAATAATAATAAATCTATAGCAACTTTAGACAGCAGGGAAGAGTGCCATTAGCAGTGTGAGTTTTTGGAAGGTATAAAAGAAATAGAATAAGGTGGATGGCCAATTACAACAAAGATGACCCTGCAACTCCACAGAGAAGGAAAAAATTCTGCAAAACAAAAGGAACCGTGAAAATAAGCCCAAGGTTAACAACTGCAGGGAACTAGAAGGAAAAGGCTATGTCTGGAGAGCCAGCTATTTAATTATGGGGTAGTAAAACAATTGCACAAGCACTCTGCTTGCAAAGCGGTTGGCTTTCTTACATACAGGATAAAGCCACAAATACAAAAATCTAAATCTGATGCGGGAGATTCCCAAAGGAACCTTTGATTGGGTAGAGTCTCCTCTGACTTATGGACCCCAAAAGAGAAGGAAGTATATACACTCAAGAGATATCCAAGCATACAAGCCAGCTGACGGTGTGTCCAGAACCCATGTAATATCTACACCCTTGGAGCCAGGTGAACATTTTCATTTGAAATATGTTCCAGCTAACAACATAAGAACCAGACAAAGCGGCATCAACCTTAACAAACAAAATAATATATCCTTTGGGAAAACAAAATTAATTTGGGAGATAAATGAAATTTCAGAATTACTTAATTTTTTTAGTGACATTCAAGCAGATAATATGTCTGAAAAAAAAAGCCATGAAAATGATTAGTTATTTTTTAAAAATCGGTAGTTGGACTGAAAAGTAGAAAGAACAAACTAAAGATCAGTTTAATGAACTGAAAGGTTGGACAAACTACTTTTCACATAGCTCCATGTAAAATGGCAAACAGGAAAAGAGTATAAGAATTTGTTAGGCTTAACGTCATTTCTTTTCCTTTTTGGGTTTTGCAAATTCTCAGCCTTGTAATTCTTTTTCAGTCTTTCTTTCCTAATCTTGCTTTACATTTTCCAGAAATTTCTTACTCTTCTTGTATGTTGGTAGCATGCCTCTAACTTTGCACTATTTCTAAAAATATATTTTTATTATATATTATTATAAATATACACTATATAAATAAATATATATAATAAACACATATATTTCTTGAGACATAGTCTCGCTCTGTCACCCAGGCTGGAGTGCAGTGGCTGATCTTGGCTCACTACAACCTCCATCTCTCATGGTCAAGCAACTCTCAAGCCTCAGCCTCCTGAGTAATTGGGATTATAGGCATGCACCAATACGCCTGGCTAATTTTTGTATTTTTAGTGGAGACAGGGTTGAGATATTGGACAGCCTGGTCTTAAACTCCAGGCCTCAGGTGACCCATCTGCCTCGGCCTGCAAAGGTGCTGGGATTACAGTTGTGAGTCATGGTGCTCAACCTCTAAGAATTTATTTTTAGATTTGCCTTTCTACTGTCACTTCAGGAGAATTTGGAAAGGGATGAGACATAAATACTTAAGTTCAGTTGGTCACCTTGAACCACAACAATATAATCATAAGATTTGAGGGAAGAGCCTTTCACATTCATTACCTTGGGGTTTTTTAATTTTCTTTCACATTTGGTTTATTTTTCAGAATGTGCGTAGACACCATGTTCCCAGAAGTACTTTTCTCAGTAGACTGCCGTGTCCACCAGAGTGACATGAAGATTGGTGATGGTCTCTCTCCACCTAAAACAATCCTGCACATTCAGAGTATTTCTCACTAGGCACCTGCTAGCACTGGACACTATAGTTAGTCTATGAAGGTTAGTAGACTTGCTTAAGGTTTTTTTGTTTTTGTGGCAACCAAGTAGGTGAAGTAAGTTGACCAGCTGGCTCTTTTTCAATAACAAAGTTTAAAAATAAAAACGCATTAGTGATCGCAAGTATGTATATTGACAGCTTTAAAATGCAAGACCTTGATTACAATCCTATGAAAAAATCCCATAAAATATATTTATATATGATTTCATCTAGGAAAAGCTATTCCAAATACATTATACACAAATTTTTTGGTAATTAACTAAAAATAAAATGTCTTTTTTGGTACAGTTTTAAATGTGAAAATGATTCCTGGATCAGTTTCTGCAGTGGAAGACTTCCAGCAGTTCTTATGTGTTGCAGTCTTAGTTTAGGCTATGAAGCAAAGATACTTGTTGTTTTTAGTTATTGATTCCTAGCTTAATTAAATAGTGGTCAAAGAATGTACTTCATATGATTTTAGTTTCTTTAAATTCGTTGAGGCTTGCTTTATGGCCTAGCACACAACCAAGTTTGGTAAATGATTTATATGCACTCATAAAGAATATGTATTCTCTTATCATTGTGTGCACTGTTATATACATGAAAATTTAGAAACGTTTACTAAAAGTTTTCTTTAGATCTTCTATATGTTTGCTAATTTTTTCTTTATAAGTAACTGAGAGAGGTGGTTGTATGGATTTGTTTTCTCCTTTAAGTTCTGTTAGTTTTTGCTTTAGTTATTTGAAGATATGTGAAATCAAATTTAGAATTATTTTCTTTTCCTGGTGGATTTTATTTTGCTACACGTTCTACTTCAATAATAAAATAACTATACCAACTTTCTTTTGGTTAATATTTCCATAGTGTATCTTTTTCTACCATTTTTATTTCTAACCTTTCTCTATGCTTATATTTAAGGAATATGCCTTTTAAGCAACATCTGGTTGTACTTTTAATCCAGTTTGAAAATATTTGGCTTTTAATTGGAGTGATTGCTTTTAATATACTTACTGGTATATTTGTGTTTATACTTATCCTCTATTTTCTGTATGTCTCTCCTGTTATATGCTCCTTTTTTTTCTTCTTTACAATATTTAAGTTAATTAGGCATTCTTCATTATTCTATTCCCCCCTTTATCGGTTTATTAATTATATATTCATTTACTGTGTTTTACTGCATATGCTGAGGAATACAATATATTGCCTGGACTTATTACAACCTAATATAACTTTTCAGATATTTTCACTTCTTGGACAATGCTAGGTCTGTAAAGTATTTTAACTTTATGTATTACCATCCTTTGTATTATTAATCATGTTAGTCCTACGTATGTTTGAGCTCCCAGAAGACATTATAATCACTGTTTTTTACGATCAATAACCATTTATATTCACCCACATTTTTATTCTTTCTATCATATTTCATTCCTTTCTGAGTTTCTATGTATCCATTTGGAATCTTTTTTTTTCCTTTTTTTTTTGTCCAGCAGAACTCATGTTAGTATATATTTTAGTGAGAATATGCTGGTGAAAATTTTACATGCTGTTGTTAGTCTGGAAATGTCTTTATTTTGCCTTCTTGTTTGGGGAGTATTTTCCTTCCTTCCTTCCTTCCTTCCTTCCTTCCTCTTCCTTTTTCTCTCTCTTTCTTTCTTTCTTCCCTTCCTTTCTTTCTTTTCTTTCTTTCTTTCTTTCTCTCTTTATTTCTTTTTCTTTCTTTCTTTCTTACTACTTACTTTCTTTCTTTCTTTTTTCAAAGTCTGTCTCTGTCACCCAGGGTGGAGTGGTGCAGTGGCACAATCTCAGAACACTGCAACCTCCGCCTTCCGGGCTCAAGCGATCCTCCTGTCTCAGCCTCCCAAGTAGCTGAGACTACAGACACACACTGCCATGCCTGCTAATTTTTTGTATTTTTTGTAGAGATGGGGTTTCACCATGTTGCCCAGGCTTGTCTCAAACTCCTTGGTGCAAGCAATCTGCCTGCATCAGCCTTACAAAGAGCTGGGATTACAGGGTTGAGCCATTGTGCCCGGCCCTGGAGAGTTTTTTGCTGGGTATAAAATTCTAGAAAGACAGTTCTCTTTTGGCATCTTGAAGATATATTTCCATTGTGTATCTTTTATTATTTCCGTTAAGAAGTTAACCATAATTCTTACTGCTATACCTTTGAAACTAATGTATACTTTTGCCATTTATCTGTTTTCTGGTTTTTTCCTTTGTCCTTTGTCTTTGGTTTTCATCAGTTTTGCTGTGCTATACCTAGGTGTGGTTTTCTTTGCCCACATGTCTTTCACTTTGGAAATTTTTGCCTTTATTACTTAAATTGTTCTGTCCTATTTTTTTCTCTTCTGCTCCCTCTGGGACTCTTATTAGATACAACTTTTTACCAGGCCTATATAGCTATAATCTTCTCAGTACTTCCATTCTTTTTATTCACCAAGTTTCAGCTTAAATACTTTCTGGCATTTCTTCTAAATCACTAAACCTCTCTTCAGCTTCCAGTATTCTATTTAACCTACTTAATAAGTCCTTAGTTTCAGTGATTTCATTTTTTTAAGTTTCAGGTTGCTTTTCGGTTCTTTTTTATACATTCCAGCCAGCTCTCTGGAATCTATAAATTATTCATCCTATCATCTATTTTTGACATATTAATCACAGCTCTTTTTTGAAACAATTTTTTCTTGATGCATAACAGATGTACATAGTTTTGGGGTACATGTCAATAATTTAATACATTCATATAATTTGTAAAGATCAAATCGATATACTTGGAATATCTATCACCTTAACTGTTTTTAAAATTCTAGAAACATTTGAATTATTCTTTTCTAACTATTCTGAAATGTACAATAAATTATTGTAAACTGTAGCCGTCCTAATGATTTATCAAATACTAGGTCTTATTTCTTCTATTAAACCATATATTTGTATCTATTAATCAATTGATCTTCATATCTCCCTTCCCCCTACCCTTCCTGGCATCTGGTAACCACCAACCTACTCTCTGTCTTCTCAAGATCAACTTTTTTAGTTCCCACATTGAGTATGAACATCCATTACTTGTCTTTCTGTGCTTGGCTTATTTCACTTAATTTAATGACTTCCAGTTCCATCCATGTTGCTGCAAATGACAGAATTTTGGCCTTTTTTGCAGCTGAATAATGTTTCATTGTGTATCTATACCACATTTTCTTCATCCATTCATCTGTTCCTACACACTTAGGTTGATTCCATATTTTGACTATTGTGAATAATGCTGCAATAAACATGGGAGTGCAGATATCTCTTTAATATATTGATTTCCTTTATTTTGGATATATACCCAGTAGTGGAGTTACTGGATCATATGGTAGTTATATTTTTAGTTTTTTGAGAAACCTCTATACTCTTCTCCATAGTTTCTCTGCTAATTTACATTCCCACCAACAGTGTATGAGGGTTCCCCTTTTCCACATCCTCACCAGCATCTGCTACTGCCTGTCTTTTTGACATAAACCATTTGGACTGGGGAGAGATAATATGTCATTGTTGCAAAGTATTTGCAGTTGCTGACTCTGAATTTTAAACCATTATAACTACGCTCAAACACATCTTTATTAATCAAAATAGGAACCATTACAATCAACACATTTTTGCCAATAAGAAATGTTTGTTTATTCCTATAGTGTAAAAATTTGTGCTTTAGGATTCAACAAACTCTTGGAAAGCATTTTCTGCATTCTGCTGGTTGTGGAAGCATTTTCCCTGCAAAAGGTTGTCAAGATGCTTGAAGTGGGTGTTGGTTGGTGAGAGGTCAGGTGAATACGGCGGATGAGGCAAAACTTTGTAGCCCGATTTGTTCAACTTTTGAAGTGTTGGTTGTGCAACATGTGGTCAGGCGTTGTCGTGAAGAACTGGGCCCTTTCTGTTGACCGATGCCGGCTGCAGGTGTTGCAGTTTTTGGTTCATCTCATCAATTTGCTGAGCATACATCTCAGATATAATTTCGCCAGGATTCAGAAAGCTGTAATGGATCAGACCAGCAGCAGACCACCAAACAATGACCGTGATCTTTTTTTGGTACAAGTTTGGCTGTAGAAAGTGTTTTGGAGCTGCTTCTTGGTCCAACCACTGAGCTGATTATCACCAGTTGTGGTATAAAAATCCACTTTTTGTCACATGTCACAATCCCATCAAGAAATGGTTCATTGCTGTTGCATAGAATAAGAGAAGATGACCCTTCAATACAATGATTTTTTTTTATTTTTGCTAAGCTCATAAGGCACCCACTTATCTAGCTTTTTCACCTTTCCAATTTGATTCAAATACCAAATGACCATAGAATGGTTGACATTGAGTTCTTTGGCAACTTCTCGTGTAGTTGTTAAAAGATCAGCTTCAATGATTGCTCTCAGTTGGTTGTTGTCAACTTCCGACAGCTGGCCACTGTACTCCTCATCTTCAAGGCTCTTACCTCCTTTGTGAAACTTCTCGAACCACCAGTGCACTGGACGTTTGTTAGCAGTTCCCAGACCAAATGCATTGTTGATGTTGCCAGTTGTCTACGCTGCTTTACCACCCATTTTGAAGTCAAATAAAAAAATCGCTCGAATTTGCTTTTTGTCTAACATAATTTCCATAGCCTAAAATAAACATAAAATAAATACCAAGTAATAAGTCATTAGCAAAAAAAAGAAAAATATGCGTTAAAATGATGTATGACATAACCACATTTATTTAAAAATGTATTCCAATATCAAATGGCAAATTTCAACAATGCTAAAACCACAATTACTTTTGCACCAACTTACATTTCTCTGATTACTGATGTTGAGTATTTTTTCATATATTTGTTGACCATTTGTATGTCTTCTTTTGAGAAATGTCTATTCAGAGCTCTTGACCATTTTTTTAATTTGATTTTTTTGTTTGTTTGTTTTTTGCTATTGAATTGTTTTGAGCTCCTTATATATTCTGGCTATTAATCCCTTGTATGATGCAAGATTGCAATATTTTCTCCCATTCTGTGGGTTGTATCTTCACTCTGTTGATCATTTTCTTTGCTGTGCAGAAGCTTTTTAACTTGACATGATCCCATTTGTCCATTTCTGCTTTGGTGACCGGTGCTTTTGATGCCTTACACAAAATAAATATTTGCCTAGACAAATGCCCTGGAGTCATTCTCCAATGTTTTCTTCTAGTAGTTTCATTGTTTCAGGTCTTAGATTTAAGTCTTAAGTCAATTTTGATTCACTTTTTCTGTATGAATAGCCCTGTACACACACAACATGATTTTCTTTTTAGAAAAACCTAAAGATGCCACCAAAAAAAAATGTTAGAACTGATAAATGAATTCAATAATTACAGGATACAAAAATAAGTAGTGTTTATATACACCAACAACAAACAATCTGAGAAGTAAATCAAGGAAACAATCTCATTTGCAATAGCTACGAATAATACATAATACCTAGGAATCAATTTAACCAAAGAACTGAAAGATCTGTACAATAAAAAGTATAAAACACTGATGAAAGAAATTGAAGAGAAGACAAAAAGAAAAGATATTCCATGCTCATGGATTGGAAGAATTAATATTGTTAAAATGACAGTACTCCCCAAAGCAATTTACAGATTCATTGTAGTCCCTATCCAAATACCAAGGACGTTCTTCACAGAAATAGAAAAAAAAATCCTGAAATGTGTATAAAACCATGAAAGACTCCAAATGGCCGAAGCAATCCTGAGCCAAAAGAACAAAGCTGGAGACATTACACTACTTGATTTAAAAAAAAAAAAAAAAAAATTTAAACTGAGTCTCACTCTGTAGACCATACTGGAGTGCAGTGGTGCAATCTCACCTCACTGCAGCCTCCACCTCCTGGGTTCAAGCCATTCTCCTGCCTCAGCCTTCCAAGTAGCTGGGATTACAGGCACCTGCCACCACACCCAGATAATTTTTTTTTTTTTGTATTTTTAGTAGAGATGGAGTTTCACCATGTTGGCCAAGCTGATCTCAAACTCCTGACCTCAAGTGATCCACCGGCCTCAGCCTCCCAAAGTGCTGGGATTACAGGTGTGAGCCATTGCACCCAGCCTGACTTCAAAATTTACTACAAAGCTATAATAACCAAATCTACATGGTACTGGCATAAAAACAAACACATAGACCAATGGAATAAGCTAGAGAACCCAGATATGAATCCATACACTTAAAGGCCACTTGCCTTTGACAAAGGCACCAATAGCATACAATGAGGAAAGGACAATCTCTCCAATGAATGATGCTGGGAAAACCAGATAACTATATGCAAAAGAAGGAAATACACTTCTTTTTAATTTTAGCAAATTAATTTCAATAAATGAGTCACCTGTGGATCTGGGTTTTTTCCCCTCCTGTCCTGTTTTGTGACATGTCTGTTATTCCTTTCTTTATTAATGCTAAATATTGTATTTGTTAAACTATAGTGACTCTGGATAATGTTACTTCTCTCCATGAATCTGTTTGGCCATTAGAGTGTTGGCAGATTATCTTAATTCTGGGACTCAGTTACAGATTTTGTAATGCTCAGCCTGCCTCTTGTTTATCTCTGCTTTTCCAGTACGTGGACACCTGAATTCCCAGTTGAGATCCTGGGATTTTTAACCAGGATCCCTCTCCCTTGGAAGTTTCTAAAATCTAGTTTTTGTCTCCATAGGACTGTGAGACTGTGTAAAAACCTTGCTCAGTCCTTCACTGGCTTTCTGCCTACCTTCTTATACTCTTCTGTAATTCAATAATTGTACAAATCATTCAGCAAATAATTTCTTATTCCTCAGCTCATTTATCTTTTGGAAATGCATGCTTTATTGTTTGTACTAGATTTTATAAAATAATTGCATGCATCATAAAATATATGCTTTTAAAATATAGTAGCTTTCCTTATCTCAGCATTTAAAAAAAGATGAAACGTCTTCATATAGTCTGTTTTCCCTGGTACCCAAGTAAAGTTTGTTTGTTTTTCCTGTTCTTTTTTTTTTTTTCTTCTTCTTCTTTTTTCATTTTTTTAACCAGGCTTCAGACTCTGTATCATTAAAGTAGTTATTCGTGTTTGGATAGTCATAAGATTATAAAACTTAGCGTTGGAAGGAACCTAAGACATCATCTTCTGTTGGCTAACCTCCCACACAGTGCAGAAATGTTTTCGCAGCATCCTTGGCATATGCTCATCCGGTCTCAATTTGGATATCTTCAGCAAAGGAGCTCATCATTTCCTGAAACAATCCATTCTGTTGGACAACTCTATTTTAAAAATCCTTATGTTGAGCTAAAATATGCCTCTTTGTAACTTATACTCATTTAATCATTGTTTCAAGTTTTCCTTCTGGAATAAGTCAAAACAAGAGAACATTTCAGATAACTGTACTTAAAGCAGATCTTAATGCCATTCCCGTCTCTCTCGCTCTCTGTGTGTATGTCTTTTTTTTTCCTTTCTTGCTCCAAAGCATTGAACATAAATTTCTAAACTTGGATTAATAGTCATAAGGAGGGCATATATTTGGTAATAATTTTTAAATTAGCTTTACTGTAGACAAATTTGTCACATATTTGAAGACAGAAATTTTTTTGTAATTGTCTTGAATTGTATTTTTCTAAAGAAAAAAGAGTAAGACTGCCATTTATTTTCAAAGATGACATGGTATAACCACTTGTGGGGATGTAGAGGAAAAAAAGCAGTCTTCAGTTGCCAAGATGTGATTGAAATCTGAGGGTGTGCATTTTTGTTTTCAGTGCTTGTAAATTGCCTTTAAAACCTGTTGTTTTTAAATTAATAATTACCATAATCATATGGCTCCTAATGTTTATTAAGTACTATGTGTAATTCATGTGTCTTACCTCTCCTTTTAGACTGAATTCTCTGCTCAATAATAATTCTCCAATCTCTTTTAGTATAATTTATGATACAGTTTTTTTGGTTTTTTGTTGTTGTTCTTGTTGTTGTTGTTTTTGAGACAGCGTTTCACTCTTGTTGCCCAGGCTGGAGTGCAGTGGTGCAGTCTCGGCTCACTGCAACCTCTACCTCCTGGGTTCAAGCGATTCTCCTGCCTCAGCCTCTGGAGTAGCTGGGATTACAGGCATGTGCCCCCTCGCCTGGATAATTTTTTTTTTTTTTTTTTTTTTTTTAGTAGAGACGGGGTTTCTCCATATTGGTCAGGCTGGTCTCAAACTCCCAACCTCAGGTGATCCACCCGCCTCGACCTCCCAAAGTGCTGGGATTACAGGTGTGAGCCGCCACACCCTGCCAGTTTATGATCTAAACAGGACAGTGAGCATTAAAGAAGGTACTATTAGTAATCAGAAGGTAATATTAGTAGTAGTCATTCCTTTTAAAGCTGAACTTCAGGTTATTCTATCAGCTAGTACTATTACACAGAAATTTACATATACGTGACATATTGTTTTGAGTAGCTCTAAAAGGCATTCACATAAGGTTATTATGTCCTGTCCTGTTTATGATTTAAGCTTCCACCTACATCCTAACCCCTTCTTCACATTCATAATTGCAATGTAGTTTTGTAGGCAAAAATTGCTACTTTTTTTGTAACCTGTCAAAAGTGAAAAAAGATCCTCTTTTCTTGCCCCACTGTTCCTCAGCTAAAATGAGAGAAGCTATAGGGCATGCAAGGTGGGACTGCCTACCCTAGAACAGTCCCTTATTGGCCCTTTTTACGATGTGCAAAAAGGCAGAGTTTGAAGAGTTAAAACTGTTGTGATTATAACCCTTAAATTTCCAGAGCCTGGTTAGAGGACAGCATGGGGAACGCCTAGTGCTTCAATTATTTTGTGAAAATGCCATTTTTGTGAAATGAATCCCACTGTCCCTAAAGAATATCCATTCTCGTTCCACGGGGTGTTCTCAATCTGAGCTCCATTGTTAAGTGGTGCCGATGCATGAGTTTCACTCTGATTTAATAGGTCTGGAATGGGTTCTGGGTTTCCAAGTGATTCAAATGTTCACCTAAGTTTGAGTCACTGCTCTAAAACTGCTGTGACACAGGGGGGAAAAAAAAGAAAAAAGAAAAAAAAAGTTTTCTTCTAGGCCCAAAATTTGTGATTTCAAGAGCTGGCATAAGAAAAGTGCTAGTGACAGCCAAAAAGTGCACACAGGAGGATCCCACTGATGATAGATACTCACATTTCAAGATCAACACATCACTCTGAAACATCTGATTAATTCTAAAGGTAACTTTCAGAAATGTGCCAGTCGGTTAAAAGTGGAAGGTATTTTATTTTCGCCAAAAAATATGTCTTTTTAACCTCAACCTGAGAGGAATCACTTTTAAGATCTGCTGTTCAGAAAATAAGCAACTTAATGAATTAGTTCCATTTTGCAGCATTTCATACTCTAGAAGTTTCGTCAAAGAAATGATTGGCAAACTTTGAGGAAAATTGGTTCATCTCACTTCCTTTTGTTAGTAGAGGAGAAAAACAGCATGAAATGCTTGTTTCCCTCTGTGCCTTTTTGCTCTTTAAAATGGGTTTAAGGCAGTTACTATGAATTCTGTCTCTAAGAAGGCAAGTTTCACACAACTAATTTTCATTAGGAGTGATATGAGATAATTATCATACAAACATGCCTCCTCTTTTTATGCTGTCTTTTCTAATTTATGCATTGCCACAATCAGTCATTCCACTTGTGCTAACTCTAGGATCGCTTGAGGAAAATATTTTTTCACTTGAATATTAAATATTCTTTTTCTTAGTGACCTACTTCATCATGTCCTTAGCTCTATTTTCTTTTCCTGATACCATTTTCTTTTCTGAGAAAATTATGTCTAAAAACGGTAACTGCCAAATTATGTTTGACCCATTGGTTGGGCATTTCTGATTCTAGCTGCTGGAATGGAATGAATCTTATAGGAGCCAGCAGCTTAGTTCTCACACCAGACACTGGTCCAGAACACTGCCAGAAGGCTGCACCGCAATCAGACTTCAGTTGTGAGAGTTCTTAGTTTCCTTACGCTCCTCCCTCTGTGAAGTATATTTAGCTGAGCTTGTGCATATGACTTCAGTTCATAAAAAGTTTACAAGTGCAGCTGGAATGCTTAGCATTTGATTGTTACATAAATAAGCATTTGAGAACATATGTAAACTTGACAGTGTTAGTACCAGATGTTCCAGTAACACAATAATGTACTTTGAATGTCCGTTCTCACTCTCAGCTTGTTTATTTTGGCAGTACTTCTTTATCTGCTAACTTTCAGATAAGCATATGTTTGTTCTCTCCATAGCGTTGATTCTCTTATTGTTACATTCAAATTACATTTATTATATTTAGTGTGTAGAAGTACAAATAACAGAAGCACTAAGACCTAAAATCATTTTTACATATGTCTCCTTAAAATACAAACTGTCTCAGCTCCTAAATGTTTATAGCATATAAAGAAGAAAGAATCTTCTCTGGGTATAGGTATAATCTCATTTCAGTAGCAATTGTCTTTCCAATTGTGGGTTATCCAAGTACTTTTTTTTTCTTTTTGGCCATCAGGAACTTAAATTAAGAGATTTCTGTTACTGTAAAAATTCCCCTGCCTTCCTCAGCTCTTCCCCACCCCTCACCATACCTGACGATTGTTTTGTTTTGCTTGTTTTGGGAGGGTTACTTTATTTTATTTTTGGTTGGAAATAAAAATTGTATACATTTATGAGATACAATGTGCTATTTTGCTATACATTTACATTGTGGAATGATTAAATGAAGCCAATTAACATATCTATCACCTCACATGCTTTTTTGTGGTAAATCATAGAAGCTTTTGACATTCTAGAGGTTTTATTTATTTATTTGTTTATTTATTTATTTATGTAGTGGCAGGATCATAGCTGACTGCAGCCTCAACCTCCTGGGTTCAGGTGATTTTCCCTCCTCACCCTCCTGAGTAGCAGGAATTACAGGTGCACACCACCACATCCAGCTAATTTTTATATTTTTTGTAGAGATGAGGTTTCACCATGTTGCCCAGGCTAGTCTTGAACTCCTGGCCTCAAGCAATCCTCCCACCTCAGCCTCCCAAAGTGCCAGGATTACAGGTGTGAGCCACCATGCCTGGCCAGAAGTTTTTATTTCCTCACAGGTTCATTGTGTAGTTATTTCAGATGTGCGGAAAAGTAGCATGAATAAGAATGATACTAGAATGTTCACATATCTATCTATTTTGTACTGTCATTCACCTGTTGCTGACATTTGCTCCATCTGCATTACCAGATAACTGTGCTTACTCATTCTCCTTTATCTCTCTGAATATATATGTGTGTTTGTGTGTTTGTATATATGCATATATATACACAGACATAAGATATGCATGTATATGTATACATATGCACAGCATATTTTTTCTGAACCTTTTGAAAAGTAGTAGCATGTCCCTTTACTCCTATATACTTCAGTACCTGTTTCCTAAAAATAAAAATATTGTCTTATAACAAGTAAAGTTAAAATTGATGCATTTTTCTAATCCTTCGTCTGTATTCCAATTTTGTTAATTAATCCAATGATATCCTTTATACCATTGTTTTTCCTCAGGAAAAACAGGGTCAGGACTGTTTTTAGGACTCAACCTAGGATTTAGACTCTTCAGTCACCTTTTTTTTTTTTTTTTTTTTTTGAGACGGAGTCTTACTGTGTATCCCAGGCTGGGGTGCAGTGGCCGGATCTCAGCTCACTGCAAGTTCCGCCTCCCGGGTTCACGCCATTCTCCTGCCTCAGCCTCCTGAGTAGCTGGGACTACAGGCGCCTGCCACCACGCCCGGCTAATTTTTTTTTTTTTTTTTTTTTTTTTTTTTTTGTATTTTAGTAGAGACGGGGTTTCACTGTGTTAGCCAGGATGGTCTTGATCTCCTGACCTCATGATCCGCCCGTCTCGGCCTCCCAAAGTGCTGGGATTACAGGCGTGAGCCACTGCGCCCGGCTCTTCAGTCATCTTTAATCTGGAGCATTTCTATAAAGCTTTGTTTTGCTTTTATAGTGTTCAAATTTTTTAAAACTGTAACTCCATTTTTAATAACAGAGAAGTCTTTGTTTTGGTTTTACATGATGTTTCTTGGTGGGTAGACTGAGGTTACATGTTCTGTGCTGAATGCAGAGTGAGAGATGATGTGCTCTTCTCAGGGTGCCACATCAGGAGGCACGCTATATCCACCTGCCCTCAATGGAGATGTTCATTTGATGACCCATTCAGGGTACTGCCCAGTTTCTCTACTGTGTGGTTATCCATTTTTCTCTTGCCACTAATAAATCTGTAGGGAAACAATTTAATGTAAATATACTAGATTACAGTTTTTTAAATGATTTGAACTAAACATATTTTTATGACTATACTGTGCACAGTCATACTATAAAAGCCCTAAAGTTGCCCGGACTTTTCTATCTGCTTTTCTTTATCCCTGACATGTTCTTTTTCCTCTCAGCCACCTCGCTCTGAAACCACCTTTGTTCGTAAGGGCCACGTGACAACATCCACCCAGTCTTTTTGGTTCCTGACTTTTCTCAGTCTGAGCCTGACTTCTGGAATCAGGCTGAACATGCTGGGTGTGTTCACTGCAGGGAGCTCTGCTGTGGTAATTACAGGTTCTGGAAACCAGAGTGACCTGAACTTTACTGAGGGAGGTAACCTATTTGGAGATAAAGTCCAAATATGGTCAAGAATGAAAGCAAAAGTTTGAAGCCAGAAAGTCAGTTCTTAGCCTCAGAATGGGAGGTTATGTAAGGCCCCAAAAGGGCAATCAATCATGAAATTCAAAGCCAAAATCAACAGGTTGAGAGACATGGTACAATTTGTGTTAAGGCAAGAGGCTTAGAATTAATGTCCTGAGGTTGATAGAGGTCTGTCTGTATGTGAAAACAGCTCTGCAGCAAAGACACAAGCCTGATAGCCTAACAGAATCTGACTCTGCCCTGCTTTGGCTTTGAATGATAGAACACCATGACTCAATAAGGGGCATGACCTCAGAGAGGGTAGAGCAGGCTCCCAATAAGAGTAAGCATAGTAAGGATGTATGGTGCAGTTCTAGAAAGAAAAGAGCCAATTGAGTTCATCACTTGAATTATTTCCCTTGGTGGGAAATGTATTTTATTTCTATGTAATAGTATAAAATATATTTTAGAAACACGCTGTATTATAAACTTCAAGCTCACCTCCAAAGATACAGGAGAACAAAAAAAAACGTGCGTGAAGTTAGTAAAAGTGATCTAATTAGCATTCTTATAGAATGAGCTGTAGATTTACTGGAGTCTTACGAAAGGGAAAAATACCAGAGCACCAGACTAGCACATCAATCATTTGAGATTGTCTGACAGTCTTGAAGAGGATATCCTGGCTGCAGAAAGCACACTGCTGTCTTAAGGCTAGGGGCCCAGGTCAGAGCATAGTAAGAACAAAAGATGAGCAGTTTTGAAAGGAACCAGCTGGCTTAAGGTGATCCAGAGTGCACAGATGTGAAAACCTTAGTGTTCCAGCAATACAATTACCCAAAACAAGAATAACAGAATAACCACTACGAAATTATAAAACTCGATTTAGCTTGTTGACCCTTGAGGTCTGAGTATTTATGTCATGCTAAGTTTTTCCTGCTTTAATGTAATTTTATTTTGTGTCTTCTGGTTGGTGGCTATAAAAAAAACAAAATTTCTTATAAAAGTTGAAAACTAAATTGTAACTGATCTTTGTTGGAAATATGTATAGAATTCTGTCTATGTGAGATCTGAACGATCTTTCGTGCTTTTTAAATGGTCTAAGCACAATAACCAATACTTTATAATTTCCTGTATAATTATCTCAAACTTCCTCAAACTTAATACAGGTGGTTTTGTGGCAAGTCAAGAGATGGTAGATCTCAAGTCAATTATGAACTTCCTAAAGTGTTAATTGAATGTAAAACAGAATAATCTAAAACTGAAAACCAAAGTGGTTTGAATCACAGGAATAATCAGGAACTAAAAGCATACGAGATTTGGAAAATGTTAATTTTATTGTTACACAGTGTCTGTGGGTACGTGGTTAAAGTCATGAAAAATAGCTCAACATTCTTTAAGACCTTAGTCATTGTTTTCCATTTAATGATGTTGAACATTTCGTGAGTGTAAGGGGTGTTATTAATAATTATTTGGAGGCAAAACACACCCTAGAAAAGAGTTACTGTGTGCCCTTTAAAGATACTTAAAATGAAGCATCATCTATAGTACAACTAACAGCATACTACCTGACTTGAGACAACAAGTTTACTTACTCCACAGACATTATCAAACACTTCAAACCTTTATGGATGTCTCAGTAGTGTTAATGAGTACAGGAGTTGGTTATGTAAAAATTCCATGTTGTATTCACCAGACCGTACAAGGAGATTTCCCCATTTGCTCTCATATGAAGATGTGAAAACAATAATATTAAAAGTGTCCCTCTGTGACTAGTTGTCTTTATTTTCAATTCTAGGACAGAACAGCATAAAATAAGCAGAATTACAAATTTGATTATCAAACTCTGTAAGTATATCACATTCGTTTGTTATTTGTATTCAGAGAATGTGAGGGTGAGACTGTAATTTAGCTGTAGCTTGCTGGGGTTTTGTTTTTTTTTTTTTTTTTTTTTACCATCAAAATAGCTTCATAGAGATGAGCTTTGAAGAATGGCTTAAACATACTGTTTTTTCTTTCTTCTCAGGTTAGTGTCACTTCAAAAATAAAAATAAAAATAGGCGCTCTTACTGGAACATCAGGAGTAACGCTAGGTATAAACAGGATTAGAATATACTTAACTGTGGTAATCCTTCCCGACACACATAGAGATGAATTGATAACCGGATTTGGCATTTCAAATATTTTTTACCCAAGGCAAAGGCTTTAGGGTGTTTTCTCGGAATTAGAGAGTTTAGAGATGAAAAAGGTGCCATTTATTATTTTCTCTTTCTGTCAGCTTAGGACTTCTCTTTGCAATCATGTTTATAATACTGGGCCTGTCTGTTCTTAAATGTTTCACCTGTTGAAGGATGTTCCATCAGAGGATGTGCTAAAATTTTAGATCATGTGTACCAGAGGTTCTGACCGAATAATATTCTGATAAAATCAAGTAAGGTAATGTATTGGAAAGGAACTTGGGCTTAGAATCAGCAGTAGTAAGTTCTAGTCTGGAATCTGTAATATAATTTGTACATGATCTTAAGCAAATCACTTAGTGTCTCTCAATTTTCTATTTCCTTATGTGAGATGTGAAAGGTTTGGGCTAGCCTATATGATTCAATTTCTTAGATAATCAGATAAATATATCATTTAATCAGATTAACCACATCAGTGTATCAGTTCAGCCAAAATATTTGTCATTTATATAAGAAAGACTATAATAAATCAGAAAACTAGATTTTTATATCTGAGAACCTCAGTTTTTGTTTTCTTAACATTAGTACTACTTTGCCAAGTAATGGCAACTTAAAAGATCTTTCTCTCAAACCTGGCAGTATTATACCATTTTTGCCACAATATTATTTTCAGGAATATAATCACAGCTTACCTATTACCAGGGCCTTAGAGCATAAACAAAAAAAAAAAATGACTAACTTTTACAATCCTACTTTATCCTAGGACTCAATAAAGAAAATTAGTATGCTTCTTTAAAAAAGGGGGAAAAAAAGATGACTCATATTCCCATTCCTCCAAAATATGGAATATTCAAATGAAGAGTAAATAGACACTAACCTCTCCTCCTTTTTTTTTTTTTTTAACTTCAGAGCTTACTGATTTGAATAATTTTCTCTTCAAAACTGGTAGAATATTTTACTTTATCATCAGATTATTTTTGATTGCAAACCTGCAACCTGAACCGTATACTTATACTGAAAAATGCATAGGATTTGGAGTCAGGAGATCTAGCTTCAAGAATCTGTTCTGTTACCTCCTATATATATAATTTGAGTAATTTCTTTAACACCTTTGAATCTTGGTTTATTATTATTATTATTATTAGAAAGTATTATTAAGTTCAAATATTAAAGATGGAAGCAAGGAAGAGGAATGGAACTAATACTTCTGGAGCACCCTGCCACAGCATCATGATGGAAAAGTCAGGGAGTGCTTTATTTTCTAACTCCAGTGTAATGTACTTTCTAACTGCTGTGTAAGAGACAACGCACCGCCACATTATCACCTGTGTAAGAGAAGGAAACTCAACCTTTTGGGGTTCTTCAAGAACAAGGAAGAGTTGCCCCAATATGGAGAAACTCTAGTTTTTCTTTACCACTTCCTTTCCGCACCATTTCTCCAAATTTTATTTTTTAATATATAAACCATTGTAAGTTTATAGTTTACAAGTGTAATCAATGTGGTTCCACACAAATCTGCAAACTGATTTATATATCAGAAGACTATATTCAAGTCTGAATCCCGGTGAATATTTAGCTGAAATGCCATGAGAAAAAAAGAAAAAAGAAAAATCATCTTCATTGTGAATTTGAGATAATTACTTTCAAAAATCACTGCAGCCCCAATCCAAGAAGGGGCCACAAGGTTTAATTGTGGGTGTGCTATTTACAGATTAATTAGGACATTTAACTTCATTTTTTATACCACAGAATTAATCCCATAAAAATTAGTGATCTCGAAGGAGTCAGTTGTCAACTCTGACAGGATCTCTTTGCCATAATCTATTAAAATGCTGCTTTTATCTTGTCTTGCCTGTGTCATATTTTATGGATTTTTTCATAAACACTGCCTATACTTCATAAATGTCTCAATTTTCTAGTCTATTAACATTACTTCAAAAGCAATTGATAAAAGAGTAGGGCATGCATGAAATAATACACCAATAATGTGAAGTGCTGGAGGCAAGAACAGTGAGTAGGATCTGCACAGCTTGTGAGCTGAAACAATGAAAGGATGTTTTATCTACTACAATAAAGAAACAAATGATCATTTTTGATAGTAGAAAAAAGATTGCTAGTAATTGGGCAGATGAAAAATGGGTTATACAGAAAATACAGCATAGTTTAAAAATGATAACTGAAATGAGAAAATAAATGTCCCCAAGTATATATTTACATTAGTGGAAACCTTTTCCCTTTTGTTACCAAAGATTTGGTATTCAGTTTGATTTGTCTTAGTTCTAGATATGATATTCTTATTCTATATATAAATATTTCCTTTGTATGCATATATTTGTACCAAACCTATATATGTATTTTATGTGCTGACTACAATAAATGTGGGAATTTGTTTTTTTAATCTTTTTAATTATTATTATTATTATTTTGAGATGGAGTCTTGCTCTGCCCCCCAGGCTAGCGTGCGGTGGCACTGTCTCAGCTCAGTGCAAACTCCACCTCCCAGGTTCAAGCAGTTATCCTGCCTCAACCTCCCAAGTAACTGGGATTACAGGCACATACCACCACACCCAGCTAATTTTTTATATTTTTGGTAGAGTTAGGGTTTCACCATGTTAGCCAGGCTGGTCTCAAACTCCTGACCTCAAGTGATCCACCCACCTTGGCCTCCCAAAGTGCTGGGATTACAGGCATTAGCCAACATGCCTGGCCTAATTTTTGTATTCTAGTTTTTGAAGTTAATTTTTCTTTTGATGTATAGATGATATGTCTATAGCATCCTCTTTAGATTTCTTAAGCCCTAATATAAGACCTAATATAATAAGAATCTTTGTTTGGATTTGTACCACAAATTTAATTGAATAAACTGACTTTTCAAAACTTATTTGGTAATTATGTATTTAAATCAACTAAATGAAAAGCAAAGAGGAGAAAAGTTACTAAGCAAGTTGCAGAATTTCTGATTTTTCTTTCATTTTATTCTTCATATTTTACCACCTGACTTAGCTAAATGAAGCCAGATATTGTCTGAGCTTTCATTCTTAAGGCATCATGTTATAAACAGAGTGACCTTAGACCTCAGTATGTCTGCACAGTCCTGGTGTTATCCTGTAATTATCAATAGCTCCTTCTGTCACTCATAAGTGTCCTGGCTTGGATAACAAAGTCATGTTTACCTATTAAATATGTGATCAAATGAATATTAGAAGAAATGTTTGAGTAATACATACGGTTTTTAATTTCTCTAAACCTACATAGTACTACCTAAAATAATTGTGATTTAGTGTTGAGAAAGGTCTTTGGTTCTTGATTTATATAATTCCTTTTTTAAACTTGGAAATGAGACCATTTTCTTGTTGCTCAGATAAAGAAATAATCTCGAATAACTGGATTGTGATCATTCAATTCTAATAGCTTGAAAAGAAGATGATTTTTCTCATGCCTTGATAGATGGTGATAGAATATATTGCTGAATTGTCCTAGTGGCACTCTATAAAACAGGTTATGTCATGGAGTAAAGTACAGGACTCAGCATAATGATGATGCCATGTGTGCCTGTAAGCTTACAGGGACACAGAAGATCATGATCAAGGGGCATTCTTTAGTTCTCAAGTGTTGCAAAGAATATTTGAAACTCCCAGTCCTTGGCACATAACTTACAGAAACAGTCAACAAAATTATGTGGGAAATATCCAGACTTGCCGTATGGGGTGAAAGATAATACCCAACATAATAGTTTATTAACTTGGCTTAATTCCCACTTCTCTCCCATTTGTCTTTTCCCATGTCAGGAAACAGCATAAAAATAAGCCCAGTTGCTCAGGCCAAAAATCTAGACATGTTTCATGTTCTCTTTTGCCCATTACATCCATAAACAAATGCTGCTACTTTAGTCCCGAAACCATTCGGAATCTACCTACTGCTTTTCATCTCCATTCTTACAATCATAACCCGAGCTACCTTCATTCTTCTCTATGGTTTTACAATTGCCATGTTACCTGCTCTGCCCTGCTTCTACCCTGGCTGCCTCCTCCATGATTTATTCTCAGTGTAGCACTCAAAATGATCTTTTAAGAATGTAAATCTGATTACACAATTCAATAGCTTCCATTACATTTAAAACAAAACCCAAGCTTCTCACTGTGGCCTGTGAGTACTACATGATTATACCCTTGTCTGCCCCATCTCCTACCATTTTTTCATTTTTCACTGTGCTCCATCTCCCATTTTTGTTCATTCAGCATGCCAGGCTTGTTCTTGCTTGCTGTTGTCCCTGCATGGGTGGCCTAGGACAAATGATTTTCTTCCCAGATATTTGTGAAATCCATTCACTTCTCACCACTTCTGTGCTCACAGTCCTAGTACAAGCTCCCATCGTCACTCACCCAAACTTCCCTGCCTCACTCACCCACAACTTCCTAACTGGTCTCTGCGTGTTAAATCGGCTATCCAACCAGAGTGGTATTTTGGTAAGTGCATGTTTGATTGTGTTGAGCCCTAGAACTATATTCTAGGAGCTGAACATACTGCCCTGGCCTGATAGAGTTTATATTTTATTGGAGAAGCAGATGCCAAGCACACACAAAAACGAATAATTTCAGATTCTGCTAAATACTATGAAGAAAATAAGTCGAGACTCAGTGATAGAGAATAATTGAGGCGAGATCCATTTTTAGATTAGGGAGTCAGGGAAGTCTTTTCCCAAGGTGTATCTATGTGAAGAGCTGGGGAGAGGCAGGACGGAGTTAGGATTGGGGAAACATAGTGAGTGAGAAAGAGCATGTTAGAGATGGGGCGCGCTCTCCCCGCAGCCCGCACTCCCTGACCCCGTGCCGCCGAGCGCCCCGCGGACTCAGCGGTGGGTGGCGCCGCCTTGGGCTCCTGCCTCCCCAGCTCCACGCTGCCACCACCTCGGCCCATGGGCAGAGTCGGCAGGCGGGCAGGCATTAAACTGAAGAAAAGATGTCCCTGTGCAATGACTGGGGAGAGGAAACCAGTGACTCAAAAACAGAAGGCAGGTCCAAAAAACCCAAACTTCTGCAGTCAGCTTCAGGTGAAGAAGGCAGCTCTCACTCAAAGGCCAAAGGACGAAACAAAGTACAGTTCTTGCCCCAGTCATTGACCTAAAACGAGGTGGATCCTCAGATGACCGGCAAATTGTGGACACACCACCGCATGTACCAGCTGCGCCGACTGATCTTGTTCCCACTGGGTTTTCTGCAGGGGAAGTTCTGATTCCCTTAGCTGACGAATATGATCCCATGTTTCCCAACGATTGTGAGAAAGTAGTGAAACGCCAGAGAGGAATGACAAAGACAGCGGGAGCTGGAAAGACCAAAGGAAATAGAAGAAAGAGAAAAAAGGCATAAACACAGACATGATGCAAGTGAGTTTTCAAGGAGATCAGATCCAGATTGTGATGAGGATGAAGATTAGGAGCGAGAGAGGAGGAAAACAATTATGAGCGGAGCTGCCATTGCCCCACCCACTACTCTGGTAGAAAAAGACAGAGTTACCCCGAGATTTTCCTTATGAAGAGGACTCAAGACCTCGATCACAGTCTTCCAGAACTGCCAGTCCTCCCCCAGTGTACGAGGAACAAGACAGACCGAGATCTCCAACCCTGCCCAGCACAACTCCTTCCTCGCTAACTTGGAGGGGCACGGTGGCGCACAAGAGCCTACGGAAGTACGGCTTCCAGGAGGGCCAGGGTCTGGGGAAGCACGAGCAGGGGCTGAGCACCACCCTGTCAGTAGAGAAGACCAGCAAGCTGGGTGGCAAGATCATCGTGAGTGACGCCACAGAGAAAGATGCATCCAAGAAGTCAGATTCAAATCCCTGACTGAAATATGTAAGTGTCCTACTAAAGTGCTCCTACTAAGGAACATGGTTGGTGCAGGAAGTTGAAACCAGGGAAGAATGTGAAAAATATGGCAAAGTCGGGAAAAGTGTGTTGTGTGAAATTCTGGTGCCCTTGATGATGAAGCAGTACGGATATTTTTAGAATTTGAGAGACTTAAATCAGCAATTCAAGCGGTTATTGACTCGAATGGGAGGTATTTGGGTGGATGGGTGGCAAATACATGTTTCTACAGTTTGGAAAAATTCAGGGTCTTGGATTTGGCAGAACAAGTTTGATTTTAAGAACTATTATACAAGTCATCTCCAGTGATCCTTAAATGAACTACAAGCTGAGAAAAGAAGGAAAAAGGTCACAGCTTCCATGGCTGTTGCATACTGAGACTCTTGGAGGGACTTCTAAGATATATGTTGATTGATCCCTTTTTTATTTTGTGGTTTTTTTAATATAGTATAAAAATCCATTTAAAAACCAAACAAAAAGAAAATGTTAGAGACAAGGTTGGAGAGATGGGAGGCAGTATTAAGAGATAAAGAGTAGTGGATTTGGCACATAATCTGGAGGCAGAACTAACAGAGGTTGCTGATGATTGGTGATGGAAAGGTAGAAATTAAGGATGAAACCTAGGTTTTTGCCTTGACCACCAAATAAATGGTAGTCTTATAAACTGAGATGGAGAAAAGTAGGGAAGGAGCGAGTTTGTTAGTAGAGAGAAATCAAGTTTTTTTGACGGGGTGGCTGGAGCAGGTTAAATTGACTGTATCTAGTAGACCACCAAGTGGCTGTATCAAGCAGGTAGAAGATTGTGAATCTAGAACTCAAGGTCAGGGCTGTAGATATAAAATGGAAAAAATCACAGCATATAGATAGAGATTAAAGTCTAGGAACCGAATAAAGTCACCTATAGAGAAAAGATAGAGAAGTGAAGAGGAGAGAGATCAAGTCCTATAGCACTTTTAATAAGATCAGGCAATGTCCTTACCAAAAATATGTGGTCTCTCAGAAGAAGAAATGAGAGACTGGGGGGGAAAAAATAAAGAATTAAGTCATGGGACAAATGCTGCTCTGAATACAATAAGAAAAAGACAGGAACTGGCCTCAGGATTTGTCAAAATGAAAATTGTTGAGAATTTAGACATGACCGGATTCAACAGATTGGTAGAGATAAAAACCTAATAGGTTTAAAAAAAAACTGAGGAAGGGAAAAGAGTGGATATAGATTTCACTCTCAAGGAACTTTGCTATAAAGAGGAACAGAAAAAAAGGCAGTTGACAGAGAAAATTGAGGACAAGGGGCTAAAAAAAAATTGGTTTCAAGTTTGGAGTCATGATAGCATATTTTTTATGTTAATGGGTATAACCATGAAAAAGGATAAAACTGAAGACACAGGACAGTGAAATCATAATTTCAGTATCTAAATCTTTGCGTTGGCAAGATGGGTTGGAACTTGAAGTGGAGTGATTAGTCCTAGATCAGAGCAGGGATAATTCTATTGTGATCCTAGGGAAGGTGCAGCATATGGGCTCATCAGGCTGTAGACTTGGTATTGGGAAGGTGGAATAAGAAGCCAGGCCATCAGGTTAGAGAATATGAGATAAAAAAATGGTTGTCAGGGGAAAGAGAAAGTTAAAATACTAGGAAAATATAGTAAGATTGGGCAGCATTAAATGCCTGCTTGAAATTTATCATCATAAATGTAATGTGAAATCTGTCTCCAGTTATGTGTTTTTCTCTAGTGGCACAAAGTAGCTGGAGAGTTGGGTGTAACTTTTGGGATTTTGACAAGATAATACAACGGAGTAGCAAGGAGCAAAGGAATATGGGTATGATTAAAGTGATAGAGCCTGGAATCTGAGCCAGATAAAGAAGGATGTGAGCATATTGGGAGTGAGAGTGGTATAGTAAAAAGTGGTAGGGTCAATAAATTGGAGGTCTGAATGAGATATAAAAATTTTAGAGGAAGGGAGCTAGAATAAGTAGGCTTTAAAATTAGAAGATGGTAGTTAGCAAATCTGCACTTAAAAATAAGAATTTTAGAATTAATGTAGTTATTGGTGATGACAAGGCCAACCAGTGTTTCGGAAGCTTTTTAAAATGAATGTAGTAAGTAATATAATGTTCAAGAAGACAAGTCAACTTGTACAATACGTACATGATATGTAATTGAAGAAATTATGAAACAATATTTACCTGACTTCATTCAATCAACTCTGATATTTAAAAATCTATTCTATGTTACTTAAAATGAAAAATACTGGTTATAACTCATTAAATTGATTTTTATTATTACTAATGGATCAGACTTTGCATTCTGAAAACAGCTCTAGTGATCATGGCAATGAGTGACTGGTGTGGGGTGGAGGAAAGGATTGTTGGTATTATAGAATTCAGACACCTGAGAGTCCACAGTGTCAGATGGATTATCTACCTAGATGTAGAAGCCATCAGGGATGATGACAGGAGTAATGGCATGGAGGAAGACAATGAAAGTGGTGGTGTAGTCTGGTAGTGGTCTGTGCTTCTAAGAGACTGGAGATTTTAAAGAGCTAGAGAAGACACATTACCTCCAGGTCCTAGAATGTGGGTGGGAAATAAAAAGCAACTTTCATTTTGAAGTACTCAGGAAAAGATGCAGACTTAGAGTCCTGTCTTCACTGTGAGCAAAAAGGTGAAGAAAAAGTCAACAGAAAGAATTGTGGACTTGGGGAGATTTTGTTACTGAGAGATTCTGATTTCCATAGGGTCCAGGGAAAGGCTTTGGGAGGTCAGAGATGCATTGGAGATGGGTTTAATGAAAACGACTTGGGAGACTTGGACTGAAATTAAATGTGGGCCTGGTCAGTTTTGATGGTAACACAAGGAAAAGTGGGTAGTGTCCCATATTAGCCTTGTTCACAGGCTTGGTTTCTTAGCTAGTTTGTAGAGGTAAGATGGTGGTGTGTGGGTTAAGGAAGAGCAGCCTCCCTGGGAGCAAGGTAGTTGCAGCAACTGCCCTTCAACTCTGAGTAGCCGACATGGCACTAGGAGAGAGGATTGGGACTGTGAGGGAAGGCCGCTGAGCCCCGTGAACTCACCATGCAACAGGACCTTTGCACATATCTCATCCTGTTCCTGGTAACTAACTAGCTGTTTATCTTCTCTTTGATTTCTGTACAAGTCTCATAGCTTTAGGAAAACCTTCCCTGACTCCACTGGCCTCCCTGATCCAGTTCTTATGGCGCTTTGCACCTCATCTTTATCTCATATGTCACAGCTGCAGTTTTATATCTATCTGTGGGATTGTTTTATTAAGTTTGACTCCTTTGCTAGACTAGGCTCTGTGCAAAAGGGACTATACCTGTTTTTGTTCACTATTGTATCTCAAGCACAGTATATAATGTGTAATAGGTACACACAAAGATAAATTTAATGAATTAATGAAATCAGAGTTAGCAGACATTAAAGACAAAAAAACGGCAAAGGAAACTAAAGAGAACCAACAGGAGGTACTATTGAAGTTGAAGTTGCAAGGAACATTTCTTGTTGCAACTAGTAAGGTCTACAGCTCAATCCTCATGGACATGACCCAACTGATCTTGAAAGGACAATGCTACAAACCTACTGTCTGAAAGCAAAGAACTATTTAAAGACTATATTAATAGCAACAGTAATCGCCACAGGGATATGAGATGGAAATTTAGGGGAACAACAAGTCTAAGGCAGCTCCAAAGGCAACTCCTTCAAGAATCTTGTCCTAACTAAGGAAAGAATTGGTTTTTTTTTGTTTTTTTTTTTGTTTTTTTTTTTTTTTAAATTTATTTATTATTATTATACTGTAAGTTGTAGGGTACATGTGCATAACGTGCAGGTTTGTTACATATGTATACTTGTGCCTTGTTGGTGTGCTGCACCCATCAACTCGTCATTTACATCAGGTATAACTCCCAATGCAATCCCTTCCCCCTCCCCCCTCCCCATGATAGGCCCCGGTGTGTGATGTTCCCCTTCCCGAGTCCAAGTGATCTCATTGTTCAGTTCCCACCTATGAGTGAGAACATGCGGTGTTTGGTTTTCTGTTCTTGTGATAGTTTGCTAAGAATGATGGTTTCCAGCTGCATCCATGTCCCTACAAAGGACACAAACTCATCCTTTTTGATGGCTGCATAGTATTCCATGGTGTATATGTGCCACATTTTCTTAATCCAATCTGTCACTGATGGACATTTGGGTTGATTCCAAGTCTTTGCTATTGTGAATAGTGCTGCAATAAACATACGTGTGCATGTGTCTTTATAGCAGCATAATTTATAATCCTTTGGGTATATACCCAGTAATGGGATGGCTGGGTCATATGGTACATCTAGTTCTAGATCCTTGAGGAATCGCCATACTGTTTTCCATAATGGTTGAACTAGTTTACAATCCCACCAACAGTGTAAAAGTGTTCCTATTTCTCCACATCCTCTCCAGCACCTGTTGTTTCCTGACTTTTTAATGATTGCCATTCTAACTGGTGTGAGATGGTATCTCATTGTGGTTTTGATTTGCATTTCTCTGATGGCCAGTGATGATGAGCATTTTTTCATGTGTCTGTTGGCTGTATGAATGTCTTCTTTTGAGAAATGTCTGTTCATATCCTTTGCCCACTTTTTGATGGGGTTGTTTGTTTTTTTTCTTGTAAATTTGTTTGAGTTCTTTGTAGGTTCTGGATATTAGCCCTTTGTCAGATGAGTAGATTGCAAAAATTTTCTCCCATTCTGTAGGTTGCCTGTTCACTCTGATGGTAGTTTCTTTTGCTGTGCAGAAGCTCTTTAGTTTAATGAGATCCCATTTGTCAATTTTGGCTTTTGCTGCCGTTGCTTTTGGTGTTTTAGACATGAAGTCTTTGCCCATGCCTATGTCCTGAATGGTACTACCTAGGTTTTCCTCTAGGATTTTTATGGTATTAGGTCTAACATTTAAGTCTCTAATCCATCTTGAATTAATTTTCGTATAAGGAGTAAGGAAAGGATCCATTTTCAGCTTTCTACTTATGGCTAGCCAATTTTCCCAGCACCATTTATTAAATAGGGAATCCTTTCCCCATTTCTTGTTTCTCTCAGGTTTGTCAAAGATCAGATGGCTGTAGATGTGTGGTATTATTTCTGAGGACTCTGTTCTGTTCCATTGGTCTATATCTCTGTTTTGGTACCAGTACCATGCTGTTTTGGTTACTGTAGCCTTGTAGTATAGTTTGAAGTCAGGTAGCGTGATGCCTCCAGCTTTGTTCTTTTGACTTAGGATTGTCTTGGAGATGCGGGCTCTTTTTTGGTTCCATATGAACTTTAAAGCAGTTTTTTCCAATTCTGTGAAGAAACTCATTGGTAGCTTGATGGGGATGGCATTGAATCTATAGATTACCTTGGGCAGTATGGCCATTTTCACGATATTGATTCTTCCTATCCATGAGCATGGTATGTTCTTCCATTTGTTTGTGTCCTCTTTTATTTCAGTGAGCAGTGGTTTGTAGTTCTCCTTGAAGAGGTCCTTTACATCCCTTGTAAGTTGGATTCCTAGGTATTTTATTCTCTTTGAAGCAATTGTGAATGGAAGTTCATTCATGATTTGGCTCTCTGTTTGTCTGTTACTGGTGTATAAGAATGCTTGTGATTTTTGCACATTAATTTTGTATCCTGAGACTTTGCTGAAGTTGCTTATCAGCTTAAGGAGATTTTGGGCTGAGACAATGGGGTTTTCTAAATATACAATCATGTCATCTGCAAACAGGGACAATTTGACTTCTTCTTTTCCTAACTGAATACCCCTGATTTCTTTCTCTTGCCTAATTGCCCTAGCCAGAACTTCCAACACTATGTTGAATAGGAGTGGTGAGAGAGGGCATCCCTGTCTTGTGCCAGTGTTCAAAGGGAATTTTTCCAGTTTTTGCCCATTCAGTATGATATTGGCTGTGGGTTTGTCATAAATAGCTCTTATTATTTTGAGGTACGTTCCATCAATACCGAATTTATTGAGCGTTTTTAGCATGAAGGGCTGTTGAATTTTGTCAAAAGCCTTTTCTGCATCTATTGAGATAACCATGTGGTTCTTGTCTTTGGTTCTGTTTATATGCTGGATTATGTTTATTGATTTGCGAATGTTGAACCAGCCTTGCATCCCAGGGATGAAGCCCACTTGATCATGGTGGATAAGCTTTTTGATGTGTTGCTGAATCCGGTTTGCCAGTATTTTATTGAGGATTTTTGCATCGATGTTTATCAGGGATATTGGTCTAAAATTCTCTTTTTTTGTTGTATCTCTGCCAGGCTTTGGTATCAGGATGATGTTGGCTTCATAAAATGAGTTAGGGAGGATTCCCTCTTTTTCTATTGATTGGAATAGTTTCAGAAGGAATGGTACCAACTCCTCCTTGTACCTCTGGTAGAATTCAGCTGTGAATCCATCTGGTCCTGGACTTTTTTTGGTTGGTAGGCTATTAATTGTTGCCTCAATTTCAGAGCCTGCTATTGGTCTATTCAGGGATTCAACTTCTTCCTGGTTTAGTCTTGGAAGAGTGTAAGTGTCCAGGAAATTATCCATTTCTTCTAGATTTTCCAGTTTATTTGCGTAGAGGTGTTTATAGTATTCTCTGATGGTAGTTTGTATTTCTGTGGGGTCGGTGGTGATATCCCCTTTATCATTTTTAATTGCGTCAATTTGATTCTTCTCTCTTCTTTATTAGTCTTGCTAGTGGTCTGTCAATTTTGTTGATCTTTTCAAAAAACCAACTCCTGGATTCATTGATTTTTTGGAGGGTTTTTTGTGTCTCTATCTCCTTCAGTTCTGCTCTGATCTTAGTTATTTCTAGCCTTCTGCTAGCTTTCGAATGTGTTTGCTCTTGCTTCTCTAATTCTTTTAATTGCGATGTTAGAGTGTCAATTTTAGATCTTTCCTGCTTTCTCTTGTGGGCATTTAGTGCTATAAATTTCCCTCTACACACTGCTTTAAATGTGTCCCAGAGATTCTGGTATGTTGTATCTTTGTTCTCATTGGTTTCAAAGAACATCTTTATTTCTGCCTTCATTTCGTTATGTACCCAGTAGTCATTCAGGAGCAGGTTGTTCAGTTTCCATGTAGTTGAGCGGTTTTGATTGAGTTTCTTAGTCCTGAGTTCTAGTTTGATTGCACTGTGGTCTGAGAGACAGTTTGTAATAATTTCTGTTCTTGTACATTTGCTGAGGAGTGCTTTACTTCCAATTACGTGGTCAATTTTGGAATAAGTACGATGTGGTGCTGAGAAGAATGTATATTCTGTTGATTTGGGGTGGAGAGTTCTATAGATGTCTATTAGGTCTGCTTGCTGCAGAGATGAGTTCAATTCCTGGATATCCTTGTTAACTTTCTGTCTCGTTGATCTGTCTAATGTTGACAGTGGAGTGTTGAAGTCTCCCATTATTATTGTATGGGAGTCTAAGTCTCTTTGTAAGTCTCTAAGGACTTGCTTTATGAATCTGGGTGCTCCTGTATTGGGTGCATATATATTTAGGATAGTTAGCTCTTCCTGTTGAATTGATCCCTTTACCATTATGTAATGGCCTTCTTTGTCTCTTTTGATTTTTGATGGTTTAAAGTCTGTTTTATCAGAGACTAGTATTGCAACCCCCGCTTTTTTTTTGTTCTCCATTTGCTTGGTAAATCTTCCTCCATCCCTTTATTTTGAGCCTATGTATGTCTCTGCGTGTGAGATGGGTCTCCTGAATACAGCAGACTGATGGGTCTTGACTCTTTATCCAGTTTGCCAGTCTGTGTCTCTTAATTGGAGCATTTAGTCCATTTACATTTAAGGTTAAGATTGTTATGTGTGAACTTGATCCTGCCATTATGATATTAACTGGTTATTTTGCTCATTAGTTGATATAGTTTCTTCCTAGCCTCGATGGTCTTTACATTTTGGCATGTTTTTGAGATGGCTGGTACCGGTTGTTCCTTTCCATGTTTAGTGCTTCCTTCAGGGTCTCTTGTAAGGCAGGCCTAGTGGTGACAAAATCTCTAAGCATTTGCTTATCTGTAAAGGATTTTATTTCTCCTTCACTTATGAAACTTAGTTTGGCTGGATATGAAATTCTGGGTTTAAAATTCTTTTCTTTAAGAATGTTGAATATTGGCCCCCACTCTCTTCTGGCTTGGAGAGTTTCTGCCGAGAGATCTGCTGTGAGTCTGATGGGCTTCCCTTTGTGGGTAACCCGACCTTTCTCTCTGGCTGCCCTTAAGATTTTTTCCTTCATTTCAACTTTGGTGAATCTGGCAATTATGTGTCTTGGAGTTGCTCTTCTCGAGGAGTATCTTTGTGGCGTTCTCTGTATTTCCTGGATTTGAATGTTGGCCTGCCCTACTAGGTTGGGGAAGTTCTCCTGGATGATATCCTGAAGAGTGTTTTCCAACTTGGTTCCATTTTCCCCCTCACTTTCAGGCACCCCAATCAGACGTAGATTTGGTCTTTTTACATAATCCCATACTTCTTGCAGGCTTTGTTCATTTCTTTTTCTTCTTTTTTCTTTTGGTTTCTCTTCTCGCTTCATTTCATTCATTTGATCCTCAATCGCTGATACTCTTTCTTCCAGTTGATCGAGTCGGTTACTGAAGCTTGTGCATTTGTCACGTATTTCTCGTGTCATGCTTTTCATCTCTTTCATTTCGTTTATGACCTTCTCTGCATTAATTAGTCTAGCCGTCAATTCTTCCACTTTTTTTTCAAGATTTTTAGTTTCTTTGCGCTGGGTACGTAATTCCTCCTTTAGCTCTGAGAAATTTGATGGACTGAAGCCTTCTTCTCTCATCTCGTCAAAGTCATTCTCCGTCCAGCTTTGATCCGTTGCTGGCGATGAGCTGCGCTCCTTTGCCGGGGGAGATGTGCTCTTATTTTTTGAATTTCCAGCTTTTCTGCCCTGCTTTTTCCCCATCTTTGTGGTTTTATCTGCCTCTGGTCTTTGATGATGGTGATGTACTGATGGGGTTTTGGTGTAGGTGTCCTTCCTGTTTGATAGTTTTCCTTCTAACAGTCAGGACCCCCAGCTGTAGGTCTGTTGGAGATTGCTTGAGGTCCACTCCAGACCCTGTTTGCCTGGGTATCAGCAGCAGAGACTGCAGAAGATAGAATATTTCTGAACAGCAAGTGTACCTGTCTGATTCTTGCTTTGGAAGCTTCCTCTCAGGGGTGTACTCCACCCTGTGAGGTGTGGGGTGTCAGACTGCCCCTAGTGGGGGATGTCTCCCAGTTAGGCTACTCAGGGGTCAGGGACCCGCTTGAGCAGGGAGTCTGTCCCTTCTCAGATCTCAACCTCCGTGTTGGGAGATCCACTGCTCTCTTCAAAGCTGTCAGACAGAGTCGTTTGGGTCTGCAGAGGTATCTGCTGCTTTGTTATTGTTTACTGTGCCCTGCCCCCAGAGGTGGAGTCTACAGAGACAGGCAGGTTTCCTGGAGCTGCTGTGAGCTCCACCCAGTTCGAGCTTCCCAGCAGCTTTGTTTACCTACTTAAGCCTGAGCAATGGCGGGCGCCCCTCCCCCAGCCTCGCTGCTGCCTTGCCGGTAGATCACAGACTGCTGTGATAGCAATGAGGGAGGCTCCGTGGGTGTGGGACCCTCCCAGCCAGGTGTGGGATATGATCTCCTGGTGTTCCTGTTTGCTCAAAGCGCAGTATTGGGGTGGGAGTTACCCGATTCTCCAGGTGTTGTGTGTCTCAGTTCCCCTGGCTAGGAAAAGGGATTCCCTTCCCCCTTGCGCTTCCCAGGTGAGGCAATGCCTCGCCCTGCTTCAGCTCTCGCTGGTCGGGCTGCAGCAGCTGACCAGTACCGATCTTCCGGCACTCCCCAGTGAGATGAACCCAGTACCTCAGTTGACAATGCCGAAATCACCGGTCTTCTGTGTCGCTGGCGCTGGGAGTTGAAGACTGGAGCTGCTCCTATTCGGCCATCTTGCTCGGAAAGAATTGTTATACTTCAAGGACTGAGGGAGTAGGATAGATCCAGGAGACAAGAGGTGCATTTGGGTTGGGTATGGAGTAGGAGGAGAAGGGGATAGGAGTGGCATTACAGCATTTTCAAAGCAGGGAAACAACTGGCTATATACGGAGTCAATTCAGGAACTAGGGCATTTTGAGGAGTGCAGCGTGCCAAAGACAGTTCACTGAGAAAGGGCTGAGTTAGTCAAAGTTGGAGCAAACAACTGGACTGGCTGAGATGTGAAGCTCTCTCCCTACTGAGTAGGACTTAGAGCCTAGAGGTTGGAATGCCAATGGTTTTATGGTTACTGTGCCCCTTATGCTAACAAGTGTCACCCAAGATAAGTAAGACAATGATACAGAGTTAGCTAATCTTGGACAAAAGTTCTAACAAAGTTGGAGAATCACCACTAGGAAGATTTTGTTCTGTTTCCATTTTAATTCTGCACCAGTCAGGGACATCATTACATTCCTTTCACATCCACCACCTCTGTGCGTTTACAGTGCATCCTCTTCCTTTGTCTTGTTAAGACCTGCGTTTCAGAAGCAATTTTTCCCCCTTGCCAGATCATCATTCAGTAGCAGAATAGGACACCCCTGAGCAATCACTGAGTTTCATCTTTCCGTCACAAAGGAATTCAGTGACTCACCCCTTGCAACTACACTAACTCTTTCAGGCCAAGAGGGCACTGGTCAGCGTTTTGGAGGAAGTAATTTACTAAATGGTGCCCTTGTGGCCAGAAAGACTCAACACACATAAAAGGAGAAACCACAGACTCCACTTCTTCTGCTCAGAGTGTTGGAAATAATTAGGATTAATTATGTGTTTTTGTGTGGAAGTGATGATATGAATTTCAATGGCATACAGGAAAAAGAGATAAGCCTATTTTTTAAAGAAAATAGTTCCGGTTTAGGTCCATTATAGCTGCACAATGTCATTATGAGATATGAGAAAGAGATAACTAAATTATTCATATTATAATTTTATTTGTGCTCTATTCCTTATTTTTCCTGGAAAATGTCCCTATTTGTTATTAAAACTAGCATGTTTTATAAAGAGATTTATGTTAATTACACAGAAAGCTGCCTTAGTCAGAATAGCAAATTCTATAGTGAATTTCAGAGTTTTTAAAATGTGTGATCTCTATGCTGTAGAATATTTCTTGCTAATGGTTCATGCCATCTATATATCTAGTGATCTTTGAACCTTATGTTCATTATTATGGTTATAGCTGTACCCAAATGGCAGCATATTATTAAAATATGAGATAATGATTGAATAAACTAGATATAATTATGCTTGTAAAGGAAAACAGACCATCTAGGAGTAAGTTTTTAGAAGGCAAAATAATACCTTTAAAATGTTATACTCAAAATAAACATATTACGACAGATGAGAAATCCCAGATTTTCAGGCAAAGGGCGAGAAACTGAACTGAGTTTCAAAAGCCATCTCAAAGAAGTTGCTCACTTTAAAAAGAAAAAGGACATTTTTCTAAAAAGTAGCAAGTTTCCCAGCATTTCTTTTCTTAAAATATGCATTTTCTGTTATTCAAATGAATAAATATAAAATTATTTTCATTTTGGCACTTTCTAAAGTCCTGATCCTACCAATAGGTAAAATCATCACTAACTTTGCAGTATTGACTTTTAGCTCTGTAGACCTACTTCCGTGTCATGAAGGCCAGCAGCTTGAAAAAAATAATGAAGACTTATTCTAGTCACCAGTTGAACAAATTCTGTTACCGTATTAGTCCTGAACATTTAGCAGGGGAAATAATATCAAATATTCTCATATCAAGGTACAGAAATATCAGTCTCATGGCAGACCCAGACTTGGAGGGCTGATGTTAAGCTAGATATCTTGCAGACTAACCAAGAGTAGATCACTGATCTATTGAACCTCTCTTTAGAAGGAAGATATATTTATTATTGGTTAGGACCAGGTAGACAATTTACATTTGTGGTATGTGGTTAATGTAATAATAACTTAATAACACTATCAGGTGTCTGGAGCGTGTTTGCTTTGAGTACAACTAAAAAGAGTACATTTTTAGCATGGTAGTTTTTTTCCTAAATTCTTTTCATCAAAAAAATTATTTATGAGAACGCTTTTAGAGATTACATGAGCATTTAGATATTTGTATTGATAATGTTTTTACGCTACTTCTCCTTTTCGGGCTCAGTTTTGAAAGCTCTCCTGAGAAAGGAGGAAAAAGCATTTATATGAGGAAGCGAGAAGACTGAAAATGAATTAAGTGTTAGAGGAGTGGAGTGGCAGTGACTAAGGTCAGAAAAAAGCTAAGTGAGCAAAGAGAACTGAACAAAATAGCAAAAGAAGAGAGCAGTGGTGTATGAAATAGGAAACAAAGAAGTGAGGACTATCTCAGAAGAGAAGAAAAATAAGACCCAGAAAAAAACATGTCTATATCTCAAGGTATACTACCTCACAGTATAATTTCCATTAATCTCTATCCACATACCCTTCTACATATCTGTTTAGTCATTCATAGGCAGACAAGGCTGAACTACCACCTTAAGCCTAAAATATCACATCATCTTTTGTAGCTGAGATGCTGGAAATAAATTCTGGAAAATTGGGAGGAGGTGAGAACATTAAGAGTTTATAAGAAAATTTAAGCCATTTTTCTTCTAACTTAATTTTTGTCTTCATAAGAATATCTTATCCAAATGAGCATAAAATATGAAAAAAAAGCCAAAAAGTAACAAATAACAGGCCTCCATAAAGACAAGAGTGTGATGCTATGGAGTTTTGTCATAACATAAAAATCTGTAGAAGGTGAGGATGTTTGCAACTTTTGGTTTATGTGATGCTTTTTTTTTGTCAGCATGTATAATCCCAAGTAATTTATTATAATAGATATTTAGAAGGTAACATAAATAATTTAACCTGTCCCATTCTCACGTAGTTTCTAAGGATTCCCAACACAAGTCAAATGTGTCTAAAAGAAACAATATCCACGGTGTAAGTTACTTACACACAGTAAGGGAAATTGCTTACCTAGGCTCCAAAACCATTAGCCATCCCTTGTTGTAATTTACCTGGATTGCTAACCAATGTGTAATGTATTTTTCCTACTTATTGTTGATTTTCAGCTTGTAGGCATGTAGATTTTTATTTTAAATCACTATCAAATTGTGAAACTTAACAAAAAATGGCAGTGTGTGATTTTTCTGTAATGCTCCTGCATTCACTTATTTGAGTGTTAGTTTAATTTTTGGCTAATGGTTTTGGAGCCTAGGTAACGAACTTCCCTTACTGTCTGTAAGTTACATGGTGGATATTGTTTCTTTTAGACGTATTTTACTTGTGTTGGAAGTTGTTAATATTAACTACATGAGAATGTGATAGTTTTAATTATTTATTTTTGCCGTCTAAAATATAATTAGTTACTTGGGATTATATGTGCTGACAAAAAAAAAGTATCACACAAACCAAAAGTGATAAAATCCTAACCTTCTAGCAACAAACAACTAAGACATGCATGCACAAAGGGCGGATGCTTTAAGTGGCAGAGGGAGGGACGGAAGTGGGTAATTATTTGTAGCAATGCTTTTACTGTTGTTCGAAATGAGACAGACTAACAGTGGCAGCAGTCATTTTGCTGAATCAAAGTCCATGTTAGTCGCATTATACACTGCCACAAAAGGTTGTTAAGGCTGGTATTAGCATGTACCACTGAGGACATTGGAAGGACTTGATCTGTCACACTAAATCGCCTTCTTGCCCTCAACCATTGAAGTCTCCAGCTCCTCTGACATGTTCTTTCATTAATGGCCTGGCCTTGACAACTGATCCTAATTGCCTCTGAACCGCACTTCATGTATTATTGGTGTCTGCCTGCCCTGGTTCATGTCAACAAGCCACAACATGTGCAGGGTGTGCCCAGTGCCTTTGCAGAAATGATGTTCACATCGTCATATTCCTCTGAGGGGATTGAGTCTCACTGGGAGTAAAGTAGAAAGCGAAAGATCTTCCTGTCTCTTCTTTGTAATATCTTAATGTTGATTTGTGCTGTGTACATATGAAGCTCATCTAAGGACTCACTAAAACATTAAACCAATTATGCAACATTCCATTAAGGCACAGATGCTGACTTAAATTTGCCCTTGTTTTAGTAAGTGGCAAAATGTGTGTTCATTGCAAAACCTTTTCAACTTTAGTTAGTATGGCTTACATTCCTTTTTCAACTTTAGTGTGGGTTACTTTTACTTTTATTATGCATAACAATTTCAATTTGATGTATGATAATGGCCAAAAGAGCCTACAATATAGTTTCCAGGTAGACGTACACATTAGACCAGAACTCCCAAAAGTAAATTATTGAAGGTTTGAATAGGATATTTTAGTCTTAACATCTATTAGCAGATTTATATTTACTACATTTTCTAAAAGTAGCTAAAATAATCAATTTTAGTGCATTACATGTATTTAAAACCTTAATTTTGTTCTGACATTTCAGGAAACATTCATAAAGGACAAAACAGTTTAGATGCATTTTAATTTATAAGATGAGTTATTTGCTTACAGCAAAATACTTTAGAATCTAAAATATAACATTAGAAACGCTCAAGATATTTACCTCTTTTTCTGAAAATGTCTCTGAGATTTAAAATTTGCCTCATTCCTATGACAGTTTTTTACAATCACATCTCTGAACAATAATACGAGATTCTTTCAATCTTTTCATCCTTTTTTATTTATTGAAGGCAGTTTTCTGGTGAGCCTTTTAAGCATGCAAGTTCTACCCGTGATCATAAAAAATAAATCACAGAAGCTCTTCGGTGCTAGGTATCATTTAGCCTAATCTAGACAGTGACATTTGGGCCACTAACAGCATAATCATGGTTATTGCTACAAATTGCTCCATGTTTGAGTTTTAATGTTATAAGTAAATTATGCCAGCGGATAAAATATATGTTTCTTTGGGAATTAAACATGTTTATTTCAGCAATGTGGCCATGGAATAGCACGGAAACCTTAAGCTTGTTTCATGTAGTAATACTGCCACCTTCTGAAGCCCAGAGGAATTGTCCTCAAGGTTAGCTGTTTTAAGAGACTTCTCAGGTGGCCATTTGTAGTGATCCAGCAGCCAGAAACTTCCAAGTCTAGAAATCATCTGACTTTTATCATGGGAATGATAAGTTTGATTTTAACTCTTCATGTAAAATAAGTAGAAATGAATGCAGGTATCCAACAGTCAGTAAAAATTCTATTTCCTCTTTTCATTTTACCCCCAAAAGCTTTTTATTTTCTGGACTTTAGAACTGTCTTTTTTTGGTGGTGTGTAGTTTCCTGCTAAAAAGCTCAGCTGATATAAAGCTAATTCTGGTATGGAAGTTACACAGCAAGAGCGGTTGCCTGGCAGAAGTGGGACAGTGGTGGCCACAGCTGGGATTGTAAGAAGGAGATGGCAAATGTTTTTCTATCATTCAATCAGACAGTATGCCCTTCAGCAGAACAACAAGCCCTCCTGATTCTTTAGAATTAGTGAGATTAGCATGAAGCACATAATGCAGGGTGATGGGATTTGTCATAATTTGCATTGTCCTGGAAAAATGCGGGTTGATAGAACGATGCATCTTGGAGCATGTCATGTCCCACGGGCAGGTCACAGAGGAAGCTTGGCAGAAATAATTTTGTGATATGTGCATCAGTTGCAAATGCTTCATAAGTAATTTGTCAGAATAAAATGAATAGAAAGTGGTTAGGAAGGTAGAGAAAGTAGGGTCATTGTAAAAGTATCTCCAAAAAAATTAGATATGTCATCCTCAAATATCACATTGTTAGTGATTAAATGAAAATATAATGAATGACTAGGCTTACTCTCCTTTTGGTTTTAAATTTCCAAAACCTTACTGTTAAGTATTTCCTTTTTTCTAAAAGTAAAATCTTTCCTAAAAGTAAAATCTTACTGGTAAGTCTTTCCTTTTTCCTGAAGGTAAAATCTTGGAAAATACATGTGTGTTTCTGCAAAGTTTGTTTATGAAAGCCCGTTATAGAAATTATCAAATACAGCTACATTAGAGAAGCTTTCTGAGAGTTTGCGTCTGACCTTGATAATGTTCCCAAACTACAGATAGGAAAGGATAATCAGTATGTAGTTGACAAAACGAACATGACACTGTTACTTATCTACAGCAGCATTTCTGGAAATGGACATATAGAATTCAGACAGGCAAGGGGAGCGTGCTTATTTAGCATAGCATTGCAAGAATGAAAGGTCCGGTGTCAGGTATTGTCCATGGTTTATTTATGTAGTACCTGACAGAGATGCCACTGTCTTTAATATTTAGAAATTTCTTCTATCCAAGAACATTATAGCTAGTGTTTGCAGATTATGTTATTTATCATTTCAGTATCTGCTTCTACTGCACAAAGACATTTTGCAATGTCTCCTTTATTTGTCTTTATACATTTCAAACAAAAGATTAATGCTGGCAGTTCGGTAACACTGATCTTTTATGACAGTTGAACATTTGTGGGTTGAGGGTCTAATAAGAAAAAAAATTTAAGTGAGGAGTTTAAGGAAAATGAAAAAAATAAGCACTTGTGAAAATCAGGCTTATAATAAAAATGTATCTTCTTACTACACTGTTGTAGGAAGAATACTCATTTTCTCAGATGGTTATAATTGTAGAATTAGGTTTTATGAAAACTAAAATTACCCTAGGGCACAGCTCAATATGAATAAATCTTTCAACACCCAGATCTGGAAACATGATACACATGAAACTAATAATGCCCTACAATTACAAGTAGATCAAGAAGAACTGTGCGAAGTTTTTAAAAAACATTATTTATTGAGTTCTGTAGGATGAAAGTGACTCCAAATAATGTTAGTTCAGACTATTTTAAATCATTTGTTATTTGTAAAATAATAGCCCTCTATGTAAACCTCATATGTTTTTAAACTCGCCCTCCTGTCTGTAATCTTCATAACTGACTGCTTTCAAACAAACAGTTTTACTAATCAGAGATAATAAGTGCTTTGTGGTGCCAACTGTTAAAAACTAGATTTTTTGTGGACATTATTTTTCTAATATATCATCTCTGGACTCATAAGGTGATTTTTAAAAAATAAACCCTGTTTACTGAGTTGTAACATTTCAGCCCAATTTCAGCATTGTGGATATTCTGTACAATATTTATTTCACTGAGAGTTGGTACTGTAGACTTCAATCTTGGGTCACATTTTAACAACTTTTTTCTATTGTCTTCTTTTTGCTGTATACTACTGCGTCAAAAAAAAAAAGGCACCTGTTGCTTCTCCCGTGAAATTCCTTTCCTCAGAGGAAATGTGCTTGCAGTGACAGATAATTTGCCTTGGTTAGAAGTTTTCTAGCATTTTCTCCTAAATAGCAAAGCCATAATACTCTCAGATAATCTTCAGGGGAGAACAAAAATACCTCTTCGTTCTCTTAGCAGAAAATTATGATAAATAATTTTAAAAATAAAAACTTTTTCAAATAAGTGTACATCTCGCCAGTCCTCTCCCCAAAATTTTAATAAACTAAGGATTTAAATTCCACCTTTTCAGACAAAGTTTTCTAAATTCAATCAACAAGATAATGTACTGGATAGATCAATTTTTATATTGTCCTTAGACTTTACAATTGTTTTACTCTAGATAATGACCACTAACCTAGCAATGCTAGTTTAACTCTCAATGTCTTACGAACTATTTATTGAGTCATTTGTTCATCTAGTCAGTATATGCTCCTACTGCTTATGGTGCCTATTCTGTGTCCTTTGAAGGATGCTGTGCAAGAGTTTTTTTCCCATAGGGATGGAGAGTGAAGTGAGTAGAGAAGGCCCGATCAACAATTTAATCAAGAGGTATTCATTGGGCAAAGCACCTCATCCAGAGTTAATGGCATTGCCACTCTGCGAATGAGTCTCAGAAAATGAAGAGGTAGCTAAAGGAATTAGCTTATTAATGTGCTATCATTACATCTGGACTAGATCCAGTTCTTGGTGTTTGTCTGGAAAATTCATTGCTGCTACAGTATTGTAATACCTGGCAATTCTCATATTAATGGAAGGGTAACTAGTTTGTTTATTTTAGTCTACCTAGTCTGTGATGAAACTCAAATATTTATTTGACAATAAAGTGATGTTTTTTACCCAGGACAGGTGAATTCATGAAACAAACTATATTTGTCTTCCATTCTGCTTTCACTAGCTTGTCTTTAATAAATTCATTGCCTCACAGATTATTAATACCATTTGAATGATTTTTCTATTTTGCTCCAGCTTCAATAGCTGCCTGTATGAACTCTTATTATCATTTCAGAGTTATTTCTTTAGGGTTCTTTATAGTGAACAAATAGTCTCAGGTAAAAAAAAAAAAACCTCAAAATGATAATTGAGTCAGTCCAGAATCTCATCAGGAAGAATGTGTCAGAGAAATCTAGTCTAGATATTTCTGGACATACAGGTAACTTCCTCAAGTAAACAAGAATGTTAGCTAAACAAATTTCCACTTAGCTTGATACTATTTGTTTCTAAATGTAAAAGAAATAGATTAAGTAATTACTTAATTTTCATTGAAAATTTTAATTTGAAAAGGACTTCTTTAAAGAAAAATGGTATATTATTCCATTTTCACACTGCTCATAAAGACATACCCAAGACTGAGCAATTTACAAAAGAAAGAAACTGTCATTTACTTACAGTTACACATGGCTGGGGAGACCCCACAATCATGGCAGAAGGCAAGGACGAGCAAGTCACATCTTATGTGGATGGCGGCAGGCAAAGAGAGAGAGCTTGTGCAAAGGAACTCCTCTTTATAAAACCATCAGATCTAGTGAGACTTATTCACTATCATGGGAACAGCACAAGAAAGACCAGTCCCCATGATTCCATTACCTCCCACTAGGTCCCTCCCATGACACGTGGGAATTGTGGGAGCAACAATTCAAGGTGAGATTTGGGTGGGGACACAGCCAAACATATCAAATGGCTATATAAGTTCTTTGAAAAGTTATTGGTACTGGAAAACAGGAAGATATCAAGGCTAGGAATAAAACATACTTATTTTAGATGCAGTTTTTTTTTTCTCCTGACCAGGGAGATATCTCTAATGCTTCTCAATGTATATGGTGTGAGCCAGGCATGGTGGCTCACACCTGTAGTCCTCACAGTTTGGGGGACGAAAGTGGGAGGATCACTGGAGCCCAGGAGTTGGAGACCACCGTGAGTAACATAGCAAGACCTCATCTCTACAAAAAAATGAAAAAATTAGCTGCGCATGTGTGCACCTATAGTCGTAGCTACTTGGGAGGCTGAGGCAGGAAGATTGCTTGAGCCCAGGAGTTCAAGGCTGCAGTGGGCTGTAATTGCACCACTGCATTCCAGCCTGGAGGACCGAATGAGGCCTTGTCTCTTAAAAAAAAAAAAAGAAAGAAGAAAGAAAAAAAGAAAAGTACATACATTTTAGAGACTTCACCCATGAATTTTCCTTTTATATCTGTCATAGGTTTGCTTTTTTTAATACAAAAGTCATCATACTTGTTTCTGGCTCAAACTTGCCATGCAACACCTGAAGTCCTTTTACTAGGTCAGTAGGGAAAGGAGGTATTTCTTCTTTCATTCATTTTTCCAAGCTCACCACTGCCCCAAAATATAGATCTATTGGCTGTTACAAAATAATTTTTATTATATGTATAGTTTATATTGTAAAATATTTCTGAAGTTATAAAGTAAATAAATAAAACAGTAAGTGCTCTCACTTTTTTTCTTTTCATTAATATTTAAATCACCATTTTTATTGTCCAGAAAATTTTTGCAATCTATTAGTCCATGATGTAGACATGTCTCCAAGGAGTATTTCAGGATAAAAATTTAGCCAAATAACACATTTTACCTTAGGGGGAAAAAAAGCAGCACTTAATTTCCCCTGCACACATGTGAAGTTTATTCCTCGTGGATGATTTAGAAGGGTTTCTTCTTGTATATATTATATGGAAAAGACATTATTTGTAAATATGTGATAAGATTATATTGTAATACTGTACACTTATTAGATTGGGATGTCATCAAGCTCTCAAAGTTTCTAAAAGTGCATGGCAGCTGATGAGTGAGGATAGATGACAAAAGAGAAAAGTCAATAGTTTGACTGTGGGAGATGATCAGATCACGCTTGAAATGGAAAGCTTCCCTGCTACTAGAACAGAACTGTGTCCTGAAAAGAAATAGTGTTCTTCTGTCCTGTCGGCCCCTCTGAACTGAATTAAAAGTAATGGATTTTAAAATTTATGCTTAATGAAAGAATAAAACATCTGAAATTACTACAGCAAAGATAAAGATAAAGACAGCCAGAAGAATCACTAGGTAATTTTTGGAGAACCATTTCCCGCCACCATCAATTTACATTGCTATGGCTTTTATCTTATATATTGGATGTCAAAAGTCATTTTCCAGGGCATTCAGAAGTTGTTTAAGACTGTGTGTGTGTGTGTGTGTGTGTGTGTGTGTGTGTGTGTGTGTACTATCTGTGCCCAGTGAAAAAAGTAAACCATCTTTCTAGCTAGAAATGGTGGCCATTGTTTTTACTTTAGGTTGAACATATTTTGGTATTGGTGATAGGATTCTAGAGGACTCTTCCCTGGGTTTGGTGGGGTGGGAAGAACCATATAAGAAGTTATTCAGGGGCCGGGCGTAATGGCTCATACCTGTGGTCCCAGCACTTTGGGAGGCTGAGGCAGTGGATCACGAGGATGGGAGTTCGAGACCAGCCTGGCCATTATGGTAAAACCCCGTCTCTGCTAAAAATATAAAAAATTAGCCAGGCGTGGAGGCGGGCACCTGTGGTCCCAGCTGCTCAGGAGCCTGAGGCAGGAGAATTGCTTGAACCTGAGAGGCAGAGGTTGCAGTGAGCCGAGATTGCACCATTACACTCCAGCCTGGGCAACAGAGCAAGACTCCGACTCAAAAAAAAAGAAGAAGAAGAAGTTGTTATTCAGGAGCACCAAGAGAAGTGAGGAGAGCTGGTAACAAAAGACACATAAAGCTTGCTTCTGACCAGGAAAGGGAGGTAATGTGATAGAATCAAGGGCCAGAAAAAGATGGTATTTCCCTCCAAGGCCGTATGACTACTGTGAGAGAAAACCCAGAATAGAAATGAGAGAAATAAGTGAAGAAGCGTGATTCCACTAAATAGTGGGACTGTTCTTAATCACAGGTTTTTGTAGACTTAACTAAAGAAACTGATCAGGGACCAGGTTCAAATCCACAGAAACTCAGTATGTAACTCATGCTATGCTAAGCAGCTTATTATTTAATCCTTACAGCTGTGCTTTTAAATGAATATTATTATTCCATTTTCAAGTATGGAAACTGAACTTCAGAGAGGTTGTGTAACTTGTCCAGAATTACATAGCTAGTAACTGGTGGAGTAAGGCTGTTAACCTCAACTGTATTTGACTTCAAACCTATGTTTTTATCATACAGTATTATTCAAATTTGGGAAAGAAGGGACCCAATACGTAAAGACTGAGCTGCTTTTTTTTTTTTTTTTTTTTTTTTTTTTTTTTTTTGCTTTTAAGAAAATGTTTGTGGTTTTATTGTATCATGAGGCATTGAAACATCTGAACAAATCAGTGTCTGGGTGGTGAGGCAGCTGCTTTCTCCTTCCCTTCTGCCTTACTTAAGCCTTTCAAGGCATGAATGGTATAACCCAAACTTCTTCCTTCAGATGCAACTAGTCTAACATCCAAACATCATGCACAACACCTGGGTGGCAGCACTGCACTAGGCCCACTGCCACCATGGACCCGCTCCTTTGGCATGAGATGTGGAGCATCTGGAGTGTGAATGGTACTGGAAAGAGGAGGGAGGAGGAAACAGCATGACTGCCTGGCTGGGAAGAGATCAGCCTGGGATGTGCAGGCCAAGCCTGAACGTGTCATTGGCGCAAACCCAAGCATTGTTGATGTTCTTCAACAGGAACATCTGTCTGATGGAACCCCATGATGGAGTCTTCATCCACCGTAAGCTGGCCCACAACCATGCTGATGATGCAGCTGGCGTGGGCTGATGGTCCTGTGCTGTGATGCTGTGCTGGATTTTTTGGAAGGGATGACTAGACAACTTCTCCACAGTGGCAGCTTTCCCCTGGAATTGCCATCCTTCCCACATGAGGCATGGCACATCAATGTAAATTGCACCTAGTTGGGTTTTCTCATTATGAAATAACTGGTAGTAATGCTGAATGAAGCTGGATCAAATCTGCTCCCAGATTGGCTCATCTCCCATTCTGGAGCATCACCCAGCCTCTTTGAGACCTGAAGGGTTGGCACAGTGGCAGCGGCAGCGTGACAACCCAGCACAGTCTGCCAAGACTGAGCTTCTTCAAAAACTATTTGTGAAAACTGCTGGGTGTGGTGGCTCACACCTATAATCCCAGTGCTTTCAGAGGCCGAGGTGGAAGGATCACTTGAGGCCAGGAGTTCAAGACCAGCCTGAGCAGCATAGTGAGACCTTGTCTCTACAGAAAAGTAAAAATTTAAAAAATTAGCCAGGTGTGGCAGCACACACCTGTAGTCCCACCTGCTTGGGAGGCTGAGGCAGGAGGATTGCTTGGGCCCAGGAGTTCCAGGATGCAGTGAGCTATGATCATACGGCTGCACTTCAGCCTGGGCGACAGAGCAAAACCCAGGATCATTTGAAAACAAAAAGAAAAACTATTTGCAGAAGCTGAATCATGTAGGAGGAGTCACAAAAACAAATAATGAACTAGAAAATTAGTTTTGTATAAAAAGAGAATGGAAGAGTTGGGGATACGCTTGGAGAAGCAATAGCTAATAAAATGAGTTGAATAATATTATATTCTTGAATACTATGTTGTCTAAATTCTATGAAGCATCTTGGTGACAATAATGCTGTAGTTGTTCTATTACTAACTGAAGGCAATGTACAAGGAAGTAGATTTAAGTGAAAATAAGCAAACAAACAAAAAAATCAAACAATTTGTTGCATGGGAGAATGTCTTGACCAGGGGACAATGAAAGGCTACTGTAGGCTACCTGAGGTATCTACAGTAGATATCTTTATTAGATGTGTCACTCCAAACATATTCTTCCTTAAGCTGTACTGGCCCTCAGAGATTCATTGCCTGACTCATACATGATAGTCAATAAACATTTTAGGAATGAATGTATGACTGGAGCCTTTTTCTCCCCAGCCTGGGAATCCATGAATATCTTGGTGAAAGAGATGATACCTGAAGAGTAGACCAATGTTTTAGATAGAATAACAGATTTTAAGAAGTCATGACTTTGTTAAAAGCTATAAAAAAGAAAATGAGTTGTCTGGCTTCCAGCCTCCCGCTTAGGTCAAAAGTCATGTCTCCTTTTGGTCATTTTTTTTTCATGAAAAAAAATTATTATTAGCTTATGTTTTCTGAATTAAAAAAATTACTTTGCATCAAAATATGTCAATACATATTTAAATAACAATGTTTTAAAGTTTTCAGGCAGTGTTTCTCTCAGGTCTTTGATTTTGTGAGCTATTTGGGTGATATACCATAATTATTTTTAGAATGGTTTCATTATGTTTATAGTTTTAAAAGGAAGCAGTCATAAAATTTGCCTGTGAGGTCTCCTAAAGATAAGAGTTTGCTTGAGGGAGCAAGACTTACATGACCTTTTGATTTTTACAAGACAGTTCACTCAGAATCCTATGTGAAGTGGTAGTGAAGGACAGATAGATAGACAATTATTTGCCTATTTTAATATCATATTTGAAGCATTCACCATTAGAAAGCATAGAAAAGTAAGTCAATTGTCTGTCCAACAAAGATCTAGATGAGCTAATGCATTTGCTGTAATATCTCAAAAACTTGAACTTTTGAAAGCTGATTCTTTGTTATTAGAACAATGAATAAAATTGAGAGAATTCATAAGATTTTCATCCTCAATGAACATAAGAGAGAAAATTTTTTTTACCTTACCTACTTAATAATATATTAGGTTTTAGTAAAGCTTCTAGAAATTTAAGTTTGAAATTTGCACCTTTAATATGTTTTAGATAAATTGGTAAATAGTGTTCTCTATAGCTATAAAAACCTAACATGGAGTAATCCAAATTTCACGCTGATGTGTAGTGTTGGCATGTGCACAATATGAATAATTCTATGCTCTTATCTCAGTTATCAGTATATTCTCTCTCTCTACCTTTTAAAAGGCTAACCGTTTTATAAATTCTAGCTGAAATCACTTCTCTTCCATGATACTTTCATCCCAGTCATGAGCTACAAGTGATTTTTCTTTACCCTAACCTCCAATATTATTTATTGCTTAAGACTCTTTGGTTATCATTTGCAGAAGCCTACTAATGCTCTTTAAGTCAACAGTAGGAAATGTATTATTGCGATGCTGTGCTATGTTTCAGAATGTCAAAGTAGAAACTGTCTAGCCCTCAGAAGGCTACTATGAATTAGAACTAGACCCAGGAACCAAAATCAGAATAATAATGATATCAAAGATTTATGTTATTGTGTTAGTCTGCTTGGGCTGCCATTACAAAATACTATAGACTGGGTGACTCAAACAACAGAAATTTATTTCTCACAGTTCTGGAGGCTGGGAAGTCTTAAGATCAAGGTGCCAGCCAATTTGGTTTCTGATGAGGGCTCTGTCTTCTCACTGTGTCCTCATATGGCCTTTCCCTGGTAAATGTGTGTAGGGAAAGAGATTACTCCCTTTCTCTTCATATAAGGTCGTCAGTCCTATTGGATTAGCTGATTTTATGACTTCACTTAACCTTAATTTCTTTTTAAAAGCTGTCTCCAAATACAGTCACATTGAGGGTTAGGGCTTCAACATATGAATTTGGGGGGTGAGGAGTTAGTTCTTGCAATACTATGAAGAAGTAACTGAAGCTGGGTAATTTATAAAGAAAAGAGGTTTAATTGGCTCACAGTTCTCAGGCTGTACAGGAAGCATGGTGCTGGCATCTGCTTGGCTTCTGGTAAGGCCTCAGAAAGCTTACAATCATGATGAAAGGCAAAGGGGAGCAGGTGCATCCTATGGTGAGAGAGGAAGCAAGGGGTGGAGGAGGTGCCACACTCTTTTAAACCAGGTCTTGCATTAACTCAGAGTGGGAGCTCACTTATGGGGAGGACAGCACCAAGCTATTAATTAGGGATCTGACCTCATGACCTGAACACCTCCCACCAGGCCCCTCCTGTAACACTGGAGATTACATTTCAACCTGAGATTTGGAGGGAACAAACTTCCCAAACCATATCCTTCTGCCCCTGGTTCCTCAAATCTCATGTCTTTACATGCAAAATACAATCATCCCATCTCAATAGTCCTGCAAAGCCTTAACTTATTCCAGCATTAACCAAAAAGTCCCAAGTCCAAAGTCTCATCTGGAGATTAGTTTTTTCCTATGAGCCTGTAAGACTGAAAAAAGTTATTTACTCCCAAGATACAATGGTGGTACAGTTATTGGATAGACATTGCCATTCCAAAATGGAGAACTCAGCCCAAAAAAAGGGGCAATAGGCCCCACACAAGTCTGAAACCCAGTAGAACAGTCATTAAATCTTAAAGCTCCAAAATATAATATATTTTTTTTCTTTTTTTTTTTTTTTTTTTTGAGACGGAGTCTCACTCTGTCACCGAGGCAGGATTGCAGTGGCGCGATCTCGGTTCACTGCAACCTCCACCTCCTGGGTTCAAGCAATTCTCTTGCCTCAGCCTCCTGAGTACCTGGGACTACAGGCATGTGCCACCACGCCTGGGTAATTTTTTGTATTTTTAGTAGAGACTGGGTTTCACCGCATTAGCCAGGATGATCTCGATTTTCTGACCTCGTGATTCACCTGCCTTGGCCTCCCAAAGTGCTGGGATTATGGGCGTGAGCCACTGCGCCTGGCCCAAAATAATCTCCTTTGACTTAATGTCCTGCATTCAGGGTGCAAAGATGGAAGGGGTGGACTCCCAAGGCCTTAGGCAACTGAACCCTATAGCTTTGCTGGATGCAGCCCACAGGGCTGCTCTGATGGGTTAGAGTTCAGTGCCTATGGCTTCTCCAGGCTGAGGATCAAGCTGCTGCTGCCTCTACCATTCTTTGGCCTGGAGAGCAGTGGCCTCCTTCTTACAGCTCCACCAGGCAGTGCCCTAGTGGGGACTCTGTATAGGGTCTCCAACTTCACACATCCCCTTGGTGCTGCCCTACTAGTAGAGCCTCTCTGTGGGGGCTCTACCCCTGCATCAGGCTTCTGCCCAGGCACCTAGGCTTTCCCATACATTATCTGAAATCTAGAGAGAAGCTGCCAAGTCTCCTTCACTCTTGCATTCTGTGCAGCCACAGGCTTACTGCCACATGGAAGCCACCAAGGATTATGGCTTGCAGTCTCCAAAGTGGCAGCCAGAGCTGTACCTGGGGCCTTTGAGCCACATCTGGAGCTGGAGCAGCCTGGTTGCAAGGAATAGCCTCCCAAGGCTGAGCAGGGCAGTGGTGTCCTTGGCCTGGTCCCTGAAATCATTCTTTCATCCGAGGCTTCTGGGCCTGTGATAGGAGGGGCTGCCTCAGAGATTTCTGAAGTACCTTCAAGGCCTCTTTTTCCATTGTCTCAGATATTAACATTTGGTTCCTTTTTGGTCATGCTAGTCTCTTTAGCAAGTGGCTGCTCCACACTCTGCTTGTATTCCTTTTCTACCATGTGCCAGGCTGCAAATTTGTCAAACTTTTATGCTCTGTTTCCCTTTTAAATATGAATTCCAACTTTAAGTCATTTATTTGCTCTTGTATCTGACGATAGGCTGTTAGAAGAAGCCAGGCCACATCTTGAACACTTTGTTGCTTAGAAATTTCTTCTGCCAGATACCCTAGGTCATCACTCTTAACTTCAAACTTCCAGAGATTCCGAGGACATGAACACAATGCAGCCAAGTTCTTTGCAACAGCATAATGGGTAACCTTTACTCCAGTTCCCAATAACTTCTTTGTTTCCATCTGAGAGCTCTTCAGCTTGGACTTCACTGTCCATATCTCTATCAACATTCTGGTCGTAACCATTTAACTAGCTTCTAAGAAACTGGAAACTTTCCTTCATCTTCCTGTCTTCTTCTCAGACCTCCAGACTCTTCCAACTTCTGCCTGTTACCCAGTTCCAAAACCACTTCCACATTTTCAGGTATCTTTATAATAATACCCCACTCCTGGTACCAATTTTCAGTGTTAGTTCTTGCTTACTATAAAGAAATACCTGAGGCTGAAAAGCAGTCAGACAAGAGAGGGAAATAAAAGGCATCCAAATCAGTGAAAAGGAAGTCAAACTGCTACTCTTTGCTGATGATATGAATGTATACCTAGAAAACCCTAAAGACTCCTCCAAAAAGCTCCTAGAACTGATAGAAGAATTCAGCAAAGTTTCCAGATACAAAATTAATGTACACAATTCAGTAGCTCCCTTATACACCAACAGTGACCAAGCTGAGAATCAAATCAAGAACTCAACCCCTTTTACAATAGCTGGAAAAAAAAATACTTAGGAATATAGATAATCAAGGAGGTGAAAGACTTCTACAAGGAAAACTACAAAACACTGCTGAAAGAAATCATAGATGACACAAACAAATGGAAACACATTCCATGCTCATGGATGGGTAGAATCAATATTGTGAAAATGGCCATTCTGCCAAAAGCAATCTACAAATTCAATGCAATCCCCATCAAAATATCATCATCATTCTTCACAGTACCAGAAAAAAAATCCTAAAATTCATATGGAACCAAAAAAGAGCCCACAGAGCTGAAGCAAGACTAAGCAAAAAGAACAAATCTGGAAGCATCACATTAGGTGATTTCAAACTACACTATAAGGCCATACTCACCAAAACAGCATGGTACTGGTATAAAAATAGGCACATAGACCAATGGAACAGAATAGAGAACCCAGAAATAAATCCAAGTACAGCCAAATGATCTTTGACAAAGCAAACAAAAACATAAAGTGGGGAAAGAGCACCCTATTCAACAAATAGTGCTGGGTTAATTGGCTAGCCACATGTAGGATAATGAAACTGGATCCTCATCTTTCACCTTACACAAAAATCAACACAATATGGATCAAGGACTTAAATCTAAGACTTGAAACTATAAAAATTCTAGAAGATAACATCGGAAAAACCCTTCTTGACATTGGCTTAGGCAAGGATTTCTTGACCAAGAACACAAAAGTAAATGTAGTAAAAACAAAGATGAATAGCTGGGACTTAATTAAACTAAAGAGCTTTTGCATGGCAGAAGTTACAGTCAGCAGAGTAAACAGACAACCCACAGAGTGGGAGAAAATCTTCACAATCTATACGTCTGAAGGACTAATATCCAGAATCTACAATGAACTCAAACAAGTTAGTAAGAAAAAACAAACAATCCCATCAAAAAGTAGGCTAACGACATGAATAGACAATTCTCAAAAGAAGACATACAAATGGCCAACAAACATATGAAAAAATGCTCAACATCACTAATGATCAGGGAAATGCAAATCAAAACCACCTTAGTCCTACAAGAATGGCCATAATTTAAAAAATCGAAAAATAGTAGATGTTGGCATGGATGTGGTGAACAGGGAACACTTCTGCTGATAGGAATGTAAACTAGTAAAACCACTATGGAAAACAGTGTGGAGATTCCTTAAAAAACTAAAAATAGAACTACCATTTGATTCAGCAGTCCCACTACTGTGTATCTGCCCAGAGGAAAATAAGCCATTATTCAAAAAAGAAACTTGTACACGCATGTTTACAGCAGACAATTCACAATGGCAAAAATGTGAAACTACTTGTATTTGTAAAAATACAAATGTGAAACTAACCCAATCAATGAGTGGATAAAGAAACTGTGGTATATATCTACAATGGAATACAACTCAAGCATAAAAAGAAATGACCTAATGACATTTGCAGTCACCTGGATGAGATTGAAAACTATTATTATTATTATTATTGTTTTTTTTACTTTAAAGTCTGGAATACATGTGCAGAATGTGCAAGTTTGTTACATAGGTACACATGTTCCATGGTGGTTTGCTGCACCTATCAACCCATCATCTAGGGTTTAAGTCCTGCATGCATTAGGTATTCGTCCAAAAGGTCTCCCTCTCCTTGCTCCCCATCCCCTGACAGGCCCCAGTGTGCGATGTTCTCCTCCCTGTATCCATGTGTTCTCATTGTTCAACTCCCCCTTACGAGTGAGAACATGCGATGTATGGTTTTCTGTTCCTGTGTTAGTTTGCTGAGAATTATGGCTTCCAGCATCATCCATGTTCCTGCAAAGGACACGAGTTTATTCTTTTTTATGGCTGCATAGTATTCCCTGGTGTATATGTGCCACATTTTCTTTATCCAGTCTACCGTTGATGGGCATTTGGGTTGATTCCAAGTCTTTGCTATTGTGAATAGTACTGAAATAAACATATGTGTGCATGTGTCTTTATAGCAGAATGATTTATAATCCTTTGGGCATATACCCAATAATGGGATTGCTGGGTCAAGTGGTATTTCTAGTTCTAGATCCTTGAGGAATCGCCTCAGTGTCATCCACAATGGTTGAACTAATTTATACTCCCACTAACAGTGTAAAAGCGTTCCTATTTCTCCACAGCCTCGCCAGTATCTGTTGTTTCCTGACTTGTTAATAATCACCATTTTAACTGGCATAAGATGGTATCTCATTGTGGTTTTGATTTGCAGTTCTCTAATGACCAGTGATGATGAGCTTTTTTTCATCTTTGTTGGTCGCATAAATGTCTTCTTTTGAGAAGTGTCTGTTCATATCCTGTGCCCACTATTTGATTGGGTTGTTTTTTTTTTTCTTGTAAATTTGTTTAAGTTCCTTGTAGATTCTGGATATTAGCCCTTTGTCAGATGGATAGATTGCAAAAAATTTCTGCCATTCTTTAGGTTTCCTGTTCATTCTGATGATAGTTTCTTTTGTTGTACAGAAGCTCTTTATTTTGATTAGATCCCATTTGTCAATTTTGGTTTTTGTTGCAATTGCTTTTGGTGTTTTAGTCATGAAGTCTTTGCCCATGCCTATGTTCTGAATGGTATTGGCTAGGTTTCCTTCCAGAGTTTTGTGGTTTTGGGTCTTACACTTAAGTCTTTAATCCATCTTGAGTTAATTTTTGTATAAGGTATAAGGAAGGGGTCCAGTTTCTGTTTTCTGCATCTGGCTAGCCAGTTTTCCCATCACCGTTCATTAAATAGGAAATCCTTTCTCCATTACTTGTTTTTGTCAGGTTTATTGAAGATCAGATGGTTGTAGATGTGTGGTGTTATTTCTGAGGTCTCTATTCTGTTCCATTGGTTTATATATCTGTTTTGGTTCCAGTACCATGCTGTTTTGGTTACTGAAGCCTTATAGTATAGTTTGAAGTCAGGTAGGATGCCTCCAGCTTTGTTCTTTTTGCTTAGGATTGTCTTGGCTCTACGGGCTCTTTTTTCGTTCCATATGAAATTTAAAGTAGTTTTTTTCTAATTCTGCAAAGAAAGTCACTGTTAGCTTGATGGGAATAGCACTGAATCTAGAAATTACTTTGGGCAGTATGGCCATGTTCATGATATTGATTATTCCTATCCATGAGCATGGAATGTTTTTCCATTTGTTTGTGTCCTCTCTTATTTCCTTGAGCAGTGGTTTGTAGTTCTCCTTGAAGAGGTCCTTCACATCCCTTGTAAGCTGTATTCCTAGGTATTTTATTCTCTTTGTAGCAATTGTGAATGGGAGTTCACTCAGGATTTGGCTCTTTGTTTGTCTATTGTTGGTGTATAGGCATGCTTGCGATTTTTGCGCATTGATTTTGTATCCTGAGATTTTGCTGAAGTTGCTTATCAGCTTAAGGAGTTTTGGGGCTGCGATGATTGAGTTTTCTAAATATACAATCATGTCGTCTGCAAATAGACAATTTGACTTTATTCTAAGTTAAGTAACTCAGGAATGGAAAACCAAATATCGTATGTTCTCACTGATAAGTGGAAGCTAAGCTATGAGGATGCAAAGGCATAAGAATGATACAATGGACTTTGGGGACTTAGGGGAAAGGGTGAGAAGGGGGTGAGGGATAAAAGACTACAAATTGGATGCAGTATATACTGGTTGGGTGATGGGTGCACAAAAATCTCACAAATCACCACTAAAGAACTTACTCATGTAACCAGACACCACCTCTTCACCAATAACCTATGGAAACTAAAAAAAATTTTTTTTAATTTTAAAGAAATACCTTAGGCTGTGTAATTTATAAAGAAAAGAGGTTTAGCCGGGCACGGTGACTCAAGCCTGTAATCCCAGCACTTTGGGAGGCCGAGACGGGCGGATCACGAGGTCAGGAGATCGAGACCATCCTGGCTAACACGGTGAAACCCTGTTTCTACTAAAAAATACAAAAAACTAGCCGGGCCAGGTGGTGGGCGTCTGTAGTCCCAGCTACTCGGGAGGCTGAGGCAGGAGAATGGCGTAAAGCCGGGAGGCGGAGCTTGCAGTGAGCTGAGATTCGGCCACAGCACTTCAGCCTGGGCGACAGACCGAGACTCCGTCTCAAAAAAAAAAAAAAAAAAAAGAAAAGAGGTTTAATTGGCTCTTGGTTCTGCAGACTGTATAGGAAGCATGGTGCTGGCATTAGCTCAGCTTGTGATGAGGCCTCAGGAAGCTTACAGTCATGGTGAAAAGGCAAAGGGGAGCCAGTATATCACATGGGAACAAGAGAGGGAACCATGAGGGTGGGGTACCACCTTTTTTTTTTTTTGAGATGGGGTCTTGCTCTGTCACCCAGGCTGGAGTGCAATTGTGTGATCTCGGCTCACTGCAACCTCTGCCTCCCGGGTTCAAGCGATTCTCCTGCCTCAGCCTCCCAAGTAGCTGGGATTACAGGCATGTGCCACCATGCTCAGCTAATTTTTGTGTTTTTGGTAGAGACGGGTTTCACCATGTTAGCCAGGCTGGTCTTGAACTTCTAACCTCAGGTGTTCCACCTGCCTTGGCCTCCCAAATTGCTAGGATTACAGGTGTGAGCCGCCGCGCCCAGCCCCACATTCTTTTAAACAATCAGATCTCACATGAACTCAATGCGAGAAGTCATTTATTATTGTGAGGTTCCAAGCTATTCATGAGGGATCCACCCCCGTGACCCAAACACCATGGGTGTTTGGCCCCACCTGGGACATTGGGGATTACATTTCAACATGAGATTTCAAGGCACAAACATCCAAACAATATCAGCAAGGACACAATTCAGTCCATAACATCAAGCTTCCTAGATGCTAGCCCTTACGATAAGCACTTTAGATATAAAGTCATTCCTTAGTTTCCAAGGGGGATAACTTACAGGACCCCTATGGACACCTATTTCACAGATACTCAAGTGCCTTATATTAAATGGCCATAATGTCTGCATATAACCTATATACATCCTCTTGTATACTTTAAATCATCTCTAGATTAATTGTAATATCTAATACAATGTAAATACTATATAAATATTTGTTATACTCTATTGGTTTTTTGTGGTTTTTTTATTGTATTGTTATTTTTATTGATTTTTAAAAATATTTTTGATCTGTGGTTGGTTGAATCCACAGAAGCAGAATCCATGGATACAGAAGGTGAACTGCATTGTCTTTAATGTTCACAAACACCCTATAAAATAGATACTATTTTACCACCGTTTCATAAATAAGGAAAACAAAGAAAACATGAAGTAAGTAACTTGTCTGAGGTTACATAGTTTATAAATAATGAAGCCAAGTTTAAACACAGCTGTCTGGTTATAGAGTTCATGCCCTTGAACACTGAGCTAAACTGTCCTGCTGAAGCCAACAGGACTCCCTTCTGTCATCTCTGTTTCTATCTGGGTGTTTGCTCTACCTTGCAGCATAGCTTTCTCTGATTCTTAAGTCCATGGGAGAAACATGCCCAGCCCTCAGCCTCAGAGATTCCATGTTACAATTATCAATCCCCATCCTGTATGTCTGGGACAGAATTCTACCAGCATCGTGGTTCCGCTTTGCCCCGCATAGTGCCTGACAATATTGATTGAAGAAGTGAATACTTGAGTGGTCACTATGTGTTACTCTAACTGCCTCTACTCTATGTGTGTACCTTTAACTGGCAAAATGGATGAGTCATGCTCTATTGGTGCTTACTCATCTTGTTATCCCGTTATATTCTCCCCTGAGATGGCACCTCAATTCAGATGTTTCCTTTGAAACAACTTTAATTGATGTGGGTGTTTTTTATCAAATGTTTGTTTTTTCTTCTTGCCCTGAGGAAAATTCTTTGCAAAGAATATATTTTTCCTATCCCTTTTCTTCAAGTTTTGAAATGAAAGCTACCCAATTGGGGGTCGAGGGTGGGGTTGATGAAAGCCAGAAAGGGTGAATAATGCCTGTTTGTTTGTTTGTTTGTTTAACTCAATTGACCTTTTATTTAACCCTTCTATTCCTAAGGGAACTGTCAGAGGTTTGGGCAGTATGGCAGCTTTTGGGATAAGGGTTAGTTTCATAATGTGAAAGAAGTTTGGCTGAACTAATCCTTTTGTAGGGAAACCTTATGTTTCGCTGTCAGTGGTTTCCTAGACATATTTATACCCTACCTCAATTCTAAATCCTCTCTATTTGATTAGACAAATAACTAAAAACATGCAGTTTGTAGGTAGATGGTCTTGGCTTGAGCTCCCATTTCTATCAGTTTACAAGCTTTGTGACCTTTGGCAAGTTACTGAACTTCTCTGTGTTTGTGTACTGAGCTATAAAATGAAAAGTATCAAAGGATCTTTACATCACAAAACAACTCTGAGAGTTAAATAAAAATGTATCTAAGTATCTTGTCTATGTTAGAAGCTCAACAATTGACTTTCTTCTCATTTCCTTATTAGGAGAATATAACCGTAATAAAAATATGTAGTGGACTAGATGCTTCTAGGAAGTTGTCATTCCCTACAAACACAAGAGCATTTTGAAGGAACATTTAGTGTTTCAAGATATTAGAGTGTATTAGGGAAATAACTTAGGTTTTTTTCTAGATGCCCTTAAAGAAGTAAACTAGGCTGGGCGCGGTGGCTCAAGCCTGTAATCCCAGCACTTTGGGAGGCCGAGACGGGCGGATCACGAGGTCAGGAGATCGAGACCATCCTGGCTAACACAGTGAAACCCCATCTCTACTAAAAATACAAAAACTTAGCCGGGCGAGGTGGCAGGCGCCTGTAGTCCCAGCTACTCGGGAGGCTGAGGCAGGAGAATGGCGTGAACCCGGGAGGCGGAGCTTGCAGTGAGCTGAGATCCAGCCACTGCACTCCAGCCTGGGTGACAGAGCGAGACTCCGTCTCAAAAAAAAAAAAAAAAAAAAAAAAAAAAAGAAGTAAACTAGACACAGCCTCCACTATGGTGGACCAAATGCATTACCCAAGTCCAAAAACTGTAGCAATAACTATTGGAAAATTGCTGTAACTGCATTATCAGATTACTACTTGAGGCACAACTCATGAAGGCTAGAAAAAAATGTATAACCTTAGATCCTACCTACTTCTATTCAAAATTTGAGAACCAAAGCCCAGATGGTTCTATTTAACCATGGAAATTATCTCACCCTAACTTCCAATACAGATAAGAAAATAGCTGTGACAAGATCAGCAAAACCGATGCACTCCATTCATAATATTGTTTCTCTGAAAATGATTTTCCACTTCAGCACAACATGGACTGAAGACTATAGCAAGTAACCTTTTATTCCCATTCTTTCTTTTTCTTTTTTGTTTCTTATTTTCCTAATTGGTGCCAATAGATACCATTCTTTTGGTTGCTAACAGATGGTACTTCAACTCGGTGGGTTGCATCTTATATTTCAGTTAATGTTCAGAGTTTAGAAACACACCCTAAAGAATACATAAAATGAAGTCCTGAAATTCACTGAAATAGGTTTGTCCTTACTGACTAAAAGCCCTAAATAAGTCTAAACATCTCATTTTGTTCAAGGGTTTCTGGGGTTGCATTGAGTTCTCCTTACTCATAAAGAGATTTAGTCAGACCGTATAATTAGATATTTTGTCCTAAGGACAAGCAATAACTACTAAATTTAGGAAAGTTCATAAGAAAACAGTGAAGAAAAAAAGGAGTATAGATTTTACATTTTAAGGAACTGGTATGATTTAACTTACGAAGGAATAACTTTGAGAAGAACTAATAGTCTTCTAACATGTGAAATAATTTAGATAGTCCTCTTAGTATGTTTTCTATTTTTATAGGATATCAGGGGATAAGTCTGAATAGCAGCAAAAGACTTGGGGATTGATATTGAGGAGTTATTGTAAATGAGCTGTCAATCAATATAATTATTTTCTCAGAGACTTATATAATTAAAAAGGTGATTTTCATGTTGGAAACATTCATCTTGGCATTATTTTACATGAAAGCTATTTAATATTCTTTATTTTAATTATATTTGAATCTCCTTTGCCTAATGGTCTTTCCTGCTCTCCTCCTACCTTGCCAGCCTAGTTTTTTCTATTTGATTTTCCTCCTCTTGTGCCCTAACAGTAGTTAATTCTACAAAGCCCAATTCCTGGTCCTTTCTTCTTTTTATACCTTTTTTTTTTTCCATTTTTTTATACCTTCCATTAATTGGCCCATCTGTCCCTAAAGTTCTGTAATATGACTTCGTGTTTGACTTCCTTTTCATCTTATGTTTTCAAAAATATATAATATTAGAAGATATACTGTAACCACCTCACCTTCACTAAGTTTTTTCTACTTTCCCTTAAAAATTTTTTTTTTAAAGCAGCAGAAGAAAAAGACTCCTCTTTCCCATTTTTTTTTTTTTATAGCTGCAAACTCACAAATCTTACAGGCTCCCAAAATAGGAGACCTCAAGTCACTTTTGAATATTTTGTCATCATCTCTGCATTGAATATGTCACCCATTCTTTCCTTAATAATGTCTCTCAGACCTATATTTTCACCTTCATTCCTACCATTGCTATTCTTACCACCTTATGTCTGCACTACTGCAGTTGCCTGTCTGTTCTACCTAGGTTCAATCTTCCACCTTCCTAATTCTTGCTGCAAATATGGCTACACCATTTTATTTTATTAATGATACACTCTTGCTCAAACTTCTGCAGTTTTCTTTTATATACTACACACCAAATTCAAACAGTTTTGCTTTGCTTCCATTAGATTATATTGGTAGCACTAGGATCCTATTTGAGCACTGGACTGAGAAACCCAAGAGTCCTCGTACCTTCCTCTATATAAATCTCATGAGGCTCCTAAGGGAGATAAATACACAAAAAGTGATGGCAAATGAATAAAGATGGGTTATGTGTAACATTAACAGGGTGTCTAAAACCATCAGACTATTCTAGAAAACTGATGAACAATTAGAAGTTTAGGCCTAAATATAGCTTCTCCATCTGGCAAAAGCCAGATATTGCCACAAACAAATCATCAAGCCTGAGATAATTAGAATTTCCCGGAAGCTAAGAGCTCTTAGGATTGGGGAAGATAGGCAGAGACAGACCAAGAGGCAGTAAGGAAGTAGGAATAAGGGCGTGCCTTGAAAAAAGCATATCCCTTTGCCTGATGGGTGAAAAAATAGCATCAGCAGCAGAGAAGAGCTAGCTGAACCAAGAAGGCTTCAGTTCTGCTGCAGATCTAGTTTCAGTGATAGAAAAGAAGCAGCAAGGAGCATTCATCCTTGTGTGTGACCTTTTGGCACACATAAGTAAAAATGGCCCAGTCCAGATCAAGGCATCTCACCCGGTCTGATTAGCAGCTCCTCCCTGCCCACTCACAGCAGTTTACAAGGCTCTTTGGAAGCAAGCCCTTGGTAGCCTTATTTTTCATTGTTGTCGGTTTTATTTGTTTTTTACTGCACTTTATACTGTCCATGCACATTTCCACTTCTTGGATTATATATTTACTTTATCGTATCCTTCATGTATCCAAATCTTTACGTTCTTTCAAGACCAGTTTATGACTGGCCTCTTCATTGAACTCTACTATAGCTGCCACAGTGATTATAAATGCCTCCAAATTTCTATGATTTTTATTATTATTTTACTCAGTTTTGCACTTCATTGTCCACTAATCATTTTATTTCTGTATTAATATTATGTATTATAGTATATATGTATATGAACTCCTTGAATGCATGAACCATGTCTTTTCTTTCCTTCAAGTAAAGCTCCTAGCATAGTACCTATTGTATTGTAGAAACACAGAGCTACAAAGACAATAGAAAACAATTATTACTGATTATTGGCTGATTAATTAAATAATTACCTTTTGATTCTTAAGTTATGTCTATGTGGTACTGTTAAAATCATAATGGAAGTATGTAGCCTGTTCTGCCTCCTTTAGATATTTGATACCAACCAGGAATAATATTCAAAATACTTAACAGGCATTATTGAACTAGTACTGGCCAATCAGAACGGATTCTGACTGCTCCAATGTTAAATTTATGTCAGTTGCTTGACAGTGCAAACTCTAACCAGTTTCAGAACTAAAATAAATTGAAAGGTTAGTCCCTGATTTGCCAGAGAGTAACAATCTGTAGCCATATATTATGTATCTTAGCTGACTTTTTATTAGCCTACCTGCAAAGCCAATAAAAGCCAATTAAGCTAATTGAATACTTAACCTGATCATGCTTTCCTTTCCCCCCCTGCTATGATAGCCCTCCTGTTTATATGTGCCATATATGATTGCCTCTTTCATATGCTGTCTACTTCAAACTTTGATAGACTGATAAGCATCATATTTGGAATGTCATGGTTTACAGTAAATGATAAGCATCTCCATTGGCTACTCCTGTTAAGTTTGCTGTTACAATACCAAGCATTACTGAATAGCAGCCTGTGCCCTGGGAATGATATAATTAAGTCCCTTCTGATTACTTCTTAGGTAGAAATTACTTTTGGCCTATATGTTTTTAGATTACATATACTTTTACAAAAATGCATTTTTGTAAAAGAACATTTTGTAAAGGACACATGTAGGAACATGTGTCCTGGAGAACTTGTATTCAGATTCAACCACTTCAAACTAAACTAAATTGTTTGTAGAAGTAGCCGTCTGCACACTTCAATATCAACAAAACAATTTAGGTGTGTTTTTACATTGAGTCAGTGACACTATAATGTTACTTTACAATACCACTATGCCATGACTATCATTTGACAGCAATATAAAAGAAAGACTTTCTTTTAACTTGTCAATTTACTTTTTAAAATGTGTTTTTTGCATTGGTTTCATATTTTACCTGTCAAGTGGTGAAAATTTGTATTTCTAAACTAAACTGTAAAATATTATGGGGATTAGTGTGTGTGTTTTTAAACACAATAGATTAGTTTCAAATCCCAAAGTGAAAGCTATGGAATTTTTTTTAAAGACAGAGAAATGTCTTGCTGGGTGCTAACACCTTCAAAAGCTATCATTACAGTGTAGCAGAGGAGGACTCTGTTGCAGATGGAGAGAGCAATGTTAAGATTCACACCAGACCTTGTCCTTCTATGCCTTTTCCCCCTGTGCAAAGGAATCTGTCAAATCTTATTCCTTTCTTTGAAGAAATGCCTAAAGAATGTCAGTTCAGTCTGGCTACACTTAGACATCATGTGGAATATTGTGGATGCCTTCAAGAAAAAAAGACATTCTGAAAAATGTAATTTAGGGGTTATCAAAAGGAAGTATTTTGGCTTTTTGTGACTGGGCTGAAAGTTTACTTCTTTTTCATAATAATAGTTTCTTATATTTATACTGTGCTTTTTTTTTTCTTTCAAAGCATTTTAAGATTGAATATCTTACTTGATTCTTCTTATATTCTATATTTGATTTGAAGTTATTTTACTATGTTTATAGTAAAACCACAGTACTGTTATTTTGGGTTTTCTGACCACTAGCTTGTATGGTTATTTTTCTAGATGGATCATTTCTTGCTGTATGGACTATAGACAGCATGGCCCAATCTAGAATGACATAACTGTTTCTCTCAGTAATTATTATGAACATCGGGGTGTAAGGTACTTTCAGCCAGTTCCTTCTGAATGTTCCACAAGACTCTCCAAACCCTGCTTTTCATGTTATGCTCATAATCTGCCTATGGAAGCCAGATGTCTCATCAGTGATGTCTTCCTTCACCCCCAAAAGAGTTAGGCACTCTACCTTTCTTCTCTCAGAACATCTTGCACACAATATTGACATTGGGAATTCAATTATAGTCCTATGTCATATTTATCTCTGTATTCCCAGTACCTAGCTCAGTAAATGTTTGTTGAATGAATGAATGAATGAATGTACAAATGAACATGTGCGGTATGCTTTGTTGTGCCAAACTGGTACTTTATTTAAAGGCCATTCCACCTGACTGCTGCTGGGCTCCCACCCACTGAATCTCAAGGTAAATTCACCAACATGATTGGGAGATAAAATAGCTACCTAAGGAATTTCCTTACTAACTTCAATTAAAATTTAAAATAGTAAGCCTTTTTATTTTTCAAAGAGTACTTGTAGACTAGTATTTTCAAAAGAGAGGTCTTAGACCGGGCGCAGTGGCTCACGCCTGTAATCCCAGCGCTTTGGGAGGCCAAGGCAGGTGGATCACCTGAGGTCCGGAGTTCGAGACCAGCCTGACCAACTTGGAGAGACCCCATCTCCACTAAAAATACAAAAATAGCCGGGCACGGTGGCGCATGCCTGTAATCACAGCTACTCGGGAGACTGAGGCAGGAGAATCACTTGAACCCGGGAGGCGGGGGTTGCAGTGAGCCGAGATCGCACCATTGCACGCCAGCCTGGGCAACAAAGAGTGAAACTCCGTCTCAAAAGAAAAAAAAAAAAAAGAAGAGAAATCTAAGAATCAGAAGAAGTTCATCATGGCTTATGCATGGCCATGGGATAAGATAGAAGAGATATTAAAGTGTTGGGTAGAGCCAGGGCAGAGACTATCAATGCTATTTTGAGAAAAGCTTTGAAAATAATGAAGAGGAAGAGTAGCATTGCCTCTTGTTATTGCCTCAAGTAGAAAAAAGAAAAATTTAGGTGAAATAAATGTCAAATGGAATCTAATTCCTAATAAGCAGATAGTACTAAAGAAAACAAACAAAACTTTATTATTTGTTTTAATAAAGCGTCCAAGATAGATTGTGCTCATTCCTCCTTGCTCTAGAGTGGGGCAACTAAGAAGTACTTTTTACAATACTTGTGTCCTTTTTTTTAATCCTTGAATAAAAAAAAAAAAAAAGAAAGAAACGAGGCTTAATTCCATATTAAGTGAATTTTCTGTGTGAAGTCAGCATGAACTAGAAAAAAGGCCCTTTAACAATTATAAACTGTGAGGCCAGGCAAAATAGCTCATGCCAGTAATCCCAACAATTTGGGAGGCCGAGGTGGGAGGATCACTTGAGCCCAGGAGTTTGAGATCATCCTTGGCAACATAGTGAGACTCTGTCTCTACAAAAAATAAAAATAAAAAGTTAGACAAGTGAGGTGGTAGATGCCTGTAGTCCCAGCTGCTTGGGAGGCTGAAGCAGGAGGATCGCTTGAGTCCAGGACTGGACTGCAATGAGCTATGATCGTGCCACTGCTCTCTAGCCTAGGCAAGAGAGTGAGACCCTGTCTCAAAAAAAAAAAAAAAAAAAAAAAAAGATTAATTATGTTAAAATGTTTTCCTGTTATATTCCATTTAAAGTATTTTTTGGCATTATCCTCTTATGAATTCAGAGAAAATATGGAAGAATCTTCTGGAGTTAATTTAATACCTGTGTATTTCTCCACATACAGTCTCACTGGAGGGTTGTGAAGTTTGATGAGATGTTTATAAAATGTCTGAGACCTCTGGAAGAAAGGTGTTATGTAAATAGAGTATTATTAGTGGTAGCTCTATGATAAACTAATGATTAAAATACCTTCCTTCATTATCAAAAGTAATGAGTTAAAATCCATTGAGAGGTTTCTCTTCATTAGAAACTTTTCATGTATCTTTTTTCTTCATGGTGTCAAATAGAGATCTTACTTTCAGCATGTAATTATCCACATCAAATTATAATTCCTTCAGACTTAAATATTTTATAGGCTATTCATTATTCGAGTTTATTTAATTTTCTAATTATATGTAAGGGCAAAATTCTGCATGATTCTCCCACTTTAGTTTTCTACTTTAAGACATGTAAGCTTGAGAGTATGTAGCAGCTGACTCCTAGAAGTTACTTTGGTAAAGATCTCTCCACAAAATCCAGCAAGAAATAAAGAGATGTTTATACAGTTGGGAACTAAAGAAGATCTTACCTAAATGGCTATTCATTAAGATATCTTTTTTTAAAAAATCACATAGAAAACATTTTTTAAATACTTATGGCAAATTAGTAAGTATGAATTAAATGTATTCTGAGTCATTATTAGAATTAATTAGAAATTTTTATGAAGTGTGTTTATCTTATTTTTTAAGCTCTTTGGAGATTTCATGAAAAATTGTGATATCACTTTTTAAATAGGAAATCTGGAAGGGCTCTGGAGGCCACCATGTAATAAATATAATTTAAATCCTTAATGAAATAGAGAAAAAAAGTATAACTGTAAATAAACGAATAGACTCATAGAATCTTGAGTTATGAGTAGTCTTTCTAACACATTCATTGGTTGTATTGCATAGAACTCCCAAAGTAGTAAACACAGAGAAAAGTACAAGGACCATACACAGTAGTTGTCATGAGGACCCTTTTTTGTATGTCTTCACCCCTGTCACCTTTGAAATATAGATGCTATATTTCATCATACAGTTGCTTCTGTTTACGACTGTAGCTTCAGGTGAAACTATTTTAATCTATGTTTTGGACCACGCTAACTTAAAATTTCCATTCTTTTTTGTAATTCATAGGAAGAGTTTCATTTTTTTTTTTTTAAGAGAGGGTCTTGCTCTGTTGCCCAGGTTGGAGTGCAGTGGTGAGATCAGGGCTTACTGAAGCCTCGACCTCCTGGGCTCAAGCCATCCTTCCACCTTGGCCTCTCAGGTAGCTGAGACTACAGGCGTACGCCACCACACCCAAATAACTTTTTAATTTTTGGTAGAGACGAGGTCCCACTATATTGCCCAGGCTTGTCTCAAACTCCTGGGCTCAAGCGATCATCCTGCTTCTGCCTCCCAAATTGTTGGGCTTATAGGCATAAGACACCATGTCCAGCCTTTTTTTTTAAACTGACTTTATAGATTTGTATTCCTACTTCATCATGAGACATCAACATTGGTTAACCTAAGTACTTCTACCATATATATAAAGTTTATGCCAAATAATTTTGAGAAGTCAAGAGTTAAATTCAACCTGAACTAAAAAACACAGAAAAAAAGATCTTCGAGAGAAGGAAGAAGAAAGTAACAATAACAGAAACAAAAACCCTTAACGCTAACAAAGACCTCTAGGTAATACTGGATTTCAGATCAGCTGAACGTTTCCAGTTCTGCATGACAGCAAAGAAAGTGGTGTGATTATGGCACTGTGCTCAGAGGCACGCTGTATTGCTGTACTGCATCAGGAAGGATCAACTCTCTCTATAAAAGGCTGGTGAAACTGCATAAGGAATGTATTTGGGGCATCTCATTAAAGAAAAAAGTTAATCATCCGGGAAGGAAATGGGGCAAGAAGGACTGAGGTATGCAGAAATAAATTCCAACAAGAACTGATATAATAGATTGTGCGTTTTGACATCCGGGAATTTCCTTTTGTAAATCAATAGTCAAGACATGAATAACTATAAGAATGTGTAGGTGTTAAAATGTGATGAAGAATATATAAAATAAATGGAAAGACTTAGAGTTCTTCAAGAAAAATTAATGAATATCACTAAGTGACAATTTTTCCAGAATCCTAGACAGATCATATTGATGTCCTTAGGCCCAGTACATCCGGAAACAAAGAAAAGGATACTTTGAAGGAATTGAGAGGCTTTCTGAAATGGATTGCCTGAGGTCAGAGGCTAAAAAATAAGACCAGAAGATAACACAATTGTGAAGGAACTTTCCCCTTGAGATAGGGAAGGAGGTATAAAAAAAGAAGTAGCTAAAATAAATGAAAATTTATGTCTGAATTTTTAATAGAGCTGAAGTGAGTTGCGGAATCACTGCATAAAATCACTTCATTTATCCCAAATTTACAGGAAAAACATTTTTTATAAATGAAGTCTTCAGATTACTTAATTTATTATTAAATAATAAATTATTTAATTTAATATTATTTAAATATTTTAAATAAAATTCTTCTAAAATATATTTCACTTTATCCTGGATTTTAAAAACAATCTCCTAGCCAGGCACGGTGGCTCACGCCTGTAATCCCAGCACTTTGGGAGGCTGAGGTGGGTGGATCACGAGGTCAGGAGTTCAAGACTAGCCTGGCCAACATGATGAAACCCTGTCTCTACTAAAAATACAAAAATTAGCCGGTCATGGTGGCGGGTGCCTGTAATCCCAGCTACTTGGGAGCCTGAGGCAGAGAATTGCTTGAACCCAGGAGGCGGAGGTTGCAGTGAGTCGAGATTGCACCACTGCATTCCAGCCGGGGCGATAGAGCAAGACTCTGTCTCAAAAAAGAAAGAGAATCTTCTGAAGATTGTATTTGTTCTTAAAGATGCATGGTGGCATGAACAATGATTATTTACTCTAAAATAGTAATTCTCCCAAAGATTATTGGGGTTAATTGGACTATTTTTTCCAGCTTGGATTTCTGAGCATTTGTACTTGCTTTATGTAGGTCTTATGTCTCCTCTCTGGCTACCATTTGACTTGCTTTCACTTCTTGGTATCATTTATGAGCTGAGTCTAGTGACTCCCTCTCTGCTTCTTTCCAATTTGTCATGTTCAACATATTACAGGCAGAAAATCCAGACAAGAAGCTTTGTGTGACCATAACTAAAGTAAAATAAGTTTGCAGGAAGCAACTAAGAAACTAAGATTGTATGAGAGCTCAAGCATGCAGTTGTTTTAGGACTTATATTGGCTGCTCAGTGGCTTTATTTTGGAGACGAAGGTGGGGAGGAGCTTACTTCGAGGTCCTTCACTGCATTCTGTGTAGTAAACGTTGCAACATCACATATTTCTATATCTCAGTTAACTTGTTTGAAATTGTCAGTATCATCACTATTTCAAATATAAAAAGGAGATGTAGAACATGTTCCAGAAGCTGATGCTGTGAAGCTGTGCTTTATAATTGAAATCTTATTATCTATTTTATATTACTTACAATGAATACTGTTAGTAATAATAGGAATGTATACTTTTTTATATGATTAGGTTTGCATTAGAACAGCTGCTCCCAGTAGGAAGTATAGTGTACTTGCATAGACATACTTATAGCAAAATCTCCACTTTGAATAATTCATAATTAAGCCATTTCTTCTCTTCTTTAAGTTACCCCACAAGGTTTCAAGAAAAGTGTGGTAAGAAGTATTGGCTTATGCTTGCCTTTCCAGATATATGATTAGAACACCCTTAATAAAATTCGAGAAGGGAAAGCAAGGAAGCGACGATCACATAGTAGGAATCTTTTTTGGTTTGGTTTTGTTTTGTTTTGTTTTGTTTTGTTTGTTTTGTTTTGAGATAGAGTCTTGCTCTGTCCCCCAGGCTGGAGTCCAGTGGCGCGATTTCTGCCCACTGCAACCTTCACCTTCTGGGTTCAAGCAGTTCTCTGCCTCAGCCTCCCAAGTAGCTGGGATTACATGTGCCTGCCACCACATCCAGCTAATTTTTGTATTTTTAGTAGAGATGCGGTTTCACCAGGTTGGCCAGGCTGGTCTCGAACTCCTGACCTCATGATCCGCCCACCTTGGCCACCCAAAGTGCTGGGATTACAGGTGTGAGCCACCGTGCCCAGCCCATAGTAGGAATCTTAAGGAGAAGACACATACGGAGTTCTAGGGACAGTAAAGTAAATATGTAAGGGAAGGAGAAAGGATTGAGGAAATGAAAGAAAGCATGTTTTCAACTAGTGAAAACAATGGAGTCCTTAGGAAACTTTATAAAGGATAAATGTTCAAGTATTGGCCAAAAAAAAGTGAACATGTTTCAAAGAAAATTGAGTTTCTATTTTGATAAAGGTTTATTGCTACCTTAACTCATCCCTAAGCTTGCTGAGACAGCTTATAGAAGAAAGGACATTAAGCTCTAAGCCTAACTCTGTTGCTAAAGAGCTTTCTAACCTATAGCTAGTATTTAACCCAGACTTTAGTTCCCTCACTTATGAAAGATTTAGATGAGATTATTTCTAATATCCTTTCCAAGTCCAAAATTCTATGGTTTTCTGAGGAGCAAATTTTAAAGCATTGGTTTAAAATTTGTAAGCCGACTAATGTCACAGTGAAAGTGTCCTCTTTTCATGTCTTACATTACTTTTGACTATCCTGGAGGCTTGCATGTTCATTTTTTCTCTTCTAAGAGAAACTGTCCCATCCTTCTCCTTTTAGTGAAAAACAATTCTAGGCTATTCCTTGTGCTGTAATATGACCCCACCCCTACCTCTCACACGATTAGTGGTCTTTTGCCCGAGTAAGGCCAAAGGATAATCTTTTCATTAATAATTCAATGGCTTTCTCAAGTGTCTTGGCGCAGACTAAAAACAAGAATAACACCTTGCCCAAAAAATTAAGAGTTGGTCCATTATTGGCCTGCTATGGTAAAAAGAGTGGATAGAAGATGTCATAAATAAGAAGGACCATGATGTTCCACAAGAAAGCTAAAGTCTGTGAGAAACCAGACTCGAACAGGTTGAGAAGTTGTATGGAATGGTGGATTAAGTAGCCACCGATAAAGTCCCTTCATTGCTTACATTTATGTTCTAAGGATAATATTATTCAAATTGTTTAAGAGTACCACCACTCAATCAAGGTAAAGTTTTCCTGCTGAATTACTTACTATGCATTGTAATGATAAAAGAAGTAAGAAAATGCACACACACACACACACACACAAAGCTGAGACCAAGAAAATAATATTGTTTGAGTGCTAGCATGGAATTCTTGAACCACTGCTGCTAAGGTTCTTTTAATTGCCTTCAATCCAGAATAAGACTTTAGTTCCAGTACTCATGAGGCATTTCTAAGATTTTATCTCCTACAGCACCTTGTACCTCTACAAAAAATCCCCATTTCTTGAATCTGAGTTACATATAACCCTTCAAGTCTACATAAGAAGTTGTTATACTTTCCAAGTCACTACCACCTCTACCAAATCCCTCAACAACATATTATTATTTTTTATTTTTATGCTTTTTGAGTAGCATTGCTGTCACTCCAATCAACAACCTTTTGAAGAAGTATGGATCTCTCAATCATGAGTATGGAAACTCAGAGAATGTAAGTGACTTCCTTTTGTCTCTAACCTGTGTTCAAGCCTATAGGTAAGCAACTGCCAGATGTGGTATTTCTCTAACTAGACTTTTTACCCTCCCTAAGAACACTCCAGCCCCATAAATTTTTCCCAAAGATGTTACATGTTCCTAAGAAGTAACTTACATAAACACAAAAAACTAGTACCCTTGCCAATTTATGGAGCTTCTACTATTTTTCTCCTCCTTTCCTGGTATGCTATGCTAATGTCATCTTTTCATGGTGATGCCTGCCCATGTCACTACTGACACTTATAATGCCCAGTATTGATGGCACTATATTTTGTGCTAATGGTACCATTCTTTTCCCAGTCACCAGCACTCCCCTGTCACTATCAAATCACCCCATTCTTATCAGTCCTCAAATAGCTGTCATCAGTGCATCTAATGTTTACCAACAGACTCTTTTTAGTCTTCCTTATGTCCTCCTTGCATATTTCTTGCCCTAAAATTCAGGAGTGATAAAGTCAAAACCATTACAAACCCCAGTATTCCTCCGATGCACACACTTACACACATGCCAGATATATTTGCTCACTGACCCTGAACTAAACTAGTAAACATCACTCTTTCCCTTTAGGTCAGGATGTGTGTTCTTCCATTTCCATCTCCTGGCTCTTGACCTCATGTCTTGTAAATGGATCCCTTGTGGACCCACCCTACAGTCCTGTGGACATGCCCAGACATGGCTAAATCCCAGAGTGAACACAGATCTTGACATCTACTACACTGCTAATTAGCAATGAAGCACTTCCCATTATATACACACAGCCTCTTTTGCAGATTGTTGCTGATGATTTACATAACTTGCCCTTTATTTCTAAACAGAAAAAAATATTATATTTTAGTACATTGAATACGTTGAGAACATTCAAAGATAAAAATATATCACTTATGTGGATGGCACTTTGTGGTCTTCCTTCCAAAAATCTGTAACTGTGGTTTAACCATGAGAAAAACATTAGAAAACCCAAATCAAAGAACAATCTAGAAAGTATCTGACTAGTACTACAAAACTGTCAATGTCCTGAAAACCAGGAAACTCAGAAACAGTCACCATCAAAGGAGCCTAAGGAGGCATATGACTATAAATAATATGGTAACTGGCCAGGATCTTGCAACAGTGAAAAAGCATTAAGTAAAAATGAAGGAAATCTGAATTAAATATGTGCTTTAGCTAATAGTAAAATTTGTAAATATTGGCTCACTAGTTATGACAAATATACCATGCTAATATAAGATGTTAACAATTAGAGAAACTGGATTCAGGTTATAAGGAACTTTGTACTATCCTTGCAACTTTTCTGTAAATCTAAAATTAAGTTTATTAAAGATATATATGTTATATAGGTGTGTATATATATTCAAACAAATATGTGCATTATATACTGTACTTTTTTATAATTATAAGCCAATTTTATATATGCATAAATCCTGCATATGTGTGCATATATTATGTGTGTGTTACTATTATGGAGTATATATCACTGCTTAGTTGGACAAAGATGAAAGAAAAAAAAACAATTCTAATAGATAGAATGAATAATCTTCTAAGGATCATATTCATTATTTAGGAGTAACTGCTCCCTTCCAACAAATAACCTCATTTTGTTATTTAACAGTATGCAGTAATTTGCAAAGTCAAAAAAAATTTCAAGACCACTTTCACTAAAGGCTCTATGAGTGAACTGGTGCATCCAAAATTGTGGCAACACATTAGAATATTCCATAATTAATACACAAAGTTTGAGCAACTTCTAGTGGCTGGAGGGGTGATGCCTAGGTAATGATCAAAGAAAAACATCTGAAACTAAAGTAACATTTAACTCTGGGAGGAAACAGCTTTTTGAAGAAAAGAAAAAACCCTCTGTGTTCATTCTTGAAGAAGTCATAGAACCATTTGAATGGAATATCTCCATGCTGATAACTATTGAATTTCAGACCATTTATCATGAGCCTTTGGTTAGAAATAGTCTTCAACCCTCGTTTATCTTCTCTTTTACTCTATTGATTCTCAAACCAATGGCTGATTGAAGATTTTAAAGCCTAATTTCAGAACAGCAGGTCTATTTGAGGGGATTTAAGAAGGCTCCAGTGCAGGATTACTTTATAACCTTCTTTTCATTATGTTAATGATTATTTGCTAAATATGTTGTCATAATGGATCTTCGGATGTCACCTGAGGAAGTGCGATACTGCCTTGTTTCATATTTCTCTGTTTTCAAAAACCCCAAGTAAGGCAAGCTCACTTTTTTACCTTTTAACAACCACTACCTTTTTTACCTCATATTTTCTGGACCAGTGATGCTTCCAAAGTGCAACTGTAAACCATAGTTGCAAATTGGGGTGCAAACAAATTTTGCTTAAGGCACAAACCACAAATTAAAGTAATGATCACTTCAAGATGAAACTTTTTTTTGTATTTTAAAACCAGAATGAAAGTAGGTCAATGAAATTTCAGATATTTTAGAGTATGTACAGTATTGTATTGTTTGCCAGTACCTAATTTACAATTACAGAGCTCCATGAATATTGAAATGATTCAGCTTCCCATTATAAATGTATGTGGCAGTTTGGTTGTTGATCAGTTTATGAAGTTAATGCAAATGGAACTGTCTTCCTGTCAGCATTTGAAATCTATAATGCAGTCATGTTGTATATTCAGGGACAGGCCATTGACAGTCAATTAACAAGTTTGATTGGTATGTCAACTCATTCTTTTGAATTGTTAATAGTATGTTAATAGCATTCATTTCTTTGTGCAGTCCCATTTGCAGCTTCACAGTTACAGCTATTTTTTATAATTCTGAGTAACCTAAAATAGTGCCTTAATAATAGATTATTAAACACCTGTCTAGTGTAGCTTAGGGAGGTTTTTCTAGACTGGGAGTTTGCAGTGGATCCCTTTGATATTCAAATCAACAAATGATAGGCTTTTTATTCAAAACGTAAATTCTTTTGATGGTTAGCTTGTTAAGAAATATTCAGCTCTAGTCTGACCTGATCTGGTTTCCCATGGAAAAGATCTGATGCCGTTTGAAGGTTCATAAATGGAATGCCAATGACAATTTGTTGTTGACGTTCTGCCGCCTCAGCCCTCAGATGCTGCTGGTTGATGTGCTGCTTTAGCTTCACCAAATAATCCTTGCAGGTAAATGATCTATGGATTGATCAGATAGTTTCAAAGCAAAGAGGGCTTTTCTGTGGTCTGGAGTTTTAGGCTTGAAGGGGTACTTAAAAAGATGCGTCAAAATTGACAGATGAATCTTAAGGCATAGAGTGATGGGAGAAAGCAGAAATGTGGGAATATTTTTAAGTGACTAGCGTATTACTTAGAGTTTTGAAACCTTCAAATGTCGATCAAATCTGTTCCCCATAGCAGATTTATTTCTACCTTGGTTTTTGTTATGGTTGTTTTGTCTGTATGCACAGGTTTACTCTCACTTTTCTGGGGAAGTTGATGAGACATTAAATGTATTATTCCCGAATGGTGCTTTGGAATAAGGTTCTGAGTTCATTTGCACAGGCATGTTTTATTCATATAGTTCCTGTGCACCAGAATATAAGAATCTGCCATTGCTTTAGCCGAAAAAAATTGTCTATACCAAGGAAGCAGTAAAAATTTTATTCCTTCCCCCAATTCTTCACTTCACTTGATGATGCTTTCCACAACCTACTATTTATATTTAATTTCATTGGCAGAAGTTTCTTTATAATAATGGGGAAAAAAAATCTCACCAATGTAGTTTAGATATTTAATTAATATTTTTCTGTTCTATGCTTCAGTGAATCTGGAAGAGCAATTTGCATGTTTTTGAATTTTAAAATTAGATGGTACTTGAGAGATTAATATTCAAATGCCTTCAATATGCAGATAAAGAAACTGAGGCAAATAGTGAGGCGTCAGAGATAGTTGGTGCAGACCCAAGTGTATTACTAACCCTGTTTATATCCTGCTTGCTGTCTTTAAAAACACCTAGAAGCTCATTTGAAGGTTGATACAGCTCTAATGTACATTTCTCAACTGGATAAAGAAAGTTGCTGAAGTTTTCTAAGTATAACATCAAAACCTTTATATTACAGTTTAAGAACTATACTTAATACCAGTAAAAAAATTATAGAGTATGTGTTTTTAATGTGTAACCAAAATATCTATAAATCAGGAGGAGAGACAAGAGAAAGAAAATTAACTACTGTCTTAGACAGTTTATTTGTTCACCGACTGCCCTTAGGCAAGACCATAGACCTTATGACCTATTTCCGGATGGGGAGAGGAGAGGAAAAGAAGGAGGCACACAAGCGTTAATTGATAACAGGTTTTTCTCTGTCACCTTATATAACCCTCCAGCAGTGCTTCTCAAGGTATGTTTCACAGATCACTAGTCCCACAAGATGCTTGGCCACCAAAAGCCTCTGTAGCTAGAGAATCAGGGCAAATACACCCTTAATGGCAGTTCACATTGTCACAATGTTTGTTTAATGACTCTGAGAAGTCCTGCAGCAATGAAACTTGTTTAGCTCTGCTCAACCCAGGATTTCCAAAACTAATTTGGACACAAAATCTTTGTTTCTTTCTTTTTTTGTTTATAGGCTTGTTTCTCTTAAAACCAGCTACTACCTTTCATGGAAATTTAGGGAATTTCTCTATGCTTCATTTTTCTCATCTGTAAGTGGGTATAATAAGAGTACCTATTGACATGAGGCTTCAACAAGCTAATATAGGTAAAGCACTTAAATAATGTCTATCATATTGTATTACATAAGTATTTCCTATTGATTGATTGATTGATTGATTGATTTTGAGATGGACTCTGGCTCTTGTTACCCAGGCTGGAGTGCAGTGGCATGAGCTTGGCTCACTGCAACCTCTACCTCCTGCCTCAGCCTCTCCAGAAGCTGGGATTACAGGCCCCCCACTACCACGCCTAGCTAATTTTTGTATTTTTAGTAGAGACGGGGTTTCACCATGTTGGCCAGGCTCGTGTTGAACCCCTGACCTCAGGTGATAAACCTGCCATGGCCTCCCAAAGTACTAGGATTGCAGGCACAAGCCACCACGCCTAGCCTGTTATTTTTATGCATAGTAACATGGTTAATGTTATCATTGAATGAGTGAGGCCAGTGCTATTGTTTCATTCACTTTGCATTTACTAAAAGTACAGTGTAGTAAACTATACACAAGGTATTAGGTTAGAGTTTGAGATTGTATGAGTCAATACAACAGGACATAAGAGAGGAAGCAGACACATCAGCTAATAAGTTACAAAGCAAAGTGGGAAGATATTAGCGTACCTGTGATACGAAACTAAGTATAGGATCTTGGATGTGGCAAGGCGATGTGGCACGGGGTGGGGGTGTGGTAGATTGGAGCCAAAGTGTGAAGGACCTTATGTCCAAGCTCAGAAGTTTGAGTTTTATCCTGTAGACCACAAAGTGAGCAGGTAATTGTTGTGCATGAGAATGACATGATCAGCCCTGTTTTTTAGGAAAAAAGCTTGACAGCTCGGGTTGGAGAAATGAGAGAAAAGGAGGCAGGAAAACAGTGGGATTATGAACTGAGGCAGTGGCTTTGGGAATGGAGAGGGCATATATTGAGAGACATTTCTGATGTAGAATTGATGAGAATCCATAGCCAATTAGCTGCAGGAGGGGGAACAGAAAATATACACGTGTAACAAACCTGCACTTGTATCCCCTGAATCTAAAATAAAAATTGAAATTACTTAAAAATTTTAAGAAAGAAGGAAAGAAAAATGGAGAAACCAAGGACAGCACTGGCATGTCAAGTTTGGGAGATTGTATAAACAGTGATTCAACTTAGTTTTATAAATAGAGACACTGCATTTTCAAAAAGAAACTGATCCATGTGTCTATAGCCTGCCAGCAGTTTTATAACAATGACCTTCTTCCCAAGGGAGACTAATTGAACATATGTGTAGATTGCTTGGCACGACTCAAAAACTATTGGTAACACAAATCGAAAGTGACTAACTCAGTTAGTAACTTACTGGAAGTATATGGGAATATATGTTTAAAAAATAAATATAAATGCCGTATATGATGTTAGAATCAGAGTGAAAAATTGCTTCCTTTCTGCATACTCACAAAGCTTTATACATTGCTCTGCTAAAGCACTTCTAATATTAAATTTATTATTTTATATGTCTTCCTTCTCTCTCCTTCTCCTTTCCCATTTTGAATTTTTTAGTCCTGGATCTTGTTTGTCTTCATATTTTCAGATCCACCCAGAATTGATGCATAGTAGGTACTTAATGAATGGTTTGGGTGTATAATACTTGAATAAAAACATTACTCTGATTTTATTCTGAAAATAGAAATTCAAAAATATTCAGCAATATTAGTTATAAAATATCATGTAAGAACTTTCTGCCTGTTTCCTCTGTCTTCAAAATCTTGAGCTGTATTGGCCTGCAACATATATTTGAACTGCCATGTTACATGAATATTAATGGAAAAATAAACCCAAACTCTTGGTTTGATGTTTATTGAATGCCAGTTTCTCTGACTTACACAGCACCACACATTGTGGCAGGGACATTTTAAATCATCTTTTAAATATCAGCCTCTCTTCTCTGTTGTGGGACTCCTTATTGGCATGGCCTTCTCTTTGAAGACACAGGAAGCTCTAGTCATCTGGAGATGTTAAGCCATTAGGTTATATCTTATATAATTTTGTCAGAAGTTGGTTAACTGTTCTTCCTGCTACTTCATGCTGTGCTTATAAGTATTTTAATTTACCTTTATGTTCTGTCAGTTTTCCATTCTCTAACATATCACACAAACTTAGGTGGTAACAAAAAAGACATTATCAGCTTCATATTCAGAACTAATATGCTATTTTTAAAGTTCTTCAACTTCCAAATTGGAGCGGCATATTATTTTCTACTATCTACTGTATTTAAGCAATACCCAGATTATAAATCTCACCTGCAGAGAGACAAGGAGTAAAAAATAACCAATATAAAGACTGTGGAAGGTCTTAAAAGTTGTAATAATTATTCATTCTACCATAAAGAATTTTACATAAAATAATGTATTCATGCCTGTGTTACCCCCAGGAACATATATTTATACCATCTGTCTCCTTAAGTATCTCTAATACATCTTTTTATTTTTAGAAAAGGACTTTATGCTTTGAAAAGGAAATGTAACCACATTCTCTCCATCCCAAACTTGTTTTTACTTAAATATGTAGCTTTTTCAATCTAAGTATTTTTGTCTAATCTCAAGCCTTTCCTACTTTTCTGTAATATGCCAGGATTTCTTCAGGTGTTAGAGGAATTTTATCTACAGGAATAGATAAGGTTCACAGGAGGATGCTTTCTCCAGGGCCAAATCAGGAACTTTAGTCCCTGAAAGTATGTAGCCATCTTGTTGTTCAGTGAAAGGAGTGCTTTCCTAATGTATCCAGCTGCAATATTAACATTTGTCTTTATACGGACTACTTTTTCTTCAAGTAATTATAAAACATTCCGAAGGTCTGGAAATCTGTCATATAATTCTGCGGTTTCCTCTAGTCCTGCAATCTCTCCATATTTATTCATTGTTATGCTGATACTTTAAACATATTTTTATTAGAGATGTTATTACAGCAAGCAAGAAAAACTGCAATGCATGAAACTTTAAGTATTACTTGCCCTTTAATTATATAACCATTACTGGGAATGATTTCCATAGCTCCTCTAGATTGGGTAAAATTCTAATCTCATTGGCATATATTATTTATTGTATAAAACTCTTACCATTTAAATATGTCAGAGATTGTTTGTCAAGGTTTGTATAGTGTGGGGACAGAGAGATGGTTGATGCCTGTCCTCCCCATCATAAAGGTCGTGGCTGACATCCCTATAATAAAGACAGACTGACAAAAGCATATCATTTATTTAATCAAAGTTTTACATGACATGGGAGCCTTCAGATTGAATGACCCAAAGACAGAGAGAAAGCAATCTGATTTTATGCATGGGTGCTTTAGATCTGCTGAAGCAAGAAGAGCGTGCAGAGATGTGATTGGACAAAAAAAGGTATGATCTAATAGTAATAGACTGAGGTTGTGGAGAATGGGACCCAGCAAGGCCTGTGTGTTCAGATTCTTCTTGTCTTCTCTGAGCATGCATTCCTTCTGGGTATGGCGCAGGACCCACACTGGAATGGAGATCTTATAACCTACAGTCAAACGAAGTAGGTTAAATAATTGCTTTATGGCCAGTTCTTAGAAAGGTGGGAGAAAGTTAGAGTAGTAACTTTAGGTTTTGTTTGTTTGTTTTTGTTGTTTTTTGGTTTTTTAGGTTTTTTTTGAGACAGAATCTCGCTCTCTTGCCCAGGCTGGAGTGCAATGGCATGATCACAGCTCACTGCAACCTCCGCCTCCCAGGTTCAAGTGATTCTTCTGCCTCAGTCTCCCAACTAGCTGGGATTACAGGCACCCGTCATCATGCCCAGCTAATTTTTGTACTTTTGTAGAGATGGGGTTTCACCATGTTGGCCAGGCTGGTGTCGAACTCCTGACCTCAGGTGATCCACCCGTCTTGGCCTCCCAAAGTGCTGGGATTACAGACGTGAGCCACCATGCCCAGCTAGTAATTTTAGGTTTATGGATGGCTTTGAGAAAAGGGATTCTGGTTTCTGTGACCCCACTTGGAGAAAAGGGATTCTAGTTTCTATGGCTTGCCTCAGGGGAGAATGAGAAGTAAGAGAGAGGAGGGCAAGAGGAGGACAGAAACCACTTCTGAGGCTGCTTTGAGGCTTTCACTTTAGAGAGTCATTTTCTGAGCCTCAACAAAAGCATATACCTTTAGTTAGTTACACATGGACTTCCAATTTGTTTAGTACATAAAGATTGCATCACTTACAAACTGACATTGTTAATGCCCTTTGCACTATTTGCCATTGATTTTATACTGTTATCCACACATTTCCCCCTTTTAAATCAGTAAAATTTAATTGTTAGACAGTTAATCAGGGTTCCAGGCTTGGCGCTATAATATATGACAGCAGAAGCAAAATGGTGTATTTAGCAACAAAACCTAGTTGCTTTGACCTTTCACCTGATTTTTCTTTCTTATTTCGATGGTGCATAGTTTTTAATTTATTTTCACTATTTTTAAAATCAGCACAATGAAACTAGTTGAAAGAACCAAAAACAGTATTTCAAGGGAGCAAAGAGATACAATAAACATTTATAAATTGTATGCATGTTACTTTATCTTTGAGTATAGGGATAACCGCAAACTAAAGAAATAGTGAAAGGTCTCCATTGAAGTGTTTCCCCTCCTTCTCCCAACTGAAAGCAGGTCTTCTCTAGTCCTGAAGTTCCTATTAATTACCTGGGGCTAAAGACATACACTTTCAGTAAGTAAAGAAATCCAGATTTATCTTGTGACTCGGTTGAAGTTACGTGGTGGCAAGAAAGTGAGTTGCAGTAAAGAAAACTGGCAGGCCAGGATTCGTGCTTCACTCTGTTGGCATATGAAATTATAGCACATCATTCAAACAAAATCAATAATCCAACTTTTATGTCTTTTGCTAGGTACAGTGAAATTTTATTATTCTGTGATCATTTTATTCTCCCTGGATTACATCATGTGCTGTGGCAGTAAGAGAAGCAGCTCAAGTAGATAGACTATATAAGATCAAAACTTGTGTTTTTACCAATGTGCCATGATGATCATACAGTATTCAAAGAAAGATGCTATAAAAGTCCGACCCTTATTTCTTTGAATCATCACTGTAATATCCTGAATGATATTAGGAGGTTCAATTTTCCTTGCAAAAGAATTTTGCTCCTCGGTGTGGAATGAGCTTTATCAGCTGTGGTGTTCCTTAATTGAGGCAAATGGAATCAGCAAGAGATAGTTTGTTTTAACATAAAAGTTGCTGTACACGAACAAGGAGAGAAAATCTACATGATCACATTCTTGCCCCTTTGATTTAGCTTCTTCTGCCTCACTCCTTTTCTATGGAACTGGAGCACTTTTGTAGAAAAGATGAATTGTTCTCATGGAAGGTCTACACAGCCATAAAATCTAGGTAATAAATTACTTTAAAGCATCAGCTCCTAAAGTATGTTTGCATAGTAAAGTATGGACCAGGCCAGAATCCAGGCTTAAACATTTTCTCCTTGTTATCACCTCGTTAAGCTCTCCACGTCTGAGCCATGCCTCCTACAGTCACAGGTATGGTGCCACTAATTAAGAAGAAGGGGCTCATTACCAATTCTCATTAACATCAATTGGAGTTTTAAAGTGAAATCCCGGGACTGAAAGTTTACCCCCTTAATGTTCAACACAGGTGAACGAATAAAATCATGTAAATGCCTGTCTCATGGGGTCGTGCAAATGTGCTCTCCAAGGATGAACAAATTGCTTACTGCAGTCTGGCACTAATCCCATTGCTCACTAAAAGGCAGGCAGAGCTTTGAAGACAAATACTATCTGAAGGGAGACACTAATGGCGAAAGGAAATGGGGAGATAGGGACTAACTAAATATCCAAATTATCATTTGGATATATGTCCTCCTCCGTAAGAATATGTGGAAAAACAAAATTAACAAAAGATTTTTTGAAGCAGTGTCTGACAACTAAGTGTTCAGCAAGTATTATTTGAATTAATGAATGAAGAAATAACTGTTCATGAGTTTGTTTTAACTTGCTAACGAAACTTACTTTCACGCGCGTCCATGTGAAGAGACCACCAAACAGGCTTTGTGTGAGCAATAAAGCTTTTTAATCACCTGGGTGCAGGCGGGCTGAGTCCGAACAGAGAGTCAGCGAAGGGAGATAGGGGTGGGGCTGTTTTATAGGATTTGGGGAAGTAGTGGAAAATTACAAAGGGGTTGTTCTCTGGCGGGCAGGGGTGGGGGTCACAAGATGCTCAGTCGGGGAGCTTCTGAGCCAGGAGAAGGAATTTTACAAGGTAATGTTATCCCAGTTAAGGCAGGAACTGGCCATTTTCACTTCTTTTGTCATTCTTCAGTTACTTCAGGCCATCTGGATCTATACGTGCAGGCTTGGGCCCAGAGGCCTGACTCAGCGTTTGCTTGAGAACACCCTGTATCATATTCCTTAAGCCTTCTTCTCTAATTTTCATGTCTTATAGGTAACATGGTAAATTATTTTGTTGTGGGATGCTCTTGAGTTAAGAGATTTTCAAATGCTTAATTTTCTGAAAAGTTAACGTGTTGATTTGTTTGATTTGAGGGAGCTGTTCTGCAGCTCATTGAAGTGATACGTCAGAGGGAAATAAGTCTTCTTGGGAAATGAAATCAACCTTCCCTTGTCTTAGATAATGCTTTCCCTCTTTTCTAAACCCCGAAGCTAACCAACATAAACTAAATTTCTAGTTTTTCTCACAATTTAAACAATGACCCAGAAATATTTATAAGAGTAATGTTTGCCCCTAAACTATATGTGTGTTAGAGAATTGTTTCTGATTTCATAGAATCATGAATGACATGGTTGATAGATTCTTTTACAAATTGTTCATATTTTTTTCCTGAGTGGGCATGTGGTTCATATTTAAATCACACTAACAATATGTAGCATGAGTAGCCTCCCCCAAAAGTGTAATGACTTTCGTCTAAATTTTTCATGAGTGTCAGATTCTTTCATGATGTTTCTACCTGTCAGTGGTAGTTACAAGATCATAAAACATTGTAGCTGCAAGGAGCCTTCAAAGCCATCTAGTTAAATCCCCACATTTTACAAATAAGAAAATCGAATTCCAAAAAGTTTAATTGACTTACCAAGCTCATAGGCTCTAGGACCTTAGTTAGAATTTTAGTCTCCTTATCCCCAGTTCAGCCCTGGTATTATTAGTAATGTATAACTCAGCACAACTCTCTCTAGCTTCACTCCCCCATCCTAAGTTTTCTTCTTTCACAATCCAAAGTCGTTTAAAAATTGTAATTAATCAGAGTAAAAGAAACTCTTGAAAAAATACTCTTCTGGATATATGGGAAGATCACTGCTTTTACTTAAGATAGACTTGCCTTACCACCTTATAAGCATTAACTTTTCATCTTTTCACCTGCTTAAAAATCGAAAGACAGTGATAATGGATGCATAAATGCATCGTGGGATGAATAAATTGTGTGTTAGAAAAGAGAAAATGAATGTGTTCGTGAAAGAGCGAGCACATCAATCAGTGGTTGCATGGTGTTTGCACCGGAGTGTCCAGGGGACACCTCACCAATCAATCATTCAGGAAGCTCCCTCCAGTTTTCAGAGGGAGAAAAAGATTTTATACTAACGTGCTATAGAGAAAGCCTAGCATTTAAAGAGGTCATTCACAGGACTCTTCCAGTTCCCAGAGGGAAGGAAATAGTGGAAAGGGGGCAAAATGCCATAGTAAGAACTAGTTTGGAATTTTAAAAATTCTGATTATATTATGAATTATTCTCATTTTAGATTGGCTCAAAGGCATTAATTAAATATCTTTCGGTACATCCCATCCTTACCTGAGCATAAAAACTTAACATCTGTATATAGCTTCTGCCTTCAAGGAGCTTAAGAACTAAAAATGTTAGTTCTTCAGAGCTTTAATCACTATACTGAATTAAAATCCAATACTGCTGTTTTCCTTGAGCATTAAACATACAAATATTTACTGAAAATATTTGCTTTATGAATCATCCATCCAAAGATTATTGGTCATTTGCAAGATACTACATTAGCTGCTGCCTTGAAGTAATTTATACTGGTAAAGCAAATAAAATTAGTTTATAAATAATTATAATGCAAAATAGGAATTAAGTGACAGAATTGGATAGGCACCGTAGTCTATTCCCAAATTTCCAAGAAGAGAAAGAGAACCACAGAAACATGAAAGCTTTGCCCAAAATAATCTCATTACTAAATTGTAGATCTGGGAATTGGCTCCCCAAGTGTGGCTGGGTTTCAGTAGCGTTTGCTCTTGAAGGTGGTGTACTATTTGCATAGCTAATTAAAGCAGGATGCATATTGAAATGACTTAATAAAATGTTGCCCAGTAATGAGGAAGACAACTACTCCCGAACAAGTGATTTTGTAAGCAGGAAATATTTCTTGCTATACTGTCTTGACAGCAAGACTTCATTTACTGCTTAATGGTCATTCTTTTAATGCTGAATTTTTAAATAAGGAAACTGGGAGAGATTTTATGTAAAGATTACCATCAAGTAAAATTGTAGAGGAAAACCCAATACCTACGCAAAACAATACCTGTGTATATGCATTCCAGCCCAAGAAAAACAGTATCAGTCAGATGTACAGGATAAAAAGTTCCTTCAACAACTCACCAGATTATGTAATGGAGATGAGCTGCTTATCTATCAACTTTATCCACTAAGAACAAAAATAGTGTTTATTAACAGAATATATTAAGGGTGTCATAGAAAGCAGCATGTAAAAGCCCCAGTCTTAAGACTATTGAGTAACTAAATAACTTCGAGATTACATGTTGAATTAAAGGAATTATTCTTACTGCTGATGATCTAAACTAATCAGTCACACTGGTTTACAGGTCCACCAAAAGGATATCAAAATCATGGTCAGATTACTATTAGGATACATATAAATCGTAGATACCTGGTTACCAATAACACTTGTGGTTTTCTAACATGTGGTTACAATAAGGCAAATTCCTTTAAGAGGTTTCATGGCCTATACTTGTAACTTTTTAACTATACTAAATTATTCCTATCTGAAAAACTTCACCAAAATTCAGTTTGGTGCTTCTTACTTTTTGACCAAATATATGGACCTAGATGTCAACTTTGCAAAATAAAATAATTATTTTTCCATAAGAAGTGTAATGCTGACTTAATATGGCTGATATCTGGTATCTTGTATTTATGCATATAAGAGTAAGAATATAAAATTTAATGCCAGAAACCTGCGTGGTTCTACCTAAATACTTGATTAGAAAGCACTTTGTTCTTTAATTCCATCTTACCACACATTAAACTAAGCATATGTGGTGGCATTATTTCAATATATTATTAGTCCATGTTCTCTCTTGTTTCGTTTTTAACTAAGAAAATACTCATAACACAAATTAAAGTTTGAAAGCACAATTAGTAGTTTCTAAGTTGAATATTCTCCAACTGCAGTACACTTTCTTGCATCTCATATAGCAAATCTCCCACAGTATATATAGCGCTGTGAGAAAGAATAGTATTGTAAGCAGAGACCTTGATATATAAGAATTCAAGTATTTGAGAAAGAATCCTCCATTTTCAAAAGCAAAATCTGGAAGACTATAAGTTTTTATGAATTTGAAATTTTAAAAATGTATATTTTGGGAAACACTCACACACTCAAAACTGACTTTTTGGTAGGAAGAGCCTGAAACTGCAGTGCAATCAGGCTCTCTCTATTCTCTCTGGAGCCAACACAAATTAATTCTTACATTGAACACTTTCATAATTGCAATTTTTGAAAGTACAATATCCACTAGTGAAATTCAGAGGTGAATAAAGCATTTATTCTCTGAGCTCTAATATCTTTCTTGGATTTTTTTTTGCCAAGTAATGGACCTATGCACACACATTGAGGAGACTGCCTTAGGCTATGAGATGAAGATTTGTATGCAAGTGTTTATAAAGGAAAGTCAAGACAGGAAAGAGAAGGAAGCCTGGCACAGTGCAGCCTCGGGCAAAAGTTGTCTTGCATGGGAACCCTAGAATATACTTTATACCACAAGGTTGTCCAAACCAAGGCATGGGAACTGGACTTTCCTACCCCTGGACTAGACAGTCATTGGAAAACTCCCAGGTTCTCTTTCACTTGTGGCCCAAGTGGCCCCAGTAGCTAAAGGGAGTGTGGCTGTTATACCAAAGGAAAGTGAATGCCCGGAAATGGTAAAAGGGCTTCTGGACAGAGCACTGACAACATCTGCTAAAGGTTGTTTCCCAGATACCAGAGATAGAAGTAGAGCCTGACTGAAGACCTATGTTTTCCTTGATATCACTTAAGAATATTTTGATTTCAGGATACAGAAATGGAATGATCTCTTTTCGATGTAGCTTGATCCAGTGTTCACACATCATCATCATTTTATCTCTCAATTCTACTTCCTGTGGATTTACTCCATCCTGAAAGGACATCCCAGTAGCTCCAATTCTCTCCTCATTGCCATAAGCTGTTCCAAGCTTCATATACCCATACCACCAAGCACGAAGCCAGTACAAAATAGAGAATCCATATCCAATTTTCCCAACAAAAATACTGAATTACTTGCATTGATACAGTTTAGATCACATATCCAATCCTATTTTAGTTGACAAGGCCAAGAAACAATGTTTTCATTGGCTTAAGCCAGCTGTTACATGCCCATTCCTAAATCTGGCTTAAGTCTATGAGTGGAGTCAATATTATTGAAATGTCATGGTTTAGGTGTTGTTAATATTAAAAAGGAAAAAGAAAGTACAATTATAAGAAATTAACAAATAGCCACTGATCTCTTGTTCTTATTGTAAATTTTGATTGGTTGTATTCTGAATCCAATTTATTTCAAGCTGCAGACATGGTAATGTTTGAGCTAAACTGTGAACCCAGTTGGAATTAGCAGAGTTGGTTTGAGTGAAAGGAGAAACAAAGAATTCTCAGAAGTTCGGCTGTGGTATGGAAAGCATGGGATATACCACCACCACCACCACCACCTTATCACCCCCCGACCTGCACACAAACAAAAGAAGCCCTACTATCATACTTACTCTGTTGGAACAGAAGTTTGTCATCAAATGCAGCTTTTTAAATTAGATGTCTCAGGAATTTGCTACAGGCTCAATCTGGGGCAAACCAGAAGAATCAGGCTTAGTTACTTAGACGTATGACTATCTCCTAACCAGTTCTTCATTCAGTCACTCAATAAATAGTAAGTACCTCATATATACCAGGTACTTTTCTAAATATTAGAAGTACAGTGGTGAACTAAACATAGCAGGTTCCTCCTGTTGGGGGTTGGGGGCCATACACAATCACAAACAGGTAAACAAATAAACAAGGTATCTTTTGAGAGTGATATACTATAAAGTAAATTAAACAATGAATTTAAAGTCAGGGAAGCAGAGCATTTATCTGAAAGCTGATGTTTGAGTGGAGATTTGATTGACAAGAAGCCAGCCATGCAAAGGTCTGCATTAAAGACAAAATATTAAGTACAACTGCAAGAAGTAGGAATAAACTCAGTACATTAGCAAATAGAGGAAAAAGGCTAGTGGCTGGAGTGTGGAGAGTGATGAGGGGTGAGGTGAGGGCAGTTAGAGAGGACATAGTGCCAGACCCATGTCCAAGACCTTTATGCTTGTCTGTGAGGGAAGTTAGTGTTTGGCTTGAGGTGAACTTCAAATTTCTGTTGTCTTTATTCTTCAGCTGTTCCCAGGGCAGGAACCAGGGTTCTTTAGGCCACTGGAGCATTCCGCAAAGCCCTGACAAAGTCTTAATGATTCCTTTTGCACAACTAATTTTCTTTTATTGATTTTGTAACTGCCTACCTTAATTTTTTCTTATTCTAGAACCTGTACAAGCTTATAAAATCCAAGATTTTTAATTTTTTTAACAACAAAAATAATCTGTGCCATTTTATGTCTTTTGTCCTACACTTAATAAAATACAATGGACAATGTTTTATTTCTGTACATGTAGTACCCCTTCATTTATTTATTTATTTATTTTTGAGACAGAGTTTCACTCTTGTTGCCCAGGCTGGAGAGAAATGGGGCGATCTTGGCTCACTGCAATCTCCACATCCTGGGTTCAAGTGATTCTCCTGCCTCAGATTCCCCAGTAGCTGGGATTACAGGCACCCGCCACCACACCTTGCTAATTTTTTTTTATTTTTAGTAGAGACGGGGTTTCACCATGTTGGCCAGGCTGGTCTCAAACTCCTGACCTCAAGTGATGCACCCACCACAGCCTCCCAAAGTGCTGAGATTACAGGCATGAGCCACCACGCCCAGTCCCTGTATTCTTTTTCATGGTTGCATGATTTTTCATTGATGGGTGTATACTTTATTTCACTAATTGTCTATTGATGAATATCTAGATTCTTTTTAGTATTTTACTATTGTAAGCATTTCTGCAGTTCAACATTATTGTACAAATGTCTTTGAATTCTCGTGCAACTATTTTTGTCGGATAAGTTTTCCATAATGGAATTGCTGAGTATGAGAATTAAGATAAATATTGCTAGGCTGCCTGTGAAAATGTTATACCATACTCCTCCCATGCTTGACAAATACTAGAACCTATCTTTTTTATTTTTGCAAATCTGATAGAAGAAAAGTGTTGCAGAAGTTCTTATTTTAGTTATCTATAGAATCTTGGACTGTTTCCCTTCATGCCTTGAATATTTTAACTCCAGGTTCTGGGTCAATTCTTGGTAAGCACAATATCCTTACAAGGTAGACAAGGCTGTCTTTCCAACACTTGACCTGCTCTTTTTCATCCAAAGACACTAAATTTGGTCATATACTGAGCGTATACATTGAGCCTTGTCATTACCGATAACAGCAAGCCCTCTATACTCTCATTTTGAGCACCTCACTCCCTGATTGCTACCTTCCGTCTTTCCAGTTCAATCCCAGTAATACGGACACAGTTTGGATGTTTGCTCCCTCAGATTTCAAGTTGAAAAGTGATCCCCAATATTTGAGGTAGAGCTTAGTGGAGAGTGTTGGGTCACGGGGGCAGATCTCTCATGTATAGCTTGGTGCCGTACCAATAGTAATGAGTGAGTTCTCACTCTGTTTGCTCTTGTGAGATCATGAGACTGAATTGTTTGAAAGGCCCTGGCACCTCCTCCCCTCACTCTTGCTCCCTCGGTCACCATGTGACATGCTGGCTCCTCTTCCCTTCCACCATAAGTAAAAACTTCCTGAGGCCTCACCAGAAGCCGTGCCGATGCTGGCACCATGCTTCCTGTACAGCTTGCAGAACTGTGAGCTAAATAAATCTCTTATTCACAAATTACCCTGCCTCAATTATTCCTTAATAGCAACACAAAACAGACTAATACAAGTGCTCTGATTATAGAGATGGGTGGAGTTAGATGGCAGAAAAGAAAGCTGCACTGATTGTCCACCCCCAACAAGGACACCAATTTAATAACTTTCTACACACAAAAAAAGCACCTTTCTGTGAACCAAAAATCAGGTGAGAACTCACAGTACCTGGTTTTAACTCCACATCGCTGGAAGAGGCACCGAAGAGGTGGAAGAAATAGTCTTGGATGGCCCATGCCACCCCTCTTCCATCTCCTGGAGGCAGCAGCATGGTGCAGAGAATATTTCTGTGCCCTGGGGAGAGGGACAGCCAGCAACTGTAAGGCAGTGAACTCAGTGCTGCCATTATTGTAGCAAAAAGCAAAACCAGACCAAACTCAGCTGACACCCACCCAAGGAGGGAGCATTTAAACGAGCCCTAGTTAGAGAGGAATTGCGCTCCGCTGATGGGAACTTCACTTCCCGCAAGCCTCATCACCACAGTCTACAGTGCTCTGGAGCTCCAAATAAACTTGAAAGGCTGTATAGGCCACAAGGACTGCAACATCTAGGTGAGTCCTAGCACCGAACTGAGCCCACGGACAGTGGACTGGAGGGGACATGTGACCTACTGAGATACCGGCTGGGACAGCTAAGGGAGTACTGGCATCATCCCGCCCCTAACCCCAGGCTGCACAGCTCACAGCTCCAATAGAGACCTCTTCCTTCCACTTGAGGAGAGGAGATGGAAAAGTGGGGAGGACATTGTTTTGTGTCTTGGATACCAGCTCAGCCACAGTAGGATAGGGCACCATTCAGAGTCTCGAACTTCCTTTCCAGGCCCTAGCTTCAGGACATTTCTAGACACACCTTGGGACATAAGGGAATCTGCTGCTTTAAAGGGAAGGGCTCAGTCCTGGTAGGATTCATCAGCTGCTAACTGAAGATCACTTGGGCCCTGAATAACCAGCAGCAATACCCAGGTACTATGTTGAGAGCCTTGGGTGAGATTCTGAGACTTGCTGGCTTCAGGGGAGACTCAGCACATTCCCAGTGGTGGTGACTACAGGGCAAGACTATCTTCTCTTTGAACAAAGTGGGCCTTTGTATTGCAGCGTGGGTCCCAACTCAGCCACAGTGGGGTAGAGCATCAAGCAGACTCTTGGGGTTCCCAGGACTTCAGGACTTGGCTCTTGGATGGCATTTTTGAACCTGCCCTGGGCCAGAAGGGGAGCCCACTTCCCTGAAAGGTGAGTCCTAGGGAAGGCAGCGTTCACCACAAGCTAATGAAGAGCCCTTGGGCCTTACGGGAACATTGGTGGTAGTCTGGCCGTACTCCCTGTGGGTCTGAGGTGGTGATGGCCACGAGGTGAGGCTCCTCTGCCTTTGGAAAGGGGAAGAAAGAGTGGAAAGGGCTTTGTCTTGTGATTTGAGTGTCAGCTCAGCTGCAGTACAGTAGAACACCAGGTTTTTGACAGTAGCCCCTGGCTCCCAGATGGAACCTCTGGACCTGCCTGGGGCCTAGGGGAACTCGCCACCTTGAAGAAAAGGACACAGGCCTGGCTTTGCCACTTGCTGATTGTAGAGCCCCAGGGCTTCGAGTGACCATAGGTGGTAGGCAGGGAGTGGTTACAGCAGGCCTAGGTGAGACTCAGTGCTGTGCTGGCTTCAGGTCTGAGCCAGTACAGTCCCAGAGGTAGTGGCCACAAGGATTCTTGTGTCACTCCATCCCCAGCTCCAGGTGGCTCAAAACAGAGAGGAAGAGACTCCATTTGTTTGGGAGAAAGTAAGGGAAGAGAACAAAGAGTCTTTATCTGGTAATCCAGAGAATTCTCCTGGATCTTGTCCAATCAAGGCGGTACCTCTATGAGTCTGCAAGAACCACAGTTTACTAAACTTGGGGTGCCAACTAAAGCAGATACAGGATAGATCACAACACCCAAGACCTTTCAAGTATCTGGAAAGCCTTCTAAAGAACTATGGATACAAACAAGCCTCAACTATGAAGACTATAATAAATACCTAATTCTTCAATGTCCAGACACAGGCGGACATCTATAAATATCAAGATGATCCAGGAAAACATGACCTCACCAAATGAACTAAATAAAACACCAGGAATCAATCCTAGAGAAACAGAGATGTGTGACCTTTCAGACAAAATTCAAAATAGCTGTTTTTAGGAAACTCAAATAAATTCAAGATATCACAGAGAAGGAATTTGGAATTCTATCAGCTAAATTTAACAAGTAGATTGGAATAATTTAAAAGAATCAAGCAGAAATTCTAGAGTTGAAAATGCAATTGGCATACTGAAGAATACATCCGAGTCTTTTAATAGCAGAATTGATCAAGCAGAAGAAAGAATGAGTGTACTTGAAGACAGGCTATTTGAAAATACATAGAAAAGACAAAAGAAAATGAAACAATGAAGCAAACCTACAAGATCTAGAAAATAGCCTCAAAACAGCAAATTTAAGAGTAATTGGCCTTAAAGAGGAGGTAGGGAAATTGATAGGGATAGAATATTCAAAGGGATAATAACAGAGAATTTTTCAAACATAGGGAAAGATATCAATATCCAAGTACAAGAAAGTTAGAGAACACCCAGAAGATTTAACCCAAGGAAGACTACCTCACAGCATTTAATAATCAGACTCTCAAAGGTCAAGGATAAAAAAAAGATCCTAAAAGCAACAAGAGAAAAGAACCAAATAACATACAATGGAGCTCCAACATGCCTGGCAGCAGACTTTTCAGGGGAACCTTACAGGCCAGGAGAGAGTGGCATGACATATTTAAAGTGCTAAAAACTTTTACCCTGGAATAATATATCCAACAAAATTATCCTTCCAACATGAAGGAAAGATAAAGACTTTTTCAGGCAAACAAAAGATGAGGAATTTCATCAACACAAGACCTGTTCTACAAGAAATGCTAAAGGGAGTATTTCAATCAGAAAGAAAAGGGCATTAATGAGCAATAAGAAATTATCTGATGGTATAAAACTCACTGGTTCAGCCTGGGCAACATGCTGAAACCCCATCTCTACAAAAATACAAAAATTAGGCATAGTGACACACGTCTGTGGTCCCAGCTACTTGGAGGCTGAGGTGGGACAATTCCTTGAGCTCAGAGCGTCAAGGCTATGGTGAGCCACTGCACTCCAGCCTGGGTGACAGAAAACACCCTGTCTCAAAACAAAACAAAACAAAATGAAACAAAACCCACCTCACTGGTAATAGTAAGTACACAGAAAAACACAGACTATTATAACACTGTAACTGTGGTGTGTAAACTACTCATATCCTACGTAGAAAGACTAAACAATAAACCAATCTAAAATAGTAAGTACAACAACTTTTCAAGACATGGACAGTACAATAACATATAAAAGTATCAATAAAAAGTTAAAAATGGGGGGCACTTTTTAACTTTTAAGGTGCAGGGTCTTTATTAGTTTTCTTTTTGTTTGTTTGTTTATGCAAACAATGTTGGTCTACACTATAGACCAAATGGATCTAACAGATATTTACAGAACATTTCATTTAATGACTGCAGAATGTACATTATTTTCTTTAGAACATGAATCTTTCTAAAGGATAAACCATATATTAGGTCATAAAATAAGTCTTAAAACATTCAAAAAATTGAAAATTTAGCAAGTATCTTCTGTGACCACAGTGGAATAAAACTAGAAGTCAATAATGAGGAATTGTGGAAACTATACAAATACACAAAAATTAAACAATATGCTCCCAAATGATCAATGGGTCAATAAAGAAATTAAGAAGAAAATAAAAAAATTTTTTGAAACAAATGATAATGGAAACACATCATACCAAAACCTATGGGATACAGCAAAAATGGTAGTAAGAGGGAAGTTTATATCTATAAATGCCTACATCAAAAAAAGAAAAATGAAATAAACATCCTAACAATGTATCTTAAAAACTAGAAAAGCCAGAGCAAACCAAAACCAAAATTAATAGAAGAAAAAAAAAATATCAGAGCAGAAATACATGATTTTGAAATGAAGAAAATAATACAAAAGATCAATAAAACAAAAAGTTGGTTTTTTGAAAAGTTAAATAAAATTGACAAACCTTTAGCCAGACTAAGAAAAAAAAAAAATGAGAACAGCCAAATAAAATCAGAGACGAAAAAGATGTTATAACTGATATTGCAGAAATTTAAAGATTCATTAGTGGCTACTATAAGCAACTACATGCCAATAAATTGGAAAATCTAAAAGAAATGGACAAATTTCCAGCACATATAACCTACCAAGATTGAAACAGGAAGAAATCCAAAACCTGAGCAGACGTGTAACAAGTAGCAAGATGAAAACCATAACAAAAAGCCTCCCAGGAAAGAAAAGCCCAGACAGAACCTAACGGCTTCACCACACCCGTGAGTGGTGGCGGGCGCCTGTCATCCCAGCTACTCAGGAGGCTGAGGCAGGAGAATGGCGTGAACCCAGGAGGCAGAGCTTGTAGTGAGCCAAGACTGCGCCACTGCACTCCAGCCTGGGCAACGGAGCAAGACTCGGTCTCAAAAAAAAAAAAAAAGAGCTGATACCAATCCTACTTAAAGTATTCCAAAAAATAGATGAGGAGGGAAGACTTCCAAACTCATTCCATGAACCAGTATTACCCTGATACCAAAACCAGACAAAATTGGTATTTTGATCAGTATTGCATTCAATCTGTAGATTTCTTTGGGTAGTCTGAACGTTTTAACTATATTGATTCTTCCAATCCATGAACATGGAATATCTTTCCATTTCTTGTGACCTTTTCAATTTCTTTCATCAGTGTTTTGTAGTTTTCATTGTAGAGATCTTTCACCTCTTCAGTTAATTCCTAGGTATTTAATTTTATTTGTAGCTATTGTTAATGTATCCCAGGTTTCTTCAGTCCAAGGATAGCTTTTTCCACTAAACATGAGACCATTTTGATGATGATATGCCATTTTGACTTGTACCAATAAGGCTTTCCATACAACTATAGTTGTGCTGCACTTTTCTTTACCTATTTTTTTTTAATGTATGTGGAAACTTTCCTCTATTACCACTCGCAAATAACAGCTAACTAACTAGTTATTTTATTTTTGTTACATATGTAGAGACTGAGTAAAGGTATTTATTAGTATAAGGGGGAAAACAGTTCAGAGAACTATACCAAAAGACAGAGTATTTTAGCTGAAAAAATAAAACGATCACCATACTACACTAATATGCCTGTTCCAGATTGCAGAAAATGGAATAGATACATGAGCATTTACAGCTATTCCTGATGGCTCAATTATTTCTTTAATAATATTTTTATTTTTATTTTTATTTTTATTTTTATTTTGTTGAGATGAGATCTTGCTATGTTGCCCAGGCTGGAGTGCAGTGACTATTCACAGGCATTATCATTGCACGCTATGGCTTCAAATGCTTGGGCTCAAGCGGTCCTTGTGTCTCAGCCTCCCAAGTAGCTGCTACTGTAGGCACATGCCACCATGCCCAGCAATAAATCATTTTTAATATAGGTACAAATGAGACAGGTTAAAATCACAAATAAAAAGTATTTTTGACAATAGTATGATTTTTCTAAGCCATTAGATAGAACAATTCAAGATACTTTGCTGACCTAACTCCTCTCAGGGATTTAAATTTAAGAAAAGTCAGATTTTCAGATTATACCTCCTCTTGTTATAATCTTAGTTCAAAGATAAGTAAATCATTGTGGTAACACACCAGTGACAGCAAGCACACCTAGTACCTGGATCTTTGTTTCAAAATACCGTACCCTAATAGAAAAATTCTGGACTTTTTGATTCTATATCTGGGGATTAGATATAATCTAATTAGAATATGGCTGATTCTATATCTGGGGCAGAGAGGATACAATATGAGCCTGAAGTATGTTATAGTGTCTGAAAGTAAGGAAGTACTCAAATAAATAAAAGGCTAGAAACATATCAAGTAGACAGAAAGCCATCCTGAACACGTCTCAATGGCCAAAGCTATAACAATTTTAGCAACAAAATTTAAAGTATAAAACACATACACATAACTTTATACTGATATAAATAATCCCCTACCATCAAGTATTGATTGGACTTAGTGACTTCCTTACAAATAATGGAACATGAAAAGAGAAGAATAGCTTCTTTATAGTAAACAAATCTGATAAACAGCACCTTAATCAAATGATCAAGATTAACATCATCAGTAATAGGTTATTTTTATTGCGTGTACCCCATTATATGATGTGATGAGAAGGACATTTCACCTCTGTGGTATTCTTACCCAAATCCTGTAATTCTGATCTAATCCTGAGTAAATATCAGACAAACTCAGATTGAGAGACAAAATGCCTCACCAGTGCACCTTGAAACTGTCAAGGTAATGGAAAATGAGGAAAGACTGAGAAACTGTCATAGACCAGAGGAAACTAAGGAGACATATGGCTGAATGCAATGTGTTATCCTGGATGGGATCCTGAAACAAAAGGGAGACATTAATAGAAATACTGATGAAATATGAATAAAGTCTGGAGTTTAGTGACTGACAATGTATCAACGTTGGTATCTTAGTTTTGACAAGTATACCACGATAAATTAAGATGTTAACATTGGGGAGATTGGTTGAGTGGTATACAGGAATTCTCTGTATTACCTTTGTGACTTTTCTGTAAATACAAATTTACTTCAAAGTACAAAGTGTCTTTAAAAACTTATTAAATCCACTACATCCCTATTAGAACGGCAACATTCAAAACACTGACAATACCACATGCTGGTGAGAATATGGAACAAGAGGAACTCTCATTCATTGCTGGTGGAAATGCAAAATGGCACAGACACTTTAGAAGACAGTTTAGCAGTTTTATACAAAACTGAATATATTCTTAACATAAGATCCAGCGACTGTGCTCCTTGGTATTTACCCAAATGAGCTGAAACTTACATTTATTAAAAAATCCAGTACATGAATGTTCATAGCAGCTTTATTCATAATTGCCAAACATTTGAAGCAACCAAGATGTCCTTCATTAGATGAGTGGATGAACAAACTTTAGTACATCCATCCAGTGGAATATTATTCAAAGCTAAAATCAGGCCAAGCGTGGTGGCTCATGCCTGTAATCCCAGCACTTTGGGAGGCCATGGCAGGCGGATCACTTGAGGTCAGGAGTTTGAGACTAGCCTGGCCAATATGATGAAATCCCGTCTCTACTGAAAATACAAAAATTAGCCGGGCATGGTGGTGTGTGTCTGTAGTCCCAGCTACTCTGGAGGCTGAGGCAGGAGAATCGCTTGAACCTGGGAGGTGGAGGTTGCAGTGAGCTGAGATCACGCCACTGCACTGCACTCCAGCCTGGGTGACAGAGCAACACTTCGTCTCAAAAAAAAAAAAAAACTAAAATCAAGCCACAAAAAGACTGGATGAGCCTTAAGTGCATATTGCTAATTAAAAGAAGGTTATCTGAAAAGGCGACATGCTATATGATTTTATGACATTCTGAAAAGAGACAAAACTGTGGAGACAGTAAAGAGATAAGTGGTTGCCAGGAGTTCCAGAGGAGGGAATGAGCAATGAATAGGTAGAGCACGGGGAATTTTTAAGGCAATGACGCTATTCTGTAAGAAACTGTAATGGTGGGTACATTTCATTATGCATTAGTTAAAACTCACAGAAAGTTCAACACAAAGAGTGAAACTATAATGCAAACTATAGACTTTTTTTTTTTTGAGACGGAGTCTCGCTCTTTCCCCAGGCTGGAGTGCAGTGGCGCGATCTCAGCTCACTGCGAGCTCCGCCTCCCGGGTTCACGTCATTCTCCTGCCTCAGCCTCCGGAGTAGCTGGGACTACAGGCGCCCGCCACCACGCCCGGCTAATTGTATTTTTAGTAGAGACGGGGTTTCACCCTGTTAGCCAGGATGGCCTCGATCTCCTGACCTCATGATCCGCCTGCCTCGGCCTCCCAAAGTGCTGGGATTACAGGCGTGAGCCGCCGCGCTGGCCCAGAAGAAATTTATAAGCAAAATATTGAGGGTGCTGCATGACTTCTTTCAACTGCACATAGTAAAATGTCAGAAAAGAGACGTGATTTAAAGATGGAATTTGTAATTAATTAAAAAGAAAGCAGAATATAACCAGTTGGAAAAATTGATGCCTGGCCATATAAAGAATTAAAAAGCTTGCTTGGGAGAGAATACCAAGGAGGTAGCCAAGCTACCCTTTGATAATGGGATTAGTATGGATAGAAGGAAGCCAAGTGCTATTCATCAAGACAATGGGAGAACAACCCAAAGGCATTTAGTAGATCTTCCAGGCTGTCTTTCCCATCGAGGACCTAAAGGGCAAAACCAGTGGTCCTGCTGCCTCTCTCAGGAACATACAGACCCATAATGGTCCACATGGTGATAACTCTGCAGACAGAGAGTACACGAGCTTGGTACTATTGTGGCCTTCGCCTGTTTTTCAAAGGATACTTCAGAGACCCTTGAGACCCAGGCCGAGAATGGTCACAGGAGTGGAGCCACTGCAGAGAGCTCCCACCAGGGCAATACTTAGTGGAGCCGTGGCTCTGCAGAAAGTCCCTGACAGGGGAATTCTTGGTGGAGCCATGGGAGTACAGCCACCCCTAAGACCCCAGAACTATAGAACCGCCAACAGGTAGCCCAGCAATTCAACTTGTGATAGCTGCTGCAGGAGCAGAGCCCAGCAAAGCCATAGGGGTGGGGCTGCCTGAGGCCTAGGGCGCTCAGCCCCTACCCTAGTGTGTTCAGGAGGCAGGACATGGAGTCAAGAAAGATTATTCTGGAGCCTTATGATTTAATGTTGTTTACCCTTTTCCCCTTTTGGAATATGAATGTTCATCTTTTACCTGTTCCACCTGGTATTTTGGAAGCATGTAACATGTTTCGGTTTCACAGGCTCACAGCTGGAGAGGAATTTGCCTTACAATGAATGTGCCTTTAATCTCACCCATAGATGATTTATGTTTCACGTGTCCGTGTGAAGAGATCACCAAACAGGCTTTGTGTGAGCAACATGGCTGTTTATTTCACCTGGGTGCAGGTGGGCTGAGTCCGAAAAAGGAGTCAGCAAAGGTGGTGGGATTATCATGAGTTCTTATAGGTTTTAATCTTATAGATTATAAAGAACATTGATCAGTTAGGGTAGGGTAGAAACAAATCACGATGGTGGAATGTCATCAGTTAAGCTATTTTCACTTCTGTGGATCTTCAGTCGCTTCAGGCCTTCTGAATGTATACGTGCAGGTAACTGGGGATAGGATGGCTTAGCTTGGGCTCAGAGGCCTGACAATTTAGATGAGACTTTGGACTTCGACTTTTGAGTTGATGCTGGAATGAGTTAAGACTTTGGGAGCTGTTGGGATGAAATGAATGTATAAGTTTTGGGAGGCTAGAGATGGAATACTTGAAAAAAAATTTTTTTTTCAATACTGCTCCTTGTGTAGATGGTAGAATGCTATGTTTTGAATGATTGTCCTTTCCAGAGTCATATTGAAATTTAATTGCCATTGCAACAGTTTTGGGAGGTAGGATCTGTAATAATTAATTAGACCAGGATGACCCCACCCTCATGAATGAACTCATGCTATTATTGCAGGAGTGGGTTTACCCCTCTCTTGTTCATTCCTATCTCCTACCTCTTTTCCTTTTCACAATGTGATGCCTCCCACCATGTTATGATGCAGCAAGAAGGCTCTCACCAGATGGTGGCATCTTTATAGTGGACTTTTCAGCCTCCAAAACTGTGAGTTCATTCATGAGGTTGGAGTCATCATGGTCTAATTAATTACTGCAGATCCCACTGCGAGCCAATTCATTTCTATTCTTAATAAATTACTCAGTCTGTAATATTCTGTTGCAGCAGCACAAAACAGACTACAACACTCATCAGTTGTAACAAATGTACTACACTAATCCAAAATGTTAATAGAGGAAACTATGGGGAGAGGTTGGGAGGTGATGTGGGACCTCTTGGCATTTCCCACTCAACTTTTCTGTGAACATAAAACTGCCCTCCCAAGATAGTCTATTTTTAAAAAATAAAAGTAGTCAAAATCTAAAAGAAAAAAATTATAGTAGACAGATATATGATATCACAAGTATAGTAAAATGTTAATGGTGGTAGTGTATGTGGATGTTCCTTATTACACTCTGCTTTGTGTTTGACTTTTTCCATAATAAATGTGGAAAAAAGTCATTGTGGGTAATAGTAAAAGAAAGCTTAGCTTAGTAAGGTTCAGTTGAACCCATGGGACTTAATTCTAACTCCATTATGGGTTTCTCATATGATTCTACTAAAAAAATGTAACTTGATTTAACTACTTGAATTGCTTATCTAAATTATGAAACCCAATTGGCCCTGTCTTCAGAAACTAGAATCTAGATAAAATTATGTGTTGTTTGTGATATTAATATGTATTATCCCATCAGCAGAAGAATCTGAGCAGTGCTTTGTAGTTGTTTAAACAATACTGATGACATGGTAGTGGAAACTGAACAGCTACTCCCTGGACTTTGTCAATGTACTTGTTATGACTTAGCACTGTTTTATTTACCATCCAAAAACATATTTTTTATTACTCGCTACAACATGACAATAATTCCAGTTTTGAGTGGTGTATATTTCTCATTATGAATCTAAATACACAGAATGTTTGCTCTGTTTTCAGTCACTAGGCTGCGTGAAAATGGTGTATTAAAAATAGTATGACATATTTGCATATTTATCTGTATTAAAAGCGTCATGAAACAGTTATTGCAGATACACAGCTGTTGCTTTTCAACTATTTTTTTAAAGGAACCATATCTGCTCTCCTATATAAAATACATACATTTTCAAAAGTATCATCTGAGCCAAATGAATTGCAAAGCCTTAAAGAGGAAAGCTTATCTCAGAATTATAAATTTTTAGTCACTGTGTCTAAATGATAAATTTTTAACCTAAAATGATAAACTTGTTCCTTTGCCAAGTCAGATATTATGCATTGTAAACAGAAAGTAATTCTGGAAGCTCCTACAAATTATGGCTGCATTTCAGCATAGAGGCTGTTTACCTACTCTGCAGAGCACATAAAAGGATGCTGCTTTATATCAACCACATTACGGAAGAGAAGACTACACTTTGTGACTTAAAATGACAGTTACTCTGGTAATGTAAAGAAATTTTTATTTTAAGGGCATTTTTAAAATATCTTCATGAAAGACAAAAGTATCATCTTTCTTTTCAATTAAAAAGAAAACTGTATGCCTCTGGAATCCTAGCTACTATCATCTTAGTAATTGCCAGAAAAGTACCCTGATTTAAAAACAATTTTAGTGACTTTCATTATTTTTTAAGGATTTTAATATGGACTCTTTTGGTTTAAGAAAACATACTTTTTTTTTCAATTCTATGATCATATCAGGTTCAGTTGATTATCATGTAATTCAAATAAACACCAGACGTTCTCATTCTAATATCTGAATTACACTGCTTTTTTTTAATTAAAAAAAAAAAGCTTTAAGCATAGTTGAACAAAAGATCTCACCTTTCATAATTCAGTTTCACCATGTTAGCTAAATAAGAGAGTCCAAAGAAGAGAGGATTATCATATATTAAATAAAAAGTTGGCCACTTTGTAGCATTAATCCTGTTAGAAAAAGATGATTTCTGTCTAACTTAATCAGTAAGAAATCTTTATTGCCCTGAGTATTAATTGATTAGGTTCTCATTAAGGTCAAAAGTACACTTGACTGACCACAGGCGGCCAATTAGCAAATTGTCAGCCATGCTTACTTATATTGACTGAACATAATGGTAGTTATTTGACTGTCAAGTCAGAAGGTCACTGAATCTTTTGTGCACTTTGCCCTCTGAAAGGGCAACAGTCATTCAGACCCCAGAATGCATTCGTAACAAAGATTTAGCTTATTACTTATTGACTTAAATCACCCTTAAAAACAGGTGTTTCATTCTCTTTGAACAAATACTATATTATTTCTTTGTAAAATACTCGAAGTTTGGTTGAAATCCTGTGGTTGATTGTGTCTGAGGATTTTTGTTCAGCAAGCAGCTTGCACTTGAAACTCTAAATAGCTTTTTAAAGAGCAGATCGATCCAATGACTACAGTTGGCCCTCTGTATCTGTGGGTTCTGCGTCTGTAGATTCAACCAACCGAGGACTGAAAATATTTGAAAAAAATGTGTCTGTACTGAGCACATACAGAATTTATTCTTGTGATTACTCTGTAAAAAATACAGTATAACTACTATTTATATAGCATTTACTTTGTATTAAGTATAGATGACTTAAAACATACAGAGAGGATGTCTGTATGCCTTTTTTTTTTTTTTTCTAAGACAGAGTTTCACTCTCGTTGCCCAGGCTGGAGTACAATGGCGCTATCTCGGCTCACTGCAACCTCTGCCTCCCAGCTTCAAGCAATTCTCCTGCCTCAGCCTCCCTAGTAGCTGGGATTACAGGCGTGTGCCACCACGCCAGGCTAATTTTGTATTTTTAGTAGAGACGGGGTTTCTCCATGTTGGTTAGGCTGGTCTCAAACTCCCGACCTCAGGTGATCCACCCGCCTCGGCCTCCCAAAGTGCTGGGATTACAAGCATGAGCCACCACACCCAGCCGGTGTGTATGCCTTTTTATATCAGGGACATGAGCATTCTCAGATTTTGATATACGAGGGAGACCCTGGAACCATTCCCCCACGAATACCAAGAAAGAACTGTATATCCCTTTGCATACACTTTTCTCCTGCCATGTGGCTTTGCTGTAATTGTGGCAAGCTGGGCACACAGCTGCTGAAATGGCTCTGGGACACCAGTCTCAAAGTGAATGGTTAGAAGCATATGTGAGTCTCACATTAATAAGGACATTGGTATGCCTTCTAAATATCCACTGCTGACGTGGGAGATCAGATATTTGCTGTCAATCAAAGGAGAAATGAAAATGCAATTCATAAACCAGTAATCTAAAATTTTTGCCTATACTTCAAGTGAGTTATTTGTTTATTTATTTATTTTTATTTATTATTATTTTTTGAGACGGAGTCTCGCTCTGGTGTCCAGACTGGAGTGCAATGGTGCCATCTCGGCTCACTGCAAGCTCCGCCTCCTGGGTTCAAGCCATTCTCCTGCCTCAGCCTCCCAAGTAGCTGGGACTACAGGCGCCCACCACCACGCCTGGCTAATTTTTTTGTATTTTTAGTAGAGACGGAGTTTCACCATGTTAGCCAGGATGGTCTCGATCTCCTGACCTCATGATCTTCCTGCCTCAGCCTCCCAAAGTGCTGGGATTACAGGCATGATTTTTATCATCATAAAGCATTACACCTAATTTATATGGTAGTGATGTAACTGTTTGTCCTCCTCTACTAAACTTAACATTATTATCACTTACATTTTGCCATTATTGATTCAAATATCACTGATGATTCCATGAGTTAGATTTTAAGGAGAAAATACTTTCGTTTAGCATACCACTTTTACAAGTTGTGTCTCTAGATCAAATAGAAACCCATGAGTCATCCTAGATCCTTTCCTTTACATTCTACCCTCCCCAAATATACATCTCATCTAGAATCACATTCCATCATTTCTACTTAATATTGTCAGTAGACATATGTCAACCCACTGCCATTGCCCCAGTTCAGCAACTTGCTTTTTGATTGATCAATTGTAGTACCTTTTTACTGATTTTCCAAATGATTCAATGGCCCTCTTGGCATGAATGTCTTCCTGCTAGACTACAATTTATTCAGAATAGGGATTGTGTATTTTCAGGTTAAATATCTAGCAAAGAGTTCAGTGTTCGACATATATAGGCACTTGGTAAAAATTTACTGATTAAATAAGTAAATGACCATAATTAGTTTTATGCTACATATAACTGTAACCTGTGATAGAATAGTAATTTGTTATAATTTAAGAACTCATTAATCTCTTTATTAGTATTAAATTATTCATTAGTAATTTATCAGACTATTGTAAGAAGCAGTAAGTTTTAATTCAGTCATGTGACTAAACCAATAGCATTGAATATGAAAATAAAGTGAGAATCAGAGTTGAAGAAAAAATTACTATGATAATTCATGAATAATTAAGCTACCTAGTATATAAAGAAAACAAATCTATATACTATCAAAACATTTGCTTTGTGAGATCGTACGGTTTTCAAATGATTTAACATTAGAGATTAATAGTGACTATTGATATATTATCTGCAAAATACTGAGCATTCTGTATACAGATAGCGTAATTGTCATTTCACAGATAAGAAAACTGATTTCACAGGTAATCTGTCCAAAGGTCCACAACCCAGGTCTTGCTGGCTCTAAAGTTCAAGCTCTATCTACCACGCTAATCTGACTCTGTGCATTATTCTTTAGAATTTTGGAAAAGCTATTTAACTCTCTGAAACTGTACTAACTTTGGTGAAACTGTACTAAATGTATAGAAAGGTTCATATACAATATTGGATCAAGCACTAGAGCCAAAGATAAGAAAAATGACTATGGAAATTAAAAGTAATATGACTTAGTTAAGACTGCATGGGCGCTGCCATCAAACATCTCTATGATTGTATCCCAGGTTTGCCATGTCCCACCTGTGTAACCTTGAGTGATTTACTTGACTTCTCCAAGTTCCAGTGCACTTATCATTAAAATAAGTATAATAATATTGCCTACAATGGATTTGTGAGAATCAAATGAAATTATGCAGGTAAAATGCCTAGCACATTAAATGGCATATCATAATGGCTCAGTAAATGTTAGCTGCTGTTAAGGATTTTCAGCTGGGTGTGGTGGCTAGTACCTGTAATCCAAGGCAGGCGGCTTAATTGAAGCCAGGAGTTGAAGACCAGCCTGGCCAACAAATCAAGACTCCATCTCGGCCAGGCGCAGTGGCTCAAGCCTGTAATCCCAGCACTTTGGGAGGCCGAGAAGGGCGGATCACGAGGTCAGGAGATGGAGACCATCCTGGCTAACATGGTGAAACCCCGCCTCTACTAAAAATACAAAAAAAATTAGCCGGGCGTGGTGGCGGCGCCTGTAGTCCCAGCTACTCGGGAGGCTGAGGCAGGAGAATGGCGTGAACCCGGGAGGCGGAGCTTGCAGTGAGCCGAGATCGCGCCACTGCACTCCAGCCTGGGCGACAGAGCGAGACTCCGTCTCAAAAAAAAAAAAAAAAAAGACTCCATTTCTACAAAAAAAAAATTTTTTTTTAATTAGCTGGGTGTGGTTGTGCACGCCTGTGTTCCCAGCTACTTGGGAGGCTGAGACAGGAGTAAGAGCCCAGGAGTTCGATGCTGCAGTGAGCTGTGATCACACCACTGTACCCCAGCCTGGGCAACTGAGTGGCACCCTGTCTCTAAATAAAGATTTTTCACCAAAATAAGTAGTTTAGGTTACATGTACTTCCTTATTCTGTGTTAAATCTATGTGTTATGTTATTGCATACTTTTATGAGTCATATAGTACTCTGACATCTAGACAATCATCTGTTCATAAATTCAAATTAAAGATGAGTTATATAAATATTTGTTAGGGATTCTTGACTTTGACATTCTGTACCAAGTGGGCGAGTGGCACAGAGAGTACCTTGTGCACTTGCCCACTTGGTAGGTAAGTCAACTGTTTCTCTTCCCTCATGATGCTTCTCAAACATGCCATAAAAGGTATTAATGGTAATCTCTTTGGTGAATTATTGAATAAGATGGTGTTATGATAATTCACAAACTCAATTCACAGGTGGAGCAGAGGGCTGGCCTAATCTGACTTGCATGTTACAGGGGTCACTCAGGTGCTGGGTTGAGCACAGACTCTTGTAAGAGTAGAAGCAGAAGAACCGATTAAGAAGTTGTATCCAGGACCAGGTGTGGTGGGTCACACCTGTAATCCTAGGACTTTGGGAGGCCTCAGGCTGGATCACCTGAGGTCAGGAGTTCGAGACCAGCCTGGCCAAAATGGTGAAACCCCATCTCTACTAAAAATACAAAAAATTAGCTGGGTGTGGTGGCAACGCCCGTAATCCCAGCTACTTGGGAGGCTGAGGCAGGAGAATTGCTTGAACTTGGGAGGTGGAAGTTACAGTGAGCCAAGATCGCACCACTGCCCTCTAGCTTGGGCAAGAAGAGTGAAACTCTGCCTCAAAAAAAAAAAAAGAAGTCGTATCTGTAATCCAAATGAAAAATGATAGTGGCTTGGATCAGAGTGGTAACACTGAACATGATGAGAAGTGGTTGGATTCTGGATATATGTTGAAAGTAGAACAGTATATCCTGGCAGATAGAAAGTGGGGAGTAATAGAAAGAAAGGATTAGAGGAAGATTCCAAGGTTTTGGGCATGAGCAACATAGAATCATGAGGAGGAAGAGAATCCTTCCTTATGTACTTTGTGCTTCTAATGATTCCGTGTGTCATCTCTGTTTCAGTTTTCATTCTACTCGCCAAACTGGTGAAAACTCAACCAGTTCCAGTGGTATTGTGAATGCTCTTAGTAAATTCAGAGTAGCCCTATGAAAATCACTTTACTAGCTGTCGCTTCTGAGGGCACCACCACCTGTAGTACTGAATGAACAATGTAACATCAACATGAGGATACTTGGGACACCCAGAAGAATTAGAAGACATAGACTCTCTATTCTTGAAGCTTTATTGTGTATTTCACCATGTAGCATAGGTAAGCACTGCCTGGGTTTGGACCTTAGGCACAGGGCCTGGGGGTGGCATTTGGTGCTTTCAGTTGACTTTGGATCTTTGTGTGATGTAATTGGAGTCCATTTACATGGAGATGGCTTTGAGGAAGCAAGGCCAAGAAATATTAAGTCTCAAGAGTTCAACCAATCAGGAGGAAAAGACCTGTCCTAGGATATTGTGTATATTTTTGCAGTTAACTTAGAAGGCATTCTTATACCTCTTTTTTCTAAATATTTAAGAAAAGCCTCGCTATGGCCTTAAAGTACTAACATTAGGTCTGGTGGGGAGGTGGGGGAAGGATTAACACATATGAAGAGAAATACAAGTAAGTGTAAACAAGCATAAAAATATGTGTTATAACAAAAGTTCATATCCACAACGAATTATCTTTATTATGCTTTTTCCTTCTTTATTTATGGACTTAATTTGCTGTCATCTTAGGCAACTACTGTTAACAGTATCTCATTTGATAATTTGATGTTGACATCTCTCTATTTTCTAAATTTAGTTGAATGCAAAGAAAAACTTTGAAATGCAAATAAGAGATCATTTCTCCTGCCCTTAAGAAAGATTGGAACATGACAAACCTTGAATCAGTCTTGGAAAGAATCATCTAATTACAAGAAAGTGTAAGAATTCCAGGCCTTACCTCAGGCAGATAAGGACTAGCTATACATGAAATGCAGACTGTGGCTAACTTTAATTCTTTCCCAAATCAGATTTTCATGAGACATTTTCAGTTCTTTGAGTGAGGCAAATGAATTTCTTTAATATTTTACATATCCATTGTTAAAATTCAATGCAAAAACAACTCTAATGTCAAATATAAATTATTTTGTTGTTAAGTTTAATTTTGAATAATCTTCTTCTCTTTTCTTTGGCATTAGAACAAATTGCAATTACTGAAGTCCAAAGAATTATAAAGCACTATTTAAGCATTTCCATTAGATATCAAAATTGAAGGAGAATACAAAGACTGGTTTATTAATGGAGTAAAGTTTCTGAGATAAGATGGAGCCAGTTTAAAAGGTTTTAACAAGGAAGTACAATACTCAGTTTTGGAAGGAAAGGAGACAACACGATTTGGTCATGACTTAGACTCTTATAAAAAATACTATTTCAATTGTCTTTATAATTCAACCTAATAATATGCTTTACTCTTTAACAAAAAGTATATTTCCTATATCTCTAAGGGTACACTTCTCTGAGACTAAGCAAGCTATTTGTAAAGGATGATTGAATTGAAGAGGGATCATGTTCTTTTAAACGATCTTTCCCGTGCCCCTGGCATCACAGAGGCTGAATCAGTCCCGGGCACTCAGCATTCTCAGCATTGGATCAACCCTAACCTGCTTGTATTTCTTTTGCTGCAGAGCATAGACCCATAAGCCCAGATCAAACATGTTGAAGTCTCACTCCTCCATCTACTCAGTTGACCTCTTAACAAAATTCTGTTTCTCTCTCCATTTGTCTATGAAAAGAGTTTTCATTCTAAACTCTTCCAATTTAACAAAGGGAAAAGGTTAACAAGAAAGTAAATCCCCCCGCTCCAAAAAAAAAAAAAGTGGTCCACAGTTTCCCACTGAATTGGAGCCAAAAACTCTGCCAGTTTTGCTCTCATATCTCCGAGCTGCAGCCTGACCCTTCATGTGACCAGTGGGGCTTGTTGTACAAGATCTATCTGGGCGCCTTTCTAAAAGTGCTATCTTCGTCCATATTTCAAAACACTCACAGATATTTTATCATTAATTAGTATTCATATTATGTCTCAAACAATCTGTTCAAGAATAGGGGAAGTGAACTAGTTGAACAGCTCTTCTGTTTGTCTGTTAATTAACATGGATGATGTATGTAGAGCCGAAGGCCTTATAAGGGGAGGAGGTGGTCAAGTGTTGGGCAGGTAATTCCTAGAACATTTAAATGCTTACCTATTTTGGACGCTGGGCTACTCCAAAAAAAAAATTGTACTTGGCAAACAGGGTGGGGAGACACAGGCCTTTTTAAAAATAGACCCATGCCTCTTTGATTCACAGCATCCTGGATTTGCTTTTCATCATGTTAACATGCCACTTGGGAGCTGGCTGGACTCCCTTGTTCAGTGACATATATTTCATAGTGTTTTTTTAAAAACCATTTGTTCTTTCAACCACAACATGCTTTGAATTTCTCTTTCAAATTTGAGGATGTATATATAGATTGATCAAAACAATATTTTTAACATTCCAAACAATTTAGAAAGATAGTGGATGGGTGTCAGTTAATGTATTATGCTCCTCTCTTCCTCCTCCCCCTCTTCAGCTGCTAATCTTAGAACTTGTGTGCCAAATTGTGTAAGATATTCTTCCAATAGCTACATGTGTGACTCTTTTGTGAGCTCTACAGACAGTTATGAGGACAGATTTGGAGTTGCATATGGGACTGTCACATGGTTTGATTTCCTTGTCTTCAGGCACTGAGATTTCTTTTCACTGAGCTTTAATACTGAGGAATTTTTAGTTGTGGTAAAAGTTTAGCAAAGTCTCTATTAAATAATTTACACATTCTGGGAATAGGGAAGGAAAAAAGTTTTTATTCACCACCACTCTGTATTCGGGATCTATATATACTAAATAGTTCATGTGTTTACTCTTTCCAATAGTGAAAAAAACTTAGGGTTTTATCACAGAATTTTTATGAAAATCAGAAAGGAGTAAAGAGCCTTTATTATCTCCTTGCTCTTTTGGAGCAAGATCTAGTAAACGTCTCAACAGAAAAAGTAGCAGATGCTTTGTAAAAAGGTCTCATATCACTTATGTCCAATTATAGAGGCTGATTTGCAAAAAAAAAAAAAAAAAAAAAAAAATCATCTATCTATGTCCTTAGGAGCCAAAAATTCCATGGCATTAGTCTGTGAAATAAGATGCAAATTCATTTTCAACTTTAAAGACACATCTGAAATCTTGCTTTCATGACCTGAAACCCACAGCCCCCATCCCATAAACACAGTGCCACCCTTGAGGAACACACAGACTTGAAGCAAGATCTTTCTCCTAGTCCTATTTTAAATGTTCCTCAAGGATAAATAATATCCCAGTGAGACCTGTGTCCAATTAATTGGGGCATATATTATAATATTATAAAAGTGTTAATCACATATACTCAGAACTAATTCTTTTAAGGCCCAGCATATGACTACGTCTTAAAATAGTGCATGACTGTTTATACACTATTTAAAATAGTGTATGACATATGATGTAGTGTATGACTGTTCATCCTTGTATTAATTTTGCCCTCTAAAACAAATCAGTGGTTAATTATTCCGAGCTGTACCTTTATTGGTCCATGAGTAAACTCAGTCAACTTTGTTGCGCTGGGGGAAAAGTCTTAATTCAGAAATAATAATGATGGCTAATAACAATATAATAATAAATTGCTACATTTCTTGGTTCCCTGCTCTGGCTCTAAACTCTATATAATAGATATTTTAGATACATCTAATCCCCAGAATAACCTACCAAAGTAGGTATTATCACAATTTGTCAAGTTAAGTAAGAACTCGAGAAATAGCTTGAATGAAGAGAGTAGTGTTCTCTTATTTCAGTCCTTAATGTCCCTTTCCTGTTTTAGGTTGGAGAAGTCCTATATCTTACTGGGCAAATTGCCCTGGTACCTTCCACAATGAAATTTGTTCGTGGTGGAATACAAACAAAAGCTACTCTGTCCTTAAGCCATACCCTGAAAATCCTGGAAGCTACACATGGAGGTACCAGACTTCAGCACACTTTCATGGCTCACTGTTATGAAATGTTATGTTAATGAACAGCCAGCTCACTTCCACTGCTCTGGATACCTGGCAGAACTTAAAGACCCATTAAAAGGTACCTACAGTATCTATTTTATTTCTAGCCTACCAAAGAGCAATTTATGAAAAGGTTTTATTCAGACAATATCAAGTCTCAGTGGACTTCATAAGGGTTTGAACTAAATCTGGAATAATAATGTTTGATTGAGCTGTTATGTTCTGCCTCGTAATTGGCTGTGCACAATTGAGAAAGAAAATTGCTTAATAGAAACTTACAGTCATCACTAACTTTATCTTAATTCCCCAATGCAGTAAGTTAAGAGTTCTTTACAAGCAGCTTAAAGTTTTTAGAAACTGTTGAAATATACTATTTAAAAATATTTCTGCCCATGTATCACATTATATTTTCTGGTGAGGAAGGTAATTTTTCTGATATTTTATTCACTTGGGCTAAGAGTCATCTTATTTCTCCAAGAACATTTAAAAAGGACCACGTTTTTCCATTCTTCTAAAATATTAACGGAGTTTTTGTTTTTTAATATGATATCTGTGCCCTGGTATGGGGTTGGATCTTTTAGTTATCCCACAGATATCAAAAGTAGTTTCTGAAATATATTGACTTTAGATTATGCCATAATTTATACTATCACATCATCAGAAAGCAAGACTTTTAAGTTAAACAACTGAGTAAGCTGATGATTAGAATATACTCTAGAAGGAACAAGAATCTGTTCTTTGTCGAGGTTAAGAACTACATTGGCAATACAATCATTATTTGCAGATAATATTGTCTACCTAGTAAACCCATGAGACATGAACTATGAGCAAAATTAATATGAGTTAAATAAGATTGCTAAGTAAAAAGGAAATATAACGACAATCTTTTACCTTCTAACTATCAGCAGTAACCAACTTAAAAGATCTAATGCGGAAAAAAGACCAGGTGCACAGTAGCATGAAAACTATAAGAAATTTCAGGACTGCTCTAAAGAAAACCATAAATCTTTCTGGGAGGATGACACTTCTAAAAAGTGAAAAGATATACCTTGTTGCTGAGTTAAAATAATTTGAAGATACCTATTGTCTACAATTTTATTTTTAAAATAAATTTAATTTTATTAGAATCAAGTCTCCCATGGAATACACTTAACAAAATGGTTCTGAAGTGGATATAAAAAAGAATAAAGCTGGCAAAAATAGCCTGAAAGTTTTTGCCAAAAGAAGAAATAAGAGGGGTATAGGGGAAGAGAGGAGGAAAAATAAGAAAGTCTTACACCGCCAGATATTAAAATATATTGTAAAGATACAATTAAAATCATGTAGCATTGGCATAGTAACAGATAAGAATCAGTGGCTCAAACACGGCATTTCTCTAAATTATGTGCTTTCACATTTGTAGAAGTGCTAGTGTTTCTTTTGATCAGAAGGGAAGATGAGGTCAGGCGGCCTCTTGCAGATTTGGCAAACCTTATTTGGAGTTAGTATCCTGGTTTTCCTGAATGAACTTTCTAGATGCTGCACCTGCTAACAAGGTGGAGTTTGCAAGCGGTCAGACCTAGCTGCCTCTTAATTTGGTGATGGCACTTGTGGTTTTAATGAATCTGATTGTGTCTAAGGCTTGCTTGCATATCTGAGAGTCTTTTCCCGTAACTCCTGGGGTCTATGGAATTCTTGTAAATGTTGCATTCTTCAGTTGATAGAGAAAATACTTTCTGAATTTGTGCTTTATTTAAATTATTTTTGCTGTGGCTGACACATTTGAAATTGAGTTATTTCACAGAATCTCCCCCGCTACCACCTCCAGGGACTTTGTTTGTTATTCAATGTAAGCTAAAAATAAAATGATATAAAATTTCAAATTATTTAAGCTAAACTTAAGTATTACTATAGAGTAAACATATTTATTCATAATGTGTTTCTTCTCACTTATCCACAGATGTGATCCCAATTTAATATGAGTTTCACCAGTAAACAGTTTGTAGAATATTTTCAGTGAGGCTAGTAGGCAAAACAAGTTCTGGTCATCGTAACAGAGCTTGAAAAACAAAGGTAACATCTAGGCATGCCAACTATACTCATCTTATAACTAAATGTATTGCAGATTACCACATCAAAAAGAAAATTTGAGAATTCCAGTTAGTGGTATTTAATTTCCAGCTTAATGTCAATTTAGGCACTACTTACAGTAATTTGCTACAGAATCATCATCTGTCATTATTTTAAGAAAATACATTTATAGCTAAGAAGAAAATTAGTTTGGGAAAGATCATTTTGCTCAGTTGAAATCAATAGACTGTATTATAATGTATAAAGAATGTATCTAATTTTGCTTTAAAAACAATTTGCTATTAGAAGTTAAATTATCACTTTATAATTTTCTATGAAGTGAAAGAAAAGTGTTTTTAACTTAATTACCCCTGCCTAAAGGATATTCTTATTGGGATGATTATTATAGTAACCAAAACATATCGTAATATGCCATTATACTCTTTCCAGGAATCTTTTTGGTTCTTTGGTTTTCCTTGGAGGTGCTAAGGGAGTACAGGACTGAAACAATATTATTCAACATACAGATACTTTTTAGGATCATAATGTTGGTTGTTTTTACTAATTCAGGCTGGGCATGATGGCTCATGCCTTTAATTCCAGCACTTTGGGAGGCAAGGTGGGAGGATCCCTTGAGCCCAGGAATTCGAGACCAGTCCTGGCAACATAGCAAGACCTTGTCTCTACAAAAAAATCAGAAAATTAGCTGGGCATGGTGGCACACACCTGTAGTCCCTGCTAATTGGGAGGCTGAGGTGGGAGGATCACTTGAGCCTAGGAGGTCACAGCTGCAGTGAGCTATGATCGCACCTCTGCATTCCAGCCTGGGCAGCAGAGTGAGATTCTATCTAAAAAAAAAAAAAAAAAAGCTTTACTAAATTGATTTGACAGTTTCACATTAAGTATTATCTTGTGTTTCTCCTTTTTCCATCTTTTCCATATCTTTTTAATGGCAGTGTCATATGATATGATGTTTTATGAGTTGTTATACCTCATTCATCAGAGTAATCAATGGGGAAAGGAGCCTTATGGGTTGTAGTCCATTTGTATTGGATAGGACAGATGGCATTATTGATAAATAGAAATATTCCAAATATTTATTGTATAATAATATTACAAGGACTCTGAATTCTGATTTTTAATACCTTTAGTTTCTAAAGTAATCGGCAAATTGATTTATTTAGTTACCATGTATCCATTTAGTCACATCAGTGTGTGAACCGTAGCATTATCTTTCAGTTAATATGTGATGGGTATTTCTCTCTCAAGGCTTTGTGCTTACTTATCTGAATTCTGACCAAGCTATCACTTTGGTCTTGAGTATTTTAAAGTTAAAAACAATATTTGGAGCTGACACTAGGTCAAGATAGGATCTCAGAAGTGACAGAGGCAAAGATTCCATAGCATTTCCCCTGCATTATCACCTTTGTCCTGTAGGAGGCAGAGAGGGAAAGAGCAGTCTTAGGTCTCTTTACATTTGCCCCTTGCATAAGTTTCTACTCTCAATAGATTTCCTAAAATTATGTTCTAATATAACTGTGGACATAAGGACATAATGATGTGATTCAGATTCTAATTAAATTTTATTTTCTCAATTTGGAATTCAGTCATTTGAAGAAGGGTTAATGCTGGTGTAGTATCCTTAATGTACCATCCTCCAAAATGTTTGGCATTATTCCAAAATCATATTCACACTAGTAAAAATAAACAAAATCCAGAGGACTTCACTTTTTATCGTATATATTTTTGTATTGTTTAAATGCATACTAAGAGCGTATCGCCATGCCTTATTTTTGCAATCACGAAGTTACAAATGATAGTTTTAGTCATTCTAAAACTTATATTGCCATTGCTTTATTTCTTAAATACTACCAAATCTGTTATTGAAGTCTGGCGTGTATTTAAAGACTGCTAGGAGCTCTCTGATAGGACCTCAAGGTTGCTTGCTATTTTATTTAGAAAGCAGTAAAAATTATTTAATGGTAGTGACCATTGTTTCCCAACCAAGAATGAGTACATATTGCCCAACAGTGGGATTATTTTTTTAATTGTGGATTTGTTATGGTGAATATATTACAAAGGTTAGAAACTAAAGATTTTTATGTGAGTTATAAATTTGTCGTTACCTTCATTAATGACTGACAGCACTCAATTCTCAGTATTTATTCTAGCACACTGTCTTGCACATAGCAAAAACTCAACATTGATTGCTATATTGAGAAATAAAATAGAATGGTGTACATCCAAAAAGACAATTGGAAATATAAAAATTTATTTACATGCTTTCAAAATAGTAGTGTAATCCCACTAATCAAATAGAAACTTTATACTAAATTTTGATAAGATCAATCTTTTTAAAGGATTCTTATAAAAATAGGCTATGTAAATTATATTGAAAGAATAAGTTGGCCAAGCTTTATTTAATTAAAAATATCTTATAGTGTTCAATGGGCCAAGAGGATAAAGTAACTTAGACCTATGTAAACATATCCCATTCAAGATAGACTCTACTGTATGATTTAGGGCAAAATAACAGCAGTTGTGTTCCTACTGCCCTGGCAAGTACAAATGGACAAAATATACCCTGATAACTCCAGATACCTTCAAAACTCTAGGACTACTTCAGTGATTAAAATGGCATAGAGAATATTCTGATAGAACTCTCAGGACCAATAATAAACCAACGAAAAAACCAGCATTCATTGAATTAGTATGGAATTTGAAATATTCTACATGTATTTTGTTTTTTTAAAAAAATCAAAGTCTAAGTAATATGAAAGACATGTGTTATTTTGTGGTTAAGAAAGCCTTTTATGTCCTTTATTTATGGAATCAAATATGTGAGTGCTTTCCAGCAGAATTCAGGAAGAATTTTTACTCTGAACTTTGTATCTACATTTGCAGCCCTTAACCTTCCCTGATCTTTTCTCAGTTTCTCATTATCTGTGTTTCTGTCTCTTCCTTTGTCTCTCCTTCTTCTGTATTCACTTATACACTGAGAGACAGCAAAATGCAGACAGACACAAACACAGCTATTACTTTGGATAACCAAACAAGAAAACTTCCTCGCAGGCAACTCTTCAATGTGGTTATGTTGTGGTTGTTTTAGGAAGATTTCATTTCTCCCCTGTTATTTTAAATTTTGTATATTGGGAGAAACTATGTTATATCACTTCTTTGATGGAGAAAAGAAAAAGTCTCTAGAACAGAGGAGTTTGATTACATTTATAGTGATTCAATTATTCCTTTTACTGTATTTTGCTAGAGGTTTTTCTCATGAAAGTTCTTATTCAGAGTTTTGGGCATAACCCATCTTCTCCCTCCCAAAAAGATCATACGTTCCTAAAAATAAGATATGAAAACTACATCTCAGCATTTAATTTGTGTTCCTAGAATTATATATGGCCCCCAACATTTTTTTTAGACAAACTAAGAATATTAAAATTGCATTTTAGATAACCAAGTTATGGGTGAAAGCAAATTTTCTTTATATTTTAAGAGCACTAGAATATGTATTCAACAAATCTTCTTTAAAGATGTCATATGCTTACAGGGAAATAATAAGAGGACACCCAATAATACATTTCTAAATTTAGCCCTGAGTTATTTGGACTTTGCTTTAATCAAATTTATCTGAAACAAATTTTTTTCCAAGCCTTAATTTCTGAAGACAGGATGATAGTAATTGATCATGCTGCTGAATAAAAAGTAAATTTTGGCATATTAAGGCAGCGTATAAGCTGACATTCTTTAACAAAAGCAGCCTGTCAACTATGGTGCACTTAAGTACAGGAAAGATTGATGTTTGCCAAATGTAAAATCAGAGAGAAGAAAAAATGTTTTCGAGTTTAGAGGATTGCTAACAATGAAAGAGAAAAATAAATAAAAATTTAGATGTATAATATTGTTATACCTTGTCAAGGAACTGTTAATTGAAAACAGGCCTCCTTTTTAAAAACTTAATATAAGATCTCCACCAAAAGACTACTCAAGAGTCTGACAATTAATGAAAAAGTAAAATTTTAAAGGTACAAAGTGATGGCTGACATTAACAAAAATTGTGCTGTTACATTATCAAAATGCTATGCCCTACAGAGTAATTAATATAATTGGTTATGTTACTAACAGAAAGCTGAGTTTTGAAAAATATCAGTATGAATCATGTGAGACTCCATCATAAATTTAATAGCTAAGATACGCAGGTTGCTATTTATTTATTCTGCATATCAGGTTTATGACATTTATTTGGTAGCTATATATTGTTTTGAATTTACAATAATTTGAGTTATTAAAATGCAGTTTACTTATGATCCATGTTGAGAACATACAGTGCATTCATATGACTACGTAGCATTGGATCTTTCATCTCATAGTGATATGTTTCATTTGTAGTGATTATAAGGAGAATTTTTAACGTGGGTCAAATGGGGAATAGTGGCACCCTGGAAGTGCTTATAAATAAATTTCTTTTTTAAAATATATCATTCCACAGTGGAATTGAAAAAGATTACCACTCCTTGTTTAAAGATGTTATATTGTTCTATTTGTGAATCTAACGAAATGCTTGACAGAAAAGAACACAAATTGCTCAAATGAATTTTAGAAAATAAGAAGACATCTGAATCAAACAGTAAGACATTTTAAATACATGAGATACTATCAACAATGTTTACCTACAGAAAATAAGATATTTATATCTATATATATATATGTAACTTTTAAAAACGATTAATGTTTCCTGTTTATTCCCATGATGGAAAGTGAAGAAAAATTATATTTGCCCACAGACATGGGAAAGAATTACCTGGCAGAGCTATGTACCACAACAGATTTTTTTAGACTCCCTTTTCCCTGAAGCAGTCTTTTTATTTGAGCACTGTAAGAGATTTTCCATCTTTCTCACTGAAGTGCTCAGGTATATTAGCACCTCTCTCCTTCTCAGGACATTGACTTTGTTAAAAGCAAGAGAAAATACGTTATTTCTGTGAGCTGGTTGTGTCTCCTCTCATGTTTAAAAAATAATAATAATTGCTAAACTAGATCAGCCTGTGTACAAAAACTGACCTGTCACTGAATGACTAGCTACCGAAAACCCATTTAAAAATTATATTTGATGGAATGGTATCACCTGATCTTAGAGAAAGATGCTGTACAAAAGAATGCTAGTGTCAATAAAATTCATTGAGCTCTAAATGATATTCCGAAACTGCTTTCGAGCTAAAACATATCCAGTAACTGCTCAGGGCTAGATTACACTGTCTTGGAAGAATATGATAAGTCGGGTCAATGTTATGGGTGTAATAGGTTAAAATAATATAACATTTTCTAATACAGTTGCAGGCTTCTCCCTTAAGTGGAAATTTATTTATGTTGAGCACATTCTAGAATGGAAGCTTGTTTTGAACATGCCAATAAATACAGCAATTACTTCAGGAAACACAGAAGTTGTTGCTTCTTCTAAGAATTATTAAAGAAGGTGAGGCCTTCCATTTAGCACTCTCTGTGCTAACATGAAAGTTCTGCTGTGTAGCCACCATCCTAGATCTTCTCAATACCATTAGGAGTGAATTAATACAGATACTATTTGTTGCTTATGCATGATGAAGGCCTTTCAAACATGCCCAGAAAACAGCCACTATATGGTAAATAGCAGAGAAAGTCTACATCAATATCTGGAATGAGGCAAGAATGCACAGCAATAGCACTATAATTTAGGATTATTCTGGAAGTTCTAAACAATTCAGTAGTGCAATGAACTTATAAAAGGTGTGTTACAAAAAAGGAAAGCAAATTCTCATTTTCAGGAAATAAATAATCAGGGCTTACTCACCCTATTTCAGAAGAATATGCTGAGTTGAGATAATGGGAATGGACTGACATAACAGACTTTTTCTAGTACAGTTTCAGGCTCCTACCTTACATAAATGTATAGTTATGTTGAACACATTTCAACATAGAAAAACCGAAATGGATCAACTAAAAAACGACTTGAACTGAAAAGAATTAATTAAAATGGCAGGATAGAAAATATGTCATATATTTTAAATTTTTAAATTCATCACTATCTTGATTTGGGGGTGGGAAAGAAGAAAAATAAATTTGTGGTAATAATATCAATTATAAAATATCCAGTAATATCCTGAATAAGAATTGCACAAGACTCTTGTCTGGAAGGAATTATAAAACCTTATTGAGCAACATGCAAAAAGACAAATAAATGTCAAGAATTATGCTTCTAAATGGGAATACTGTAAAGATAGCAACTAACATACAGGTATGGCTTTAGTACATCAGGCAAAATTCTAGTGGGATTATTTTAAAAACATGAAATAACTTTTTAAACGGTTAGCATTCAGAATAGCGAAAGATCATTTTTAAAACACTATAAAGGGGAATAGGATTTATTAAATATGAAAATATGTTCTAGCACTACAGTATTTAGAATGGTATGGTACTACTGCACCTAGAATCCAGACAAAGATCAATAAAATGGAACAGATAAACATAAAACTAACCCCAGTATTTCTGTGAACCAAATATGACAAAAGAATATTCCAATAATAGAGATAGGGTAGATTATCCAGTGAAGGATAATACAAGATTTTGCTAGAATGTGGGGAGAAAAAAAGAATGATACAATGAAATTCAGACATCAAGTATAATTTTTGCAGAATTTTAAATTAAATATAAATGCTCATAAAATAGAAAAAATACAAAAATATTTATATGGTATGAACCTAGTCAGGTAAAATATGTGCATATACATATGCACATGGAAAATCAACTGGTAAATATTATACCAAAATGATAGAAATGGTAAAAAACAAAAAAAAGAGGGAAATTATTGCTATAATTGCTGATGATTTTAGTTTTCTTTTTTATATATTTTTATAATTTACAGCTTTTTTCTTTAATTATAATACATTCCACAATTAGAAAAGTAAGTTATTCTCTCCTTAAAGCAACCATCATGTTATCCAAGTACATACCAAATATTAAACATTTTTTGGCATAAAACAATTGCAGACTTGCTTCAAGATGATACAATTTTGTCATTTTTAATTTTATTATTTTTTCTTTTTTAATCCATGAACAGATGCATGGATGTTGTTGTGTTTAATCTCCAGAATAGGAAGCCTTTCCTTTTCTTCTTCCTTTACGGTATGTAATTAGAATGACAGCTGGAAGCAGAGAGCACACAGCAATACTCACCATTGTCTTTCCAACAATGCCTAACACATAGTAGGCATGCAGTAAATATTTGGCTAAAGAAATAACTAATTAATTAATATAAAACTAGCCAATTTTCAAAGAATATTAATGAAATGATTCTTTCGAATAATCTTTTTTAATGTCAGTCATTTTTCTGGGATACAATCCAACAAAGGAGTTTCAATGCTAGTATCTAATATAGACCAATTCAAAATGTTTCTGCTTTTATTTGTAGACCGCTTCTCTGGATGCAGTATAGTGCAAAAAGCAAGATTTGAAAAGACCAAAGAAACATCTCACCACCTTCCATTTTGCCAGAATTCCATTTTGCCCCAGAATTCTGTAATCTTCCTGGGGAATTTTTGTTTGGAAAACAAATCTCTCTTAAATGATAACACCACATATTGTTCCAAATCCTCTCTCTCTCATCTTCTTTCTTTCTCTGTTTTCCATAGAATCTCTGGGCATTTGGCTTGCAGATGGAGAATCCAAGCCAATTTCTTTTGAGGAGGCTTATTTCTTTTATTATTATTTCTTATTTATTTCTTATTTCTTTGGAGGAGGCCACAGCGACTTCCTCCATGCGAAAAGAGAGACCACTATACTGTACCTCTACCTTGAAGAGCTCAACTTTTAATTCTTAGAGAGGCATTTTGCATTAATAGAAACTCCCCAGGATCTGCACTGTAATTACATTACAATTTTGGATGCTCTTCTAAGCCCTGGTGGCCTCATCTTGAGAGGTGTATTTTTTTTTCTTTCTTTCTTCCATTACATATGCACTCTCCTATTGCTTTCCAGGACAGCAGGGTTTTTTTTGTTGTTTTTTTTTTTCTGCGATGGAGTCTTGCGCTGCCGCTCAGGCTGGAGTGTACATTGTTGGTGGGGGTACAAAATGGTACAATTTCTATGGAGGTAAATTTTGTAGTATCTCACAGAATTATAGTTAACCTCTGATCCAATAATCCACTTTTTTTTTTTTTGAGATGGAGTCTCACTGTGTCGCCCAGGCTGGAGTGCAGTGGCGC